>NC_055670.1:14434757-15634757 GCF_017976325.1 Chelmon rostratus | reverse complement strand
AGCTAATTTGTTATAGGAAGTATTATTAGTCTATAACTTTTTTAGCAGGCCTAAGATGGACAAGAAATGCATGATTAGAGTAACTTCCTTCAATTTTCACATGAAATCTCTATCTTGCAACAGTGATGCATTCAATTTATCAATGATGCTACCATCTGAAATTGCTCATCCCTGACATACGACATTGATACTGACCGATGACAGTGGGTTCCAGGTCAACAAAGATGGCTCTGGGGACGTACTTCCCAGCCCCAGTCTCACTGAAGAAGGTGGTGAAGGAGTCGTCGTGGCCTCCCACAGGCTTGTGGCAGGGCATCTGGCCGTCCGGCTGGATGCCATGCTCCAGGCAGTAGAGCTCCCAGCAGGTGTTCCCCATCTGGACACCAGCCTGGCCTACATGGACAGAGATGCACTCGCGCTGGAAGTGAGGAAGAGTGGGAGGTGGGAAAAGGGAGGAGAGAATGCGAAAACAGAGGAGGTGAGATAAAGTGGCACTGCATGGAATGGACAGGATTGCACACTCTGAGCAGCTATGTGTTGTTCTCCAGTTAAGAAAGCTTTAAACATAGTGGAAGATGGCTTGCTTTGCAGAATATTATGAATTGCAAGATGTCAACAATGCAGTTTTTAATCACAACCAGATTTTACACAGAAACGCTCCTGTTGCAGGATATGTAATTCATAAACTCTGCCACTGGGGGGAAGCAAAGAGCTTCATGGGGGAAAGAAAGTTGAAGTTGAAAGAACGAGCATAACAGATTTGCTGCAGCTGTCACCAGATCTCATGTGACTGACTACGGGGCAGTCCCACAAGCTGAAATGGAGGTCGAATTCAGAAGCATGCTGAGCGTTTAACACTTTATGCTAAAAAGATGACCCAAATACAAAGACTCAACTCATCGAATGACACAATACTGCAGCCACACACAGTGCTGTGTTTGCTCACCATGCTGAAAGTAGTGAATGGAAAAAGTAGCTAATACTGGTTGATTTTAGAGGAGAATGGGGACAGCGGCATTAGACAAATCGTCATGGGCTTCCAAAGACGGATGAAAGGATAACTATTCAGAAAAACACTCATCAGGCCATCAGGAGACTCAACATGCCAGATACAGATTGTGTGAGCAAGAAGATTTCATGTAAACAAGGCTGAAAAGACTTATACTAGGCAACATTTTTCCCCAAATCTATGCTTTTAATATGTCAGTTGGTGTTAGACCATTCCTGGCAATGCTGCAAATCAATGAGATGAATTCAATGAGACAACATTCCTGGCAGGTTTGTATATTTCTCCATGAATTTTACATTGGCTTCCCAGAATCAGAAATTAAAATGACATATTGGAAAACTTTTAGCCACAAAAATGTCAAAAAATGTTATCAAAATGTTAAAAACCAAAGATCATCAATCACAGCTGCTAAAATCCAAAATGTTCAATTTACAATAGCCCCAAACTTTCCCCTTCCCAGTGATCACACACACAAGGTGAGGGGCATTGCCCTGCACATGTATGGAGTTAGTGAATTTCATTAAATCTGTGCTCATCAATAAGGATTTATTTTCTTAATTATTTGTTTGAGACACAGTCAAGGCGTCATCATCTGAAGCACCCCAAAGCGAAGGTGACCCTCTCCAGCCTGGTTTCCAGGTTAGCAGAGCTCTGTGCAGCAGCTATTTTGGGTTCCTCCTGCTAACCTGACACCTAGCAGTGAGGCCTGACAGTTTCTGTAAACAGTGACTGGCTGTCCCCAAAATAGTGGCCACTGCCAGGCTGAAATTTCCACCTGATCTGCTGAAAGCTTTCTGCAATCTGCAGTTCCTCCCATGTTGAAACTGAAAAGCGGTAAAGGCCACAGATATTTCATGTCAAAAATGACGTTGATACTTGAATGTGTGAAAACCCCTCCCGTCCCTCGAACCTGTCGGGGTGTGTCTGTGTATGACGGAAACAAGGGCACATTCCACCACATGGACTTCAGATTCCTTTTTTGTCAGTGACTAAAATGACAAACACTGTAGATCCCGTCAGAGAGCGAGAGAGGAAGGGTGAACGAGACAGAAAAAGAGAGAATAATTCATTTGTTAAAAGCTTTTTCGGGTCAGCAGACACAGGAACAGAGATCCCTTAATACCCCATCATGACAGAGCACTCTGCCTCTATAATAGGAAAATAGACATAATGCACCATAAAGACAAGGTGAGGAGAGACAATGATTTAATGGAGTCTCGTCTCGACCCAAACCGCCGTGTATTTACTTTATTATATGTTGGCTTAGACCCTGGACAACTTTGTGTCAAGAGCTAAATCAGATCCATTAAGTCACTCTTTGTGTGTCTTTCCATTTTATATGCGTGCATCTCCCTCTAACTGTTGCCACCCACAGATCAGACCATCGACTTTATATGTAATAAGTGAATTGGCATGAGTTCATTTATGAATTTATTGAGGATATTCACAGTCTCCAGTGGAGGACTGCTACGGTGGCTCTTTGACCTTTCTTCTGTTGCCACCCACAGACCAAAATCTCCCCTTGAAAATCAAACTGAATAAAGCGTGGCGTGCTGGAGAAGAGCTGTGCACCCTGTGTTTATTTTGATGGACTTGCATTGAAGCTCACACTGGTGGCTGCATGTGTGTGTGTGTTCCTAAAGTGAAAAACTGTAGAATCGCCACACCGAACACTGTCACGCTCCCTATGTGATCCTTTCAGCTAAATGCTGTTTCCTCTGGTTTCTTACAGCGAATGCTCACATTTGTCAACTGCACACTAACGCCCAGAATGCAATTTGATGTGGATATTCACGGCCAAGGATGAACACTATTGATTCTGATAAATAATAGATCGCCCCTTGGTGTTCCCTGTGGTGATGCCCCAGTCTGACTCAACTCAATAAGCCCTCACTGGCAGACTATCCTACATCTGTCTCCCTTCAGGTCCACTAAAAAGCTACACGCTAAAGATTGGACAGTTAAATTGTACCACGGGCAGCTAAATTCAGGCAGCACCACACGAGAACCACCACTGCACACAATGTACAGTAACCGATTGGCTCATGACCTTTGCTGAGCACATGAATGCCTCCCGGGTAAAACCTCTCTTTACGGTTTACTGCCATCATGATGTGTTCTGATGAGCCACACTAAAGCTGAACTTGACTTGCACCTCATTGTACTACAAGCATGGATTAAGCCAATTATAAAAATACGACGCACAAGGAGTGGAGCACCCAGTTGAATTTACTTATGATCCTTGGACCATTGAAATTGTTGAACCTTGACTTTGATTATTGATTGTTATTCAGGGTCAATAATCAGACTAAAAACATTTTACAGCTGTATGAGATATTTAGTGTGCACTCTAACACTTAAGGAAGTAAAGTTTATGGATCAGGACTGTTTGATCAGGGTGGGTATACTGCAGTGTACTCAGTACACAATTATACCCTTTGGTCTGTTAACCAGTACTGACAGTGCTAACAAGCTGTGTTTATATGACACTATGCAAACAGAACAGAGGGTTGTGCGCGTTCATGTGCTGTTCAATTCCTGATGAAGAAGGAGAAATCTAACCATGGTATAAATGGCCGTCACAGAGGCTGCAGGTTTTTCTCAGTTTCATTTGGCAGGGATTAGCTATTAGTCTCATTTCACAGTGAATAAAAAGTGCCTTTACTTTACCACGGTCTGAAGGAAAAGATTCCTTCCTGCCCTGCAGAAACACTTGCGTGGTCTGAGTCTGAGCAGGTTTGTCAGATGCATTAGAAACCAGACCTTCACTTTTTTACTGACACATATAAATATATATCAGACACCTAACCACATAGTTCCCTGGAATAATTTATTGAAAATATATTGACCTAATCTGAAACATACTGTTCATACAATAAATGCAAAAAAAAAAACCAAAAAAAAACAACAAAAAACATATACATCTCATCTATACTCCACGTGTTTGTGTCTCCTGATGTGCTAAAAATGTGGACTGATCATTAGCACCTGCTCATCCAGGCCAGCAGCCAGGCCAGCTTTGCTGCCACTCATCTATTTGTGACAGCAGTGTCACAGGGGGGGGGCACTTCCAGCACAGTTTCCACATCGCACCTTCACTCTGGCCCATTTCCAAGCACATTTAGATCTGACGAACGAATCTGCAGAGGAAGTGTTTCCTCGGGTTTTTCGGAAGATAAACAAGCGGAAACTTCGGAGTGGAAATTTCTCCCCAACCAAAAGTTAAAACATACTTACCATTGTAGCTTCTTAGCACAGATCCCTTTGAAAGAGAGAGAATAAACGTGTAGCTGCCTTTAGCCTGTGTAGCTTCTCACAGCTGCCGTCAATGTGGTCTGGGTGAGTAAGTGATGCCAGGTGGGCGAGGAGCTGTCACGCTATATTCAACTGCAAACCACTCCCACCTGTCTGTTTAGCGGGAGCGCGCGCCGCGAGCGCGCAGGCCGCTCTGACACTAACCAGCAGGAGCAACAACAAACATCCCCACAGGACCCCAGTCACGGGTACGCCATCAGATGACCGTCACAGGTGGATGTAATGACTGGCAGGCTTCACAGCTTCGAGGCTCATAACATGTTCAATGACATCCTGGAAATCTCACAACTGTAATAAACAGAACTCCCATCGCTTAACACAGTGACACTCACAAAGCAGTTAGATGGCAACATGTCACCCAGTCAGTTACAGCACCTCTGCATTTCAGTTTCAGTCAGTGTGGATAATTCTTTAGGACTTATTGTCAGAGTTTGAGAATACAGATATACTCAAATACAGTACTTAAGAACAATGATGAGGTACTTGTAGTATTTCCATTTTACCTCACTTTATACTTCTGGTTCACTGTTTTTCAGAAAATACTTTTTGCTCTACTGCATATTTATCTGACACTTTTTGCATAAAAAACACGTTATATACGTGACATGTAAGAACATTCTCGTTTATACTTAAGTAAATGATCTGAGCCCTTCTACCACTATATATGGCAATACCTGTACATAACAGCAAGTGTCTTACAGCACACAAGACAAAATGACGTGTTTCCATGTCTCTATGTTCACTCAATGCACTGCTGAGAATGCTTCCAGCATCCTAAGCTCCTACCTGATCGAACACAACAATCTAATCTCTATTAGCTTTGATTAGTCATTAATTTATTATTATTAAGTAATCGATTAATTTATTTTAAAAAAAGTTGCATGGCCTCACAGACTGTTTATTATGTGCAGCAGTGTGTCTCAGAATTTCCTCACATAATGGTGGTCTGTTTGCTCTTTGAAGTGAAATAATAAGAAAGGTGCAGGGAAATACTGATTTTTATTGATCTATTCATGTTTTATTTTTTGCAGTAATCAATCATGCCAGTATTACATGAATCCATTTTATTTGCCAATATATTGCTTAATTACATTTTATTGCCTTGCTGTAGTTTCATAACTACAGCCTTTTCAAGAACTATGTATGTATGTATGTATGTATGTATGTATGTATTGGTCTGTATGTATTTAAGAAAGGGTCACGTCTGCAGTCAGTGGGCTTGTGGGTGGGACAGACACCCCTGCAAACTAATCCATAATGCCAGCCCTCCTCAGCCATCTTAGTGGACTGGCTGTCATTATAACTATTTGAAAGCTAGAGGTCGTAGTTGCTTCACCATGAGTCACTGAATGAGTAAAACAGTGTGACAGGAAGTCATGTGACGTCCTGGAGTAGAATTCCTTTTTCTTTCACCTCTTTAACACACAGCAGTGCACACACAAAGCATGCATGCCACCATTCAACAACCTCACTTTTTGTGCAAATTAGTATTGTAAACTGCTAATTTGTGATGTCATGTACCATGTGTGGCTTACTCAATTAAACTTTTTTACAACATATTTATCTCTCATGACTTCAAAGTTTTTGCAAATCCTCTCTTAATTTGTTTCTTTTGTTCTGTCCTGGGTTTCTTTCTTTCTTTCTTTCTTTCTTTCTTTCTTTCTTTCTTTCTTTCCTGCACTAGTATTATGACCTAGCAATAAGCCTCAACAGTAAGTCATTGAGGGAAGTAAACTCTCAAACAATGGAAGTGGGACACAGCTTTATGACCCAGGCAACACCCATGAGGGAACAGCAAGGTGTGTCCTTTCCCAGTAATATTCAACAATACTTCAACTTATCTGAACCAGACCTACAGATTTTCTAGACAAGAGTTCACATGTATTAAAAAGTCCTGCATGACAAATAGGATTAAAGTCAGTCAGCTTTGGTCGGTGCTGAGTTAGTTTAATTTCCACCAGTTTTTGGGTGAAAATAAGAAAAGCAGTTAGAAGTAAAAAAAAAAAAAAAAAAAGGAAGACATCCGCATGACATCTGTGAATAAAGAAGCCACAGTGTTTTTTCTCAAAACAGCTTATTATACTGAATCGACCTTCCCATATGGTTCTATAAACAGTGGATGCCTGCTGGTGTTAAAAGTGGTTTAACCTGTTTTAATCGACACTGAACTGAGCATTCTACCTTTGAGCCATGACATTGTGTCATCAGTTTAGGTTGCTCCTGCCACTGAAACAGGCAGCTACCCAACTGAAACTCATGTTGAGTATAAATGAGGTCATGTGAACTCTAACCTATTGGATAGAAATGCCTTTCTGGGCCTAGAAATCTGAATGGAAGGACAAGGACGCCAAGGATTTTGTGTCTTTATTGCTTTATTTATGCACTGATTCTCTGTTATGTTGCGTATGATGAAACCCCTCTAACAGGCTAACAGGCGCTTGTTGTTTACTTCATTTGGTCAGCTGATGCTTCATGAGGCGTAGACACATATTCAGTTTCTCTCGTCTCCCCAGGGGTTGAACTAACAAGGGAGGAGGAGCAGGTCTCATATATATTGTATTGCTTGCAGTTCATTATAACGTATGAAAATAGCGTGGGAAAGCGGTATGCTTGACGATATGTTTGTTGTAATAAAACTGTGTGTTTTAGTTTTAGTTGAATGCGCCAATGGGATTCAGAACAGGTGTTGCAAATTTGGAGACCCAGTCTTTGCATTAAAATGCATGTTAACAGAAGTGTCACCTTACATTTTTAACATACATTTTATATGATTATCTTCCTCAGAAGAAGAGCAAGACTGAAAATGTCTAATTTTTGGTCAGATGCTTCCTTATTAGGAACCACAAAGTTGATGTTTTCAGCCGATGTGTTCACACTAATACATTTAACCATCAAATTCTCATCATAGATAGATAGATAGATAGATAGATAGATAGATAGATAGATAGATAGATAGATAGATAGATAGATAGATAGATAGATAGATAGAGTACACATATAGCTTACATAAAGCTGACATGAGGTAGGTAAGAAAAACACCATTTTAAAAGTACATACACACGTGCATAAAAAATAGAAATAAAATAAAAATAGATTTAGAATTAAGTTGAGATCAAGCTCTCACTGTCCTGCAGAACGTAAGTCTCCTCTCCTTGCACAGATTGTACAGCATTACTGCAGTGGGTAGGACTGACTTTCTGCAGTGGTCCTGACTACAGCAGAGTTGAGGAAGCCTCTAACTCTGCTGTCTGATTAGTATGTCATGCAGGGGATGTGAAGTGCTGTCCGTTATGTTGAGCTCAACAGCCAGCTCTACAGGGTTCAGCGCAGTCCCCAGCACAGATGGGACACTGTCAATATTACAGTATTACAATATGGCATTGAAACAGTCAATAACATGGAATAACTGTAATACCTAAATTCCAAATCTTACAAATTATTATATACATAGAGTACACAGTTCTTTGACATCTGAATTCTGACTCTGTTGTTAATCCTAAATTTTCCTACTAACAAAGAAGCAACAGGAGTTTTTTTTTATGCATTAGAACTTGCCACGTGAATCTACGTTAGGTTACCTTCCCCTCATCAGGGGTTCTGCTTCTGCTGTCTGAAACATGAGGTGCACATGCACACTGGTGCAAAACGCTCACAGACTCACACAATGAACAGGGTGGTGACCTCCTTTTGCATTGTGTGTATGTCTGTCAAGCGGATGACCTTATCCTGGTCTCATCAGTAGGTTCTCTGATTACAGCTCAGATCAAATCACTGTTCACCTTAAACTGCAGGTATAAAACGCAGAGGAACACAGTTGTATGCAGCAGTACATCTTCCTACCGATACCTGGACGTTGGAGAAGAGAGACAAACTATGGTAAGACACAGTTTGCAAGTGTGACACTGTAAATGCCTGCTGCTATGTGTATTAAAAGTTGTGAGATGTACTGTATTTGTTCGCAATTGGAAATGCGGAAAGCAAACAGATGTTTCTGGTGATTGAACCGTATTGCTCACTTGCTGTCTGCAGCGTGAATGTATCTCCATTCATGTGGGCCAAGCAGGGGCTCAGATTGGCAATGCATGTTGGGAGCTGTACTGTCTGGAACATGGGATCCAGCCAGACGGACAGATGCCCAGTGACAAGACCATTGGAGGAGGAGATGACTCCTTCAACACCTTCTTTAGCGAGACTGGGGCAGGAAAGCACGTTCCCAGAGCCATCTTTGTCGACCTGGAACCCACTGTCATCGGTCAGTGCCTGTTATGTGGCTGATAATATACAACATTGATACTGTAGGATGTTTTTATGAATTTATGTAGTTTCATTATTACCAAAGCTGAAATTGTATTAGAAAATAAACACTGGTGTTGGGGGGGTTGTTGCATTTATCTGTGTAAATTTACATTATATTTGCTTACATTCAAAACAACTCCAATAATGTAACAGACATGGACAGCCACTACAGTATCACGTTCAGTTCTTTACATTAAAAGCATACATGTTTAGCTTTATGTCCACTCCTTCTGTAAATCTGTTTGTCATCCCTGTCTTGTTCTCCAGATGAGGTGCGTACAGGAACTTACCGGCAGCTGTTCCACCCCGAGCAGCTGATTACAGGAAAGGAGGATGCTGCCAACAACTACGCCCGTGGACACTACACCATCGGCAAGGAAATCATTGATCTGGTTCTGGACAGGACTCGTAAACTGGTGAGAGGGCTGAGGGTGCAAGTTTCTACTATATTGATTTTTTTTTTTTCTCGACTGAATGCTTAAGTGATTTGTGAATTCATTTTTGTATTCTTACTCTTATAGGCTGATCAGTGCACAGGCCTGCAGGGATTTCTCATTTTCCACTCCTTTGGTGGAGGCACTGGCTCTGGTTTCACTTCCCTGCTGATGGAGAGACTCTCTGTTGATTATGGTAAAAAGTCTAAGCTCGAGTTTGCCATCTACCCAGCCCCTCAGGTTTCCACAGCAGTGGTGGAGCCTTACAACTCCATCCTGACCACCCACACCACCCTGGAGCACTCCGACTGTGCCTTCATGGTAGACAATGAGGCCATCTACGACATCTGCCGCAGGAACCTCGATATCGAGAGGCCGACATACACCAACCTGAACAGGCTGATTGGTCAGATTGTGTCTTCAATCACAGCCTCTCTTCGCTTTGATGGCGCCCTGAACGTTGACCTGACAGAGTTCCAGACCAACTTGGTGCCCTACCCTCGTATCCACTTCCCTCTGGCCACCTACGCTCCAGTCATCTCTGCCGAGAAAGCCTACCATGAGCAGCTCTCTGTTGCTGACATCACCAACACCTGCTTTGAGCCAGCCAATCAGATGGTGAAGTGTGATCCTCGTCATGGTAAATACATGGCCTGCTGTCTGCTGTATCGTGGTGATGTGGTGCCCAAAGATGTCAACTCTGCCATCGCAGCCATCAAAACCAAACGCACCATCCAGTTTGTGGACTGGTGCCCCACAGGATTCAAGGTGGGCATCAACTACCAGCCTCCAACAGTGGTTCCTGGAGGAGACCTGGCCAAGGTGCAGAGGGCTGTGTGCATGCTGAGCAACACCACAGCCATCGCTGAGGCCTGGGCCCGTCTGGACCACAAGTTTGACCTCATGTATGCCAAGAGAGCCTTTGTCCACTGGTATGTTGGAGAGGGCATGGAGGAGGGAGAGTTCTCTGAGGCCAGAGAAGATATGGCTGCCCTGGAGAAGGATTATGAAGAGGTTGGCACTGAGTACGTGGAGGAAGAGGATGAAGGAGAGGAATACTGAACTAATCAGGCCTGCATTTAAGCGAAAGTAAATTGATACTTATTGGCATTTGAATCCTTACTTTAAAATGGGGCATTTAGTGTTGTGTAGTGAAGAAAAACATATTAAATGCTAAGAATGTTACATTCAGAAAGCATCATATTTCAGTCAGTAACTCTTAAAATAAATTGCACCAAGGGACTCAGGCGTTCTTCCTGTAGGTAAAGTAAAAATACATTCTGCATACTGTGACACACATTCACAAAACAAACCTAATCCCAAATCTTAAATGAACGTTTTAAAGCGTGAAACACAGGGATTACATTTCAGAGAATCATTAGTTATGGTACTGTGTAAAAACGTGTGCATCTGCATTCAAACCAAAGAAACATGTGGTCAAACATATCTCATGTTGGGCCGTCACACATCTTTCCTTTCTGCTCTATCAGACTCTGAAACTAAGACCAAACCCTCTCTTTTGTGCACCTCCCCCCACAATCCTCTCCCATGTGGAATGTAAGTTATGAAAGGGCTCCTATGTCAGTTTCTATATACCATTCAGCTGTGACTTTGTGAGAGCGGGAGAGAGAGAAAATAACTGACTAACTCACTGACTAGTGTTGTTTGTGTAGCCCATGCTCAGACAGTGGCCTGCAGCAACAATGGGATCCCAGTCGTGTATGAATCACAGCTCTGTGATCCTAAGGGCTGCTGAAAAATTACACCGAGCTTAAGCCGAAAACCGGCCTCGACTTTTCTCAGAAGTTTGGTTCGTTTTTAATCTTTTACATTTCAGTGTGTGTTAATTTCCAATGTGATGTTTCTCTGTGTGTACTGAATTTGCTGATTAAGCTGAAACTGTGCTTGTTTCATGTTATTTGTGTCATCTTAGCACACTGCATTAAAGCTAACCATTTACTTTTCCTACTATTAAAGCACGTTTTATACATTTGATGATTAAGAATAAAGAACTCAATTTCCCCCTTTTTCCAAATAGATACTGTGTTTTTATTAATTTAATGACTGAATATAGACACGGGATGGACTGTGTTTGTGTGCTGATGAGTGTGTGGGTGCAAACGAATGCATAAAATGCATAAAATAAGGACAATGAGTCAGCAAGCCCACAGTCCTGGTTAAATGCATGCAAATCACACTGTATGTTGAGAAATCTTCAGACGTGAACATTTGCACGCATTCCCCAAGATAACAAGCTTTTGCTTTGTATATAAACTGAATAGTGCAAATGCTCTCTCTCTCTCTCTCTCTCTCACACACACACACACAAAAGATGAGAAAATAGGGGGAAAGTAATAGTAGAGAAAGAGGTTTATTTCTGCACACATAAGCATCTAATCTGACACCAGCAGACAAAGCAGATAAACGTAAGGGTGGATAACATAACAGACAGCATTAGGGACTTCCCTCTTTTTTTTTCAAACTGCTCTCCCCTCCCGCCAATGGGCTATGCAGCTGCTCGCTGTGCTCTCCAGCCGGCCCCCTCCACATCCTTGCCTATATAAGCCCTGACTCTCCCTCTCTTCCGCACTTCTGCCTTGAGTCTGAATCCTCAACGTCAGCCGAAAGGACAAGCAGGCAAAATGGTGAGTAACTGCTCGACTGGTGACGTAGCCTTGAAATTTCAACTCCCTCTTCCTTTCAGCCTCCCTTTGTCTCTGTTTGTCAGCATTGGAAATGCTCCTCTTTAATGCTCATAAGGCTTCTGCTGTGGAGTTGAAGGTTACTGATACAAAAGGAGCTTTATCCTATTAGGAGACAGGAGTTTAGATCTGAATTTATGTAATGAAACTTTTTAGGGCACGGCTGTTGAGAATTGAGGGAGAGGAACACACTGGCACAGTTACATATGACTACAAGGCTCCATAAGTCCTTTCTGTACTCTCAGACAAACTAGGTCAGATGACAGACACTTTATGAGTTAGGCTGCTTTGTCATTTTCATACTTGTCTGACGTACTACAAATAGGCACAAAGCAGGAAAAATATGTAACTAAAGGAGAAAAAAACTTAAGTGTTAATTATGTTTGCTGAGAAATTACAGTAATCTTGACAAAGAAGAAGTGATCGGGGTAATCGTGGCAGTGGGGGATGGATAGAAAGAACAGAGGAAAAGAGGAGTGGTCTGGCCTAGGCTGCATGAGTTAGTTGGCAGCCATTTTGCAGCTGTTGGGAGTTTTTGGTTTGAGGGAGATGTGGAGAGAGAGAGAGGGAGAGGGAGAGGGAGCCATCCCTGACTGTTACACAGCACTATGCAGCTGGACAGGATGGGGGAGGAGAGAGACAAAGGGGGAGGAGATGAGGAAAGGGAGGAGATACAGGATGGAGAAGCGGGGGAAGGTTTTCCCCTCTTACTGAGGCATGGCCTTCCTGTCTGCCTTACAATGCCTTAGTTGGTATACTGCACCTTTTTTGGGGGAAACTCCATAAAACTGGTTCTTAAGCAGAAGCTTGAGGTGGAGTCATTCAAAACTGCATTTCATCTTAAGCCTTTTTTTCTGACCACATTTCCTGCATTCTGCTGTAATAACCCATAGTGCTGACTCTGGTCAGTCTAATGGCTGCTTTCATTTAAACTCTGGCTTGCTCGTATACACTTTGAGCAGCCGAAAGTTTGGCACACTGTATTCAGCAGTCAAAGTTTCTTCTTTCCCATCTGAACTGAGCGCCGACATCATACCAAATATTGTCATCAGACATGGCGTTTAAAGAAATAACATGGGTGCCATAGAGCACTAATGAAAAACAATCGACGTTCTATTTTCACTGATTTTTTTCGAACAAATAATCCGAAACCAGTCCAATGAACATACTACAGAGCTGACATACAATGACGCACACTGTAAAAGTGCCTGTACTAGTCAATACTGCTGGGAGTTATTTGTAAGCAGTTAGAGTTGGGTCAGGCAATAAAGCAAAAATAGTAATACTTTCATTTGAAAAGTAAGTGTGACTGATAACATATTAGTTGGCAGCCTAATTAAGCTAACCTCTCTCCCCTCTTCTCCTCAGCGTGAGTGTATTTCTATGCATGTCGGCCAAGCCGGAGCCCAGATGGGCAATGCATGCTGGGAGCTGTACTGTCTGGAACATGGGATCCAGCCAGACGGACAGATGCCCAGTGACAAGACCATTGGAGGAGGAGATGACTCCTTCAACACCTTCTTCAGTGAGACTGGGGCAGGAAAGCACGTTCCCAGAGCCATCTTTGTCGACCTGGAACCCACTGTCATCGGTCAGTAATGTGGAAACAGTGTGTAATACACTTTCATAGCACTTGTTTAATTTTATGTAGTTCAAATGAATAATAAACAAACCTAAAACCCATGAACCAAGCTAAGATTTGACTTCACATCTCCTAACCTATGGAATATAAGGTATAATGTATGTACGCTGATGATACTGTATCCTTCAATTTTGAACAAAGTATGACAGCTGAAATACTTTATAATATGTAATTACAGTATCTGAGAAAGTATAATGTTTAAAACATTCGTACACATTAAAATTAGCTCTTACTCTTGTTTGTAATTGTTCCTTTCATAGATGAGGTGCGTACAGGAACTTACCGGCAGCTGTTCCACCCCGAGCAGCTGATTACAGGAAAGGAGGATGCTGCCAACAATTACGCCCGTGGACACTACACCATCGGCAAGGAAATCATTGATCTGGTTCTGGACAGGACTCGTAAGCTGGTGAGAGTTTAGTTAGTTTGCTGGGCAGGCTTGTCTTTTGGTTAAACAAGACTTCCAAAAAGTTCCAAAAAGAAATAGTAGCTGTTTCCAAGATAAAAAAAAAAAAGAAAAGGGAATCCAGTTGTAGAAGAAATCAACAAAATTGATTGAAAATTGATTTCACACTTTTTGAGATTGTGCAGCTAATATGGGATTTTAAATAATCAAAGTAAAATTTCCTTTCAGGCTGATCAGTGCACGGGCCTGCAGGGATTCCTCATCTTCCACTCCTTTGGTGGAGGCACTGGCTCTGGTTTCACCTCCCTGCTGATGGAGAGACTCTCTGTTGATTATGGAAAGAAATCAAAACTTGAATTTGCTGTCTACCCAGCCCCCCAAGTCTCCACAGCAGTGGTGGAGCCGTACAACTCCATCCTGACCACCCACACCACCCTGGAGCACTCTGACTGTGCCTTCATGGTAGACAATGAGGCCATTTATGACATCTGCCGCAGGAACCTCGATATCGAGAGGCCGACATACACCAACCTGAACAGGCTGATTGGTCAGATTGTGTCTTCAATCACAGCCTCTCTTCGCTTCGATGGAGCCCTGAACGTTGACCTGACAGAGTTCCAGACCAACTTGGTGCCCTACCCTCGTATCCACTTCCCTCTGGCCACCTACGCTCCAGTCATCTCAGCTGAGAAAGCCTACCATGAGCAGCTCTCTGTCGCTGACATCACCAACGCTTGCTTTGAGCCAGCCAATCAGATGGTGAAGTGTGATCCTCGTCATGGTAAATACATGGCCTGCTGTCTGCTGTATCGTGGCGATGTGGTGCCCAAAGATGTCAACTCTGCCATTGCAGCCATCAAAACCAAACGCACCATCCAGTTTGTGGACTGGTGCCCCACAGGCTTCAAGGTGGGCATCAACTACCAGCCTCCAACAGTGGTTCCTGGAGGAGACCTGGCCAAGGTGCAGAGGGCTGTGTGCATGCTGAGCAACACCACAGCCATCGCTGAGGCCTGGGCCCGTCTGGACCACAAGTTTGACCTCATGTATGCCAAGAGAGCCTTTGTCCACTGGTATGTTGGAGAGGGTATGGAGGAGGGAGAGTTCTCTGAGGCCAGAGAAGATATGGCTGCCCTGGAGAAGGATTATGAAGAGGTTGGCACTGACAGCATGGGAGAGGAGGATGAAGAGGGAGAGGAATATTGAAGGGGCCAAACATCATCCAGGCTTTACCATCACCCATTCCAATAGTTATCATGAACGTAACACATTCCCAACAACATTCAGATAACCTGTGGTGGTGATATATCAGTGTTATCAATAAAAAGTTCTCACGAACCTTTCAAATGATTTGTGATCCTTCCTTAACTCTTACAGCATATCTTGACAGCTCATTAAGTAAATATCATACTGTAAATTACAACAACAATAGTCAAACACCTTCCTGGCCCAAAAGACTGATCAGCCTTTATGCTGAGTCATCTGGGGTGGTTTTAGACTGATGTGCCTTAACATTTACAATTGTGACAGATTACAGCGGAGAAAACTGGTATAACAAACTGTCTCCAGAAATACACAGATAAACTATTTGGGCAAAATCAAATCATTATCAGTGCCCAAAGAAATATTTAATTGAAGTAAACATAGATAACAATTTCTACATCTGCTACTCATACAGGGGATTTTACCAGCAACGTTTTGCTGCATTTCAGATTGTTTTTACATGCAGCTACCATTCATTTACAAGGGATATTCTAGTTTCTCTGCCTTTGCCAGTTTCCTGCCATGTTGATGATTAGCCACAAAGAGCATAATGGGCTGGGCCGGCCTTGCACCTGCAGTTGCTTCCCTCAGCCACTAGATGGGAGCAATGTGACCACCAAGCAAGGTTGTGTGAGTTCAGTTTCGTCCGCAGACCTGCACCTAAAGTGATTTAGTCATGTTAAACATGACCGGTCCAAATAACTATGGGATTACATGCTCATCATGTGATCCTGACCAGATGAGTCACACAGCCAACTAAAAGCCTACTTCATGTTAAGCTAAGTTTCTCTGGTCTACAAAATATAAGTACTGTGCTCTCATTTTACCATGACTTTACAAAGGGCTAACTGTCCTCTATAGCGATGACTGTGCAATATTCTGCTCCTCTGTGGACACACTTCTCTGTAGTTATAAGTGGTGCATATAACATGTAAAAATACTCCACTACAAGTCACAGTCATGTATTCAAAATATTAAATACAAAGGTATTATCAGTAAAAAAAGTACTTAAAGTACATAAGTAAAGTACTCATTATTAAGCAAAATCGCCCCTGGCTGAATTATATTATTATAGGCCTGTATATGATATAACTGGATTATTACTTATAATGATAAATGTGGTAAAGACATTGGGTAGAAGAAATAAGGCTTTAACTTGTGGAGGTTAGCCTATTTTAACTATTCATTCTTATTGGATACTCCAGTGTACAACAATGAGTCATGTCTTAAAAACTACTAAAAGTATGAAGTGAAAAGCGAGAAACTCATTAATAAGATAATGATTACTTAAACAGATGCGATAATTTGCTTTATATGTCTAACCTGAGTGGCTGGTCACAGTCGGTATCCTTGACAACCGTGAGAAGCTGCTGGTCTGTTAGGTTAAAGCACGTTATCGCACAGCAACAGGCAGCCGTTGAGGCAGGGCTCCTCTCGTGACGTTTCCAAACGCTCGCATGTTCTAGACGCGCTATTTTCTTCGCTCAGCTGAAACTGACGTAGCGCGTGCAGCTCAGACCCGCGCACGGGGCCGTCGGCGCTGGTTGTCGGCTTGTTTTTGCGGTGAGGGCCGTTGATTTGGACCGCAGAGGCGTAGCGTTAGCGGCTGACTGTTTTATTCGGGAATATTTGTGTCAGGGCGGTGGAGAGAAAGACTGAAGAAGGTGGAGGCTGTCCGTGCGGCTGTCACGAAGTGGCGGGGGAGAGCATTCCAGAGGCACCGCTATCATAACTAATTCATTGTCGCTCCAGACTGGTGGACAGACGGCTAAACCGCTCACTCATTAGGCTGAAAGACTCGGTAGGTCCATAGCTTTAGCTAGTCGTTACAAGTTGTAGCTAACAGTCAGTAGACCAGGTAGCCTAGCTGCCGCAGTTTATTACAGATGTCCAACTTGACCATAATAGGAACTATTGTCTCAACCGAAATGGCAAGTAATGTTAATGGTGCCATTGCTGTTAACTGTGCGGACTTTAATATAGACAGCACCTGTGCCTACGAGTGCCCGTGTATGTAAGTTTGTGTAGGCCTGTCATGTCAGCAGCAGTTGTCAGATGCCATGACGCTAGAAATAACATAGTAATAATACTTGTGTGAGCGCATGGCTGTTCCCGAGGGGGCAGAGAAAGTTAAGTTTAGTTATTTTACCTCGGTTTGGAAGTCCCCCCTCAGCCCTGAAGCTGTATTAGTCCACTAACGGTTAACGGGATTGGTATGGTGGTTAGCATGCTGACTCTGTGGCTATAATGGAGCCACTGACTGGACTGAGGTGTTATCATTTGAAGGGCACACTTGGTCAGTGCACGTTTCAATACTTATTCCATAAGCATGAACATGTCATTTTAAACACGTTAAAAGATATATATAAAAAAAGTTTTAACCTTAACATACACACAGGACATACATAATATATGCACATCCCTCTATAGCTAATTTCTTAATTTCTTGTGTGTCACCTTTAAAGATAGTTGTACCCCACAGAACAGCTGCTATACCTTAAAGTCTCAGCAAATCAGTCAAATTAACTGATCTATTATTTTAACTGTGTGTAGTATAACTTTGACAAATTAACTTCTACTTATTAAAATTAAAACCATTTCTTAAATTGCAATCATGAATTCCTGAAAAAAGTTAAATAAACAGTGGTTGTCTTATAAGTATAGTCCACAGCATGTGTCATGTATGAGCTGAAATGCTCAAAACATAAAACATTTTCATCACACTAATTGTTTTTAAGTTGTGGCCATGGATGTAAGACTTAGATTACAGTGATGATACTAGTCTAAATCAATATGGCATTGAGCAGTTGCTTGTGTGATGCATGATGACTCATTCCTAAAACTGTTTTTCTGGTGTAAGAATGAAGCTATAAAGAGCAACTCTTGTCAATGCCAATCACATGTTGGCTGAACTTAAGAGTACGACTTTAATTAAATCTGACAACAGTACAAGTAATGAACAGTCTTAAATAGCACTGTTTCAGATAACTCATTAATTTCAGGCAGCATGGTCTTTATTATAGCAAAGTCAATATAATTTGATGGATTATGAAATGGAAATAAACTCACTTTTTTGGCGTATTAAATGTATTTTATTTGTGCCTTTGAACTGAGTGACAAGAATTGTTGAAGTGAATTTTGTTTACTTTGAAATGAAAAGGAGATGAAATAAATATTGTCACATAGACACAAATTAACACTCACTACGCAGGTGTTTTCAATTACTCTGACAGATTAGCTCTCTGCTCAGGTTAAGACTAGGCAGAGCATGCTGGGAATTATGTGATGTCATCAAACAACATGTCCAAATAGTGTCCCGACCTAACAGATGTAGCAATACTAACAGGATAGGAGATATCTGTAAAGTTTTGTCTATACATGCCCATAGAGTCCTGAGAAATGGTCTAAATAGGCAAAATAAGTGAAAATGCTTGTATGGGTGATCTGTTGGTTTATAGATCCTTTTAATTCCAAAATAGGTAATGACATGTTTCTATAATGTGTATTTGTCAGCACATAGGTGTACAGAATGATAAACAACTATGCTTACATTCTACTTTGCCTTCTTTAGGCACTCCTTAGACAGCCCCTCTTGTATTTGACCGCTTGTTTGTAAATTAAATAAATAATATGCACAGAGCAGTTTCTTCTCCTTTTTAGGATTTTAGGAAATGCCATAGATACCAAGGTTTTCCATGTTTTTTATTAGCAGAATGCAGAAATGTGTCTTCACTCAGAGTAGGATATATTCTCAACAGGAAAGTTATATTTTCCTTTCAGGGGTTTTGTGGTGAGGAGTGACAGGAAGCAACATGGTGGATTACTATAACATTCTGGGAGTGTCCAAAACAGCCTCACAGGACGACATCAAGAAGGCGTGAGTATCTCTACTGTTAGGGCTCTTTAATTCATAAACAATACAGCAATTATTCACCTGAATATAAAACACAGTACATAAAAGTATATTTGAACTTCTTACTTAACATTGCCACATTACATAAAACCTCGAAAATTTTGAGGCCGCCTCAACAAAATGAGAAGTTTCTTATTTTTATGTGTCTAGATTTTGTGAACTTTAGACCACATCTGAATTTGATTTCAAACAAAAACACCAAAAATGCAATATCTCATTATACATTGTAACTAAACCCATAAATATAAGTTTGAGAACCACTGGTATGAAAAATACAGTCTTATTTTTTCAAGGCTCTCCATAGTGATTGTTGTTGCTGCTGTTGTTGTTGTCGCGTGTTTTTATCTATATACATATTCAATTGTGTGAGTGAGTCAGTGTTTTTGTTGTGTGTGCAGGTACAGGAAACTGGCACTGAAATGGCATCCAGACAAAAATCCAGACAACAAGGAGGAAGCAGAGAGAAAGTTCAAAGAACTGTCTGAGGCCTATGAAGTCCTGTCCGACAGTAAGTCAGAACAATGTCTCTCATGCAGTGTGTGTGTGTGTGTGTGTGTGTGTGTTTTTGTGTGTGTGAGATGACTGGCAGTTTATCTGTATTGATGGTGTGAGTCATGAATTTACATTTTTGTGTGAGTATGACAGGCTGCTTAGAGTGGAACTTCATTCATAGAACCCTGAAATCTAACATATTCGTTACATTTTTAATGTAATTTAATTAACGTATATTGGGTGTTTGTATGAGGAAAAAGAGAGAGACATGCTTTGGTGTCTGTGGGTTCTTATTCCATCACTAAATTGCACTCTGATCTTCTGCTACAGAGAGTAAGCGTGACGCATATGACTCATATGGAAATGACAGAACACGACACACAGGTAAATAAAAACCGGCTGCAATGAGATATTGAGATATTGTTGCATCCATTATAGAGATAGGTTGAAATCATGAATGGTGGTGACTTCAGTAAAATTTTTAGGATTGTGTGTTTTTCTTATCCTCTTCCCATACACCTTTTTCTCATTATCATTTTACCTTTATAACATCCCTCCTATAATCCTCCCTCCTACTTCCCTGTGCCACTTTACTCATCTTTCCCCCGTTCCGGCCCCTAATATGTTTTCCTCCATCTACTCTTTCTCTTCCTTGGTTGCTCAACACCCACCTGACCCTGATGACTTAATTTTACAGGTTCCTCCAGCTCAGACTTTTCATCAGATTTCCCAGGATTCACCTTTACATTCCGCAGCCCAGATGAGGTGTTCAGAGAGTTTTTTGGCGGCCAGGATCCCTTCGCTAGCTTCTTTGGTAAGTCATACAAAATGTGCATGTTATGTTAGCATGTTTATGATTTTTTCCATTGTTCTATGTGTAACTGTTTTTTAGGTGAGAATTGATTTAGAATTTATATGAATGCAATAAAAAAATCTTATTTACATTCCTCTAATGTAAATAAGATTTTTTTATTTCATTATGTGTGGTGGTAAATGAATACTATCAGGTGTGCCCAAAATTAATAATTAGGGACCCAGCACATTTAAAGAGCATTTTTACCTCATGTGGCCACTTTGGGCAGCCCTGCCATAGTCAGTTACTTTGATTATCAATTACTTTCATTATAGCTTTAAATCATTTTTTTATTTTTATCAGTTTAAATTCTTATTTTTATATATCCCCTCTGGCCACCTGTTAATGACTTTGGGAGTCTGCTTATCCCACGTTAGGAAAACATCCTTTTTAATCTTTTACCTGTGGAGCAATAATTACACATAAGACGTCAAACCAGATGATCTCTTTGCTTGACTAAAGTCTAACTTCTTAGTTAATTAAAAAATGACAGTAATATTTCATCTTACCTAATCTTACAGTATTTAATGAATTATAAGGGTCTCTTTCACTTTCTCTCATCCAGATGACTTCTCATCCTTTGGAGGTTCGTCTTCTCGCCTCGGCCCCAGTCGGTTCTTTTCTTTTCCTTCAGCCGGAGGTAAATAGTTACATACTTCACGAGGAAGTTTGCATGGTGACTATAATATCCTGCGCAATGTTTAAAACACTGGCCTAGTTTTGGAGTTTTGGCAATTTGCACAACATAAGCACTGAAATATGAGGGAACTAGCCTGTCCTCACCAGAAAAATGGTTGTGTACGTCATCTGTGCTAGTAGGTTATTGCCACCCATATTTATGTTTACTGTCTCTAGTGACAGTAGAAATTATGATGGGAGAAAAGGATACCGTCAGGTGACGCAGTATAAATAGCAAGAAAGTCTGCATATGGAGAAAGGTGGTACACTGCTGTTCGTGTACTGTGTGAAACTGAAAGTCAACACTGACTTTTTAAAATTAACATAATATACTTCATTTACATCACATTTGTCATAGTAAAGTACCTATGATGATCATGATCCTTTCCCAAAGCTAACCAAGTGGTTTTGGTGCCTAAACCAGATCTGGTTGGGTTAACTTTAGGTTAACTTTGAACGATGGGTTACGGATTTTGTAGACAAAATACTCATCTCATTATTTCCTCTGTATTTTCAAATGTTGAGACACCTCTCAATATTTGCATTTCTACCAACTTAAATTCACACTTTCTTTGGCACACCTTCTGAGTGCTATTATTTTTGCACTGACTGAATTTCTGTCATGACACCTTAAAAGATTAATCAATCTCTTCTCTTGTCCTCTCCTGATCATCTGTCCTTCTTCAGTTGAATTTACTTCCTTCTCCTCTTCCCTGGGTGGTCTGGGTGGGATGGACAGCATGGGCGGAGGGATAAGCAACTTCAAATCAGTTTCTACCTCCACTCGCATCATAAATGGCAAACGCACCACCACCAAGAAGTACGTAATATTGTCCTTCTAAAAGTTAGCCAAACTGCGAAATACATTATTTTCGAATATTATGTGACATTTTATCCCGTCTGACACATTGTTGTGGCTTGCTGGATAGAGCAATGCACCTAGGCACAAATGTGAAATATTAACAGAAAATGATTTGAAACCTGTCATTTTCCACCACTTCCAAACCTCAGTGAAACTAGGTTGACACTGGTTTGCGGCTTAGCAGGTTACTGTAGTTTCCAATTTGAATGCAGGTCGATATTTGAGTTTTTTTTCCATTTTCTAGGGTTATATTTTGCTTTCTGTTATTTTTTTTAGAACTCTAAAGTATGGCTGTAGAGCTATCATCATATCCCTTGTAGGTTAGTGCTGTTTTCTATAAACCTACACTGGTGGATCTCATATTACTGTTTACATTTAATGAATTCATTTAAGTTTTTATTCAGGGTGACGTTTACAAGTGTATATTTACGTTTGATAAGACAAAATAACAAACAGGGACACATACACACACACACACACACACCCACACTCCGCCAAAAAAAGCAATGATGGACGCATTTTAATATTGCCTTTTATCTGTGTATTTGTCTCGTCTACAGAATAAAGGAGAATGGGCAGGAAAGAATAGAAATTGAGGAGGATGGGGTGTTAAAGAGTGTCCTAATCAATGGTAAGATCACACACACACCACATGGTGACTGGAAAAAATGGTGAATAAACGTATTTAATATTTTTTGTCATATTTTCTATGAGATATATGATATTTACTTAAAGTTAAAATTGTGGTGTGGTGACAGCCATACAGAATGTAGATCTTGTTGTTCCTCTTAGTTATCTCTGCATGTTTTTTCATGTTGCTTGTGCACATACACACCTGTGTTGTTGTGTGTATTGTTCCCAGGTGTGGAGGATGAAATGGCCCTCGCGCTGGAGCTGAGCCGACGAGAAGGACGGCCTTGTCACTCACCTCAGAAACCACATATCCAAAACAGATCACCTGCCGAGTCTGACAGATCTCGCTCCAGCACTCACTCTGCAGCCACACATCGGTCATTTAGCTCCGCCCCCTTCTACAACTACGGGGTCGCAGCAGGCAGTGAGGATGAAGAAGAAGACGAAGACCTGCAGATGGCTTTGGCATGCAGCCTGTCAGAAATGGAAGCCCAGCAGAGAGCAGCTGCTACCGACTTCATATCAGGTGCTGGGGGTGGGGGCAGAGCCATGAGTGACAAAGCTGGTGGCCATAAAGGAGGTTTGAATGTGGCTGGTAGTGAAATGATTGTTGCAGGGGAGAAAGACGAAGAGTGGCAGTTTAAAATGAGCTCAAGGCCTGGAGGTAGGTGGGAAAAGGAGGGAAAGGGAACCAAGCAGCCAGGCTTCTCTCCTGAGTCAACCACAACTTCCAGCACTACGCCAGTAAGCAGTGAAGAAGAGGTTGAACCTGCCATAAAAAATAATGATGTCAGTGTGAAAAAGAAAAAGAAGTGCGGGTGTATTGTGTGCTAATGCAGTGTGTGTGTGTGTGTGTGTGTGTGTGTGTATTTGGGATGCCTTATTTTTTACACTTACCTCAGTTTTGTGCCTACAGCCAGACTCTAATGTAAGGTGATTGCCAGACTCTTAATTTGAGACAGTGCCTCAACTAATCACAAGGCTTGCATGTTAACACCTCTAAAAGACCCAATGAGTCAACTTTGACACGGACTGTGGTGTATTTTCACATAATTTGCCAATGCAACTAGAAGTTCAAATGGTGTGAATCATTACGAAGGATTGTTTCTGAATGTATAGAAATTTGCCAAATATTAACAGACTGAAAAGAGGAGGGGGATTAAGCAGGATTTAGCTGGTAGTGATTTATATCCCATAAGGGAAGAGTGTTGTGCGTGAGCATGTTTCTCTGTGTTTGTTTGGGTCAGTTGAGACCCTGCCATAGAATTTTCTCACTCCGACTCTCAGTCAAAGGGAATGTATCAGAACCGTGTCACAAACAATAGATCAAAACCTAAAGTAGGTCACAGAACTTTCCCTGGTGATTTTCATCACGACATACAAACTAGTTGAATCAAAGAAAGACCCCTGTTTACTGGTCAATTGATAACATCTGAAATATGTACAGCAAAAAGTAGTTGAAGCACACGTTCACACGCTTTGTACATACAAGTACATTGTAAATACACTCCATGCACCGTTGTTTAGACTCGTAGCCCAGCTCTTACACTGTTTCTAAGTTGAAATAGTAAAGAGCTCATGCAGCTTGGATGCACTTTTGCTAAACTATCATTACTGTAATTGTTCAGATTGTAGATTGGTGGGAGGCAGCACTTTTTGAACTTTGGAAGCAAAGCACAGTGTAAAATGTATACAGCGCTGAGACTGATTGTAAACCACAGTTACTAATAATCATTACGTAAGTCTTTTCTATTTTGATCCTTTTGGTGCCTTTGCCTGTTTGGACAACTTTGCTATGTGTTTACTTTGCTTATATTGCCACTGCAAACGTGCCAAGGCAGAAAAACAAATGTATTTTAAGCAAAGCAAAGATATTTTAATCAACAAGTTGAATAGGTTTTTGTGTGGTTTTGGATGGTCCTTTCCTTACAACACCAGCTTTCCAGCCCACCTTTTCTCCACTAGAGGAAAATGGTAAAGCTGTACATTAGTGATTGGGAGTGATGTCAGGTGAGGGTGATCAAATTTAACTGCATTGTTGCGAATGTTTTAAAATACGGAGCTTCATCACCAAATCAATGCTAGGTTTGTTGCGCTTTGAACTCGTTTTAACTGTCGTGGTAGGAGAAATACATACAACTACATTTTCCTTCTATCAACATCTGTTGATCAAGTGTCCCTTGGCAGAACACTTAATCCTAATGTGCAACAATATACAGACTATTGCACTCTGTTTTAGCTGATATTGCTGTGTTGGTGTCATTCCTACAACAACATACAAAATGTTGCTGCAAGACCATCATTGCAACAGAACAAAAAGCAACAACCGAGAGACTGGGCGTTCATGTCCTGTGTGGAACTTATATTGTTATATTGTTTTTATACTTAATTCACTAATTTTCAGTTTATTTTCAGTTTCCTGTCACAGTGTGTTTTGGTTTGGGCAACAAAACTACTTGGTTAGAATTAAGAAAAGATCATGGTTAAAGTTAAAATATACCCTTTCACAATGCTAACCCTTGTTAAAAGCTAACTTCTCCTATGTGCATAGTCAAAAAGCTTTGACAACGCAAAAATGTGACTGGGCAGCTGCAGTAATGGTCGTGGAGCAACTTTTAATATTATGACACAGCGTTTTTCAGGTTTTTGCCTGAAATGAGATTGCATTAATACTAATGATAAGTATTAAAAATCTGGGAAAATGAAGGACATATGTCGCTTTGAGAATAAATCTCAATCGTCTCTGTTTTCATATCAAATTGCGATGTTACATCTGCAGTTTGCAAGTTTACAGTCAGCAAAACATGACGTTTTGCAGTTTACATTCATCTACTGCTGGGATGGATTTTTTTTGTCTTATTACAATCATAACAGCGTACATGTTCGTTGGCATATACGTCCCCACCATTGCTTCAGAGCAAAACACGTCATATTAACAATGTAGTGAATGGCTTTAGGTACAGCTGCCTGTTCACAGAAGTGTGAAGAAAAACAAAGCACTGACTGTGACTGCTGCTGGAAAACTATCGGACTCGTCTGACCGAGGTGTAGACGTGTTTTGTGGATGAAGAAGAAGTGAACGAATCCCAAACTTAAATGAAAGTGTTTAATGAAATGAAATGACTATTGATCAGGCTAACTCAACCTCTGAGCTACACTACAAAACACACACACACACACACACACACACACACACACACACACATACACACACACACACACATGCATACATTTATTGTAGAATACTAATAACTGTTTTAATGTGATTGTTGCTGTGTCTGTGAAATAAGGCTGAAAGTAACAAAAAGCCCTGCTGGTGCCAAAACACAACAGTGTTAAAAAATAATTACTAAGTAATATGTTAAAAAATATTTTCTGCTGCTGTTCAAGGACATGTCTGTCTTAATAAGTGCTGTCTTACAGGCAGTGCCCTCTTTCTCTGCCCTGCTTTCACACTGCTCATAGAGCACAATGCGTTTGTTATTTGATTGTCATATCTTTTTCATGAGTGCTTGAATTGTTTTGCATTGCATGAGATTTGCTTTCACTTTAAAGAATAATTATCATCACCGGGAAATAAGTACAGCTGTGGGAACATACCATCAGTTTAAATCAGTTCAAATAATCTGAATCTGAGCTGTTCATCATCTCTTCAAACTGTCATTGAGGGTGGAGAGGCAATGAGAAAGAGGCAAATGGTTTCATAAATCTGCCTGTGTTATTTGTACTACATTGAACTGCCATGTGTTTTTTGTTATTTTTATTTTCAGACTGTTAAAAGGTAAATAACAAATAAAGACTGAGCAGAAGAGGAGTTGGGATATTTGATTTTTTTTTTCAGATTATGGCAGAAACAGTTATGCATTTCCACTGCCACAGAGTTCATGCTATAGTAGTGTTACATTTGCAACTACAATAAATAGTGATACATTAGTGATATTGATAGGAAAAATGTAATGAACAGCAGTGCTTGCCCGTTTCCGGGTCTGCCTCTCTGGATCTCTAAAACACAACAGATGTAGATCAGCCATTTTAAATAGAATGAAATGAGAGTGCATATAATGTAATTTTAAAGAGACAGAACTTCCCTCATTACACGCTATCTGTTCACCTTATCGCTCTGCTCATTTGTGAATCTTCAGCCCGTTCCTCTTGTCTCCTCTAGCCAGCTTGCTAACAGCACATTGTTCTCTGATCAGTGTGTGTGATCATCTAGATCCTATCAAAACAAAAACAGCCATGTAGACATACAGGCCTGTTTGTGCAGGCTGCTAAGTGAAGAACCATCCTGCACCAAGCATCACACATTTTAAATGGCCACAGAATGTTATATGATCTCACAGGTTGTTATCAAGCAGAAAACTTTCTGCTGATCTCTGAATTTGGAATTTGTTCATCAGATGTCACCTTTTAATGGCTGCCATTGTCAAGTAATGTGCTGTAAATAGATCTCACTGTGATATCAAAGAAATAAAGCATTATTTTTTACATTCAGAATGTGATGAAAACACATTATTGTGCTACATTATTAGGACTAAATTTACTTTGTCTTACACTTCCTGCTTCCTGTTTCAGACTCAGACTTCGAGGCCCTCTCAAGCTAACCTGAATGGCCCATGCTGCTCTGTGCCCTAGCCCTGCCCTGAGGTAACGCACCAGTGTGAACCTGAAGCACCCTGATATTTGTCCAGTCAGTCCTTATCCTGTTATACAAGCCCCATCTAGATCTGATCAGATCAGGAAGTCCCATCTTTCTTAGAAGTCACATTTACAACAAGTGATGCCTATAATATTTGCATTATTGAGAAAGTGTAACATGTCCTTGTACATCTATTCTTACAGGTCAAAGGTCAATTCCCCATGATGCACTTCTCTCTCTGCCCAACATGGCTCCTTCCAGCTGAATGACACTTAAACCAATTTACAAATGTGTATTTTATATGTACGTGTATGAGTGTGTATGTACTGTAGCTCACTGTGGAGCGAAAGACTGGAAATTTTGAAACACAAAGAAATACTTCTAATCATCTTTGCATTAACTGACAATGTTTCAGCTGAATTTTAACTTGAATTATGCGTGAAAAGTGGAAACTGATTAAGGCAAATAAAGAAAATGCTTCGAAACATATAAAGCAAAAAAATTAAGCATTTCCTGACCTGCTGACTACTCTGGTGGTAGTTTATCTTTGAAACACGGAATGTCAGGGATAATATCAAATAGCTGGAAAACAATAGTAAATAATAAAATGCCAAAAAGTAAGCTGAGCTAAAAGATAAAAATTAACTTCATAACCTCACTCTAACACACTTGTTTTTGGCTGTTCCACGATTTGTGCTGCAGGGGGCGCTGTTTAAACATCTCTGAAAACACTACAGACTAAAAATGCTCTAGAAATACAATGTGATGCATGGATTTAAAAAACAGTAGATAAAATAGATGAGACAGAATTACCTGT
This sequence comes from Chelmon rostratus, assembly GCF_017976325.1. Lineage (NCBI taxonomy): Eukaryota > Metazoa > Chordata > Actinopteri > Chaetodontiformes > Chaetodontidae > Chelmon > Chelmon rostratus. The sequence goes on along the minus strand of NC_055670.1, from coordinate 15,606,803 downwards.
TTTAAATGTGCCACCTACTAAACAACACAATGGTTTTGTCAAGGAGAACTCAAGGCTTTTTCTTTTTGCTGCATCACGTCACAGATTTATTCAGGTCAAGTCAAAAATACATTTTTATAGATATTTTCTATCCGTCTGCTACATGAAATAAACACAATCATCTGGGTGAATTATATACATTAATCACAAGGCCGTACACTGAGTAGGACGAGAAAAGAACCCAAACAAAGTTACTTAGTGCGGAAAGGGAGAGAGAAGGCGACGTGTACTCGGTGGTCAATGTACAGCATCCGCTACAGAAGGACCAGTGCTGAAAGCAAACAATCATGTTGTCAAGGCAGAGACAAGACTCGCAAATAAAAACTCGCTGGAAATCAACACACACTAGGCTGTAGCACACAGTATTCTGGTGGACACGTGACACCACACTCAAGAGTTAAAATGAACTGAAACATTCCTGTGTATCAGCAAGATGGATGACTTAGAAATTTAATATGTTTGTGAAGGGATTTAACATTAACATTAGTTACGAGAACAGAACAAACAAAACCTCTGTTTTTGGTAAATCATCTGCTGATGCTGATTGATCATTTCAGGTCATCGTGTCCTGTAAAAGGCTTGATGAGGAGTCAGATGGCAGTAAGATAGGAAAACGGTGATACACTTCAAATTATGTCATTTCAACCACCATCAGTGTGTTCTGTCCTGTCAGACTCAGGCAAACATTTCATGTGGTTTCACACAGGCACAGTATCCAGGTTTCTACCCTCTGTAGTTCACGTCTGACGGCCTCATTGTTGTCTTAATAGGTAGAGAGCTCGGAGAGTAAAGACAGATCAAATTTGTGCCATGAGGGTGGAAAACATTTGATCTTCTGTTCATGTCTTCATCCTGGCAAAAATCATTTAATGCTCTTTTCATAAACTGAAGTTCCAAAAGGTTTTTCAAAACCCGAATAATGAGTACATGGTGAAATACTGCATGCTGAAAACAAGAGCAGGAACTGCTCCAGGTGTGGTGGAGCAAATTCGTATTTACAGTGATGGCCAGACATACATGACTGCATTGTACCAGCGTGTCCTCATGAGTATTTGTTTCTGTGTGCCTGTCCTCGCTCTGTCCTCAGCTGCTGCAACTCACTGTGGCAGGGCTTTCAAGATGGCGTTCACCTCCTCGGCGACTGCTGTCAGCGCGAACTCAAACTGGTCCTGATGAGGGAGAGCAGGAGAGAGAGAGGCCAATGTTAGGGAAAGTAGTGTGAGGGGGATGGTTGGAGATCGGGCAGAGGGAGACAGTTGGATTAACAGAGCACAGAGTAATGGTACCTTGGTGCGGACCAGGCCGGGTCTCTGGTCTCTGATGTGTTCCAGTGAGGCTGCAATGTCGATCTCTTTCACTCCTAACAAACATGATAAATGAAAAGTCCACAATTCAGCACTATATGTATTATCACAATGCAAACAGACAATGTGGATTACAGAGACAACTGAGAAGATTTTTTATGCCATCCTTGAGATGTTAGCTTTACATATTACAGCTACTTTGTGGAACAACCCCCATAAATGATGCATGATGGTTCAAATGTCACTTAAGCAGAATTATTTCACTACATTGTAACTATAGCCCCCTCTGCTGTCCACAGTAGGTAACACATCAGTGTACACATTGAGCTCAAATGAACAAACTTTGACATAATTTCACCCTCAGCCCAAAATGTTGACCTTACAAAATGTTCCTTTGCTCTTTTGCTTATCTTGGATGGACTTCATGCCGAAATGTTTAAGTCGTGAATTAATGCCCTCTGTATGCATCTGTGTGTGTGACCTAGTTTCGGGGACACATTTCAGACTCGAGACCATTAAATTGGGGATGGCTGGTGAAACTGGGGACAAAAGTCATGTCCCCAATTAGAAAACAGATGATTTTTAGGTCACTGGTTAAGGTTAGGATTAGGCAAGTAGTGGTTATGGTAAATGTCCAGGCTAAAAGTGACCTAAATACATTTTTGTGTGTGTTTGTGACTCACCCTTTGCCATACGGTTCAGCACCATGTCAATGAGGATGTACGTGCCAGCCCTGCCAGTGCCATCACTGTGGGAGTGACAGAGACAGAGAGGAAACTGTGAATGTGAAGTGTTTCACCTCAATCTGCTCTCCAAACACATACTGGTCATATCGTATGTTTCCACAAATTATGGCACTTCACTCACTGGATTTTGTGTTTATGCCCTTACCTGCAGTGAACGATGATTGGGCAGGAACGACCTCTGTAACATTTATTCACCTTCCTGAAAAGCATGAACAAGGGACAGCAGAGATAGAAAGGAGAACAAAGAACAGAAAAAAGGCTTTATTGTAAATGATTCATTACAAACATTGAAATCGCGGCTAACCTTGATCACATATTCAGAGAATATACATAAGTGACCTGCTGTCAGTAATCCAGACATTAATAAATGCAGACACAACTATTAATGTCTCTTCTGCAGGAACTTGGTTGTGGTTAACTTAAAGGCAATGAGAAGAAAGCAGGAAGTGACAAAGCAGGAAGAAGGAAATATGGAAAGACCAACGTTAATGACATGAAAACAGTCAGATTAGGAATGAGATAAAGAGCATCAGGAGAGGATAAAATAGGAAATGTCTGAGGTGGTGGAGGGCAGCGAGATGGTGAAACAGGAAAGAATAGGTGGAGAGGAAGCCACAGATTCACTGTCCCTCTTGCAGTAGCCAGTCACACCTGCCAATGCTCATTTTTGTGACTATGCAACTGGAGCCAGAGTACTAGCTGCAAACCACAAAAATGACACTGGGAGATGTTAAAATACAAACCTATCAACCTGCACACTGGGAGAGAGGGAGAGAGACAGAGCTGAAGATGATGGGAGGGGTATGAAATGTGCAGCATTTCTCTGATTATAACTCCATGCAGAATGTCAGGGAAGATAGGAAACAGAGAAAATGGCGGATGTGATGATGATGATCGGGAGGGATTCAAACCCACTCATGTGCGAGGATAGCAACATTACATACTGAGCACCTGTTTGCTCCATTTTGTGTTTATTTATTCAAAACTACCGAATCTTGTGACACCTGTTGAAACCAAACCCCCCGTGGGGATAGCCCCGTGTGTGCGTGCATGTGTAACTGTGCAGTTTCTTACCTGCGGAAGTCGAGCAGTGGTCGCGTGGAGGTGGGGATGCCGTCAGCCGGCCAGCTCAGCAGGTGGAACTGAGTCAAGGTTCTTGTCTCCTGTGTCTGGACGTTCTTCAGGTAGAAGCTACGCACCAGGAAGTCCTTACACCAGATGTGCTCTGACACCAGGTTCACCTGACAAACGCAAAGAGGCAGAGAGGGAAAAAGGGAGAGGGGGGGGGGGGGTGGCAGGAAAATTATTTTTTAGTCTGTACGTGGAAGATGCAGTGTTTGAACCTGCAAAGTCAAGCTTCAAATTAGGAGATCACATGATACAAAACAACACCAATTATCCCAAAATAATTCAGTATGCATATCTAACAGACAAAAGTACTGTAGCATACACACACAAGATTTATCTAATTTTTTTCTTTGTTGAATAATCGTCTTTACGCTTTAATGAATACAGATGTGAGGAAACCAACCTTTGTTTGGCACCACGGGGACACAAAATCCAAGAGGTGGGGGTGGACATTTTGTATTTATTGCTTTTGTTACTGTGAAATTCTCATCTGAACCGTGCTGTAACACCTTATTGAGAGAATATGGAGATGTTTTTTTTTCTTTTTAACTCTCAGTGCTAATACACACCTCAGCTGCCCACCTGTCTGAGATGGGCTGCATTGGAGATGTGTTCGCTGCCAGTTCTGATGCTCAGTACACAAAGGTCCTGACGTTTTGTGTCAGATCGCAGCGAATGAGGTAAATAATGAGGGAGGCTGCAGGTGATCACTCAATAACATGAATGAAAGAAACTGGGACAAATTTTCATGTGGGCCAAATTTTTTTTTTTACATATGTGTTTTGAACACAACTACCAAGACAGCAGGTGTGATGCGGGCAAGCTTTACCTCTTACACTGAAGGTTTATTACTAGAACAGCATTATAAAAAGACACTGAGCCATATGTGAAATTAAAGGTTGAGAGTCACAACAGGAAATGAACCTCATAGATGTGGTAGAGTGACGAGCCCTCATCAGGCCAGTATCGCTCGCACTGTTTCTCTCCATCTTCCACCAGAGCCGTCATCATCACTATCACCGTGCAGCCGTTCTCCCACACCATCTGTGGGTTAGAGAGAACGAACACACACACGATGTATACACACACACGCACCTGGCTGTCACATTAAAATAAATCTGTTAGAAACGAGGCAGACTCTCTGCGGGTGGACGAACGGTCCAATGTGCCTACATCCTTTTAATTTGTCGATTATCAGCAAGTGAATCCACCACAGTGGCAGTGAGGGACAGAAAGAGAGGCAGAAAAACACAAACAACAGAGCGAGGATTGTACCGACCTGCCAAAAATCAGCGACAGTGTGAGCGAGTGGTCCCTGTGTGGCGATATACGCTGGCTGGCGAGGGTCATGGTCAAACTATGGGATGGAAATGAGAAGAAAAAGAGCAGAGTTTCTTCGGTTTTATTTATTATTTATGTAGTCTCATACAGTAATCTGGTTATAAGTATATGAGGCAGTCTTGTCCGTCTTTCTTTGGCCTCTACATAGTAACAACACTGTCAAGATTAACAAAAATATGTTGCTGAATTTGGATTGAATTTGATTGAGTTTTACAGTCTCTGTATTCTGATATAGAGGATGTGACTGTAAGACACATTCAAACAGCCAAAATATTTACAGTTCAGGTTATATTTTTTACTGAATCTTCACATTGTATCATGGGTTAAATCAGGATGTAAAAAACCATTAAGTACACAATCACACACTGTAAATGTTTTGGACCGTTTCAATTTTCATTCTTACAATGATGCTGGCGTTGATGTAGTCTTGTTTATTGGAGTTTACTTCAGACTTCAGCTTCACCCGAGAGTGATCGTCTGTAAAAGAAAACAGGTCTCAACAATAAGTCACTGAATAACTGAAAGAAATCATGGTCGTCTGTACGTTTCCCCATTTACCACTTACTATACAATTTTAGTTGAGTAGCAGTGAGCGTGTGAATGTGTTGTGCACTACGCAGGTTGACCAGTGATTGATGTGTGCTTGCAGCGGAGGAGGATAATACCATGTAGAGATATTATCAGCAAAATGTACATAAAGCATCAAAAGTAAAAGCACTAATTTTGCAGAAGGGCTCCTTTCACAGTGTTATATTCCTATAGAATGTTATCGTACTATTCTGACCAGAAGAGGATTTTAATGTTGGAATTTGTCAATGTGGACCCAATTTTAGATCTTTAGGATACTACAAAATTACTATTTAGTATTTATTATTTAGTAAATTAGTATTATAGTACTACATCATAGCACAGAAATATATCCTGTCTTTATGTAAAAAGTAACCAGCATCTGAAAGATATCTGAAATGTAACGTAATGGAGTAGAAGTATACAGTAAATTGATGAATACTCAATTAAAGTATGTCAAAATTGTACTTAAGTACAAGACTTGAGTAAATGTACTTAGTTACATTCTACCACTGTAAGCATGACATCTTGACAGATGGACAGAGATGACACATTGATGAACTAACATGGGAGCGACTCAGCGTGTCTGTTTTTGTCCATGTTTCCTGGTAGTTGAGCCACAGCCACTGAACTGGGATCAGCCTGGTAGGAGCACAAAGCCTCCCACTCCTTCTGAAGACGGTCCTTATTACGCAGGTGATCCTCCATATACGCCTGATGGAGAGATGAGAGTTGAGGAGGTTAATATATAATAATATATAATATATATCTGCTTAACAAGGAAACGGATGACTTGCTCGGCAGGATATTCCTGTGCTGCATCAGGAAGTAGATTTTCTCACCAGTATCATGTGACCAGTAGAGATGTCCATGTTAGACTGGGCTGGCTCTTCACTCCAGGACGGGGTGGAGCTGTGCGTGGAGGACGGGCTGTGCTGGGGGCCATCGCTGAACTGAGAGGAAACGCTGCTGACGCGGGATGTGTCCGTACCCCTCCGACCGCCAGCACCAGTGGCTATGGCGGACCCCGCCATGGTCCCGCCGCCCACACAGTCCTGGCGGCACAGGGAGGATTTGGACGCCATGTGCTGCCGACATAGCTCCTGAATGGAAGGGAAGGAAAGGTAGTAGTAGTTACTTAATTGATAAAAGGGATGCAACTGTGCATTAATATCGATTAATTGAATAATCAGTTATTGTATACACTGTGTACTAAATAAGGCATTCACTTCTACTGCACTTTAATTCAACTATTTCCAAAAAGTAGTCGAGTAGTCAATTAATCTTGTGAGGTATATCAAATTTTTTCGCCCAATAACATCAGTCTCAATCAATCAAAAAACGTCTCAAATAAATGAAATAGCGGAGCTCTCGATAGGCTCTGAGAGGCTGTTTACAAATGAGGCGTGATCTGATTGGACTGAACTCCCAGCAAGCTTGTCTGAGCTACAGTAACAATGCAACTGCTTTCTTGCAGGGATGGTGGGAGTGTTTCCTTCTCTTAATACCTTAAATTCTTTTTATTTAAACAGAATTGAAAAGGATTAGCTCCAGCAACAACTACCCCCAGCGCCCCCAGCTGCATATCTGCTGCTTTATTACTGCACTGTACTAAAACCACAAAACCAGAGTCTGAGCTAAGAGAAATTTCTTCATTATAACCAATATGCTCTGAATAACAAACGCAAATACACACATTTATTGCCTTTTTGACCGTGCATAATGTGGTTTAGCATCGAGACATTGCGATGTGAAAACAAACAAAGCAACAAAGCAGAAACTGGGAAATGATGGCCTTCCTCAGTCCTTAATCCACAGCCTTACCTGGTAGTCAAAGTGTGTTTCGGCTCCTCCCTCTGGCCCCAGGCCGAGCTTGCCATTGGCCACTTGCTGAGTGTAGTGCCTGAGACAAGCTACAGCCATGGCCAATACCAGCACGCCTCCTACGACTGCCATGGAAACAAGGGTGATGACTGTCCCACTGGAGCCCTCGGAAACCCTGGCTACCTGAGGGAGACCCCGTGCATCTGTCCTCTGGGAAAGAGATGTCGTAAGAGTGGCGAGTAAGATAAGGACAGGGGAGAGGGAACACAAAGAAAACACATTATTATCTCACATAAGTGGTACCTCCACTTGTTGACATGCACATCTCGCCTTTTGAGATTCATCCACCCAAGCTAAGCTACCGAGGGGGAATCTTCACTCACCACTGGAATTCAAAGGTCACGCGTTTTGTTTTGGCACACTTGTTTCTGTGTAGCTGAGCTGTGCTCAGTGAGAGGCTGACATTGACTTTTAAAGACAGAGGTCTGAGAGTATGAACCAGGAGCCAATTAAAAAGGCAGCAGAGGCTTCATGGAGATCAGTGATCTGTGGCCACAGTGTGTCATTCCACCTCATCCTCACCTGCTTTTCTATCCTTCACAACAGTTTTCATCTTTGCTGTCCAATGCAACAGAATTCAACTTAAAAACCTTGCACTTTTAATATCCACACGCACAAAATCATCAGACTCACTGGTCACTCTAAAAGTTACTCCAAAGAAAGAAATGCTTCTTCACCAATAAAGCAAATAAACAAAGCAGCCTCGAGACAACACACTTGCAGGCAGGATTTTGATCTGTTCTAAAAAGGACCATCAGAGGACACAAAAAACGTGGAGCCCCACTTACAAAACTGGTTTTGCTTTGTCTTAAATTTAATCATATGACCATTTAATGATGCCTAAAACTGCTACAACATCAACAACATTTAAAAAGCAAAAGAAACTGGCTCTTGATGTATCACTGATTTTGATAAAAACACTGAGATATAGTATTGTGTGTTGGTTCCTCACAGAAATAATGAGAAATAATGATTCTATAACTGGAACGCTATCATGTTGTTTGCTGATTCTGTTATCTCTGACTTTTTTGCATGGTACTTTTGTATGGTGAAGCTAGCAGCTATGCTTTCCCAAGCTTTATTATCACTACTTCTTATATGTATCTGTACACCCTTTTAGACCTGAAGTATCCCTCATTAATTCATGATACTTTTCTATTCTATTCTTTTTTGTTCACTTGTAATTTTAATTTTATTCAAATACTTAAATATAAAAATCATGCACTATTTTTTTCGGTATCTAAATTAACTGAATTAAGCGGAAAAAATACGATATGTCTAAAAGAATTAACCAGAATTGACAAGTACTGCTAATAAGAAAACACTATCACTATGGCTGATTTCTCTTGTCTCCGAGATTGCATCAGGACCATGCACACACACACGCACACACACACTGAATTCAATCAGCGTGTTATCCTGATATTCAGTCTAAATGGGCATTAATCCCTCATACACAAAATCTGAGATGCAGGTGGTGATTCTGAGGCCAGGATTCAGGCTGTTTGTGTGAACCGAAAGTAATGAGGTTAATGACACTTGTGACTGTTGCCATAGCACCTGGGATCTGGGAGCCACAGTAGGGGGGGAGGTGGATGAGATGAGGCACCATGGCAACAAGTGAAATACTGGTTGTTATGAGGTGTCGCCTTGCTGATTCGTCCTGGCCACTTGCCCTCCAGGTGGAACACACTCACAGGGGTTTACACACACAGACGAACACGCACACACACACGCACTGTGCTTCATCACGTGCTGTACAGTGCTCGTGCTCATAAAGCCATTTTTCTTACAAAAAGTTGAGCTAATGCACTGACTGATTTTGATGCTGTGATATAAAATTATTAGGTTGAGTCACTAAAAGCTGTGTATCAAACTTAGATATACACACATTTTTGGAGATGCATTAACATTGTATGCTACTCCTTGTAATATATATTTATATAACCATTTTATTTAGGATTGCATGTGCCCTGTCCACATGTTTACCCTAGAAGATACAGAATCAAGCCTCTCTATAGCAGCAAAAGACAGCCACGCATAAAGTAATCCCACGAGAGACAGATCCATAGAAAAAGCACGGTAAAGAGATGTTGAGGGCCACAATGTGAAAACAGTCGGGAAGGCTGATAATCTGTCAAGATAGAGTCTATGACTGAATAGATTTAAGTGAAAATGGTAAAGAATACTGAGCAGAGATTATATCTCAGTTGCCTTGACAACTGCTCCATATGTCACTGATAGGAGTTACGTAGGAAATTTTCCACAGAGGCTAAGTGTGTATCGTGTGTGTGTGTGTATCAAGTACCTCTCCCACGCCAGTCTGTACAATCTTCAGGCCTGTCTCAGACTCCAGGAAGTTCTTTTCAGAGACTGTTGGAGTGAAACAACAACAAACATTCGCTGAAACGTTGTGTGAGGAAAAATTGTGAGAGACAGCGCAATGCACCCACATATATCTTGCTTCGTGCGTGCGTGTTTTTGAGCCTCACCAGCTTTAGCAGCCACCTCTGCAGCCGTCATGTTGTGTTCATTCTGGCGGACACGGAACGTCAGCGCAGGACCCACCACACTGGCAACACAAAGCCACAGGGACACACACACACACACACACACACACAGCTTAGAGAGAAGTAGTAAAATTTACAACTCTCTCGTGCACTGACACACACATAATGGCGGTGTTACCTGATGTTGATGAAGCTGCTGGTTGTCAGGTGTATCTTATCAGCCAGCAGATCCAACAGCTTCACTCCATCATACAAACTCAGAGGACTATAAAAGAAAAACATCATTACCCTCTTTGTGAACAACAAATGTCCTACTCGCTGCTCTTTATTGGCATTTTAGTGACGTCATGCCAGCCTTTGGCATGATGGCATTTGTTCAACACACTCAGAGTGAAGCAGATCTTTCCTGAGAATAATTATTGATGGGCTTCATGTCTTAGCAGATTATTTGTCATAAACAGAGGAGCTGAGAGCTGAATTTGATCCAGTGCTGACCTCCGGTTGGTGACAATGTACCCATACTCCTCCTTGGCTCCTGTACCCTCAACCAGTGGCAGTCCTTGCTCCTTCAAGTCTTGTCCGGCTTCAGCAGGAGCGGCCTGCGGAGGCTGGGACGCAGACGCGGAGAGGCTGGCGCTCTTGGCCGGGGGTGTGGCTGGGACTGAGGCAGAGGAGGGGGCAGGAGGGGCACCGGGGGGGCTGGGAACAGGGGCAGGCTTCTCAGGCTTACGGGACACACTGTCTGTTTTTAACAGCTGCATCTACATGGTGATAGAAAATGATAGAAAACCTGTCAGTGATAGAAGGTGTATGATTGCTGCTTGTGAACACTGAGGACAGTGGATGCTGACATACCTCCTTGAGGGTGATGAGGTCTTTCTCAGTTGGATCTGTGGTAAGAGAGACAAACTGATGTTTTTAAACAAATACCACAGAAGCACACAATTCAATTTCAGCATTTACTCAAGTGTCAGCTATTACGATACTCTGTTTATCTGATATTTCTAAGATTTTATTGTATGCACCATCGTAAAAAGATCAAAACTTGCCTTATTGGCACAAAATGGCTGATAGAATAGAATCATAAAGATATAATAATCATTTTAAAAGGCAGTAGGCTGCAGATTTTAATCTCTTATCCTTCATATATACAGATATAATGCAGATGTTGAAGCTTCATATTGTAGCTTCATAATCACACTTTTAATTTTAAACAAGAAGCAGGGCATTCAAGACAAATCCTCCCCTTTATACCTGAGAAAAGCTTGTACCAATACAGGGATTTCGTTTTGTTTGAGTAATCTGAGCAGAACACAGGTGACTGTACCTGTCTTGTCTTGGGTCTGCACAAGCTGCAGAATGAGGGCTAGCTTGTAGAGCTGCTCTTGACTGAGCTCTCTGGGGTCAACTCCGTATCTCTGCAAGACTGCTGACATCCTCTGGAGAAGGCCATCTAGCACAGGGTAGCAGAGTTAGCATTATCTTTGCACTGATGTTCTGAAATAGCATACATCGGTCGGTGTAAGACATGATCTAAACATTTTCCTCACCATTTCCATTTCCAGACAGAGTGCTGAAGTCCTGAGGAACTTTTTTATTCTGCAGCTGTGGCTGTTGTCTGCCAGCAGTACCTAGTCTCTCCTCCAGGGTGTAGTCTTCCACATAGTCCACTGGCATCTCCAGTTCGAAGTCCTCATAATAAGGCAGACCTGCAGAATAGGTTATGATGATACAGATGATACAATTGTTTGGTTATAATCCATTCAATTCTTTAAAGGTCCAGTGTGTTGCATTTAGTGGCATCTAGTGGTGAAGTAGCAGATTGCAACCAACTGAATACCACTCACCTCACCATCCTCTATGGTCCCCTCATTCCAACAAAAACATAACAATTCTTATTTTCAGGTGATCAAACACTAATGAAAACACACTTATCAATACTATATTCCATTTCTGCCAATAGATGCCCTAAATCGTACACACTAGACCTTTAAAAAATAGCTTAGTAAAAGCCTCTTTGACACAATGTTTTTGACCACACAAAAAGTTGAGAGTATTTTTATCATATTATCCTGTCTGATATTAATTTTGGAAATTTGAAAACCCCGCTCACCTGCAGGAGCCATGGAAGCAGCCCCTCGGTGGCGATAAGAAGGCTGTGCGGATGCTAGGTAGAGAGACAAGGCTTCCTGTAGCAGCTGCCTGTCACGCTCTCGCTCTCTCTGATTGGCCTGGGACCTCGAAGAGGGGCGGACGTAGCCGCCTCCTGCCCCGATGAGTGATCTCTCTACATCATCTTGGTACCGATGCTGGAATTAGAAGATATTGGGCTGATTTAGTACTGTGTGCATACATAAGTGTGACATTTAAGATTTTATTTTGATTTTTTTCATATAACTTGTAATCGGTTGTGTTTTCTCTTTAATAAAGGTTTCTGATGTATTTACCACTACTGTAATGTTCTATAACCCGGATTCCAAAAAAGCTGGGATGCTGTGTGACAAATAAAACAAAATGTGATCATCAAAACAAAATGAGATCACTGAATACTCTGCAAACTTGGGGATACTTAAATCTAGAATAATAAATAAATAAATAAATCTAGATTGTGATATACCAGTGATATATGAGTTGGGATTTGGGTGAATTATTGTTTTGTTTATGCCTGGGGCTGGTTTTGTGGTTGACACACACCTGTTTTTGGACGATAATGATGTGTGTGTGTGTATGTGTACCTGGTGGTATGAGTACGGGTCCATGGAAGCAGTCTGCATGCGTAGTGGGGACTGAGGAGGCTCAACAATCATGTAGTCCACATAGTTGCCACCACTAGGTGTGGACCCTGATTTAGGACTGTGGTGGTGGGGGATGTGCTGTTTGGACCTGGCAACCCAGAGAGAAACAAAGAGAGGATTAGAACACATACTGAAGGGTTGAAAAGAGGGAAGGATAAAGGAATAGGTCCAAAGGGAAATAAATGGTGACTCAGGGTGAAATATCACTCTAACTGCAGGGTACTCACTGAGATGAATGAGAAGAGGAGGAAGAGGAGTTCGGCTTAGAGGGCTGAGTGGTGTGGGGAACTCTCTTCAGCTCCTTTGACAAAATATATTGTGTGATGTCATCTTGCCAGGAAAGACCTACACACACGCACGCACGCACGCACGCACACACACACACACACACACACACACACACACACACACACACACACACACACACACACACACACACACACAGCAATTAAAAAAAGCCACAGACGCTGGGAATGAGAGTGTAAGACAGAGGCATGAGGAAGAAAACACTCTCTAAAATCAATACTGCTTCTTATAGGTTGTGTTGAAGTGCTCGTATTATGAATGCATTTCTGCCTGTATTCACTAGTTCAGCACAATGGTTACTAGTTAAGGACATGACCAAAAGAACTTCTATATGACTGTATAGGTACTCATATTCATACATCACATACATCACATTCATTTAACATTTTTAGCAATGCCAACATAATAATAATAATAATAATAATAATAATAATAATAATAATAATAATAATAATAATAATGTGTGCAAGTGCACATGCTGATGTTAGCATTTAGCAAAAAAGTACCCTCATAGCAGAGCTGCTAGCAGGCCTATGGACCATGCTACATGCTAGCATGGGCTACAGTTAGCTTGTAGACCATTCTAGCAGACTGCAATTTAAATTCTAGGGAAGGCAAATTTAATAAAACAGCTAAAATGATTCACACTGTCAAAATCTTTGACATTTAATGACTTAAAATCAAAGAGCTACTCACTCATAACAGTTTTAGCTGTGTAATGAATGCTAATGATAATGCTTGCTCACCTTGTAGCATGAGCTGTTTCAGGACTTCCTGCATCCTCTTCAGCACAGGAACAGACACCTGGTACTGGACCTGGTCTTGCTTGGAGCTACGACATTGGCCAAATAGCCCGTCTGGAATGAACACACGCAGAACCGTAAACATTTTTAACCCTTATGTTGCTGAGATAGTTTCATTTTTATCGTCCAGCAGACAATAAGTTTTGACGTGCCACAGAAGGAAAGCACAGGTGTAAATAATACAACTAATGGCTGAATTTGGTTCAGCTGCCCCTGTTTATTGGGACACTTGAATAGATCTGAGCCATTATTAATGTTATTAGTAACATATGTGCTTTCTCTACGACGACAAATCAAAGTGCCCTCAGTAAAAGAGGCCTGTAGAAACGACAGTCTGTGAGAAACTTAATGAGGCACCAATTAAAGCTTTTATTTTCTTTGATTTTTTTGCTAAATCTGTATTCATTTTACCACAAAAATTCCAATGAGCTGCCCTTGAGGTACAGTACAGTACTTTGTAATAGCCGTAATTCTCATGGTAGCCCACGCCACACTAGCCCACAGCAGTGAGTCACAGTTCTGAAGTGCAGCCCACACACTTATACTGCTTGTCACAATTCTTTTGATGAGGTTCTGCCACCATCACTGTGTGCTTTACAAAAATGTTCCTTTGAAATAGTTGCCAGCCTGCAGGCGGCCTCATGGCAACAGAAGTAATAATAGGACTTGCTCAGTATTACTTACTTACTCCTCTCATGTCACAAATTAATCCAGTTTTTTAACATCTACACTTCTGCACATTATGTCAACCTCAGTGCACAGGATATCATACATCCACCCTGTGGCCAGAAACGAGCTGATGCATCATTCTAAGCTTCACATGATCAGCTCTTGCTGTAGGCTTACATCAATGCATTGAGGTCTACCAGTGTTCATCCCTTCAGCATCAGACAGGAAAGGGTCAGGACCACCACAAAGTCTATCATCGTGGGCCACAAAATCACATTATTACGGCCTGTCTTTTCACTTTGAAATCTCTGAAAGCGGAGCTATTTCTCAAGAAAAAGGCAGTCAGACTGCGATGTGATGGGAATAAAGATAAAGCCGAGCAGACAGTTAGTATTATCTGGCGCACTGATGAGTCACCGCAGTCTTTCACTACACCGGCTAAATCTCACAACCCAACCTGCCACAGCGGAACGGTGAACTGGTAACAGATTAGTGAGGATTAATGTGTTTATATAGCCACAAACACTATAGAAAGCAGTTCACCTTATTCTTCACCACTCCATGTATTGAAGACTGAGTAGACTGACATGTTTTATGAGTGATACGTTTTGCACAGTTAACTTCTTATAGGTGGGTGGGTGTACAATCAAGTAAATGCGTTAGCCTTGTGTTGGTGCTATTATATATAAGATGATCCTTAGTCTGACAATAAATACTGAATATTGACAAGGGATGCAGAGAGATACAGAAAGATATAGATACAAACTTGTGACATACGTATGTTCCCATAATCAAATTACTGATATTGATGATGTGATAAGACACAGGATACTTTATCCTAGCAGTGAATTACACTGATAGAGATGACTGATACAGCAGCTTTTATTCCTGGTGGTGAACTGACTGATGACAGAGAGAGAGAGAAGGGCCATGGGGGGGAGGAATGGAAGATGAATGGGGGAGAAGACAGCAAACTGCACGGCTTGATTGGATTGGGACTATTTCTAGAGCTGGGGTTATTTTTGTCGATATGATTTTTTTTTGCAGGGCGCCTACAATAGCATTTTGCGCTGGAGAGGGGAAGCTTTTAAATGTATAAAAAAATAAAAAAATGCAACGTTTGGCTCAAATGATATCATTTAAAGCGACCTGAACACATCTATCCTGCTGCAGGGCAGCTTTGATCCTCTGTGTTTCAAATCCTCCGGTTTTTGTGGCAAAATCAAAAGATAGAACAGAGTTTGCAGCATAAATGATTTTAATATCCAAGGCAAGGAATCATCCAGTGTTTTGAACACGTGTCTAAGCACAAGCACTCTGATGATCTCACAGCCTCGCTCACTAAAATCTGCATGTGCTGCTGTGGCAAATCACGACAGACCCACCAAATCTTCCCCTGTGAGCCTGCTGTTCATCGACCTGGTAAACACCGAGTCAGCGCCTCAAGGATCAGCAGGTTGACAAGATCAGGGTGCTACACCTGTGCACACAGAACTCAGGTGACAGTGCATGACCTTGTTCTGTTTCGCAGGCTCGACACACTTAGGGGGGGAGATGCCTGCTGCAACAACATCAACATGAACACAAGCCAAGGTCAGAGCCTGGCCAACCCCACACAGTCCCACAAACCTCCACCTCTGTCTTAAAGAAGGATGAGAATAGGGGAGGACCCCTCTGGCCAACACCTGCACACTCCGCTACTCCTACCAAATGCATAGAGGCTGTGAGTGATGAACTGCAAACCCTCTAATCTGCCTGGCAGAGGGCCGGCCACACATCCTGTCACAGACCCAAATGAACAACTGCTGCGAGGACCTAAAAGATGCTGCGCAGTCCACACCAAGGCACACAGGACACAATTGATCTTCCCTATCGCCAGTGGCAGGCAGCAGGCCGGCAGAAAGAAAAGGAACTTTAACTACAAGAAACCTTGAAGTTGGGAAATTGGCTGCAGCGACAGAGGGCTGAGCTGTGCAGCAAGCAGACGTCATTAGAAATGTTAGACCAATTATTCCACAAAGGTCGATTGTGGATCCTTGCAGGAGGCTGTAAAAAAGAAAAATCCGGCATCTCTGTCATTAGTGTTGAAGAAGCAGAAATTACTTTTCTAAATGGCATAATTTTGTTCAGTTCACTTCAAAGATACTTTCATTTTTTTTAAGCTAAGCTAGATGTAGCCCTTTTTTTTTGGCAGAGGCACGGCCGCCTCCTGTAACGGATCCCTCGCTACATCACTCAACACGGAGGGATGAAAGTGATCCTGCTTCTGCTACGTCAGCGAACAACAGCCTGCTTCAAAAAAGTTAAAGTAACACAGCGATAGGATGAATACTTGAGATATGATTACTGCATTCACACATCTGAAAACATAAACAAAGTGAAACATTAACAATGACTGCCATATATTCTCAACATAGCATGTTCACATTATCTGTGACAGGGCTTTTTAGATCATTTAGCAAATATGCTGCCAGTATTAGAATATTTAAGAGCATCTTTGATTCCCAGAATGTCAAATGTTTCATCCAGCAGGTGAAAACATGAATTTACAGTCAGTTTACAGTGATGCATGGTAGAGGTCAATACTTGGTTCAAGTGGATTACACTGAACACTGACAGATGTGAGTCATTTGGACGAGATGGTGTTGCTTCAGTTACCTCTGAGACCGCTTTATCTAAACTAAACAGTTATTCCTTATGTGACACCTACATGTGTCTATGGAAACTGTGCTCTCTGTGCCCTTTTATTTTTACGTTCCACAGGCAAAGAAATCAGGTCACTTAGTGTTTGTTTGTGTCTAACAAACACGCAGATTTACACAGTTTACAGCTCATTTTGCTTTTCAGCTTCTTGACGAAACAGACACAGCTCATTTCAACCAATCAGACTGAAAACCTTGGAGCAGTCGTAACACTGTGTATTATTTCCCCGTGCCCTCAGACCCTCAGATGTGCATAAATAAAGCCCTGCGTCTGCTCCTGAGCTGCAAGTGTGCCGATCCATTTTGTATTCAGTCCGATGGCTGTGCGTGTGTGCGTAAGTGCTATTTCCACAGAGAAGTGCGTAAGTGTGTGTCAGTGACTCATCGCTGTATTAGCACAACAACTGTGGGGGTGTCGACCTCACCGTGATGTCAGTGTTGCCATGGAGACAGTGGGGTGGAGGAGGGGCTTAGATAAAGACGAGGAGAGGGAGAGGGGAAGGTGAGCGAGAGAGATAGACTCATGGGGTTGAGAGAGGAAAAATCCTTGACTTGTGTTTGTATATTTTCATACACAGTCTTTGTCTCGGCATGCTTCCAATGATATAGTGTGTGTGTTTGTGTGTGTGTGTGTCCAGCTGCAGGGTTAATAATTAATACGCCGTAGTGGTACAGAAAGGATTAACAACTTTCTCTATCGTAAAAGTTTAACGTTCAAGTTCAAGAGAGAGATTGTTTGATTGAATATGTGGGTGTTTGATGGTATACGTATGTGTGTGTGTGCGTGTGTGAGTATGTGTTGTACTCACCATCTGAGCAGAACTGATCCCTCATGCACAGTTTTCTCTCAAACATGCAGCCTGGAGTAGAAAGACAAAGAGAGGGCTCACAGGTACTCAAAGTAAAGTCTTTTGAGCGAAAGCTTTAAGTCACATTTAGGGGACTGAAAGGAGAACACAACACGGTGATCTTAGCACCCACAACCTTCATCCTGTCTTTCCTATTTAAATGCTACCATTGTCAAAGTCAACCTACACTTATCACTTATGCACTTAGCATTTCTAAAGCCTTTTGTATAATTGCACGAGGACATTTTAAAAGCCCCCTCACCCCAAGTGGAGTCGCTCATTAGCATAAACCCTGGCACTTTTCAAAAAGCCTGAAATACAAAGTCATCTTATTTTCATGTGGACAATTTCTCTGCAGACAAAATGTACTACAGGTTGAAACGGCTGTCGGCGGTTCTACAAGCATTTTTTCTTTGGCTAAATTTGCAATCAAACGGGGCACAAATACAGTGTTGTCACCAGTGTTTTCGGTCATTGCTTTGTGATTCATTTTAAGCTGCTGCACTGCCTCTTGTTTTAAGGTGGTGCGTACAACCTTGGAGGGGATGGCAATGTGGGAAGGAGCAGGTGGCTGGTGATAGATAGGAAGGTAACACACACGCAGCAGAATATGCATGGATTATTCTGCCTGTCTGTCTTTCTCACGCTGCAGCTTGTGAATAAACGGCATGCGATCTGCGTGTGCGTGAGGATACAACAGACGTATCTCAACTTAAATGCCAAAGACGGCAGGTGAGAAGCTGGTGTGGCAGAATGAATGGATGTGTGAACTGAATGAAACAAACTTGGACAGAGAAGACTTGAGTGACGCAGTGCCTGGCAGCAGTTTCAGTGACTCACCTCTACTGTTTATGAGGAGGAATACACACACTGTACACACACATACAGTGCAAGTGTCTTCTATTTGCTTCTTCAAACTTTTCACTTTCAAACCTGACACTTCATGCTCATTATCCCAGAGGTCTGGGCTCTCTGCTCTGTGGAAGGTCAACTGAACTTTCAGGTGTAGCTGAAACAAGCTACAGCAAAAACACATATGCTTATTACTGCACTGGGGCCCAGCCAAGAGGCGTCTGAGTAACTGTAACACACAGGTGTTCGCTGACACGCACATCGCCGCAATGTTGCCAAGACATTATGCGTAAATGCCAGTGCTAGTCACCAAAACACTGATTGGTTGTCCAGGGAAGGACATCTGGTAGTGTTGGGCCAACATTAGCGACATGGAGCTAAAACAAAGAAACAAATAGCAAAAACCCATTATTTCTAATTCATTTTCTAGGGTTTAACGCTTGTTTCCATTTTGATCAAGCTGCGCACTCTGTGTTCGGTAAATACAAGTTCTGCATGTTTTGAGAGCAGCAGAAAGTGTTCAGATGTTCTCACGCTCGAATGGTAAAACTCAGTGGCAACTGGAATAAGTGGCAACAGCTACAACAATAATTATTTTTATGAGAATGACGATCTTTATTTGGAATGTGCACCATAATATGGTACAATATCACAAAGGTTCCAGTAAATCTCACAACGCTGGCAGCAGATTTAGGAGAAACCTGACCTATCACACAGTGTTTGTCATAGCAACAGGACATCCGCCCTTAGGGAAACGGCCGGCTGCAGAGACGTCAGCTTTAACATCATACCGAGTGTGTGTGACGATGGCCAGTCGGACATATGGATGGATGGATAATCAAATGAACAGATGGGTGGATGCTCGAGTGAGAGGACAGAGCCTGAAACAAAGAGGTGTGAAGGGATAAACTGACAAAGGGAAGCAACAGTGGTTACTGGTTTCTCTCCATGGTGCTGAAATCTCAGGCACATGCAGGACGGCTTCCCACTGCGCTGCCCGTTGTTCATTGTTAGGATGCTTTGATGCTGCTGTAATTTCTCAATGATTCATGATGTTTAATGGCAAACTGTACAAAAACAACAGTATTTTCCCAACATTTTATGTTTATTTTGTGCTGTTTTTATAGATTTTTTTTATAAACTGCAACTGTATTATAGTTCTGCAGGGTTGATCTGCTTCAGATGTCCAAAATAAACTGTAATCTATTGTTTCTAAGGTGCTTGACGCATCATGTTTGGGTTGTTGCACTTACACGATAAAGCAAAGCACACAAAAAATCGCTGGAATAATTAAAATGACTTAATATGTGCAGGATGCATTGGAGAAAATGGGGCTGGCTACTGATGGAACAAAGTCATACTCTTTTGTGGGAGAGAATAACATTTGGCCTCTCAACCTCAGTCTGACTGACTACTGATTAAATTCACTCCATCCTTCACAAATCTCCACCTGCACACATCAGACAAACAGGTTTTTTCTTTAAATGTCTGACTGCAACAAAAACCTCGGGGATGGAACAGGGGATGTATCAAGTCACTTGTTGCATCATTGTATCAATGACTAATGATGCCAGTTCAATACATCAATCCACAGAAAAGAAAAATAATTAGATCTCTTCATCTTTAAGCAGTAATCAATACGAACCAGTCCAGCTGAAACGACTGTTCCTGCCATTGTTAAAAATATTAATGCGACAGTAACTATTGCTGTGAAAAATACATTTTTATAATGCAGGAAATCATTCAACTTGTTTTCTTTAGGTTTTAATTCAATATAGATAATTTTCAACCCACAGAAAAAAAATCTCTGATGAAACAGTATTTCCTGCTCAGTGGAATCAGTTTTTGTTATCATGTAAATTGGGCCGTAACTATTTTCCTCTCTTATTTCATATTTAAAACATAATTCCGCCCTAAATAATACTGCAAATAATATTATAAGGGGTGTTGGTGGCGTGACATGGGTCATAAAAATCTTCAGTGGGCTCAGCTTTTATCTGCCCTGTCACTCTTTGCATCCTCCATCTCTCCTCTGCCTCAGTGTCATCTCAGTTGACTCCACATTTATCTACTCAGAGCCCATTTTCCTGCGTCAAATAAGTCACAACTCATTTCAGTTCATCTTGGAAGAATGAAACAGAAGTACAGCCTACCTTTATCTGCATAAATAAAGACAGATATCCCTATAATGGAGTCTCTGCTGGAGTATTATGAGAATGATAGCGATGCTACAGGGGATCCTCCAGCCGGATGAGATGACCATTAAGTCATTTGCTACTTAGACACAGCATGTACCTATGGGGATATTATATGAATATAAGGACCGGATCTTCATCATTATCATCATCATCATTATCATCTTCTTCTTACCGTATTTGTCTGAGATTCCTGGCTGGCACAGCACGGTTACCAGGAGGAGAGCTCGCCATAGCTGGAAGTGTTGCATGATCCTCTGATGCCTCACAGCAGCGGAGGAGATGCAGACGGAGAGAGAAAGACGCGGGGCTCCCTTCGCTTCGGTCCCTCTCTTTAAATCCCCATCATGTTAAAACGCCCGTGTGGACAGCTCACATCGCACCCGAAGAGCTCATGTGACGGCAAAGTATAAATAAATGGGCAGCAAAAAAAAAAAAAAAAAAAAGTAATTTCTCACGGCGAAAGGGCGGGGCGTGGGGATGATGGGGAAAGAGGAGGAGGAGGTGGAGGAGGAGGAGGGACGGGCTGTGAGCACGCAGCGTAGTATCGACTCACGACTGCACAAGTGCGGAAATAACGTGCAATGTGAAGAAACAGGGGGCCCTCTGGAGACCGAGGGAAGCGACCTGCAACAGCGTCGTCACGGGGGGGCGAGCGAAGGCTGGAACAGCAGAGAGATATAGTTTATAGCATTAAACTTTAACCATAAAAACATATTCTTATTTCTTTTTCATTATGTGTGTTTGCACGTGTTATTTACTTGTTTTTATTATAAGAAATAAAGGGAAAAAAAGTTTTATATGCCACCTGCCCACAAACGTCATGCGTTAAAAACGTGCATTCCTGCGCACAAAACGTGACAGAGGCAACGTTTCTGCGTTTGTGCACACGTACGTAAATGAAATCAAAGCTGTTTTTATAAACTCTGGTTTCAAGCTCGTATTTGATTTCACATTTAACAGCTGTCAAAGAATATTTAGGATTTGTCTCAGATGTAGTTTCCTGAATCTGACATCAACACTGGTGACTGCTTGTTTGCTTAGGGAAGAAACGAAATGTGTCGCACAGTGAGACTTTTCTGTGAGATTAACTTGAACTGTTTTTCCCCATCAGGTTAATGGAAGGATGAAGGTAGGAAGGAAGGGGGGAAGGAAACATGGGAACAAGAGTTATCTCAAAGGATCATGTGGCCCTGCACATGCAGTCTCTCAGCCCAGGTAAGACCACAATGCACTGCGATCCAATATGTGGAAACTAGACCACAACATTTCCAGTGTAAATTCCTATTTATTAAACATTCCCAGTGCCCTGACAAGTGTAATAACTTGGGTAAAATCACTGCTATTGTCTCTCAAGTCACTGGCACTGTCAATTTCGGAATATGCAGATTGAAGATGAACAACTGTGTTATTTATTTTCACTGATCCCTTCTGTTTGGGACTACAAGATGTTGAGCAGAGAGCCAGACTTCCACACAAGAAGTCTTCCTTCATCATCTTGTCTCGCTGTCCTCTTGCTCCCTCTAGCGTCGAAAAGCAGTTGGTTGGAAATGCTGCAAAAACTCAGCTCTCAAAAACAAGAAAAAAAAAAAGCAACAAGGGAGGGATTACTTAATACAACCAAAACAATCTGCCAACAGGAGAGGAAATTTTCATTTACCAGGAATTTCAAAACAAGTAAACGTATCTAGTTTCAAAGATCCCACAGTTGCCTCGGCAGCAGTGCAGCCAGGCTAAAAACAAGTCTAGATACAAAGAAATTCTGACTTTGACAAATCAGTTTTGTACTGTTAGCTGTCCTGATTGATAAAGCTGTATAGAGGTTTAATGGCTTTACATTGCGTGAAACTGAGAGTGGAATAGGTGTGTCCAAAATTTCCTGCCCTAAACTGTTCCAGGTTGCTCTGGCATGTAGTTCTTTAGTTTTGTATTTGTATGCAATGAAATTTTAAAGCAGCTTGTACACGTTCACACATGATCCTTCGTCCAGGGAAATGCAAAGACACCTGCACTACCTGCAAACCATAGTTTGATTGTTGCTTTGTGTTGATTCTACACTCTGTTATGGGTTTTAGGAGGATATAAAAATACTACTACTACCACTGCCACTACCACTTCTATTACTACTACTGCTAATAATAATAATAATAGTGATAATTGAACAAATAATAGCAAGTAGTATTTACATGATAAAATGCTGTCTGAATTTTTAAAATTACACTCAAATAAATTTTTATTTATTGAATTCTATATTTATTTATGTAGCCCACTGCCACAAATCACAAATTTGCCTCAAGAGCCTTTACAGTCTGCACAGCATCGGACACCTGAGTGAAAACTGGAGGAGGCTTCAGGAGGAGCAGCAGAGGATGGATGGACACCTCATACGATGGGCAGACATGCAACAGGTGTACGGTCACGTGTCCAGAATAGACCAACATAGTAAAATTACCGTGTGGACAACCATGATGGCAACATTATAAACAGAGTGAACATATGAAGAATGGATCTGAGCAAAGCCTGCACTCATTCTGTGCATTCAGCACTGCTGTCACCGGCAGCGCTGGGTGATGTAACAGGGGAAGAAGTCTATGGACCCTCCTCTCAACCAGATGTTCACAGCACCATGTCCTGGAGAAAAATAGCAATTTAAATATTCTGATAAAAGTTGGGAAACTTCTCAGAAAGAAAAACTCGTGTTGTGTGAGCTCTGGAGCGTTTTTACTTACTGTTTAATATAAGCAAACTAACAGATGTGCAGACTGGCCAATGGGGACCAGATTCTTGGCTTTGGCCCTGATATTCACACAGCCATCCAATCCTTGGCAGACTGCGGGCAGCATCCACTGAAAGTCTGAAAATGTCATGGGATTAGCATTGCTGAAGCTTCTCGGAGTTGTACTGGGTGTTAAGTTGTGCGTTGTCCTCTGGTGAAACAGCGCTCATTTCGCTGACAGAAGTCTGGGGCAGCTGGACTGTGTTAAAAACAGGAGGAAAGCTCTCCACCAAGAGTGACTCGTGAATCACATGGTTTGATTTGATGGCCACAGCTGGCTATTTCAGGCACATTGTGTTGTCTCCGGCTTTTGATATCATATCTACCCTTAGATAGACCTAAAATAGACCTGGAACAAGTTTCCTAGTAGATGATGTCCATAAAGTTGTTACACAGATGCGTGCAATCACCAGTGTGCAAACACAAATAAAGCAAACGCACACACAGGCTGCCCAGCTCTCGCTCTTCCTCACTCCTTTGCTCTCATCCGTCCGCCGTTGTGTCACTCTTGCGTGACAGCTCACCCCGTTGGCATGTGTGTATGTGTGTTTGCTCGGTTGCCGGGCTGCTCGCATTCAGTGTTTATGAAGGGTGAAACCAGCTGAACACCCCTCACCTATGCACACTATTTTAAAACATTGCAGGAAGTCTGGGACTGTATGTCTCACTGTTTACTCACCTTTACGTGGCCTCATATAGATTCATACGTTTTCTGTTTAATGAAAACACAAATTGTCTCTATATCTTCTTATGTTTGGTGGTTAAAAAATGATCCATGAACATTTTCCCATCATGTCATCCACACCGCTTGGCTCCTTAGTGGGCCAGCATTCCACAAGCCAGAGGACCCCCACCCTACTCCAAATACCCCACCACAGGGAGGAGATGAGTGAGGATGACAGGATAGAGTCAACTTTTCTTTACAATTACCTCTCAATAATCATGCAATTTTAATAAAAGAAATTAACAAAAAAAATGTGTATCTTATATCACACTGATGGGGGGAAATTGCTGCTCCATCCAGTCAGGATGAACGGCAGTGACAACATCTCAGTGTGAGAAGGAATGTGAGGAGTGGGCTTTAAAATCAAATGAAAAATGTTCTCTGATCACATAATCTGGATAATTAGCTTTTTCTCATGCAAAATGTGGGAAATTGCTGCTGATATTTTTATATTACAATATTGCACTCTCCCAAAAATAGCTTTGGCTGCTATGTACGGTTGATATTCTCAGGCTCTATGCATGCGCGTGTCTGTGTGGTAACTATTTTCCCAGCCGCGCTGGGATCCGGATGCTAATTTAAGACTGTTTTTTTCTAGGCTACAGGTCAGGTATTGCTTCCGTGTCTGGGGTTGTTTGGCAACCCGTAGGTAGCTCATTTTCTGTCCTGAGCTGGTGATGTGGTCCTCAGCCGGGGAAACTCCAGGATGACTGCTCCAGTCTCATCAGCACATGACACAGTCCGGTCACAGCATGCTCATTTCTGGTCATTTCACATCATCTGGTACGTGAGTGCAGTGGGATGGGAAATCATGTGGAGCAACTGGTTCAGTATCTCAAAGACTCACACCTGAAACCTTTAGAAGTCATTGCTGGAGAGTCAACATGCTAAACCACAGTTAAACCAGGAGAGACAAAAGAATAAAATCTGATAATTTTTTATTACACAGATGATTTGTGACATTAGTCGACTCAGAAGTATTTGGTGCTATCGGACTCTACAGGGGAGAATTTTTGTAATTGAGGAGTCTGCTCTGAGCAGCAGCTAGACTAAATCCCTGTGGAGTCCAGGCACTGGTGGTGGTGGTGGTGGCAGCTAATGACTCATGAGGATGATGAATTGATGAAGCTGATGAATCTCCATAACCGCAGTATGAAAAAAAAACTGGCAGAGAGAGAATTTAAAAAGACAGCAGCAAGATGAAAGGCTAACAATGAAGGCGTGTCGCTGTGCTATTGGATGGCTGCGACCAGCTGACGACAGCAGCCGATGAGAGCAGCTGATATCTCAATTGACAACCCCAGACAATGACAGCAAGGAAGGTATGAGTGAGCCTGCGTGTTGAGTGAAAGCAGGATGGTAAGAGAACTGAACTTTGTGAGCTTCATGACTCATTTTTGCAAATGTCAGCATTATAATATGATCTGTTTAAGGATCTTTGGCACTTGAACAAGCAAAGTCATGGTCCTGGAGGGGGGCCTGGCAAGTCTTGGGTTCTTGGAACCTAAAAGGACAGAAATGATGATGATCAGTTACACATGAACGATTGTTTTGGGACAGCAGCTGAGGAGTATTTTATCATGGCTGTGAACTCATAGCAACCATAATCACAATGATGATAATAAGCAAAGAATTTTGAAAGTGGTTTCACAGTAACAGTTGTCACAGGCAGAACCGGCCTGTGGTGGGAAAGGGAAGTGCAGTGGGTGCGGTGGGTGTCAGCACCTGTTCAGTTTCCTTTGAAGATGAAAGAGAACTGAACAGGTCTGAGAAGTTCATTCAAATGAAGCTCTTCAGGCTCCGCCCTCACTGTCAAAGAATGAGTTTAAGAAATGTAAAATTTTATAGTGGAAATTGGAAATTCATATTCCATTTTTGACGAGGCCCACATGACGCGAATCAGGGCCCTGAATAGGAAAAGTGTCAGGTACTTCGTCAAGTTCTCCTGTTATGGTTGAAATTAATGCTTAATGCGGCAAATTCTACCACATTTCGCCTCAAAGCAGAAATGCAGTTCATGTTGGCGAAGTTAAATATTTGCGAGGCGGCTTTTAGTCAAAAATTCTTTTAATAACACTTTGCAGTTGTGTTCAGACACCAGTGTGAGTTAAATCTAATTTTCATTTGATATTTGGTGTCAGAGTTTGATTGTCAGCAGTTGCATTTAAGCAACGTCATTGCTGTTTGTTTTATTGGCGCTGGGCTCCGTCTTCAGTCCCATGATGCTTTGGGAAAGTGGCTGGATAACAGAGTTCAAACGGGAAAGCCGAAAATAGAGCTGACACCACCAGCAGCTGACACACACTGCTCTGTGAAGCACAAATAAGCACAGGACCACACACACACACACACACCTCTCCACCGCTGGCACCCACTTCCCGAGCTCTACACCCACATATACACACGCGTACACACACACGGACACTGATACACATGTGCTCCTGTTGCCTCTTTTAATTTATTTTTGCATATTCAGGGTAAACACAGATGATGTGTTGAAGTTACTGCAAAACATTTTCAGCTCCCACTGATGAGTCCTCGCAACAGTTTGCAGCACCTGGTGCGATCTTGCATCATTTCACGCCCCCACCCACGTCTTATCATTAACTTCATATGCAGTTGTATTGCGTCTCTTTCTGAATTCCCTTTTTGCATTTAGTCTGAACAAACCTGACAAAAGCTTGTGTGGCTGAGTGTAGAAGTGTGTAGGAAGGTGTGTGTGTGTGTGTGTGTGTGTGTGTGTGTGCTAGTCAGAGAGACAAACATCTCCTAAACTGTGTGACTTGCTTTGTCAGCCAATGTAGCTAAACATTTTGATATAATATGTGATGGTTCATCATTCAAAGCTCCTTGACTGGAACGCTGGAATTTCCCATTACATTTGAATGCTTCAGCAGTCATTCTCAGATCAAGCAGTCAAATCACTTTTAACATCTTTACACTTGGAAGGACAGCACATTCTGCTGAATGCATTGATGTGATGTGAGAGGCCACCCCCTCATGGACCTGTTGTTTGTGAGACCGAAGGAGACAGAAGTATGAAAACACTGAATTGAAACCTCTGATCCAACCAAACCGGTGATAGCACTTCTCAGAAGTGTGTGAGTGATAGTTTTGCTCCACCTGTTAGGGTGGGACAACGCACTCTGCTATAACTCTTATTGGTCCGTAGAGTTTTGTGACATCATGCAATACCAAGCATAGCTCCACCCAGCTCTAACCAGACCTGGGGCTCAATTAATAAGAGTTAATTGACAACACCTGAGTGGATGTGCAGGACTTTTTAAATGTAGAACTTGATTAGGGTGTTAGGATTAGGCATCTGTGGACTGGCTTTAAGCTGCAGGGTGTCTGCATGTCTGACGTGAGTGATGTCCATCTGTTATAGACCAACAGCATTGAAATCCCCCCCCACGCAGACACACTCACAGAGACACACATACAGCTTGTACTATACTGCTTAGGATCTTGTACATGTCATTTATTTCCTGCAGCCTTACCTTAACTGTACCGCCTGCTTAACTCAAACCCTTTGTCTAACCTTAAGTCTGCCTCATCCAGTCAGGATGAACGGCAGTGTTATCATCTGAGTGAGAGAAGGGATGTGAGGAGTGGGCTTTAAAATCAAATGAATATATGTTCTCTGTCATATTTCAATATTAACATGGAATCAAATACATAATGTGAAAGTGTTGCATGTGGTGATGAACCATCTGAGAATTGTCCCCCAACTCAGAAACTCTGTTGAGCTTTTTAGCCTAATTTTTTTTTCATTTTCTTTGTTTTGGTGTTAAGGCCCACACGTTTCCTATTAGGGTTGAGCTCTGCTGCTGGAAGCGGGGTTGTTTCACCAAACAAGTCCCAATTAACCCACTGTATGCTAGCTGCCCAGCACCAAGCACAGAGATTAAATAAGCAACTAATTGAGGCATGTCCAAACTATTCCATCAAGGGCCATGTGGCTGCAGGTTTTTATTCCAACCAGTGAAGAGGTCACCTAATTATCAGCTGAAGACTGTGATCAGCTGATTAAATGAGTCCAGCCTGGTGTGCTCCTCCTTGGTTGAAATGCAGCCACACAGCCCTTTATGGAATAGTTTGGACCTGCCTGAACTAATGCAATATGCAAATACTGAATTAAGTCAAAAATGTAGCAAAATAAGTAAGTTAAAAGACCAAAATAGCATAGAATAAACAAAATATTAGACTAAATACAGTGCTGATGTTGCTGCATGTTGCTGAATGTGTAATCAGCCAGTTGCAACATGCTAACCATACCAACTTAATGAGGTGACAATATTCCTTTGATTCAGCTTTAACCTGGTTGTAATTCAAACTTTACCAACCAAAAAACCCCAAAAAACGTCTAACTCTGTGGGGACTGAATTGTGAATTTTGATGGATATGCATATAAACTGCTAATCCACAGTATCGTTAAACGGTGCTTTTAACCAAATGGCGCATGGCTGATATGATATGTGTGAGTCCAGGGGAGAGCGTGAGTGACCTTCCTGGCGGCAGCTCTATCAGTCAAACCGCCCTGCTTCTTATGTAACCAAGGGTAAACACATAACTCTGCTGTAACCCTATAGCTACTGACAGGCTCGTAACTCAAACATTATATAAGATTAATGCTATTGTGCAGCATCAGGACGCTGTTGAAACAATCAGTTTTATGTGACTGAAGGGATTAAATTAATATAGTTCAGGGTTTGAAAAATGCCACTCAAGGGCAAGACTGTATGAACACTCGCCAGCCATCATTAGGGACAATTTAAAACGAGCCAGTGCAACAGCTCTGCCATAAATTCTGCCTTTAAAAAGGTATTAATGTTCAGCTGTGACTGACACCATTGGAGATGTGTTAATTAGCTATGTTTATTCTTAAGGTTATCGTTTGTAGTGGTGTTTAACTGGACTGTTATACTGAGAGGTGTTCCTAATATTTTGTCCACCCCATTTACATACATAGGAGGGGCACAGTATTGGAAAGCTTTTCTACATAATTCACTCTAGCAGAAGTCGTGAAAGTAGAATTTATAGCAGTGCTGTTGCATGGGCTCACATTAGACTGTGTATTTAATGAAGTAGCCGGTGAGTTTACATGTCAACACAAAGACGTGCGTGCTTTTATGATCCCGTTCCTTTTGCACCATCAAACATGCACACGCTGAATCGCAGTAAGCATGCCTCGGCTATTTCAAACATGTGAAGCTATTTAAGACTGACTTAGAATGGGATGTGATCTATTTTGGGCTTCTGACATATAGACTGTAACCGAGCGGCTACTTGTCAGTATACACATAGAGTTTATGAAACAAGCCGACCATTTCTCTATGGCAACAACTGCAGAGACTGACCGACTCACTTACTCACACACTCAATCACACATCCATCCAAGAAGGCACACACACACACACACACACACACACACACACACACACACCCTTTCCAGCAGTTGAAACCAGACCCTTCGACAGCTGAATCGAGGGCTGGCAAATGGCACGATGTGGGGAGAGGAGTGAGAAGAGAAGAGGGGCTGGAGAGGGGGGAGGAGATGTAGAGAAAATGCCTGGAGAATAATGGACATATTAAGATACTGCAACAAAACTGATTCACAAAAATGCCATCTGAATATTAAAACTTTTCCTGAAAACTAAGAGGGGTCAGATCACGGCTCATTTGAACCAAACGTTGTTGATGCAGCTGAATTCAAAATGAATTTGTCAAGTCAGAACAGGTTAACTTCACATGCTACTGATTTCAGTTGCAGAATAGATTCAAAACAAAAAGTGCACTCTGACTAAAGCGGCCGTATGATGATTAGATCAGAAGTCTAATCTCTGCTAATGTTTGATGGCCATCTCCGATTTAAAATGGTGCCAAAGTGATCAATTTAAGGAAAATGTGGTTGCAGTACAGCGGAGGGGTGGAGTAGGTGGTAGTGGGAGTACAGACAGCGTGAATGGAGGCAGAGGGAGGACGGAGAGGAGGGGTTGGGGTAGGAGTGGGTGTGGTAAATCTACAAATAGCTGCGCTCAGTGTCTGACATTTCTTCACTTCGCATCTCCCCCAGTTGCCCAGTGGGACAGTTGGGTCTCAGCACCTCAAGCGGCTCCATCAGAACCACGAAACAACCAAACAGTCAACCAGCCATGAGCAAGTCCTACTCCTCCTCCGCCCAGTCGGCCTCCTCGTACCGCCGCACCTTCGGCTCTGGTGTCGGCTCATCCCCGATGTCCTCCCTCTACTCCTCTCTTGGAGGCGGCCGCAGCTCCTCTTCAAGCCACATGTCCTCCAGAGTCTATGAGGTCAAGAGCAGCGGCATGCCCTCCTTTTCCAGCCACCGGGTGTCCTCTGGTGCTGGGGGACTAGGGTTTGGCTCCTCTACAGCCATGCGCACCTATTCCGGAGAGAAACTCGACTTCAATTTGGCCGACGCCATGAACCAGGACTTCCTCAACACAAGGACCAACGAGAAGGCCGAGCTCCAGCACCTCAACGACCGCTTCGCCAGCTACATCGAGAAGGTGCGTTTCCTGGAGCAGCAGAACGCAGCACTGACGGTGGAGATTGAGAAGCTGAGGGGCCGCGAGGGGCCCGGGCGCGTGGCTGAGATGTATGAGGAGGAAATGAGGGAGCTGAGGAGGCAAATAGAGGGAATCTCCAACCAGCGCGCCCGCGTCGAGGTGGAGAGAGACAATCTGGCTGATGACCTGCAGAAACTCAAGCTCAGGTAGGCTGGAGGAGGATGAATGATCTGTCAAGTGGATGAATGATGAAGACAGGTGGCATGAAGAACACATGTTTTAACAGACTTTGGCCCAGAGGCCGATGTTAACTGTTCCAGAAAGATAAACAACAACTGAATAGCATACTGAATGTTTTTTTTTCTGTTGTTGATCATCTAACGTCCCCTCAGATTTTTCTCGCAACCCCTCTGAGGGGTCTCGACCCCCAGGTTGGCAACAGGTTGGCAATGGTGACACATTGCTGGATCTCAAAGGAAGAGAGCAAATGGGGAAGCAGAATAGGGAAAGCAGGAGAAGAAAGTGGTTGTTTTCCTCATTAATACAGTAAAGGAAGTAAAAGCCCAGGACGTGGCACGCACTTATTACCAGAGGGTCTCTCTTCTCTGGTGGAGCAAAGGGAGACAAAAACGTAACAAAAAGGAGAGATTTGAGAACAGCCACACTTCAATGAGTGATGCGGTTCAGCAGCTTCTTACAAAGGTGTCTTATAATTTAGTCACAAGAGACATAACAGAGGACAATGAAGAGAGAGAGAGAGAGAGAGAGAGACAGACAGACAGACAGACAGAAAGCGAGGCAAAGAGCGAGACAGAGAGACAAAAAGACAGAGAGAGACAGACAGACAGAGAGAGAGACAGACACACAGACAGACAGACAGAGAGAAAGAGAGAGAGACACAGAGAGAAAAAGACAAACAGACAGAGAGAGAGACAGACAGACAGAAAGCGAGGCAAAGAGTGAGACAGAGATACAAAAAGACAGACAGAGAGAGAGACAGACAGACAGACAGACAGAGAGAAAGAGAAAAAGAGAAAGACACACAGAGAAAGAGACAAACAGACTGAGAGACAGACAGAGAGAGAGAGAGACATACACACAGACAGACAGACAGAGAAAGAGAGAGAGACACAGAGAAAAAGACAGACAGACAGAGAGAGAGAGAGAGAGACAGACACACAGACACACAGACAGACAGAGAAAGAGAGAGACACAGAGAAAAAGACAGACAGACAGAGAGAGAGAGAGACAGACACACAGACAGACAGACAGAGAAAGAGAGAGAGACACAGAGAGAAAAAGACAGACAGACAGAGAGAGAGAGACAGACAGACAGACAGAGAGACAGACAGACAGACAGAGAGACAGACAGACAGAGAGAGAGAGAGAGAGAGAGAGAGAAAGACAGACAGACAGAGAGAGAGAGAGACAGACAGACAGAGAGACAGACAGACAGACAGACAGACAGAGAGACAGACAGAGAGAGAGAGAGAGAGAGAGAAAAAGACAGACAGACAGAGAGAGACAGAGACAGACACTCAGACAGACAGACACACAGACAGACAGACTTGCAGGCTCACAGGAATAAAGTTTCAGCCAGACAGAAAGAGAAGTAGACAGATGGAAATTAATGAACACACACACACACACACACACGCACACGCACACACACGCGCACACACACACAACCTGTCATGTTTGTGAATTTATAGTGCGAGTAAGACTAAGAAAGACACCCTCCAAATACACACAGCTTGTGTGTGTGTGCCTGTGTGTGTGAGTGTGAGAGAGAGAGAGAGAGAGAGAGAGAGAGAGCTGTGATGTGACTGAATCTCTGATTAGTCTATTTGTAGCCACTAGGTCAGTTCTTTGAATTTAGAATTTCTGTCACACCAACAGCAAGCGACATCACTTAATTTTAAGTATACTTAGAAGCACACACACGCACGTGCACACAGGCTGACACGCACACACAGACACACACACGCATCCCCTCCTCACTTTCTTTCCATCAGCCCTTTTTTAAATTGTTGCCTGCAGCAGTGAGTGAAGCTTGCCAAAGCACCTGCTGCTCCCACTGAGATCAAAATACACACAGAGACCGCCTGCCTGCCAGCAGTTACAATGCCTGCATGCAGACACACACACATACAACAGACCTATAGACTGTTTGCAGAATTTACAGATAGCATCTGCAGCTGTTTGCTTTAAAAACGAATCAATCGTACAAAGTCGTTTTTTTTTTTCCTCAAGGCGCTTTGCTGTAACTGCAAAAAGCGGAAATTGAAAAATAAAACGTGTTTGCCGCATACACAGAACAGCAGCAGGAGCAAGGTACTGCAGGGACGGACTGCAGGACATGAAAACATGTTCTGCAGAGGTCCTGTGGAGCAGATTAGGCATGTAAAGTCCACGAGTGCTAAGTGCCATCCAGCTGTGCCACATAGAATGAACAAAGGAATACGATGTACCACACAGGAGGTGAAATTGATTACCAAGTCGCCTGACTCACACCGGTGTCGCTCGAACCTGCAAAGCTGTTCAAATTCACATGAAACAAACCAGCCAATGCCTTCAGACGCTGTTGCGAGGGCACACACAGTTCCTTTCACACATTACATGCGTGCATTTTTGCTATGTTTGCCATGTGCCATTTAAAAGGCTAATTCTGGAAACAGCACCAGCCAAGGGCAGACCTCTGTTCCTTTCTTACCGCTACCCTTCTGACTCTGACAGTGTGACAGCAGCTGCACCACAGCTTTAGGACTCAAAGAGCAAGTGCGTGTGTGTGTGTGTGTGTGCATGCATGTGTGTGGATATGGATACAGATATAAGTTAGACTATGATGTGTCATTGTCTAGTCAGTTCTATTCCTGTCAATTTACTGGCTGCCAAAAAGAACAGGGAGCAGAAGGCTGGAGGAATGAGAGGTGGTAACTAGTTTATCTGTCGAGTAATTGGTCTCTGGGGAAGACGCCACGCTCTCAGACACGGTTGTTGTGTTTGTACCCACTTATGTTTCGACTTTCCTCTTTCTTTTTACCTATTTTCTCCCTGCTTGTTGCTCTCTCCAGACTGCAGGAAGAGATTCACCAGAAGGAAGAGGCTGAGAACAACCTTTCTGCCTTCAGAGCCGTACGTTTCCTATTTCCATAAAATCACACCTTTATATCTCAATCCTCAGTCGTTTTGTCCACAAAGCCTAAAGTAAAAAGCGAAACACTCCACCCTCGCTCAATTATCCCTCTTGTCTCTCTCATCAGCCATTTTCTCGCTCTCGATTTCCTGCTTTCCCTGCACCTTTTTATCTTTCCTGTTGGTTGTCGCTATAATTTTTTGTGTGTCTGTATTCGCACCCAGGATGTAGACAATGCCACTCTGGCCAGGCTGGACCTGGAGAGGCGCATTGAGAGTCTGCAAGAAGAGATTGCCTTCCTCAAGAAGATCCATGAAGAGGTGTGTTGATCTGTCTTTAAATTCTCTGTCTGCCTGCAAACAGGCCACCCCCCCTCGTCTATGCAGTGTGCACACTTCAACTGTGTGAAGTTATACTGTAATATTAGATATATCCGAGCCTCTATAGGCATGCAGCTCTCCTAGGGATCAAATATTTCACACTTAAACACACCCGCTGCTGTTACAGCATATTTATTATGCGCGGTTACACACCCTCTCTCTTCCTGTACAAAAGTGTAGCAATTTGGGAGATTAAACCTTATGCAAAGCAAATGCAATAAGTGCAACTGGCACACTTGTGCACATTCACGCACTGACATCAAAGGACGGACTGAGCGACACACTCAGACACACGTCAGCACAGTTGAGGTCCCTTCCTGTCATTTTGTCTTCTCTGCATCAACTTTGACCCATCAGAAATGCTGAACTGCTGATTGGTTGAAGAGGGCATGTCAGCTGCTGTGTGTGTGTGTGTGTGTGAGGCAGAGAGAGGCAAAAAGCATGTGTGCATGAGAACAGATGCAATGCTATTTATAGCTTTTGGTTGGGCCAGAAGACAGCTGAGTGGACCGAAGCTTACTCATTTGAAACTTCTAGTTTAACAATGTTAAACCAGCCTTGTGCTATTCCTGATGTCTAATATTTTAATAGCATTGCTTCAGTGCACCACTGGGCAAATTCTTCTATATTAAATGTCATTGATGTAGGATGCCCTGCCCTGATTTCCATTGATTTATCTTTGAACCTTCCCTTTCATGAGCGGCTCAGATGTCAACTTTGATCTCCGCGTCTTTATCTGTTTCCCACAAAGTGTCTTAATGTTTGTTTGTTATCTGTTATTCTCCTGTCACCTTGCAGGAGATCCGCGAGCTGCAGAGCCAGATGCAGGACACTCAGGTGCAGATCCAGATGGACATGTCTAAACCCGACCTGACTGCTGCTCTGAGGGACATCCGCGTGCAGTACGAGGGCATCGCCGCCAAGAACATCGCAGAGGCTGAGGACTGGTACAAGTCTAAGGCAAGATGGGGCCACACACATACACACACACACACACACACACAGAGACAAAGAGATAGTCCAATCTAGTTGTTGCACTGCTAAAACCTCATCCCCTCTCCCCTCAGGTGTCTGATCTGAACCAGGCTGTGAATAAGAACAACGATGCACTGCGTCAGGCCAAGCAGGAGAGCATGGAGTACAGGCACCAGATCCAGTCCTACACCTGTGAGATCGACTCACTCAAGGGCACCGTGAGTTTTTTCTTTGTTTCCTCTTTGTGGTTTGTACATAGATGTCTCTTCTTTTCTTTTCCTTCTGAAGTGTACTCTGTCTGTCGCTCTCTGTTTTCAACCCTCTGTTCCACTTCATGTCCCTGTTCCCCTGTAGAACGAGTCTCTGCTGCGCCAGATGAGAGACATGGAGGACCGCATGTCCCGCGAGGCCTCTGGCTTCCAGGATACTATTGCACGGCTGGAGGAAGACATTGCTAAGATGAAGGTAATTGTCTTTAATACGCAAATGAGTCTCCTTTGTTTGGGCTTTCTTCACACAATCTTTGGTCGCTTTGTCAGAGTTTTTCCAGCTGATTTCGTTTGGTGGTGGGTTTGATTTGCGATGACACTTTTTATGTATAAATCTAAAGGACGATATGGCTCGTCACCTGAGGGAGTACCAGGACCTCCTCAACGTGAAGATGGCCCTCGACATTGAAATCGCCACCTACCGCAAGCTGCTGGAGGGAGAGGAGAGCAGGTGTGTGTGCTGTTCACATTCGGTTATGGGTAAAGTTAGACAGCTTTAGATTTAAGTAGTATTTCCCAGAACCACTTTTAACTGAACAGTTTTGTCACTGAGGTGTGTTATTTGTAATTCACTATTTCTCTGTTATTACCAGCTTGCGGTGCTGAATTATGTGTTCACCCTTTTTTCAGGATCACCACCACTGCCCCCATCCAGTCTGCTTTCTCCTCTATTGGATTCAGAGGTTGGAGGAACACTACACATTCTTCTCCACGCACATAAATACCCACAAAATCCATTTTACATTCCAGATGAGTCAGTGAGGGGATAAAAAAAGACTATTTATAGCTTGTGACTGTATATGGTAGGCGCTATTCTGAGGGCATGCAAGCAGTAACACATCATGACCACTGTGTGGCAATATATGACACGTCAAAAAACCTCCGTGGCTCTTTGATTCACAGGGGCAATCATCAGCAAGCCACACATCAATAATCACACATCTTAGCCCATTCGCTTGATGTATTAACAGCCCAAACGTGCGATTAATCTCTGCCAATAGCTCCGCTGGCTCCTCTCTGCGGCTGCTGAAATGAAAACAATGAGCAGTAATTAAAGATGATGCATTATGTCCAGCCGTGATTCATTAGTGCCATTGGTTTTGATGATGAGTCTGGATATTACACCTTTAAGTGGCGGTACCTCCACAGACCGTCTCCTGGATGTGTGAGCCGTGCGGTCATATTGTTGGAAGCCAATTAGCGCTCTCAGGGCGATGCTAGATTAGGATCAGTGTCTCAAACTCAACCCACTTGATAGCAAGCTGTGTGAGTTTATGGGACAGTGTAAGAGCTGCATGGATGTGTCCTTACAGAGACCAGTCCTGAGTCCCAGCATCAGCGCTCCTCAGAGGTTCACTCCAAGAAGACTGTTCTCATCAAGACCATCGAGACCCGCGATGGAGAGGTTTGACCCCCCCCCCCACACACACACCTACACACACACTCACAGACATTTATATATATATTTTTTCATGACATACATAACACTTTTCAGCCCCAACAAATGTGTTGCACCTTTTTATTTCAGCTGGTAAGAGAAAACATTGATAATTCCCCAACTGAATCATGTTGATTTGTTATATTCTCATCCAGATGAGGTATTCTATGAGCCAGGGCGCTGCTGCCCAGTCTGTAAGTCTGGGTTTAATATCCCACCTGCCTTTTATCATCCGTTCACTACGGGCTGAAGCAAACTACCAGATTTAGAGAAGAAAATTCCTCTTATAGGTCTGACAAGTTCTCCACCTGTTTTTTCTCAGCTGCATTTCTGCTCTCTGACTGATCCGTGAAATCTCGTAGTTTGCGTCGACCCTTTGTAGCCACTTATACACCACTTGAAAAAGTAGCTTCACCGTCAGTGGCTTCGGCCCCCCTCCCCTGCACTGCGCTTCACTCCGAACAATACCTACTTCACTGCTGGGAAATACTATTATCTGCAGCACTCTGCACTCACTAACACAGATGTTTTTTCTTCCTTCATAATAATTTACCATACTTCTCCTCCTCAGGTTGTCAGCGAGTCCACACAGCACCAGCAAGACATCATGTAAACCAGAAGAGGCAACCTTAGAAACACTATATAATAAATAAATAAAAAAAAAAATACAAAAATCTTCATATTCCTACCACTGCTATGACAATTTATAAGCCGAGCCTATTTTTAGACACAGAATGTTGACCATTTCAGCTGATTTAAAAGGAAACACAGAACAATACAGCCAGTACATCTTTACCCAATGTGCTGTGAACATCATAACCGGACAGATGCAGTATGGAGGCACAGTGCACTGACTTTAGCCTGGTTTTTAAAAAAGGTCATTCCAGGAATTATACTTACGTTACTTTCCTTCTTCAAAAAACACCTGAATATCTTGTCTGGAAAAAATAATTCAAAGGCAAGAACAACAAGGCTTTGTGCAGCTGTACGGGCCCAGTATCGACAGGGGAAGTCTGCAAGGTGCAAGACAGACAAATGGGTTGAAGCTCCAGCCTCACAAGTAATATTGTAGCGATAAATTTTGGCTGCACATATTCCAAGTCTGTCTGTGAAAATGTACACATATATGACTTGTTTGTGTAACTGATTTAAGGAAAGTGAGACGTTGGTCTTTGGTTTGAGAAACACAAACATCTAGTGAAAAAGGAACTCAGTCATGTTTGAAGTTCGAGCTCAGTAGCATGTGCTGGGTGCTTGATTGTAAGAGTATGGGTCACCCTGTTATGCTGCTTCACTGTGCCAAGAATCTCAAATAAAGACATTTGTTATCACCGTTTGCCACCTCAGAGTCAGCCCGTTTCTTAAGGTTTTGCAATAAAGAAAACATCCTTTGTTGTTTGTGTACGTAACACGTGTATTGTGCAAGACCGTCTCCCTTTTAAATTCCAGTCATTACCATTCCTCAGATGGCGTCCATACCTTTGCGTTGGTTTCTACCCACTGCATTCATCATCTGATGTGGGCTGTGTTAGCTTTCTAAAATGATACCAGCTTTCCCAGCCAAGCGTGGCCGTCCTCTGTTCACGTTTAATTCACTCTTATAAAGAAAGCAGGAGCTGCCGCCCTTTTGAAATTATCGCTAACAGCACTGGCCTTGGTGGAGGGAAAAGTGAACAATGGCTGGTTAATGAGCTGGCTTCGGTCATGCTTTGTTTCCATCAGAGAGCAGATTAGCACAGCAACAAGAGTTCTATACTCTGCGCAGTTTGTGTCTGAAGTCACTGGACTGAAAATGTCAGCAGAGATAAAAAACGTGGGGGCGGAGGAGGAGAGAGAAAAGAAAGATACAGTGAAAGCAGACAATAAATGAGCATGGAAGAAAGAGAGCAAGACCGTGCGGGAGGTAGCAGGAGAAAAAAAAGGGGCACACATGCAATGAAAAGGACATTTAGAGACAAAGATTCAAAGAGAGATTATTAGGCAGAATAAAGAAAGAAGCATTAAGTCATTTCACTGCTTTTCCAGGAATTAGTGAATCAATGTTGATCAGAACTTTTCCGTCTCCATCAGCATTTCTTCGCTACTTCAACCAACGGCAACCACTTCTCAG
The DNA here is from genome assembly GCF_017976325.1 of Chelmon rostratus. Taxonomy (NCBI): domain Eukaryota; kingdom Metazoa; phylum Chordata; class Actinopteri; order Chaetodontiformes; family Chaetodontidae; genus Chelmon; species Chelmon rostratus. The sequence goes on along the minus strand of NC_055670.1, from coordinate 15,567,776 downwards.
TCATTACAGGTCAATAAACAGGGCACCATGTTCCTCTGTTCCATTTCCTTCAAATGAAGTCGGCTGAACTCTGTGACCTCTCCTCTGTCAGCTGCTGAAACTACATGTTGACGGCATTCAGGCGAAAAAAGGATTTTAATTGTGACATGAGGCTCCTTTTTTGTGCTGCTTAAAGGTTGTTATTTTGTTGTCTTGTGTTATCCCTGATTAGATTTGAATTTGACACGCAGTGTACAATTATACTATTTGCTAGTTACATAACTGCTGCACTGCAGTTTGTTGTTAAGCCGCAATGCAAATGTAGCCTGAAACCTCCTGTCAGACCACATCAGTGCAATTGTGAAGTAATAGTGGAAGAGAAACATCACAACGATGAACTCAACCAGCCGACCAGATGCTTTGTTTTTCCATGTTACGTTTGTAACTCCTTACTGGCTCTTTATCATGACTGACACCTGCAGAGCAGTAGGAAGTATTACAGAAAAACCATACACTTAGTTTAAAAATCTAATGAGAAGATATCCACCACACTCCAAATACAACTTATTTTGTTCTCTGAGCTGTGTCTGTTATGTAAAATGTGTGTGTGTGTGTGTGTGTGTGTGTTGGTATTTGTACTGAAAACAAACTGACTGCACAAACATCCATGTAGGAACAACAAGTAGAGACAACAGGACAATTAGATTGTAGACTCACAATGTTTATCATATTTTAGGTCCATATAAATTCATGCTCAATAATAATAATAATAATAATAATAATAATAATAATAATAATAATAATAATAATAATAATAATAATAATAATAATAATAACCAGGCAGTTTGCACAGGAAATAAACTGGGTGGCAGGAGAATGCACTGAATTGAATTGCTGATGTCCATCACATGTTGAAACATCAGGATAATAATGATAGAAGTGCATCCACCACCCAGCCAAATCAAACCAGCTGGACATACAGCGGTGACACTTTGTAAAACAGGTCTACTCCTTTAGAAAATAATCACCTGGATAAATTACATAAGCGATCATGGCGTGAACATAAACAAAAAAACAAAACATATTGTACATTTAAAAATTATTTACAGTTCAATATCTACAATATAAGTGTTTCCCCAACATATATTCAGCAGTGATGGGCAATGACAGAAAATCATAGAAACTAAATTTTAAAAAGCTACTAAAAAGAACTGACAATTTAATAATGATAATTCATTTTGTCCCAGAATTACATCAGCTAATGCTTTAAATCTTCATTTAATTAGCTTTTGTCTTTCCAAAATGTTGTTGCAAGTGCACTACAGGAAAACCACAAAAGAAGACCAAAACAGGACTGAAGTGTGAGCAAAACCCCAAATTACACTTGAACAGCCACTACTGTAACACTGATACAGCAGAAGAGAAGGTGACTTAGCACGAAGCATGTCAAGAGGAGGAAATGGTTCAAATGCCTTTTCAAAGCCCTTTACCTGGACAGTGTAAACAGAGAAAGGAGGAGAAGAGAAGAGAAGAGAAGAGAAGAGAAGAGAAGAAGAGAGAACTTGTGGTTCTGCGTCCTTCCACAATTTCTACTTCATTCGTTCGATGTGAATTGTGTGTTGTGCACCCTGGGACCAACAAACTAAACTGGAAATCTGAGTTTCACATGACAACAGTGACACACTGAAACACTGACACATTGGAAACAGTTACACAAGGATTCTCATGCAGTAATGGGCTAAGGTGAAAATGATTGGTCCTCCAGCGGCGAGCGCATCCCATCCCATCAGGTGTTTAATATTCAAAGGCAGTACTGAGGAACATTTTTGTTTGACTTAACCTTGCTTTTTAACCTTGTTTTGCTGTTGAATTTCTGTACATTTTTTCCCCACTTTTGTATATTTTGGTCTTTAATATGTACAGTAATATTTAGTCTCAACAGGAAGTGTAAAATTTGTAATGCTGTTATTTAAGGTGGGAAACTGCAGTGTCTCACTTGCAAAAAGGTTCAAAGAAAACAAAAATAGTTCCCTTGTACTGAAAATACTTCCTGTAAAAATCGAACTCCTTCACCTCTCTGGATGTTCAGTACACTAATATCAATAATCGGAGCGCATTTGAATTTAAAAGCAAATCACACGCAAATGCATGTACACACAGACATATGCACACATTAAACAGTAAGTCTAGAGAAAAAAGGTCCAGTAGTAAACATTAGAGGGCGCCATTTGCAAATTCATCCTTCCACTGTGTCTCATCAATTACAGGAGATGATCTTCATTTTAAACCTCCTCCATTTTTTTCACTTCATCCAAACTAAAATATTCACATTTTTAACTGGACCAGTATATTGACAAAAAAGAGGGGAAAATCCTGTATGTTGGACATACATTAAAATGAATCCCCCTCTCCTTAGCCAATATTTGGTACAATCCACCACTTGCCACAGGGCTCATGTGTCCACTCACACACACAAACACACTATATTTAACATTTTCACTGTCATGTATTGTCCACTTCAAACTCAAATTCCTGGATGACCAGTATCAGACAGCAGTGTCTTGTCTTTGTGTCTTAACAGCATATTTAGACAGCTGACAAATTCTGCAAAGGTAGACTGTTTTGGGGATAAGAAGAGGAAACATGAGAGCACATTACAGACAGCAGCTTACAAAAAATGTTTAAGAAGAGGAGGGGAGCTACGGACGCATCTGCTGCTCAGGTCTCCGGTTAAAACAGTTAGCGATCGAGGGCAAAAGGAAAGCGAATGAGATGAAAGCACATTCCCCTTGGAAAATGGCAACAATGTGGGCAATGACACGTGGAGTGTTCCTGGGTGAAATAACAGAAAAACTGTTCTCAGTGTGAACCGCTTGATCCAACGCGCACCTAAAACCAGTCCCTGTTCTGCATTTTGAAGCGCCAGGAAGCTTGTGCTGCCATGTCTGGATTCACAGGCTGTCAGTGAAGATAACAGCTTGACTTCGTGAACACCTCCCTTCAAACAGCGACCTTTCAATGGAGGAAGTGATGAAGAAGAGCTGCCTTTCTGTTTCAGTGCTAGCTGTGTTTTTCTGTTGCTGCGTTTCTTTAATTTTCCTTTGAGCTTTCTTGCTGGAATCCTTGAAGCAAATTGTTTCCTCCTTTAATTGCCCTCGAGATACAGTGCAGATACTGCTGACGGTTTATTGAAGGTAGAGCTACCTCGACTCCATGAAAGCCATGTGATGCATTTTTGTTTGAAATGGTGCAGCCCTCCTGTAGAGAAATCAGTGATTGTTTCTACACTGCAATCCCACTGGAAATGACTTCTTATGGCTTGAGGCAGCTCAAAGAAAAAAACTTAGATATTTCAATTAACTCCCCATCAGACAGGTCCACTTTTTCCAGTGTGCTCCAGCGGACAGTAGCTGAGGAGGTTTTACAGTATGTGATGACTCATGAGGCTCTGCTCTTGGGTTTTGACATTCATAAAGAACAGAACAGCCAAATAAATACAACCTCTAACAGGTCTGACAGGAGAGAACCAGTGTGGGACCACCTTTGGGACATATTGTTCCTGTTGGGTTAATAGGCAGTTGATTGTGTTGGCACGGTAAGTTCAGTTTTTCTATCCCTAACTGTGATAAAGAGGTTTGAAGTAGCCTTGTGTGATTGTGTGTGTGGCTGGACGGGCGTGTGTGCATTTCGCTGTCTCAGATGCGAACTGGGGGTCCACTGGGGGCCGTGAGGGGCACTTGAGAGCCGCAGTCGTAGTCCAGTTCGCCCATCCGGGAGCGGCTCATCATTCGACTGTGGGAGTACGCTCGTCTGTCTGTTTGCCGGTCCCTGAAACTCCTGATGTAGCTCTGTGGACAGACAGATGGTACAGGGTTGGGGTAGGAATAAACAGTGTGCAGGCATAATGTCATATAATGACAATAAACCTCACCGACGGCAGTCCTGACAGCTTACACTCATGTACAACCATTGTTAATGGAAGTGTTTGACATTTTGGAAATTACACTTATTTGCTTTCTTATCTAGAGTTAAATAAGAAGATCAATAAATTTCTCATATCTGTTTGTTCAACATGAAACTGGAGCCAGTAGATGGTTAGCTTAGCATAGCACAAAGACTGGCAAAAGAGGGAAACAGCCTGCTTGGCTCTGTTTAAAGGTAACAAAATTCACCTGCCAATAGCCCTAAGGCTCACTCGCTAACATGTTGCATCTTGTTTGTTTGTGTCTGCGCAAAAAAAAGGGTAAAAAATTTCATTTGTGGTTTTAACAGAGGTTATTTGTGGTGCTATTTCTTGGCTGGGAGCAGTGACTTCCTGAAGTCTCTGCCTGTTGCTGGCAACCTCACAGAGACAACAAGATGTCAGGAAGTCGCTGGTCGAGAAACGGCTCCACACATAAACCCCAGTAAAACCCAGGTAGACGGACTTTGTTTGATTGCCGTGCAGAGCGGGGCCACCTGTTTCCAATCCTCATGCTGAGCTAAGCTAACTAGCTCCATTTTCAATTCATCACAAATAAAGCGAATATGCACATTTCCCAGAATTGCTATAGTGTAACATGGATTAATAATAAACAAAGGAAAATAGATTGAAAAACACACCTTTGGTGTCTGCATACACACAAAATAATTCAAAAGGTGTTTTGCATGCAGCATGTGCATTTCAGTGGAAAGCCTCGTATTTTAAGTATAGCTGTTAGTTTAAAGTAATTTCAAATATTACTTCTTCTGCTGCTGATTTTGAATTATTTAATCTAAACCTTTATATTAAGAATAAGGAGGCTACTGCATCTTACCGGTGACAGCACGTCTCCATCAAAGCGCCTCTTAGGGTTGGACTTGCGGTGGTAGCCGGGTTCTGTCTGCGGAGGAGGGACTTTAGGTGGCTGAGAGCTCTGGGCTTGGTGATGAGGGTGCGATGCCGCAGGGTGATGGTACTGCTGGCGGTGGTGGTGATGGGTGTGGGCCTTCTGCTTGTGGCTGGTCTTCTGGCTCTGTCGTTTTTTCTTCTTCTTGTTCTCCTTCTCCTTTTTCAGCCTCTCTTCCCGCTGTCTGATCCGCATGAGCTGGACCCTCCGTTGCTGTCGACTCAAAACCACTGCAGACAAAAAGACCAGAGATTTGATAATGGGTGGAAAGAGGGAAGGCAAGAGAGAGAGAAGGAAGAATAGATAATCATGAGGGAGTGAGATTGTGATAAAGACAGAACAATGCAGCTTTTATAGAGAAACAAAAGTAACTGATTAAGTCAAGAGGAACGGCCAATTCAAAATCACTCAGACTGAAAAGAAAAGCCCTCAATCAGATGGGAATTTTTTCAATATTTTAATTAGCTATTAAATTCTGATGGTGAAGCCTCTCTAGGGGGTTATTGTAAGCACAAGCTATGAAAAAAAAGGAAGAATAAAACACTGATGTCAATTTCCTCCATTCCTTTCAGTGAGTTGGCAGACAGATAATTTTCCTTCCAGCATGTACTCATAGTGAGCTGCTCAGTCTCCTGACATATTGTGAGTGGGTGAGTGTGTTCGTGTTATTTCCACACCCTTCCCCGGCAAAGGATGTCCAAAATCCATCCTGTCTCACTGTTCATTGACTACTCGTGACTATTTTTGGGTGTGCGTGTTTCTTTCTCTGGTTTAATATACAGTAGTGTTAGGGATGTGTTCCGTGGTCTTTATGGGAGGTTAAAATGATGCCACAAGCACACGGACCCTGCTGAACTTCACAGAGACAGATGTACTGTGTGTGTGTGTGTGTGTGTGTGTGTGTGTGGGTGGGTGTGGAAGTGTTATGAGGTCTATTGTTGTTTCTTTGTGCGGGCGGACAGCTAACGAGGCACCATCTGCCAGGGAAACTGCTTAATGACACCCCCCTTTTCTTTTCCTCAGCTCACCCCACCTCAGGCCCCTGTGGTTACATGCTACTGTGTGTGTGTGTGTGTGTGTTTGTGTGTGTGTGTGTGTGTGTGTGTGTGTTATATCATTGTCTACACATGCAGACAAAAAAAACAAAAAATGCACAAGCTAATTCATTCATGCCCGTGTCCTCCACCCTACTCAATCAGCTGATGGACGGATGATTTTCCTTAATGCTCCACTCGGGTGCCCCGCTTACCCGTTGTGCCCCAGTTTACCTCCCTCCCCTGCCCTTCCCCCAGTACACCTGCCCCCTCTTCTCTCCTTTTCATCACCCTCCTCTCTCTGTCAATAGCGGACGCTTTCAAACTCAGACAGCTGCAAACAAGATGTTTTTTAATTACATTTAAGACTACATATAGGTATATATAAAAAAGTGATTCTCTACAGTAATGGCCCTTAATGACCAGGCTCTTATCACAAAGCAGCAGGAACCTGCAATAACAGTCATAGTTCTCCCACCCTCATTTTCCCTTCATTCACATCCCAATTACAGGCTGTATTTATGGAAACAAGCACAAACCGCACACATACAGCAGATACAGGAATGCAACAGTGATGCTTCCTTTTATTTTTCATTACAATCATTTTTTACTTCAGCATTATTATTTCCCCTTCTCCATTTTCATCCCTCCCTCTGTGAGGCGACTGAAATGTTGTACAAATGTTCACATGCTTGACTGAGATCTATGTTTATGCATTTCACTCATCTCTGTGTGCTCAGTACATGTTGGACCGGTTTCATTTTGCAGCCACACAATGAAGAATAAAGGCTTTTTATCAGTTTTTCAACAAAGCAGCATGTCTTGAATTGTTGGAGATTTGATTCTCTCTCTTATAGACAGCCTGCCTGTGCTTCCTTCATGTCTCTGTCCCTTTCTAGGTGCCTTCTCCCCCAACACTGAAAAGCGTCCTCTATCTCTTTGCCCACACCCTCTGACTGGAAGCCATGGCAGGCGGCTGTTTAATCCCATTATTTGAGGCCATGTGTGACTTCTTCTAAGACACTACTCTGTGTGTCGTAACGCCAGCCAAGATCAAATGAAAGAGTTAATGTGTGTGGGTGTGTGTGTGTCTATCAATGAATGTGTGTGTTTCAATTTTCCTGTAGTTCGTGTACGAGTGACTGAGAGACTATGCCCCAGTTTATTTCTGTCTCTGTTTGTTTGTGTGTAAGAGTTGTGTATGCTGTGCGTGTGATGTGTGTGTGCGTGTGATGTGTGTGTGTGTGTGTGTAATCTTGCCATCTGTGTTGTGGTTGCTTTCAGAACTGAAGCTATGTGATCTGCTGACAAAACTAACGTTGGTGTATTCAGACTCACCCTTGCACGCACACACACACACACACACACACACACACACACACAAAATTGTTCCCTGCCCTCATAATGGTTATGATTTCTAAAAACTGCATATTTAATGAAATTAGGATAGATTAGTGAATCTTGATAAAATGGCATCAGCTTGTAGTGGCCCTTGTGAGATCGATACCGAAACAAGCCTCGTCATCATTCTGTGCACTTGACTTGCTTACTGAGTATCCAAGATTAAAACAGAAATTACATTTTTTTCTGGGAGTTGCACATTTATTTCATGAAACTGGGTTGAATGCATCATTAATTAAACATCCCATGCATTTCTAAAGTCGCTGTGATGGGTGATATTAGTGGTAAGTACTGTAACATGAAATAAAAGCTGCACCATCCATACAAAATGTGGAAAAAGTTCATGTGGAGGCTGCAAAACAGACCTTTTCCAAGAGGTCTGCACCAGCCCTGCCTGAAGCTTGGGGCTGTGTCCTACATTATATCGGACACGGTAAGGTGAGCACCGCCTCTCTTGAATCGGCCGTTTCTGAGCATATCAATCGTGTGTTAACAAGTTCCGGGTTGCAGCAGAAGATGTCTGACTGCTGCTTCATATAAGCAGTAAACTAAATTTAGATAAGTGCATTTTACTCTTTATTCAGAAGACGTGTGTTTGTGCATTTCCATGAATCCATTTGTGTTTTTATTAAAATTCTCCACCAAGGAAGAGATCAAAGTCTTGGTTGCAGGTTCTCTGTCGTTCAGCCTCAGATATTCTCACCTCCCCCAGGACCCTGATTTTTTATGGAATTTTTCCAAACCTGCCACTCCTATTGTCCAGAAAATGTCCCTGGTGTGTTCCCACCTTTCAATATCACTTGACCTCCGCACCCACCTGCAAACTTGAGAGTTCCCTCAACCTCCTCAGATGCCCTTTAGCCAATGTTCCTTTCCTCACATGCCTATATCCTGTCTCTGCCCCTGTTTCTGGCCGTCATCTGCTGCGTGATGCTTCCCTGCCTTTGACCCCTGTTGGATTTGTTTGTCGCTTTGGACCAAATTGCTGAGTAAGCCTGTTTTCGTAACATGAAGTTCTTTTAGTCAACCTGCTGTGTCGACAGGCATCTGCATTTGAGCCCTCAAACAACTACATAATTTCATATCATGTTCAGTTATCAATGCAAAAGAAACAGTGTTTCTGTGCACATTTAAAGAGGGAAGAGTTTTGTGTAAAGTCAGTGTTGTTACTGTATTGTATGTAATTGGTTTTCATAGATTATAGTGTAATTTAAAGGACCAGTGTGTAGGATTTACGGGGATTTATTGGCAGAAATATATATAATATTCATTATGTTTTAGTGTTTGCGTTTTCTGTGGCCTCTGTAGGAGGGTGAGGCAAGGGGTGCTCAGTTGGTCGCAATCTGCAGCCTCACCACTTGATGCCCCTAAATCCTACATGCTGGACTTAAGACAAACTCCTCTAAGATGTTGTGTTTTTCTGGTTCTAAAAACATTGTTATATTCTTGCACTGTGGTTGTGTTTGTCCACCTAGTCATGACCCCTGAACAGTTCAAAAACCATTTTTTAGTTTAATATACCTTAAACAACTCAACAAATATGACAAAACAGTGATTCTAAAATATGGTGCTCCAACCACAACAATATTTGTGTCCTAAGTTAGCTTTCGACCCTGCTAAAAGGAGTCTGGCTGTGTGTGTATAGCAGCATCACTCACCCTCTGTGTGAGAAAATCCCTCTGCAGTGACTTTCCATTGGATCAGCACTCCGAGGAAGGCCAGGACAGGCCACACTCCCAAGATGACCCAAGTAAACCAGCACACTGGCTTCTTTGGTGCCACCTGCAAAGATTAAAATTTTAGTTAGTGCTCTCCTCCACAAAACCATTAACCTATCTCCATTTGACAATGACACCTTTGTCATTTTCTTGAAACCTCTTTAGGTTATTAAGCCATCAAATGATTCTTGCACAAAAATGCACCATTTAATAAAGTTGATAAGAATGTTAAACATCTAAGCGGTTCCAAGAGTTCATTTCAGAGACGGTTGCTAAAGATGGGCTTTCCGGTGTCTAAATGCAGAAGTCTGGTTAAGTCAAAAGGTTTCATTCAATTTACAGTGATAAATTGAATGAAAGACCAGAATAAATGATTGGAGAAAGTGTGACATTTGTGAACATGATACAAATCATGTGCTATGTGTGTTGTTGTCACCAGATCATGACCTCACTGAACACCTGTGGGACATTTTAGACCGACGTACACTCTTCACCAGCATCATCAAACGAGGGAATAGATTTTGGAAGAATTATGTTCATTCCTAATTTGTATTCTGATGTCTGGTGATGGCCCCAAACATGATACAATGAGACTTTATGTTGTTTTTTCCTTTCATTTGTCAATCTTGAGTCTCTTATGAAGGTAGGTGAATGGATGGCCAACCATGACTGACTGATTAGCACTCGTCCATGAGGAGGGAAAGAACTCCTCTTCCTCCATCACAAGCTGAGGTGATTGGTTGGAGTAAATACCTGCCAATTGTTGTTCTCTGTGGCTCACATGCAAACTTCAGCCCAAGCCATCAAAAAGGAATTTGGGGGACATGACAACACCGCGACAAGGCAGAAATTTAATAGACTGGGATTTTGATATGCTTTTTTTTTTTTTTTACCAAGGTGTCTCTTTAACATCTCTGGTTGTATCATTTTACGGTGTGCAGGAGTGATTTATGGCAATATTGGATTTACAGGATTTTTTTCATTAGTGTGATGATGATCCTTGACTCGTTAGCTATTTAATACACTGAATTAGCTCAAATATTTCCATCTGGGTGTTTCATCTACAAATGGATTTTTAAATTAAATTTGTAGGAAATTGCCTGTATTATTTTATACCACTGTGACAACATAAAATTACACATACTCTAATTGAAGACTTTACCCGATTGCCCTCTCTAAACCCTGGCTGGCTGTCTTTCACTCATCCACACACATATCAAATCCTTCATTCCAATCCGCAGGCACACTTGAAGCTCCTGGCAAAGTGCTTTAGACAGCAAACAAGGTTAAGTGTCTAAAATCCTACAAACCACTCTATAAAGTGGTTAGTATCACTCAGGGACTGTACACACATGACCACTCTGAAACATACAGAACACTCACAAAGACAGAAACATGCCTCAAGGTGACTTCAGATAATTAATAGCATTAGGACAGTAGCACAATAGCAGACAATCAGCCTACCCTGAGCCTCTCGTAGACGTAGTGCACCAGGGCAAACAGCTCTATAAAGTAATCCACGGTGACAGTGATGATGGCGGAGCCAAATGTGGCGGTGGAGAGGGTGACAAAGCAGCGCTGCCACTGAAGAGTGAGGACGGCAAATAATGTCCCAGAGCCCAGGAGAATACCCAGGGGAACCCACACTGTTTTGGGGTGATAGAACTCTTCCATAACCTTTGAGAGAGAGGAGAGGGTGGATTTTAGTCTGTCATTTTTGATGGCAACTTTTTTTCTGTTATAATCAGCAGAATTATTGTTATATTGACATTTATGACTGCAAAAGCTCTCCATCTTCTTGCAAAATGGAGAAAACTTTTGCTTTAGCTGGCAATTGGCTAGCTTTTTACCCTTTAGAGAACTAAAAATCAAAATATAAGTGGTATGGTTTGCAGTCAGTTATTATGTTACTTTGAGTAGATGTTCTAAGCGTAAATGTGCTGCTTCTCAGCAAGATAACTATTTAGCTAGCACCCCAAGTGAAAAGCTAAAGACAGCAGGGTAGCTTCTGGTACTGCCTCCGATTTCTGTGTTGTCTCCTCTCAAGGTGCTGGCATTACTGCTGTGGGAAACTGATTTTAATTGCATTTCAACTTGAGTTGTACAGGATATCCTGGACATATATTTTAAAGCTGCGCAAAAGTGCTGAAAATGTAAATGTGCATTACAATGTTACTGTGCAGATTTATGACTCTCTTGTGCATGTGCACTTATCTTAAGGTGCATATTTTCCTTGAGATTGGCTATGCAAACGAACATAAATCAACGTAGTGCACTACAAATGTGTCTCCTTACCACCAGTGATGCCACTCCAACCAGCAGGCCAAGCAGCAGGCCCACCATAAACAGTCCCACACTGCGAACCAACATGGTCACCAGGCCACACAGGGTCCCGATGCCCAGGCCGATGCCCACTGATGCCTCCACACTCAGTTGAGTGTCCATCACCCTCTCCTTGTAGCACAGCATGAAGATGACTACAGAGCCAAACATTAGGCCTGTGAGGAACAATACGGCCTTGAAGCATCGATAGCCTGGAGGAGACATAGAAAACAGACCAATGAGAGGCTATTACAAGCATATAAACATGTGTACATGGTGTACTGCTGCCCGAGTGAGCAGCCAGAAACCCCTGTGAAATCAAAATCTAATATATATATAATGACAAACAGCAAGACGGTGAGTTCAGAAAAGACACTCCTTGTAGCATGAAATGTAGAGGAAGAGGGGGACATTCGGCTTTAGCAGCAATAGGAAGTACACAAACATACACACACACACACACTCAACAGAAAACAGTATACACAAACAAACAGGTTTCTGACTTGGCTTCTCTTCAACACACATATACATAGATAGATAGATATACTTTATTTATCCCAAGCTGGGAAATTGCAGTGCAGCAGCAGCATTACACACAGTGAAATAAGTGAAAAATTCTGAAATAAGACTATAAAGAGCAAACTATACATAATAAAATATCAAAATAGCGAGCAGTAAAAAGATTATAGACATAATAATAAAATAGCAAAATAGTAAACAGTAGAACTGAAAAAGTATTGCACAAAAGAGCTGCTGCTACAGGCTGCCACCTGGGACGGCGCCAAAAGCTAAAGAGACACAATCACCTGCAGCATATGTCAACGTCAAAGTCAAAGTCAAAGTCAACTTTTCAGTTATGTGGCTGTAACAAAATCTTCTCCATCATAACCTGTTCTTTATTTCGATCTAGCTCTTAATGTATTCTGGAAGATCCATTCAATTTCAACTATTAGTTGCAACCAAAATTAAACAATAAAGCATGCCTTATTAGGCAATGGTGCATGCATTGATTTCTGATTCAACATTTTTTCATGCATGTCAAGTTTTCTCAATTAAGCTGATCAAGTCTAGATTTCTTTGTGGTTTTACAGGAAGTTCTTGAAAATAAAAGCATGCTATCATATCCAAACAGAGAAGATAATGTATTAGAAGGAGGATGCAACACACTGTTGCAACCCTGTGGTGGGTAAGGGAGCAGTATTTACACACAGAGAGAGGTGTTTCTTCATTGGAATATGATGGGAAGAGCAGATAAACTGTCTCTATAAACCCTTATGAAACTGCTTTAAAATATGTTAATCATCGTATTACAAAAGGTCATCCAAATTCATTAGTCAACAGGGCCGCTGAATAGAACAGCTGCTCTCCTTGTACTTTTTTCCCGTTCCTCATTGTGTGGTCCCTGCTGTCCTTGGCTTTCTCTCTCACTTGTTTATTCCCATTTTAATGTGCTTTATTGCAATGAAAAGAGAGGGGAAAAAAAGCCAAAACATTAACAACTCAAATTATCAACAGTTAGAATCTGCTCGGCCCACGCGTCTGTGTTTATTAATGTTTGTGTCTCCTATTATTTTTCATCTACATCGCCTTCTTTCTCTGTCTGACTGGACTCTGTCTCGAGGGGAACCAACATCAGATTGTTATCTTTGTGTAATCAGGCGTTGCACAGCTGAGCCGAACAATACCCTTCCTCTCATCCAACCCACCGTCCGTGCTCCTCCGTCGTGACTACACCTCATTTATGTGCGTTTTCTTAGATATCTTTCAGCCACCAGGCCCTTAAATAAGAAGTGTGGTGAAAGCCACTGTGTTTTTCAAAGCTTCTTGCGGAACACAATGCCTGAATGAATACAAGCCTGATACGGAGTAAGTGGAGCATTTCCAGCAACCTGAACATTTGTTTGGTCAGCAGCTGGCACAAATTCCCAACCTTGTTCTTCCGTATCAGATCGTTTCTGTCGATCAATCAATAAATTCTGAAATATCAGGCCTCGCTCTGACTGCTCTTAATCTTTTGCTCCACTTTCTTTGTCCACTTTTCTCTCCCTCCCCTTCTTCCACTGCTCCACTCCTCTGCTTACCCCCCCACTCCCTCTTTTGTTCCTCATTGCTTCCCTTACTTTTCCTCCAGCCATCAAACCCTCCATCCCATCTGTTCACTTTGGCTTAATCAGCCCTCCTCTTCATCCCTTCCCCTCTCTTCTCCTTTGCCTCATCCATCTTGCTCCTATAACATCACTCATCATTCCTGCTGCAACTTTGTTGTTTTTCTGGGTCAAATAAATGGCAGCTAACCTTTTCTTCTGAAAAGCTTGGGACTAAACCACATTCTGTAGGCACCTATCAGCAGAGAATCAGCTTTCCTGCCGAAAACCAGCAGGAATGTCTTTTTCTTCAAATTATTCAAATGTGACTGTGGGGTTTCTGGGAAACGTCAACAAAATGGGCTGTGTCTTATTTGCAGAACAGCGATTTTGTTTGGTTATAGAGCAAGATCTCGCACTGAGTGTGAAAATGCACCTCTTCATCTTCTCTTTTTCTCATGCTGTCAAACAAACAAAGAAACAAATAGACAACAGATGGTAAAGGACTGAGGAGCTTAAGTATTTGAAGTATAATGATGTCATTCCATCTTGTTATGCGACACTTTGCTGTTAATTGTTTGGATTTATGTATAACACAACGTTTTTGTGACTCTATAAAGTTTAGAGATGATGTTAATTGAGCAGATTCAGGAAATATTAACATGCTAGCTTGATAGCATTTGGCTTGCTAAATGCAATGATTGTGCATGTCAGCAGCATGTACAAACTGCAGCTGGAGCTGATAAAGTACATTTAAAGTGTGATTCAACATGGTCTTTTGTCTGGCACCACCCTAAGGGCAGACTTCACATTTTCTGTCATACTAGTGGAGAGGATCTGCAAAAAGCAATTTTTTTTTTTTATTCACACAATTTTGCTTTCAGGGCTACCGCTATGGTCTTGTTTGCATGCTGTCAACTTTATAAAATAAAGTTGTTGGGTAACCTGTTTGTAATGCAGGGACTGACGCTGCTGATGCTTTACCAGGACATATACAGTGAATGTTAATGCCGTCTTTATGCTTCAGTGAGTCTCTCTCGGTCCATTTGTATGCCACACATCTGCTCAGAGCTTCAACATGCATCAATATTCATCCAAAAAACAGCATGGCTGCTTTCCCAAAGTTTTAATTCTATATATTTTCTGCACAACACAATTCTGTGTTTTTATTTTACGTGAAATATTTGTTTGCTTGTGTTACTGGCACTAGAGTATAAATATTAACATGAGTCCTGAAGGATGTGATTTTATGGGATGTATTTTTGTTTAAATGCCAAGTAATCTTACAAAGGATGATTTATCACAAGACAAAACATATGTGTTGTTGAAAATGTAATGCTTAACAGTGGACAATGTGCACTGTATTAAGATTTAACATCACACACCTGCTTCTAACTTAGTGCTCTAATGTTTACAATATGTTGTGAAACAAAATGTTAAAGAAGGATTATGTACAGTAAATCAACTCTCCTAGTGTTTGTAGCATGTCATGGTGATCAGGAGGTTACTGATGCAAACCTATCACTGGAGGAGAGTTCAAGTCTCTTTACTGCCTACCATCCAGTTAAGGCAAAAAGATCATTCTTTTTTTTTTTTGCATTTGATCTTGTGTGCCTGCATCCCTGCAGTCATTATTTCACCCAGCCAAAGCAAGATGAGAATGGCTGCAAGTAAATAACTACACAAATACACTGTACAAAAATAAATGAGACATTCTGAATTTAATCTCATTATTTGTGCACTTTCACGCAATTTTGCTAGTCACGATTGAGGCGGCAATACCATTTTTAATCCATCATTTTTTGTAGCAACAAGAACAAGTCTAATGTAAAAAGAATGCAAGCCTAAGAGTAGATCTCTCTCTCTAATTATTTATTGATTACACATTCCTGTAATGACTTTACATGCAAACTCATTAGGATGAGCCTGTAATACTTATGATGCAATCAAATGCAGTCACTTACTGGGGACAATTATTACGCCTCAAGTAAGGACTTTGTGTCTTAACATGCGAATGGGCCCATGCATGCAACTTGAGTCTGTGCAGACACAGAGGAAATAACAAATATATGTAAATTCAACAGGGGGTCCACTGTCAGTAAGGCTTGGTAATTATGATTTAAATCTGTGCTTCAATTTTCTTTCGTCAGTGCTGCTGCAGCATGTAGTTGAAAGAACCGGGAACATGCCTTTGAATAAGCGGCAGAAGATAACATGTTTTTTTTCTTTAGAAGACAGCAGGCAGTCCAATCTTTTAGTATCAGTCTGATGGTGTAAGCAGTTAGGGGTAGGATGTAGGGCTAATGGGGATTCAAGGACTTGAGAAAACATGAGCAAGCGCTGACCATGAGTTTACCATGGCATGGTCCAACATACACACTGGTGCAAAGTAAACACTGTATGTTATGTATCAAAGCCACAGTAGCTTAGTCAGTAGGAATGAGATTTCAATATTGATTCACATGGCCAGAAACAAGAGAGCCAGTCTGTACTGCTCTTAAATCAATAACATCATACACCAGCAGAGCAGATGGGAGTAGAAGTAAAATTATCAACAGTGGAGATTCCAAGGCTGCATGTTGTAGCACTTTCCATTTATTTCCTGGCAATTACACATAGAGCAAATACATTTTAGCTACATGTGACTCTTCAGTGTTTCCATCATGTTTGTCGTTCAAAATTTAATACTTTATGTTTGCTATTATCCACTGAGAGGTTATTATATGAATGAAGCTGAAAGCACAGTCAGTAAAAATAAAAGTAAAATTAAAAAGAATTAGACAAGCAGATTGTCAACCTTCTCATATCTGTAGGGTAGAAATGAAGCTACAGTCAGAGATGGTTAGCTTAGCTTAGCATGAAGCCTACAAACAGAAGGAAATAGTTTGTCTAGCTCTGTCCAAAGGTAAAAAAATCAGCAAAGTGCAAAAATGACACATTTTGTTTTTTACATTGGGGTTATGAAGGGTGGTTACTGCATGCGGTTATTTCTTGGCTGGGAGCAGTTATTTCCTGGAATCTCCACTGGTTGCCTGGCAACTTCAAGGTGACAGCAAGACTCCAGGACATGCGTGGCAAACACGACATTATGTGTTAATTAGTGTGTTTTAAATATGCTGGTTGGGCTATTTTGGTTTCCTTTGCATAGAACCAGGTTTGCTGTCCCTCCTGTTATCAGTCTTTGTGCCAAGCTCAGCTAGCTGGCTGCTGGTAGTTTTATATCTAAAGTCCAGAGTGGTATTGATCGTTTCATCTAGCTCTTCACGAGAAAATATATAGGAGGATTTCCCAAAATGTCGGCCTTTAAATGTCAAATGAACAAGACAAAACAGCACAGGAAATGAAAAGACACACAGACCTCTTATGCCAGTAATAGAGCAGCTATGGTGCTCTTAACTGATGATTTGCTCTTTTCAGCTGGCAATGACAGGCACAAGTGGTAGCTGTATTCTCAACATGTGACTTAGACCACAGATGCTGAAATTACACTAGAACACAGCAAAAGCTTTCACGCTTTTTATTAAATCGCATTTTTCAGAGACCAAATTTAATGTATGAGAACATTTTAGATACATTTAAGCTCACTTCTTATGAGCAAAGCTTTGGCTACATCATCACTTACCAAAGAAGCAGTAGATGATTCCAAAGAGGCAGCACATGGAGCAGACCACTGAGGGCACGATCTCATATCTCCTCTCAATCTCCTGGTCACACCTCAGGCCCACCTCAGCCAATCCCAGCAGCTGGCTAGTGGAAGTCATGTTGACTGAAGGGAAGGCGGGCGACGTTTAGGAGGGTCGGGGTGAGGGATGGATGGGATGTGTAGGGATGACTGGATCAGTGGGCCTCACCCATTGAAGCGTGTCTGCCTACAAACAGGAGGTGTGGAAAGAAAGAGTGATGGAGAGAGAGGGCGGGAGTGAGGATGAATGAAAGAAAGAGAAGACAGAGGAGAGTGCGATTATTGATCGCTCATTTTAAGTACACATCTGTGAGTGCTGACAGAGCAGTAAGCATGCACAACAAAGTCGAAAAAGGAAACATCTCAGCACAGCCACTCTGACAACAACTGCCCCAGAAGAAATGACTGCAGAATAAGAAAAAGCAATTCAGCCACTATCATTCACTTGGATCTACAGTCAGGAGATTGCAACAAATTGTTTGAAAGTACTCGTAGCAGAAGATTTTCAGCACGTACGCAACGGTTGCCATGGGGAGATCAACAGAATGCATTTGCGTACATTTGCATGTTGTGGGAAACTGTGACACAAGACTGTGAGCTTTGTATTTGTGCAACAAAGCTAAAGTTTTTCAGAAGGATAAAGACAAAACCCCTTAAACATTTGCATGTCTATTCACTCCTGATCTGATGCTGCTCTCATCACTCGCTTGAAATAACACTTCAGCAAATACTCACACACTGATGCTGTACTGTCAAGCTATAAGACTGTTACGTCATAACTTTATATAGTTCAAAGTGGTGCTGCAGTGTAGTGTTTCACTATTGTTATGAAACAGTCATCAGGAAAAGAAATACTGGAGTGGTAGAAGTATTGATTGTTCATGCTGCAAATGATGAATACAATGTATTTTCTACTGCGGTGTTCAGTGCAAGATATGCTGGATTATTATAAATTTGGCTTCACAACTGGGTAAAGTGCAGTGTTACCAAGCACAAAATAAAATATGATCATATGAGTAAGGTAGCGGGGATTTTTGGTGGATTTTAGAGGGATTCGCAAGGTGTCATGAGAGTTGGTCTTTGGCAGAGATTTTCCAATTTTCTAATTTTCCAAGGTCGCACTTGAATGCAGCAATTACAATATAAAGGTGACACGACTGGAATGTTTGCAAGAAAAAAGCACGAGCAACTGAAGAGCCTGAATGGGCTTTAGTATTAAAGGAAAAACTCCTGAGACATACGTAGATCTATGAGAGCAATGTAGAGACGAAACCTTGCATGAGATGAACAAGATAATGCTTTTCTCCAGATCAGATGCAAATCATATAAGACAAGAGCAACCGCACTACAAACACCACAAACCAAATGAAGAACAAAACTAAATCTGGAGTGCAGTGTGTTAAATTTGCATTAGAAACATCATACATTGCATTTATTAACCTAATCGAACATAAAATATTGATGTAAAGGGACCGTCATAGTGCACCAGTAATTCAGTGTGATTACCTACTGTATTAAATTAGACTCCAATGGCTAAGTTTAATTGACTTTAATTTGTAAATGTTGCCATTGGGCAAATGGAGCTTTCGATGTTACTTTTTCAGTTATAAGCAATAGCAGACTTCACAATGCTTTGCACCCAGTGTATAATCTATATCATAACCTTTCATCTAATGAGATGTTATGTAGCGATGTACTGTCACAAAATATAGCCCACTATTGGCAACTTTATTCTTAATTGATCCCCTTGTGTCCTTTGGGTCACCAAAAGACACAAAGTGATCTATTAGGAGTGTGGTGCCTGCTGCAGATACGCTGCCTGGAGATCCAATCCTTTCCTTTTTTCTTAGAGGATGAAAATGTGCCTGGGGGCTTCAACTTTGGGCCTTTTTTTCACTAGTATTTGTGCCATCAGCTAATAAAAGTGATCAAAGTCGGCTGTGTTTCACATTTTTCGTGTGAAGATAGCTGAGGGCAAATTCAGTCAACCTTACCATAGTAGCACAATGTATAAACTTTGTTTTATTAAGAAAAAACAGCATGAGAGTAAATTCTTAAAGCACCTTTCTAGGTAAATTGTGCACAAAAACTCAAATAGTTACAGTGTAATATGTGGTCAAGGATCATAGACTCTTACTGTTGACCACACACAGCTCCACAATTATTCAGGCACCAAATACCAAAGCTTGAATTCATTCAAATGAGACACAAATTAAGACCGACTAAGTGTATAAACTCACTCAGCGGTGGACACCTTTAAATGGAAGCATCCTCTGAGTGGCATAAATGGCACTACTTTCCTCTGCATCATCATTATCTGATAAAACAAGTACTGCTCTACATCTTTTATGCAGTCGTCACGGCTACTCTCTGTCTCCATCCTGACATCTCTTGCCAAGGCTAAGCCATTCATGCAGAGGTGTGGGTGTACACACACACACACACTTCCTCAAGCAATTCCCAGTCTTCAAAATCTGATATTTCCATTAGCCATGTGTGACTCCCGGTGTCATCTGTATGGACCTGTCTTCATCTTATTTACTTCTATCTGCATCTACGCTGACTGTCAGGTGAAGCCCCAGACTTCGGAGGGAACATAAAACCTTGAGAGTGGGGGCTTACTGTTGTAGAAATTGTTGTGCATTTCATTTGCACTTCTAGTGACTCTGTACAAAAGTGCATTAGCTGTTCTGCAACCTCTTGCAACCTGCTGTAAAGTTGGCCTGAATACAGTAATACTACCCCCAAAGAAAATTGGCTTCTTCTTTACTGTGGTTACACAATGCACTCATGACTGGCTGTTCTTTTCCAGCCTCTGTGGGTTACAGGTTGCATATTAAATTTTAAAATTCTCTTACTCTGGATCCATGTTGTTCTTCAGGCCACTGCACTTGTCATGTCAGAGTACAGACGACAAACTCACATACTTTCCACTCTGTCTCCTGCGCATACTCTTGAACATAGACAAATATACACACTGTACACACATACTTGCCTGTCTGATTGCACAGGTGAGGCAAACTCTTGTTAGCCTACTTCAGCTGATGCACTGTGGCAGACACAAGAGCAGTGATTTTAAGCAATACAACAACTCTGGAGTCCTGCACATTTAACCTCAAAATCTGTTTTTTCAGTGTGACATGATGTGCGCTTTGGAGAAGACAAAACGACACAGGGGTGGGATTCAGGAAGAAACCATAATGTAATATTGTCCAGTTGTATACTAACTTTTTGAAATGCAATGACTAACGTTTTACAGCGGTCAAGATAAGTTAAAGCACAGGATAATTCAAATGCAGTGCCATGGCTAACTAGAGTAAGAACTCTTACATGTTTGGACTCACAGTTGGGGAGAATGTCACCAATTGTTCACACATCAGTCAGGGTCTAGCAGCATTAATTTACAATAACTAACTGCACAGCAATGATGGAAGTGTGGCAAGAGATGAGCCAAGTGAAATTAAAAAGTCGACAGTACACTGAAAAAATCAAAAGCCAGAATTAAGAACTGACATTCAGGGGCTATAATATGAGTGGGTGCCAGTATCTAATCATTAGAGTGTCTCAATAAATAATTGCTCAAGTTTTCCAGGTGTCAATAAGACATGTTCTGTTTAATTGCTTTGTAGGCCCCAGCGACAGCACCTTTCATCAGCTCTGTTCCTATGTCAGCAACCTGTGTCTGTGCCTCTGGGCCTCCCTGTCACAACTCATATGGAATTAAAGCATTAACACAGATAAAGATGAACTATAAACTAGTATTTAACATTTTAATGGTACAGTGTTAACAACGTGGCGTGTGGGAGAAGATAGGACCGCATAACTTGGAGGGAAACAGATGATAAGCATTAATACACGGTGTCTGACTGCAGCTGTCTTCAGTGGCAACCATGTTTGCTATACAAGGTGTCATATACGACCACGTCAAGTACAAGTAACTGTGAGGATAATATGTGATGCTATATTAAGGTAAATCCTAGCTTGTTACTTATTGAAAGTAGAAACTCAGCTGTCTGCTTCATTGATCCCCCTATGCATCACACCATCCTGCTGCCCTGCACACTTGTGATTTCATTACAACTGATTCTCATTTGCTGAGAGAAAGCTTCTGGAAACAGCTTTTGACAGCTATATTAGAAACTAGAAAGCATTAAGAGAGTACATATGCCTCTGCCAAGGCTGCACAACCCCCTAAATTTAACATAGGAAATATTTAGAAATACTTAATCTACTTCTGGATCCATATCATACATGGAATCCACGTGCCAGATTATTTTTCATTCTGTTTAATGTAGCTGCAAGTTCAAAAATGCTGCAAGTTGAGAAATTAAAAGACTAAAATAAACATCCTGGACATTGGCACCTGCATCCAGATCTGCAGTTTCACACACAAAAAATGCATTTGTTTGCATGTGTCAAAAAAAAAAACTGAAAAGCAATTGGAGGAATTTCAATCCATAATTGCCTGTCTTGGAAAGACAGACTCCGTTGGTGAAGCAAGACTGCAGCTTAGTTACACCACAGGCACCTGACTCAGGAGAAAAAACCCAACTGAGACGCTACCACACTGCCAAAAAGAATAATGACAAAGTGAGAATGTGCCCTGAGGGTTGGTCTCTAAAGATGCCCTCATCTATTTTTTTCCTTTAGTGTTTTTTGACAGTAAATATTAAATGGAGGCTCATTGATGGACTTTTCTGCACCTCTCGGGCATTTTAGTTTTTTCAACTGTTAGCTCAGCAGCGATTTGCCAAAAATCTGATCAAGAAAAACTGAAAAACTTTACCAGGTGTGGAAAAATGTCTGGAGGAGAAGATTATTATTGCATTATTACTTTCTTTTTGTTTTTTATTCTTTTGCGTAAGTCCTCTGACACAAAGTCATTTTTCACTAACAAAAGAAAATAATTTACTATAAAAAGCACAAATGTCATCAGTCCCAAGCACTGTCCCAAAATTTATTTCCATTGCAGGATTATCAAATAAACTAAAGTAATCATCCTCAGCTCACACTGCATGACTTCAGCTGAATGTGGATTTCAGTGTGTGAAGATTTTGCAAATTCACATTTTGTGGCGACCTGACCTCTGTTCAATGCTACACCCACAGCGAAATGACACGATTAAAAACAGTCCGCACCAATAAGGTCAGAACAAGGAAGAGGAAAAGACCACATATTTTCCAATAATGTCACGTCTAGTCTGTTGCTATAACAACCAGTAGCATTACAAGGACCCTGCAGATGGGAGGGAGGGGGGCTCGTCTCCATGGGAATGTGCAATGTTAAGAGCCAATCCGTGATGGTTTCTTTGAGGCCTCTGGCAGCAGACGGTCCTGGCCTCTGACCCTATTCAGCTAGTGCCTTTTTATAATTCACCAACACATTAGGGTGAGCTGAGTCTACTGAGTGTATTATTGCCAAAACAGTCCCATCCTTGATCTTTAAGCATTTTTTGTGAGTGTAATGGACTAGTGTGCAGTGATTTGAAAAAGCAAGCGTGTGATCCTTACCAACAGTGAGGTTTAGGTTCATAAAAAGATTATGGCCACATGTAGAGTGGAATATCTCCACTTTCACTCACAGTAATAATTTGTACTTTTTTCATTTCTAAAAAATCTGCAGCTTCTTTCCAAGGTGAGACTCAGATGTGCTCAGTTTTGCATGTGTGATTCATGCCAACTAGCTATTCAAAAGCAGCCAAAATCATTGTGGAATTATAGAAGTGTGCTCAGCCTCAAAAACACGCTGGAAAGACATCATCACATCGCAAATTAATATCAACGCAGGAGAGGAGAGGAGCCCTGTATTACTGTCTATTACTGTGTGATAGACAGTAATAATAATGGTCACTGTTGGGTGCAAAAGCATTATTTGCTTCACTGTGGCACTACATTCCCACAGAAACTGAATTATGGATCCAATCATTTTTTGATTTTATCAGAGGCAAGTATTAAGATAATGCAGGAAGATCTGAATAAACATAACGTAGGAACACAAGTCACACTGCTTCCTCTGCACTGAATTACCTGAAAGATTTCATTTTCCATAGGCTCCCCTTGAGAGCTTTAGTATGCAAACTCTGCAGCGAAACCAACATCTAAATGCTGTTTCACAGGCTCGCTTTCCCTCTCTGCTGACAAACAGGGAGCACTGAATCACACCACAGAGCCTCTGACACAAATCACAGTTCACAC
Source organism: Chelmon rostratus (assembly GCF_017976325.1). Lineage (NCBI taxonomy): Eukaryota > Metazoa > Chordata > Actinopteri > Chaetodontiformes > Chaetodontidae > Chelmon > Chelmon rostratus. The sequence continues at coordinate 15,544,494 of NC_055670.1, read as the reverse complement.
GATGATTCGCTCAGCCATATCCTTGCTTGCATGCCTCTGTCAGCCCGACAGGCCAATAATGTGAGGTTACATATCAAAACCGCTGGCAGTGTAATAACCTTTCTGCGTGTTGATGTGCTCTCTGTTGGAGTTTTGCTTCTGTTCCTCTTTCCTCCAGATGAGTAGACAGTCTGAGGTCACAGATCAAATCTGAACACTGCTGGCGCAGTAATAAGGCTTTTATGATTTGTTCTGCTGTTACCAGCTCTGGCCTCGGAACTGTGTTTGCCATCCACAGTGTGGCTTCACCTTCACCTCTGTGAGTGTGCTGACCTTTGCAGATCTATGATCTTTAGATCTTTGATCTATATCTATAGTAGCAACTGATATAACTAGTTGACATGAAAAATGCTGCTGTTCCTGAATGACTATCACTATGTACATACTTGATTCTGCACTAGATTAATATGATCATTTCAACTGCAAACAAGAAAAAATATGAAATAAATATCAAACTGAGTTCTGCAGAAACTCAGTGGAATGTGAAGAGAAGTGTTCTCCGCCTTTGCTGTGAAGTGTGTGTGTGTGTTTGGATGTGTAAAGCTTTTCCTACTCAAACATGCTGTGAGAAAAATTATATTTTCTAATCTTCTATTGACATCTGCAAAGTGACAGTTAGAAAAAAAGAAGGTGAAGGGTTTGAAAGTGTTTGTGCCTGTGTGTTTCTCTAGGTGTGTGTGTGTGTGTGTGTGTGTGTGTGTGTGTGTGTGTGTGCGTGTGCGTGTATGTGTGCCAGCATGAATATTTCAGAGGCCCCACACTGAGTGGTGGCGACAGAGCATCACCAGAACGAGGACACACTGCTCTCCAGGGTGGGGATTGGAAGGGTTGTATGGAGAGAGGGAGAAAGAAAGAAAGAAAGATCAGGAGGAATGTTTGGTCATTGAGATGTTTTACAAACAGAGAAAAGGGAAGACTCAATAGACACCACAACATTTCACATAATGAAAGTCTCTGCAGGTTAGGACAATATGGCTGTCAACCTCGTCCTCGTTTCAGAAGTGTGCTTGCAGGCAACAACAAAGTTAAAAATGAATCCTCAAAGAGAGTGAGTCCGACTTGACAAAAAAATCAAAAGAAAGTATAGTTTTTATCTCCTGGCTGCCTGAGGTCGGCTTCCTGTCTTTGCACCATTTGCGAGGTGTCATCCTCAACAAAACCGAACCTCGGGCCATTTTTAGGTCCTGGCCAAGGAAACATAACAATACAACTGAAGTGAGAGTAAGTCAAAGCCCTGGAGGCTAAGGTATGGTTCACTCAGGGGAAGGGCACATTTCATTGTTACGACTGTGGAGCAGACTGGTTTTCTCTAACTTGTTGTTTTGTGAAAGTTAAAAACCCCGACTGTGATTCGTACCAAGCTCCAATACAAGTACAACCAAAAGTTCTAGGGACATCTAGGCACACAGATTGGTTTTGGTTTCATTTGTCCAAGGCTTGAGATATTTCTCTCTGAGATTTCTGCCAAGGCTCCAATACTATGACTGTGAATTGAACTGTCAACAATGGTGTGCCTTTCCAGAAACCTTGGTGTCATTACTCCGGATAATAAACAGAGCTTGCTCACTGGAACTACTCTCTACTGAGGAAATAGTCCCCTTTAAACTCTTGACAGCATGTTCCATGGATTTTCCAGAGTAACTGGACAGCTTGTTTCTGAAAAGTGATGCTGCCATTGAATTTCTTTGAAATATACAGCACGAGAACGTGTGGAAAATACGTTTTCTCTATGCTGTATAGAAGAAGACACACACACACACATATATGTGTGTATATACATAAATATAGTATGTGTGTGTGTGAGTGTGTGTATATATATATATATATATATACACACACACTGCATATTACTGTAAGAGGGTTTAAATGGCCGATCGTCTCTCCTAATTCCAGTTCGAAGTGGTGATATTGATTTTTAAATGTACCGAATATTAGATTATGGTTGTAACTAAGGTCAAAATTCTTGTATCAGACGACTTGTATTGCTTACAATGCAATGAAACCTTTGTGGAGGGGTAGTTCACTGGGCTACAGTTCAGCAGGATGGAGGACTTAGCCTTGTCAGTCTAAGGTAAAATGTTTCAGAGGTAAACCTGGTTAATACCACTAAAGCTATTACTGGCATATCAGGCCTTCTCCCTGTTCCCACCAGGTTGATCCGTAAGACCTCCAGCTTTTCACGTAGCGCAATTATAACATCAAAATACTACGAAAACTAGAATAATGTATGCACATGAAACACCTCTACATGCTGTAGAAACTTCCAGCTACTTTCTACATCAGCACTGAACGTTGCTAATGAATGTAACATAGCTAAACCAGAACAGCTGTTATTAACATAGGGATGCAGAGAGTCAGTGTTTCTGGGTAGCTGATGTGCTGTCCATAAAGTGGAATTACCTTTCCAGGTTAACAGCCTTTGCATTGTCTGACTCACCATTTGTATAATTCTTTGGACATATATCAGACTTCCTTGCTGTCGGTTTGCCTTTTAATCCTGCCTATCTGTCTGACGGTTCGTGGGCTCGTTCTTCTGTGCTCACTGACAGGTGCAGACTCACATCCCAGTAAGATTTAGGATCTTGATCCTGCACAAAGAGACAGGGATCGGTCTTGTCGTGGCTACTATCTGTCGGCACCTTCGCTCCTCTGTTCTGTTTCCAGTTTAGAGAGAGAGTTTGCATGTGACAGTGAGTAACAGTGTTGCTGATGTCATGGTTACTAACAGGATGACTGTTTCCATCTAGCCCATCTGTCACTGGGGAGACTACTACTGTGTGTGCGCGTGTGTGTGTATGTGTGTGTGTGTGTGTTGTCAGAGGAGGGTGTTGTCGGGAAAGCAGAACGAGACTTGGAGAGTTTGAATCTTCTTAAGATTCGAGACAGATCTGACATCAAAGAAATGTAGCAAAACAGTCCTATCTAGCATCTGTTCTTCTGCAGTCTGCTGTAGAACAAAGACACTGACGGATTAATTCACAGCGCAATTACTGTTACGCCATTGAGATGTAATGTAAAAATATCTCAGTTCCACAATGTTATCCAAGAGGAGAGTGGTCTTTATTCCAATGACGATCTTGGCAGTGATTTGACAAAGTGTAGCACTATAAGTGCAGGGTTTTGAGAAAAGAACAGTGCATGTGCATACGGCGACCTTTGTTACGCACAGGGTGATGTTCTTCAGTGATAAGGTATGATAGGTATAACAGTAATGCAATGATGTAAAGCATTTTTACCATTTAGCACCATTTCCTACAATGGTTACCAACGTGTGTGCATTTAAAGTGCTTACTAAGCTCACCTAAGCTTTGAAGACTAGAAAGTGAATCATTGTTTAAGGAGGAAAAAATCCGACCATCTCCATCTTCTCAACCGTGAGAATTTGCTAGTTTTCCTTGATTTATATCAGTGAGAACTGCATATTGGCTTAGGCTTTGGGAACTTCTGATTAGTCACTATTTTCTGCCATTTGACAGACTAAATGATGAATTCACTCCCTGACAAATTCATTGATCATGAAGACAGTTTGTTGCAGACCTCTTTCTGCCTCTTTCGAGTCAGACTGTGCAGTTACACTGAACAGCTCCCTGGTCAGTTGGCATAGTAACCAGAAAGGCATAGATGGCCTTGTTTTCCATTGGAAATGCTTCCACTATTTCATCTTTAATTAATGGACTGCTTAGCTGAAACTACTGTACCCGCTACTGTATAAAATCTGCTTATACAGCAAATACAAGTACTGCAGAAACAGTGAAAGTGAATAGTTTTTACAGATATTAGATGTTGATGTTTTATACCTAGCAAAGTCGCAAATCATTCTTCACACAGTGTCCTAATCTTCCTGTAATTCTGTTGCACAAGCTCGAGCAGTCTTTGTCTTTCTTCTCCTGATTGCCTTGTTACTCCCTGTTTCAAAATGACTTTCCTTTCTGCCTATTTCCTTCTTTCTGAATTCCAATCATCACATCTAACACTCTCAATGTTTTCATAAACAGACAAAATGTGACGTGCAAGTAAAGACGTCACATAAATATAAACAGAATATATTCTGAACAGAGCCAGCTTTGCTGAATAAATCATTGACATTGGCCAATAAGCAAACACAAGAAATGCTAATAGCACAGTTTTCCATACCTGTGTTATCTAGTAGACATGAATTCAAGGCCATGTCAATGCTAAATGCTTTGAGCAAAAGCTTGAGCTTTTAACAAAAACAAGTTTAGTGAAAACTTAAACAGTTTATATGCCCCTCAATGCTTAGAGACTCCATCATTTCCTTATCTGTATCCAGATAAGCTCCTTAAGTTCTCTGCCCCTCCATCATGCATGCATGCATTTCATTTGTCTTTTCTGTATCTGTTAAATAAAACTAAAGGATGCTCACAGAGAAACAGCCTTGGTCTGGGTCATTTGGCTGCCCGGGTCATTAGGTTTAAATGCATGAGGCTGATTTGTATGGGAGCTGTTAACTTTCTCCTCACACTCTCCCTCGCTCCCTTTGAGCTACGAGTCTATAGAGATGTCTGACTGACCCACAGACCCCTCACACACCCGCCCACACACACACATACAAAAACACAAAGACTAAACAGAGAGAGATAGAAAAGTATGTCCAGAGACTACTCTAGACATAACATCCTCATCTCGAGCCGATCGTTCCCTCAATCAATCCATCCATTTAGCAAACTACTCATAAAGAAAGTATGGAGGTGAACAGGACATGCTTTGGAGTGCAGTGATCTCAGGTTTAGCTTCAGATGTGTGTGACCTGAAGTGTGTGTGTGTGTGCGTGTGTGCGTGTGCATGCCTGTGTGTTGGTGGCCTCAGCATTGATCCCCCTCTAAGCCTTGGTCATTGCTTGTGGCCTGAAGGTGAGGTGACAGGGGAGTAAAGAGGCTTTCATCAGATTACAGCTCATTCTCTGTCTTTCACTGTCTCTCTTTCCAGCATCATTTATCTCACAGCTGCTTTCAACCACTTTGCTCTTTTTCTCCCTTTCTCTCTTGCTGAACACCAGACCTGCTTGGAGCCACAGAGGTAAATTTGTCTTCAATCCCACATGGATGCATTTGTCTCTTTCTGAGTGTGCCCCACGAGCTGAGAGTGACTGCACAGAACTTTATGACTGCACATCAAAACGAAGTCTTAAAATGCACGAATGGAGGAAGTTTAAGATAATGTCTTGTTACAGGCATTTATGTATACACTCCTTTGCATTTAAGTAACTGAGGTTAATCGATTTGACACAGATGAATAAAGCAGCAACAGATTTTCCCTTTCTTTCAAAACCATTATGCCTCCATTTCCTACGTATTCCATGACACATTTTCACGCTGCTTGATTATGTTGTATCTGCTTTCAGTGAGCAGCGAAAGAAAAAAGGAAGCCAACACTTTCTTCTTGCTTTTTCCTCTGGAGGTGTAACTGCTAGTAATGGTGCAAACACTGGTGGTGAAAAAAACATTGTGCAATTACACAATAAATGATTAATTGCAATCACAAAAACTGGCAGAAGCATTACCAGCAAAACCTGCTCACGTTCATGAAGGTAAAAGAATGACTCGAGTAGGAATGGCCACTGTCAGTAGTATTTTCTTCTATATCACTGGATCATTATGATTTATACATTAATGTATAAACAGCATTTCAATGCTGTATCTAGTCAAGGTGGAGCTCATTTTAAAAACTTGATACACGCTTGGGTAGTTTTATGTATGGTATAATCTCCATGATTATTATTACAGGTTCTTAACATCACAATCTACAAAGCGCTAGTAACCACAGCTCTTAACTGGAGCACTGGAGCAAAAAGGACAATATTTGACTCTAAATTATATTCAAGATTCAAGTGAAGTACATATACCGAAGAATTCCAATTATGTGCAAGACTTGAGCAAATATATGGACTTGGTTCAGGAACATTTCTTCTGTGACTCATACAGGAATGCACACACACACGCACACACACAAATAAGCAGTTTCTCTGTATAAATCTATGCCTTCTGTCTTTCACTGTTTCTAATACCCATGTTGCTCACAGCTCAGTCTCTCTGTAGACCTGTCCTGAATAACTACATTCAGTTGTTGCTCTGTTTCCTCAATTTGCTCTATTTATCTGATATTTGCCTGTTCTGGCACACACATCTACATACACACTATTAGTATGTATTACACTGGGGAATCTCCAATGAACTTATCGATTTCTTGACCATATTTAAAGTTATAATCTTAACGATTTTCATTTACATAAATGTCTGTTAAGTCAATAGCTATCACCAACTGAGGTAACACAATGGTGACTGTACCTAAGGCCCACTGATGAAAGTATTGCAATATTTATATATTTGCAGTATTATGAACTGGGTGTCTGTCTCGACACTCATGGAGAAAATGCTGTATTTAGTTATTGCTAATGCAAACCAAGCATTTCATACTGCTGCAACTTCACATTAAAAGCATGAAACATGACTGGACTTTTATTATGAAGCAAACGCAGGAAACGCAGTGTGTTTGTCAGCGCACTTACTCCTATCATCCATCAAAATGTTTCCACAAAACAAGACAACAGTCATTTTCAGCATTTCTTGACAGCAGATTGGTTTGAAACATTGCAGGGAGTAATGGAACAGGAAGGAGCAGCCACAGCGAGCTGTTAGATGAGGAGCTGCAGGCGACAGGCTGCAAACCTCCAACTTCTCAGCGAGGTAACAAACTCCTTTCACTGAGCCCTGCTGTCTGCAGACTCATGCTGTGCGCAGCTTAAAATCAGATCATGGTTGCTCACAGAATGATGGCAAAAGGCCAGTTATTGCCTGACTTCTTTATTAATGCAACAATAGTTTGTTTTGCTGCCCCCAACATTGTGTGACATGCAGTATTAAACTACATTTGCTGTTAACACCAGTAACGACAGGTGTCACCGAGCAAAACTGGACTAAAATCTTTGAGATCTCCACTTTAGGTAAAATATTAGCCATAAGTCTCATGAGGATGAACCATGTCTTAGTAGGCAACACACAAAGCTCATATTAACACACATACCTACACATTTTCAAATATTGTTGGCATCTACTACATACATGCCGACAGATGCAGCAGATGTGTCTGCTTACACGGTATGGAGAGACTGTGTCAAATACAAGCCAATATACAGCACACACACACACACGCAAACACACACACCACCTTGCCAAAGGGCTCTTACATGCTGCGAGTCAGATCTGGTTGAAACTGACGCTGTCCTCATTACACTGATGGTGTCCTGACCGCCATACATTCAGCACATAGAGAGAGCAAATCATTAAATGTATGTCCAGAGGGCCTGTTGGTGAGCTGCACAACAAACAGCAATCTATCTGACCAGTACTGTGAACCAGGGCGTGTGCGGTGTGGGTGCGTGTGTGTGTGTGTATGTGAATGCGAATGCGCCGGTGGGAAGGACAGCACTGGTGTGTATTAAGGGGATTAGAATCGACTTCACCCTTTCTCGCCCCTCTTCTGCCTTTTTCCTTTGCCCTCGTCTCTTTCTCCTCCCTCACTTTCCCCACTTTTCATAAATCATAACCCTGCCCCTCTACATTTCCCTCCCTCCCCGCTCTCTCTTTTCACTCCACTCTTAATATTCATGGCTCTAATAACTCCCCATTTTTACTCACAGTCCTTCCTCAATCTTTCTTTGTCCGCCCTCTTTCACCTCCAACCCATCTTTCTCTTTAATATATACCAAAAACAGCGAGGCCTGTTGCAGAATAGCTCTGTCAGACAGAGAAGCCCCTGTAGACGTTTTGTGCTGTGGCTTGAGTCTGACTCTTTTGAGCTTATGTTCACTGCACTTACATAACACGTCGTCAAAGCACTGCACAGTCGGTGCGTAGCAACACCGGCAATCCATGAATTGTATGAATTGTATGAATGAAAGTCTCTCTGACACCCACCTTCGCCTCAACTCTGAGATCTATGAAAGCATTCTTTCTTTAATCTACCTTCATCCTGAATAAAATAAAAGATAGATGCAATTATTTGAAACAATACCTGCAAGGTTCCAAAAGTTCCTCTTCAAGCTGAATGATATTTTGGAAAGGTACAGATAGAAAACAAAGCTATTGTTCTTAAGGTTATTCAAATCCTCACTCTCAGGAGAGTTTCCACACTTTTGGAGGAAATTACGATGCCATAAGAAGACAGAATTTTTGACTTCTGGCCAGACTTCCCATCAACTCTGAGCCTGTCTCTTTGGCCGAAGTCCTAAGTCTGAGGACTGCTTGGCTCTTGGTTATAGTTATATAACTATCATCAAAGCACCATACAGGGGCCTCATTCAAACATCTTAAATATATGTTTTAAAGGTGTGGGATTGAATCCCAGTGCATGGCATGTTGTCATATTTCCATCCCCTCACTGTCTGTTCACTTCGCCTCTCCAAACCACTGACAAAACCAGTCATTACCTGTCACTGAGATTTAAATGTGATATAAAGAGCTGTCATTGTTCAAACATTGATGAATCAGTAGAGCACTGTGCACGAGAATAGCACCTGTCAACCAGAGTAACCACAGTGTTCATACCATTTGGTATATCAGAGGAATTGGGCTCTGACTGGAAAATTGCAGGCTGGACCATTTGGACATCATCGGAAATGAAAGTTACACTTTTATTTTGCTCAGTGCCTCCTGTAACTGTGGCCTGTTCGGTGATCACCAACAACACTGTAAAAGGCCTGATGCACGCTGGGTTGAATGAGTGAGAAACAATATGCTCACCTATGTTTCTGATAAATGATGGTAAAAACCCCCCCAACATGATAAAGGGCTCTGATATTTGCTGAACGGTTCAAATGTGGGTTCATTAATTGCTGTTCATTTCACAACACCAAGACCACAGTTTCAAAGTTCAGCCCAGGCAATGAATCACAACCTGAAGGAGAGTCTTATTGAAAGATTTAATTGCACTACAAAGTAAGGACCTCTGTGGGTTGACACCAGTGCACTCCTCAATGCATCACACGGCTGAACAAAAGCACACTGTGAGTAACTAGCTGCATGCATGGTTTCTTAACACGTCCACCCAAGCCGTCTTTTTCTCTGCATCCTCTTTTCAAATACCACACAACCTTCAAATCCATCATTACATCACAAGGGAGCTCCAGCTCGGGGACGTAATTTTACTTTCTCTAATAGGCTGTGCCTGGTCATTTTTCATGCCTTGAGATGGCCGATGTGTTCATCATAATCTGTAATTCTAAATCACATCTGGAGCTCATAACAGCTAAATAACAGTGCAATCATACTTGTTGTTTGCATCTCCCAGTCTTGTTATATTTCTCGTCCTTGCCTGTAACATCAAAGTAGGTATGTACAGCATGTAATCATCAGCAAGTCTTTTCTGTTGTTGGTTTGTGTGTCTCCTGCTTGCAGCACACGCACAGCTGCGCACACATGCGCTCATACAGTCCCAAACACATAAGCAGTACCAGAAAAAAAAAACAGGAACGAAGCAGCTAACTGCACTCTTTTTATGTTGAATGTCTTCGTTTTGATGCTTTTATGAATAATGTTATCTTAAGCTGCAGAAGGGGGAGAGAGAAAACACACAAGTTCAGGCTATGCCATTTTCAGAGCTGAAGAAGCATGTGGTACAAAGACAACATTTGCATGTTTAACAAAGGAAATAAAAGTAAAGTGCCTGCACACTGAGCTCAGCGTGCTTGCTGCCTCTAATTACTTCTTTGCACGGGCAAACCACTAATTATGAAGATGTTTCATGTGCTATTACTGTGCCCCGAAGACGAGAGGAGGTGGAGAGAAACCCAACGAGAGAAAGAAATTCCCCTCTTTCTGTCACAGTGCTATGTTTTTGGATAAACTCCGAAGGGCTTCAAACGCAGATGCGTTGTTTGATGGATGGATGTGGATGGGGTATGGATTCACGTGACTTTCCGCAGACTGCGAATCAATTTGCCTCCCAGTGTTCACACGCTGTCCAAACCAATTATGCACACGGGTATCAAATTCAGAGTTTAGTCCCTTACATTTTTAATTCCCACACACATCATGAAGGATTCATCTCGCTGCCACTGATACGCGACCGCTGAGAGCTCTCCGAGCGCTCGTGCCTCGTGCTCGAGCACCGAATGTTCCGTTAAAGCAACGGTTTGAAAACAATAGAGGGAAAACAATAGCGGAGCCGAGGCAGCCCTCCGTGGGTCTCATTTTCAGAGGCAATCACAGTGGTGGGCACACGGCTGTGGGTAGCGTAATTAGCTTTTGGTAACCATTTTAACATGAGGAAATTTGGGCTCTTGGGTGGAGATAACAGGACAAAACGGTACACTTTTCCTCCTGTCTTGTGGCGCGTGGGCAGACAATTCAACAATGTGTGCGCTATGCTAGCACAACTAATTTGTGCGCTATGCTAACACAACTAATTTCATCTGAACAAAGAAAACTCACTCACCTCAGAAATGCAACATATCAGCCCGTTCTTCCTTCGTCATCCAAAAGAGGAAAGAAAACAGGTCAAAAGAAGAGAACCTCCACTTGTCTTCTTGGTCAGCTTGTAAAACCCAACATGGTGATCTAGGTGAACCGGGTTCGGTCCAAAATCAGTGAGCAACTCCAGAAAAAAAACCGAGGATGAAACAAAGCTCAACTCCTCTCTCCTCTCCTCCGCTACTCTTGGCTTCAATTTCTCACTTGCTGCCCGCCTTTCGGTGTCCAGACAGACGCGCCGTTGTTAGCCAGCACCTCATGTAATATTGAACACCGATAATGGTGGAGCGGAGCGACGGGAAATGGAAACGCTTCTCTTGCGGTTTTTATTCCATGTTTACATCATGCTACCTCATTATATCCGCCTTGAGCGACCAGTATCTGCGCTCCCTTTGTGCTCTCTGTCTCGCGCACAGTGGATATAACGGGTTAAACCATTCCCGCAGCGCGAGAGGGGGGTGGAGAGGAGCTATTCATGTGGATGTATGGGAACGAATGGGCTTGGTGACTCGTGGCCAAATGTTGTTGTTGTCGGGGATAAAGAGACGGGGAGACAGGAGGGGAGAGGGGAGGGAGGGGGAGGAGGAGAGGGAGAAAGTGAGGAAGAGAGGACGAAGAAAGCGAGAGGGAGGTAAGGATGCAAAGATGTGTGAGATTTACAAAGAAAAGCTGTCGTCTTCAGAATCTATTCAAATTATATTTGAGAAATGATAGTTTTAAAAAGCGGTGTGTACAAAACAACTTAATTGACATTTTCTACATTTGAAGGAGTTTCTTGGTTTTTGGTTTGGGAGATTATGACTGAAAACTGTATAATCACCCCGCACTGAAACGCACCCTCCGCACACTAAACCATTTTGCTCCTCACATGCGACGGGCTTTCTGGTAAGCACGCTCTCATACAACATTATGCAACAGAGATATAATTATGTGCAGTGTAATGGCAGGGGGAAAAAAACAAAACATAAGTGGCTGCCTTGTCTTTTGAGAGCTGCTTTTCGTGCTGCTGCGTGTTACTTCCCCTCAGCACCAACCCACTGTTAGTTCAGGACCTTGGAGAGCTCTCAGCCTGCAGCAGCCACCTGTGTCAATACACAGCTGTAGATTTATTTCTTATTGTAAAGAACGAAGCAGATTCATTTAAAGAGCGTTGTTTGGGTTGTTACACACCAGAAGATGTGAATTTAGCAAATATAGCCAACTTGCAGTCATGATCAGTTATGACTCCAATGATAGCTAATAACTCATAATGACTGCTTAGAGCAGTCTTAGCTGTGCGATGCTTTCAGACCCCTCTATACATCTGCAGACACTCAGACATTTGCAAAAGCAGCCAAATTAAATTAAAAAAAAAGTGGAAGAATTTATTCAGAGCTCTGCAGATGAGCTGCAGTTTGTGCGTGGATACCATGTGGGCCAATAGCGCCCTCTCCTGGAGAGCACATTAGCTCCTTCTATCGATGTGTGCAACGGTAACACATTTTAAAGCGAGATTAAAAAAACAAATAGGTTTGTAGCCTATAAAGGCAAATACAGTTCAGTGTATCCCAATAGACACACTGACAGGGAATAAGAGCCACTCGCCCACTCCATCTTGGAAAACATTTTACAACTGATGCCTCGTTTTCATGGATTGCTGTCACATATCTGTTAATTTGGGATTTACAGAAAAACATGACCACATTTAATTTTTAAAAGGTTACTGTTCTCTATAAGCGTTTATTCCTCGAGTCACTTGGCTGCTTCATTGGTGACCAGGTTTTCATGTCACTTCACACGTTACGTAACGATATAATATGAGAGTGAGACAGAAGGGTCTTTGAAGCGTTAATATAAGTATGCCCGGCTGTTTCTTAACATTTTATTGGAGTCCGAAGCCAATTTTCAAGGCAAAATAAATGAGATCACAACCATCAACAAAGAGTATTTTTTAAAGATGGTGTAAATTTTTATTCCAAAACACCACATTGTTTTCGTATTTTAACTCTGCCAGCTGATTTATAGTCTCCTAGATTGTATGCTGCTGTCCTGCGTGGACGCGCAGCAGCATCTGCGCCTTTAAGAGCATCTCTGACAGCATCCTCCTCTGTCACGGACGCGCACACAGCAGCTCAGTATTTGAGAATACAGCTTAGCTTTTCTGCACGCACATCCTTCTAAAGATACATCACAACATCGCACAGTTACGTTTATCGGCATTATTTCTCCACTGGACATTGATGCATTTGCCTCAACGGTCGCCGTAGCGGTCTAGCCGATCGTTCTTGCTTTTATTTCCTTCCTCCCCGCATCCAAAGACTGATCTACGCTACAAGATGGCTGAGTTGAATTTGGGGAAGGGGCTGACTGCAGGGAAAGTGGCCAGCAACGTTCAGAAAAAGCTAACGAGAGCCCAAGAGAAGGTAAAAGATGCTCACTAACGCGTGGATGTGTGCGGAATGCTCATCCAGGCCTGCGAGCCGCGAAGCAGCAGTGCCGCTGCCGCATCCACCAGCGAGGCGCAGTGTCGCATCACGACATCATAACAGTCGGGGCAGGGATGCTGTGTTTGGAGATGGGGATGAACACTTCAAATGCATCTTTCCTGCAGTCACTGTCATACCGCGGGCACGTTCGTGCTGCAGTGAGAAATACTGTAGGCCTCATGATTCCATCTGTCATAGTTTAACCTATGACTGACGTGTTTCTGACATTTTAAATCAATACCCGAGCGTCTTAGTGAGTGTTTGTCACGAAAATAGTGACTGAAGAAACAGTCTCTTGCCTTTTACTGGCACTGTGTTTATAATTATTACTCATGCTGCAGTGTATAAAGGTGGTAGATATGAGGCCTAGTCCGTGCGTTCATGCACCTGCGTGTTGTGTACTGAATAAATGACAGGGGGCGCTATTTGTCTACCATAATGCATCATGTACTGTATTTCTTGAGAGAGCCAGGCAGAGAGAAAAGTGATGGGGTGTGTTAAATATGTGTGAATGTCACTGTATTGACAGCATGCACATGAGCTCATATGGAAATAATATGTAGCAAGCAAACATGGATTTATGTATTATATCATGTGGCTTATCTCTTATTTATTCACTGATCAGAAGACTAAACAGCACCATGAATGCAAAGCAATTGTGTTAAACTTAGAAGAAAGTGAGAGATCAATGGGTGAATGATCATGTGAACAGTGGACTTTATGGACGATGGCTTCTGTCTTGAGCAGGATCGATTGCTAAGCTGATCCTTGGTATAATCAATAGTGTTATCATTTGTTCGGCTGACAGGTTCTTCAGAAGCTTGGCAAAGCCGACGAGACCAAAGATGTTGCTTTTGAAGAGGGAGTGATCAACTTCAACAAACAATATGTGAGTACAGTCCGGTGTATGGTGCTATGATGTATGGCGGAGTCTAATTTTCCCAGAAATCAATGATTCTTTTGACCAATTATTAAATTAGATTACATCTTATAATGAGATGTTGCTCACCAGGTTTGTAGTCTTTTCTGTACATTCTGCAGATACTGTATAAACTGAATTTTGCATTCGCTCAAACAGGCTGGCATGTTCTGACAGTGACATACTGTATCCACTGGCTCAGCAAGCTCGTAGCATTTCTGTACGTGTCTCCTCACACTGTTTTGTGTTCTGAGCCTTGTGTTTTACATTTCACCCCCAGACTGAAGGCAGCAAACTGCAAAGGGACCTAAGGGCATACCTGGAGGCAGTTAAAGGTATCACACACACAAGCCCGTGCAGATTCAAACTGCTGTACACACAAACACACTCGCACACTCCTTGCATGTGCCAAGACACACGTGTAGACACACAATCATGCACATACCGACACGCATCTTAATCTGCAAATGATATTCCACAAACGTGTGTGTGTGTTTGTCCTCAGCCATGCACGAGTCCTCCAGGAACGTGCAGGCGTGTTTGGCTGACATGTATGAGCCGGACTGGTACGGCAAGAACGAAGTGGATTCCATCGTGGAGGTCAGAAACGCTTCTCATTATTGTGTTTAAAATGAATGTGTGATGAAAGTGTGAGGACAAGCTGGTTTCCGTATTAAAGTCCAAAACAATTTATTATGTTGTATAGTAGTTGATTGAGTGTGTGTGTTTGTGGGTGTTTGGCTCCTGATTAGCTTCTGCAGCAGCTATTTACAGTATGCACAGCTGTGTGTGATTGTGTTCCTTGGCTCTTTTGCTGTCCTCTTGACAAAATTACATGTTAGCATCTCTTGTGAGAAATGTTGAGGAGCTCATTGAATTGTCCCCCGACTTCATAACTCTCGAAATGAGCTTGCTGGCTGCAAGGAAATACTGTTCAGTTACAAGGGTTTCAGGTTATTCTTAATTTACATACAAGACCACACTCCATATATGTAGCAACAGAGCTACTAAAATTTATACAAAAGAGAGGGAGAACTACATCCAGGAAGCATACTGGCAATGAAACAAGCGTTGCGAGCAGTTAGTCTTTTTTAATCTCTGATATTGGTCCTGTTATGTGCGTCCATGCTGCAGGATTGTGATGTGCTGTGGACTGACTACCACCAGAAGTTGGTTGATCATGCTCTCATCTCCATGGATACTTACCTGGGCCAGTTTCCTGATATCAAGGTCAGTTGTGTGGTCATAGAGACCTCTAGCAACCACGACCAATAATCACTGGCATCTAGTGTTCATGGAGTGCGACCCAGGCTTTCCTCCACATCATGTGTTACATTGTGTCATACACTGCTTTATTTGCATTACAGTTGCATTTGATTATAAACATTTAATACAAAAATAACCGCTGAAAAGATAGAAGATGCAAAAACTGTAATAAAATCTGATGTTTACAACAAGTTTGTTAGCTGTTGCTTTGCTGGAAGCTAACAAAAACAAGTTCATATTTGAAAGATGAAAACTGAGTAATTGGATGCAGGTGGAGACACTGAATGACACAAATACTTCACCTCCTCTTTTCTCTTGCCCAGGCACGTATAGCTAAGAGGGACAGGAAGCTGGTCGATTACGACAGCGCCAGGCACAACTATGCCACCACACACAAGGCCAAGAAAAAGGATGGGGGCATTAAAATTACCAAGGTAAAACAAGGACAAAACATGTGTTGTGTAAACATGTATTACATTTAACAGCATTATATGGCTTCCCTGTCTCTCTCTCTCTCTTCCAGCCTTCCTCCTTGTTGGAGAGGGCCACTCCAGGCTGGGCTCAGGGTATCTTGTCTGCCCACAATGTTGCCCAGAGCAGTCTGTCCAGGAGCCAGGTACACGATAATCTTACTGCTCTTCCTACAATGTCTGTTGACCATGAAAGGGTGATAAGGGGTGCCCAGCGGTCAAAGACACATGAGATGGAACAAGGAGGCCCTCAGTTTGAACGTTGCTGCATGGCATTGCTGTCTTTTTCTGTTTTCTGTCACTCGCTACTGTCAAATATCTAATGAAGGCAAAATGAAGATGAGATCAGCACAGCGACTGCAGCCAAACTATGCTGAAGAGTAATCATTAAGTTGCAGGGGATGTCACACACACACACGTACAGCATGCGATTTATCAGCATAACATCAAACACAGACTCACGAACATGCTCTAATTCATCATGCCAACACATTCTGTGTGTGTGTTTGTGTGTGTGTGTGTGTGTGTGTGTGTGTGTTTCAGGCTGAGGAAGAGTTAGAAAGAGCCCAGAAGGTGTTTGAGGAGATTAATATTGACTTGCAAGAGGAGTTACCTTCACTCTGGAACAGGTGTGTATGTGTGTGTGAAACCGATTTTCCTGTTGATGGATGCCATAATTACTTTTCACTTACATCTGTGCTACATTTACCCTGACAGGATATTAAATTAAGTCAAGCCAGTAGTGCGGTCAATACTCTCTCTCTCTCTCTCTTTTCTGCCCTTTGTAGTCGTGTTGGGTTTTACGTCAGCACCTTCCAGAGTTTGGCTGGTTTTGAGGAGAAGTTCCACAAGGAAATAAGCCGGGTGAGACCTTTGTATAGAGCATCATTAATGCTGAATTTAGATAAAGCCAGACAAAACAAATTGACGCAGTGTATCAGATAACAGTTGATGGAAAAGGCCAGTTTTGACAACATCTGCAATGTCTTGCTGCCCTTCAACTCAATGTAATGAGTGTGACCCAATGTAAAGCCTCTTACAGCTCTTTTCTTATTGTTTTTTTTCCTGTTGTAAAAGTCAAACATTGGGTTTTAACTGGCTGTAGTGAGATTATTTCCTGTATTGCTGCCTTAGTATCTAACATCCGTCTGTCCCGCTCTGCAGTTGGATCAGGATTTGTATAACGTCTTGGAGAAACTGGAGGGAACAGATACAAGGTTAGTGAGCAGTGATCCATCATGTAAACTGTATCATAGCAAGACTTTTTACTGCAGAATGCCTTTTAATAGCTTGTGTATCTTATATTATAGTTAAGTATAATTTAATATTCTTTCAATATCAACGATTTTGATTCTGCATGGAATTAAATGTCAAGATATCTAATCAGCATATCAGCATCTTTAATAGCCAATAGCTGACAGCGATGCTGTTCAGACTTAAAAATACTGAGAAATTGTGTAATAGTTTGGCTTTTATATTGTGTTTATTTTCCCACTCAGGTAAAAGTCCAGTAACCTCAGGTTTTAACAATTACAAAAAAATCCCATAATCTACCTGAAAACCCTGCTGAGACTCACTGATGAGTCACTGTGGTTGGTCATCTTAACCTGCTTAGAAAATACTTATACGTCTATCTCTTCTCAGACTTGGACAAAAATAAGTCTTTTCAGAAATGTTTGCAAATATCTCGACATCTTGAGAGCACATTGGTGAATGTAGTGTGCCGCATCAGAAGTGAAAGTATCATTGAATTCAGTGGTGAGGTTAAATGGATTTAACCATCACAAAAGCAAAATTTTTTACTCCATTTGTTTTTAGGTACAATCAGTAAACTATTTGAGGAGGGACGAAGGGGGATGCAGTCCCCTTGTAAGGAACATAATCAGAATGCATCCCCCTTCTTAACTTGCCACCCCCCCTCTCCATCCCCTAGTGGCAGAGAGAGTGCAGGGGCAGAGGGGCTGTTTAGTTGAATATTTTAGTGTAGTCTGTCTGATCTTTGATCCTTTATCTCACTGAAATTTGTGCCCGACCCTGGTTCTGAAGTATCAGCACTACGCTACACTACAGCACGGCGCTGTCTGTGGTGCTGAAGTAGCTGACAGATTTGTAATCGCGCCTTTTTCTCTCAGCCCCACCCTTCTGTCTTTTTCAACATGGATCTGTGATATTTTCTGAATCATAAATGCTCAATTTTACACTATGTTGCAGCCTATTTACTAGAGTAGCATCATGTCGTCTGTGTAGGAGAGGATCATAGAGACACACTGTGTCTGTATTATTCCCATAATATTCCTATCATATGTATCTATGATCATTCAGTGCTATCTGGGCTACACCCCCAGACCAAACCATTTGTGTAGCAAAATGGGGTTAGGGTTAGCCTAATCATGAGGCCACCCCCCATATAAAAATCACTCACTGGCTACAATATGCAATATATTTGCTGTTGAATAAGTTGCTGTGTTGTGCTCTGTTTCTGACGTATTCTTCGAGGATAAATGTTGGAGAGGCTAAAATATCCATTTTATTGTTTTTCTTACTTAATTTGATCTCGCTATTCCTTTTAAGTCTGGAAAATGTGACACTTGTGGATTAAAACTACAAATCAAAAACACTGTAAGCTGAAGGAATAGACAAACAAAAAGGCACGCATTAACCTGGAGCCACCCCTGAACCCCCCCTTACAGAAAGACAGGTAAAAGCGACGCCTCATCATCAGGAACAAATAGGAGGTAACCGGCAGCATTTGTGGTAACCATGGTGACACAACTCTTGTCTGTCTGTCCAACTGACCTGTCTGTCCAGCTATCTGTCTGTCAGTCAGTCTGCAGCCTTGGGAGATCTGAGGGAGATTTAGTGCTTGGTTGTGCAAGTGAATTCATAGACACACTGATCAGAGAGTTGAGCGCCCAGAGCTGCAGATATATAAGAGATGAGCAAACCTGTATGTTTAATGCTGCGCCAGGCAAGACTGTTACCTAACACTAGAACCCAAATCACAAGGTATGCAGTATCTCATCTCCCACCAACCGAGGCTGAGAACATTAAGTGATAAATCAAAGTGTTTGCCTAGAATATGACAATTTTCACCTTGAGGCAGGGAGTATATTTTCAGATCTGCTTCACATTATTCCTCCTTTATTCACCAATGTTAGACCTTTTAACACTTGTTGTCCCTTTAGTATCCTATTGGATATCCCACTGGCTGATGTACACAGCAGGATGAATCTATTAGGGGGCCACAGGGGATAAATTAGTTGCTGGGCTCTATTAAGCCCCCTGTTACTCCCCTTTTTTATGTAATTTGTAGAGTTTTTCTACAGTTGCTTTGCATTTGCACTGAACGTCGTAATCTAAGGGCATGACCTTATCAATCAGTTGATTGCTTCGATGCTGCTTTTTCCAAACAAAGTTACACATATTTCAAGCTGCTGAACTGCAGGCACACAGTAAGCATGGAACATCTGCCCCTACAAAATTGCCTGGTCCAGCAATAAGTTACAGGTTTTCCGACCATTGAAATATCCGCAGATCTTTGGCTGCTCTTGAATGCCTCTGTCACTGCTGGCTTGTGAGGACTTACTGGAGGCACAGATAAAGCCTGCTTGCATGGGATGAAGGGAGGAAGAGAAGAGGAATGGAGGGAAGGGAGGCTCACTTTTCTTGCATGAAAACTCTTGCAACGACAACTTCCGCTTGGACCCCTTTAGAGCATGCCTTGTAGCTTGTGTTAGCTTTTAGCCGCTCTTTTTAACCTTTGCTAGACCTTTTCTCACGCATTGTTTCCGATCTTTGTCGCTTTCTCTGTAATTTGTCCGTATCCTCTTTTTCGTCCTCCATATCTCTCTGTCTCATTCACTCAGTGGAAAAGAAGCATCTAACCACAGTCTCAGGCCAGGAGGACCACCACCAATCCCCAAATCTCCATCCAAGGTAACCACACCCTCACACACACACGCACCCACACACACACACACTGAAACTGTCTCTTGGTTCAGAGGCATCAGAGTTGTGTCATTGAATTATGTCTCCACGCTGGTGTGACTAATGGCACCAGTGATAGCTGCATTTAATGCTGGAGCTGGGATTAATATAAGCAGTTCTGCTTTTCCTGCAAGTCAGTCATCTATTAACACAACCCAGTATCATGGCAGGTCATTAAATAGTCATGAACTTTTATACTTTAAGAAATACATACAGATTCAGTTTCAAAAATTCAGACAAAACTGTACAAAAACAGAATCTGGAATTGCAAGTTCAACGCTGTATTTCTTTCTCTGTCCTAGCTAAAGCCAGCAGTGCCTCCCCCACCCAAGGTGACCCCGTCTAAGGAGCTGAAGACAGAGAACATCATCAACCTGTTTGATGCTGCAGCTGCTCCTGATATCAGCGTCACTTCTCCAACAGAGGTTAGTGAGCAGCTGTTGTCGACAAACAGCCACAGCCCTTTAACCTTCCGCTCTCCTGCACAGGTCAGAGCCTTTAAGTCTTCCTTCCTCTGGCCTGCTTTCCTCCTACTTCTCCTATTCTGCTCTATTCTTCTGTATTCTATTCTATTCCTGTTCCTTGCTTTCTCTGTTGCGCCCAGTTAGCCAATGAGCCCTCCTATTCCTGTTGTTATCAGTTTGACAGTCCTGCAGTGAGCAACCTATTGGACATGGACCTGGACTCTTTCAGTGCAGCAACCTCCACGGTCACACAGGTGGATGATTTCATGGCATGAACGTATAGATCATAGAGACCCTCCGCTGCAAGAAATGTCAAGCTTCACAAGAGATTTTATATTTTATCCAGAAAGGGTTTAAGTGAATTTCTTGATATTTAAGTCCAGGAGAACTTTGCCATCAGTTTGCAGTGCAGGACATTTCCAGTTGCCAGTGTAGTTGTTTGACTTTAAATGTATTGAAACAAGCTTGATAAGTCTGGATACAAAATGAAATCACTTGGTAAGCTTGGCATAGTTTGAGGTGTTACCTGCTCTGCTTCTTTCCAATTTACCAAACGAGAGGTGGATGATGGCATGATGATCTGTAGAAACTTGCTTTTAGTGTCCACTTCTTCCTGCTTCGGCACTATCCACAGATCACTCATGGCATGAACTGTAGACTGAAGCCCTGCTCCGCTCTTACTTCTTTCTCTTCAGAACTGTACGGCAGAATGTAGCTTTGATGCTGGGATGACGTGACATGTACTTACATTATCTGAGCCTACAGCTGAGTAACCCAGAAGCTGCTCACACGACTTGGAAGTTGAGATAAAATAAGTACACCTCATGTTATTTCACTCATTCAAAATGCATTCAGCTGCTGTTTGATCCAGGTCAGGCACTCCAATACCTGACGAATGAATGGCATGTAGCCTTCTGTAAACCTTGACCCAGCTGATACTGTAGGCACCAAAGACAGGCAAACTGGACCCATCATGGCAGAACATGTGGGGGAAAATATTTGTTTAGATCTGTTGTCATTGTAAATTACGAGTTACGAGACAATCCACATTATTACAACACAACATAAACACAGTTTCATTAGTAAGGATTAGTAATATTTAAATCCAAAACATATACACATAATGCAGTTTCAAAACTTCAGGTGGTAGACTGTATAAATTTCACTTGTCTGTTGATTAGAGGGCTTGAAAACTACATTGTATTATGAAGTGTTAACAGGCTTTGAGTCTAAACCAAGAAACCAAACCACACAACCACATAAAACTCGAACCATGGATCAAGTCAATAATGAGAAACGGTGCACTCACAGGGACAAACCTGAGAATAAACTCCCCACTCTGCTGCTCAAACTGTAGCTATTTCCCCCTCTTTTAGCCTATTGGCATGGTTTTATGGCATGAACATTTACTGTGTGATTCAATAAATTGTTTTTTTTTTAGCTCAGATTACCTTAATGTACCTGGCCAGTACAAAATAGGAATTTGTGGAGACATAAAACTATTGGTTAGGTAGGAAAAACAGCTCCAAATGAATGCTAATGACTCCTGTTATCAGAACGAATAATTCAGTGCAGCCCTGTCACATATTTGCCAGCATTTTGAGCCCTGGGATGTTTCCTTTAGCATAGGTGGGTTGACTTTTTCTTGTTTGTTTGTTTAATATGTCTGACAACAGCTCTCATTTGCCTCATTGCAGAGTAATTTGTGTCAAGATACTCTGAATAATGAATGAATAAAAATGAATGAAATCAGCTTTTGAGACTGATGCAAGATTAAATTACCTTTGTGCACCTTTGCCCTACATTGCACTTGCTCTGTGGATGTCTGACAAGTATAATAAATATATGACAGCACCTGCCACTACTTCAGACTTCACTTATTACTGCCTGTACTCTTGTTTCTGCTGAAGATCTACTGCTATGGGCTTGTAGGTTTAGAGCATGGGACCTGCACTGGAAATACTTCTTACTGAATGCAACGGGCATAAAGCAAGAGCTTTGTGAACAGTTGGGTTTTCTCTTCTCATTCTGTTGCTTCCTCTGTTTTCCACAGCCTGCAAACTGGGACTCATGGGTAAGCAGATCATCCTCATCTTAATGCATTTGGTTCAGTTTCCTGAAATATATAACTATCATTAGGATCATCATCCTCATCAACATATTTGTATTTGTGTTGTTCTTTTGTCATTGTTTACATTCACTACTTATGCAGCCATTATAGAAGCCTCGCTCTCATGATTATGCTGCACACCCACCGCAGTGTGAGTGCACTACACTGGGTCAAAGTATGCTTGAATGTCCTGCACGACACACGCTGGGCTTTCTGGGCAGCAGGAACTTCTATAATGACCATCTCTGTAAATGAACAAGCTTTTCCGTAAATGGATCTCTTTCATTTGTTTGTCCCAGATCTGTTTGTGCGTTGTCTTTGTGTCTGCAGTGCTTGATGTGATAACACTAAACACTGAAGAGATTGTTGTACAGCACAAATAGGACTTGGCAATGAGTGTGGGTCAATTCAGTTTCAAATTGACACTTTACACTGTTATATATGTCTGATGTGCAAGCCTCTCTTCAGAGCCATGTCTCTGTCTTCTGCAGTACACTGTGTGCAGGAGTGTATTGATGATATAAAGCATACTGCAGACCCAAAACCTGCAAAGGACTGATTGTAATACACCACTGCCACCCATAAAAGGCAACAAATGTACACACTCTTACAGCATAAATTTAACTGCACATTTAAATTTAAAATCCCTTCTGTGTGAAACAATTTGTAACTGAATTAACCTCCTTTCTTTGTGTTTCCCCCTCGTCTCCCTGTATGTCCACATGCTGCGCTGACATGTAGCCTGTACATGCTCGCTACATGCTCCATGTGGCACACAGGGAACAGTTTTGTTCTGAAAGTTGAAGTTGCTCAAGTTTTTCGTGGATTGCTTCATAGAAACGAGAATGGTGAACTAGTGAGATCTGGTTGGCAGCTTCACAAGGGCTTGCTTGCAACTTGGCATTCTGACCATTAACTGACCCTTTTGTGCATCCCTATCACTGTAAGAGAGCTGTGTCTCAACAATTATACAGTTCTGCTGTATTAACGCTTGAGGCAAAGCAGTGGTAGCTCAGAAAGGAACGACACTTCTGCTCTTACAAAGCTTCCTTCCTCTTTCTCCATCTGAACATAGCCGTGGGAATATAAACCATTCTTGCAAACGACACAAAGAAGATCCAACATCTATTTTCTGATGGGAAAAGGCTGACAGTTTTTGTGTTTTTATTCCTTCTGCTGCCACCTTTCCTTATCTTCATCTGTCTTTTAATTTAATCTGGACCTTCTCTGTAAGGTTTCTACTTCTACATCAATCTTCTTGGGACTAATGATGATGATGATGTTGATGGTGATGATGATATCTTGCTGACATCTGCTGCTGAACTCCTCACATTGATGTCCATGGCATCTTTTATGGCCCTGTCTCTGCTCATACGTTGCAGAACTGCACAATTTTACTTTAAATATGATAATAAGTTTAACCTAAATAATGCTTTATTCTGACTCGCCAAATCCCTTAAAAGGCCATTCTCATGGCTTTGCAGGTTTTAGCCCTTTTACTAATCAGGCAATGTTTCACATCATCGCCAACCATTTTCAAATGGCTGTAAAACTGAACTATGGCACAGGGATGCTTTGAGTGAAATGCTAACACCATGCTCACATGCTTACAATGACAATGCTAGCATTCTAATGATTAGCAGATGTTTGCCATGTTCACTGTCTTGGTTTAGCCTGTTAGCATGGAAACATTTGCTAATGCTAATTCAAATTAGCATTAAACACAAACTACAGTTTAGGCTGATGGAAAAGCAGGTGTTCAGTCATAAACCACAGTAAAATTTTGACAAGATGATGGAAATAGAGGAAAGTCAGATGATTCATAAAATCCTCAGGAGTCATCCTCAGGGCACCATCAAGGTCTGTACCAAATTTCATGCCAATCCATCCAGTAGTGATTAAGATATTTCAGTCTGGACCAAAGTGTCTGGCTGCCAGGCATTGCCACCCGTAGAGTCATGCCACTTGCATGGCTAATAATATGGTATGATGGAATATGGTCATCTTAAAGTCTAGCAAATATCATTTTTAGTTAATGGGCTTATAATAAATCCCTGCACCCCTTTAGTGCTGCTTTGATATCTCTATCAGTTTCCTAATCCCTTGTCCATCAAAAACGCTTTACTTTGTTCCTTACTTTACTGCTTATTCCTAAGCATCTTCTCCCACTGGAATGTTGAACCATTCAATCTGCCCTTGAATATCCCTTATACCTGTCCCTTAAAATTTCCTCAATCATTTGATTTACGACCCTCATTAGGTGAAGTATCTCTTATGACCTCTGATTCCTTGAAACTTGACCTTGCCCCTCAGCCTGAGGACAGTGGTGCCCAGGAAGAGGACACCCATGTGCACTATGACCCAGTGACTGCAGCTGCAGATGCCTGGGGGGATGACGGTTCGCAGCCTGTCCGCTATGACCCCATAGCAGCCGCCACCGAGGGCTGGGGGGATGACGGAACCAAACCAGTTCGCTATGACTCTGTGGCTTCGGCTGAGGAGGGAGGGGGGGTTGATGAGAGCCAGCGGGTTCGGTCCGACCCCATGGCCGAAGCCCAGGAGGCCTGGGATGATGATGGCAGCCAGCCGGTCACAGAGGTACCTGCCACGGAGGATGAAACACCTGCAGCTGAGGCTCCGGCTGAGGCCGCTGAGGAAGAAGCTGCGCAAGCTTCCGCTGCGTTGGATGATGAAGAGGGTCAGGTAACCAAGGAGAGAAAAAAATATGGAGAAATGCATCTGGACGAAAATGGCGGATGCATTGTTTTTTGGGGAGGAGGTTTGAGCATCAGGTACTGGAAAGAGACAGATGATAGAGAGATACATTGTGAGCGAAAGGTGGAAGGATGAGAGCTCTTGAGATGAAAAGATTTAGGATGCATCTGGACCAGCAGCATGGATGCATCAACTGTGACACAGAGGGAAAGCTGGAATTGAATTGCTCAGGGAAAGAGTATAGACATCTGCTTCACACAATTAATCCAAGTCACTGCTAATCACAAGTCCACGCACATAGTATGCTGTGCAAAAGCTTTACCTTTATGGCAACTGTGCATTAGTGACCAGGCTTAACTGTCTAGTCAACATACATGTTTGTATTAGCCATAACTTTGGTGTTCAGGCTGTGCGGCTTGTCTTTTTGTCTGTCTGTGTCTGCTCTGTCTGTTCTTCTTCCTTTCATTCTTTCCCCCTCCTTATCTGCATCTGTCTCACTCTCTAACCTCTCTCTGTTATTCTTCTATGTCTCTCTGCTCTCAGGGTGAGTCTGCAGCAGCTGCTGCAGCAACAGTGGAAGAAGAAGCGACTGAGAAGGTGAGTGCAAGAGGAGCGACTGTAACATGCAATAACATGGAAAGTGTTAGAATGTGCTTTTTTTTCACAGATATTAAATAATATCTGCTGGCATTTTTATGTCGTGTTTTTACACAATAAGACTTTTAGGGTTTTAGTTTTTCTGTATGTTCAAAATGTCAGTAAGTGGTTCCTCTTTGTTTCTAGACACCTGTAGCTGCAGAAGCACCAGAACCAACAGAAGAAGCATCAGAGCCTGCAGAAATGCCACCTGGCTTCCTGTTCAAGGTAAAACACAATTCAGAATGAAAGAATGAATGTCAGTAATGGTGAACATCTACTTAACAACTGCATCATATATAAGTGGAGATTATTGATGTTAGTATTTATGTGACACAGGTCCAAGTGATGCATGACTATGCCGCCAACGACACAGATGAGCTGGAGATGAAGGCTGGCGACGTGGTGCTAGTAATCCCCTTTGACAACCCTGAAGAACAGGTGCACACACACACACACACACACACACACACACACACACACAAACACACACACACACACACAGAGTCACATACTGTGGTGAGGTGAATATGTCTTCATTTCCATGCCTGTGTGTGTAGGATGATGGCTGGCTGATGGGAATGAAGCAGGACGACTGGCAGCAGAACAAAGAAAATGCCGCTAAAGGGGTATTTCCTGAAAACTTCACCCAAAGGCTGTGAAAGAGGAGGACAGGACGTCATTCCAGCTTCTTTCTTTATGTCTCTCTCTTCCTCTTGCCTCAATCCTTCCTTCTCCCTGTTTGCCCTGATACTGTATCTTTCCTAGGACTTTGGCCATAGAAGCAGAGCTGTCACAGCCCTGGTGGAAATCATGCATTTCTTAGGTCTGCTACACTGTGCTAAAAGTGGATCTTGGCATTTCTTTGGATTTCTGCCAACATTTACAAATTGCAGATGTAGCCATTTCACAGGTCCCACTCTTTGCTGAATTATTGTCGCTTCTCCGCACCAGAGGACTTGATTAGAGAATTCACATCATACAGGATGCATGCAGGGATGGGTGCCTCTGCAATGGCTGCCGCTGCAATTGCGTTCTAATTTTTATACCTAGTCACGTCTCATCATTAACTCTCCAAGTCATAGTCCACCACCATAACGAAGAAACTGTCTATTGAGGCATGCTTTTGTTCATCTGATACTGAGAGATTGAGAACAGTGTGAAATCATGCCAGACAATGCCAAGTGTAGCAGAGTGTCCCTTGCACACATGTATATTAAGCCCTAAAAGCTGTTTCTTAACAATGGAGGGGGGTAATGCCGAAAAGATGGCAACTTTACCCCAGTCAAATTGCAAAAAGACCTTTGAACACACAAGGTGCAGATGTCTACCAGCCAAGCAACACATAATCAGTAAGGATTTTAAATACAATAAAGAAAATTAGAGAACTCATCAACAACTGGCCTTGAATTTAGCACCTCACTAATGTTGCTGAGGCAGATTTCCAACTTCTCAAGCTCAGAGATCTGATAAATGCCAGAAGAGTTTATTTGAGTTGTCAAATAATCAGTTTTAGCCATATGTGTAGCCATCAAGTGTCATTTCTTTGTTGGTCGTGCAGGTTTATTTCGTCACCTGTGCCCATTTGGTCATTGTTTGGTGGCTGACTACAATTCTGACCATGAATAAGTGCAGGTGATGGTAGAGATGAAGCATTGCGGTTTTGGTGCCAGTATATGGATTTGCTATTTACTGATCTTCGGTTACTCTCATCGGTCGTGGGGTTCTGCTGCTGACACAATGCCTATTGGACACATACTTTCATTATTTACTGAGCCCTTGGTTGTTGTGCTAGTTTAAATTCAGTGGTGGTATAACCGGTATGAACCCATTGTTAAAATCCATATAAATATGCAGTGGACGGGTCATCTGACAGCAATCTAGTCAAAGACAGCAGGAATTCAATAAAAACTATTTTAAAAATCAGAGAAATATTGGTCTTAGAGTTGTATAGAGTAGAAAAACACGACTGTTTTTATTTTAGACAGTCGTGTTTTTATGCCTTGTTTAAACTTGCGTGAAGTTGTGTGGAGTGGGCATGTGAAAAATATTTTCAAGGATTTGTTTTTTCCACAAGGGATTCCAAATATGCATTACCCAGGCCTGCTAAAAGAGCTAGCCGACAAACTCCAACAATGAGGCGCTGCTAGTGGTAGTATGATAGTTAGGCAGATATGGATACACCCTAATGCTAATCAAATATATAATAACTGAGCCAGCCTCATTTGTTTTTTTTTTAAATGTGCCGAAAACAATTCCTTCCGTTTGCATTGAGACGACTTAACTCAAATGCAGATGATTCAGAATATGCACCAGAGCAAC
This sequence comes from Chelmon rostratus, assembly GCF_017976325.1. Classification (NCBI taxonomy): domain Eukaryota; kingdom Metazoa; phylum Chordata; class Actinopteri; order Chaetodontiformes; family Chaetodontidae; genus Chelmon; species Chelmon rostratus. Next base: position 15,516,614 of record NC_055670.1, on the reverse strand, counting down.
TTCTTTTATTTTTGTATGCTGCCAAGCAATGATTACATATAGCCTAATGTAACTATGTCAACATAATTGCCAACTTAGGATGTTATGGAGTGTTTTGTACTTCTGTCAGGTTTACTGCTCTCAACATAGCCGCTTACTGTAGGTAGTCAAAACTATCTCACGTTCAGTCATTCATTCAGTCACCGACTCAAAAGAGATTCACATTTCTCACGACGTTACTAACAAGTGCGAGAGAAAATGCGCGGTTGTGTGTGTGTGTGTGTGTGTGTTTATGGATCGTGTGGAAACATAAATTATTTATCTATAGGCTATTGTTATTGGACGATATCACCGCCACCTATCAGGGGACGAGGTCGTCCGTTTTACAGGAAGTTTTTCCGACTGGACAGAGACAACTCAATACGTATTTGGGTCTTTTTCCACTGGCTGGTATTATGGTTCCAGGTGTTATTGTGCATTTGTTGTGTATAAGTGTAATTTTGCCAAGCTGTGATGACAGATACATATTCTATAAAGACATTCATATCTGTACGTGAGTTACTGTGAGCATGCTGAATTCCCATGTGTTGTTGTGTGAACACCCTTAATTTAAGACTATAATACTTGGGTCACTTTTGAGGCAATTTTATTTGACTTTTATTCTTTATTTTGTTCATCTTAGTAAGGGGGTGGTGGCAGTTACATGCTGTGTGTTTTTCCACTGTTCCCTCAGTCGCGATTATAATTGCTGGTTGTCCATCAGCCTTGCCTCAAAGTGTTGCCGGGGTATCGTGGTCCAAACAGAGTTAAACATTATTACGTGGAGACGGGACACATAGAGAAGCATTTCGAAACTCCAGACTCAGGTGGGCATATTTTTGTAATGGCTTTCAGTATTTTAACCAGTTGAGATGTGCATGAGTTTTTTCATGTGTATTTAAAAAGCCTCACGCGTGAGAGCATCACCTGCACATTTAGGTAAACCAATCACTTTCATATTTTTATTTTTAAATATTGGTGTGTCACCTGGGTCTGGTTCTCTATCTGTCTGTATGGATCTGTCTCCTGCGATGAGCTATGGGATACGACAAAAAGGTTTTTCCTGTACCTAACTGACCAGTAATAATAAAGATTATCTAGAATCTCCTTTTGTTTATTGATCTTTTGTGCTTTGATTTTAGGGGAAGGAACAAAGTGGGGTGCTAGTCCCTTTGTTAACAATATCGACAGACAGGAGAAAACAGCCGCTCATGATGCTCCTACATCTTCCAAATAAGCATTAGAAAGTGTCTTGCTCTGTGTGCAGAGCACAGAGGATTTTGCTCTCCTGACATCTTCTCTGCAAACACAGAAGCATCCAGCAGGGTGTGCTGAGTTCAAGGGCTAGCTCACCACCCTGGAAAAAAGAAAAAAGCTTTCAGGCATCACAAGGAGGAAAGAGGAGCGTCGATGTGTGCTGCTGTCCGTGGTACTGAAACCAACAAGCAGCCCACCCTGTAACCACAGCTACCCGTGCTGCATTCACATTGTTCCTCCTGTTAATGTGATGCCTCGCCATTCACAGCAATCAGCAGCTTATGGCAGACTATGTATCAACACGTAACAGGTGATTATCAGCTCGTTTGAAACCCAGCTGTTAGCCTTATGAATCAACAAAAGCTAGGGCCTTCCTATTAGATTAAGTGTGCTATAAATAAAGAGACTTTATTAAATAGAGTTAATTAATATTTCTTAGTACTTCAGTAACCAATAATTTGTTGCTACCAAATAAAGCACAGACTAGTTTTGGTTTAAAAACAACAACTTTATGTTTCAAATACAAATAGTATGCACAGAATTGCCGAAAATAATAATAGTTTACATTATTTTCTAAAAATAGATCTTTAAATAGTCTCTCCAACAATAGCTTAATATACATATGTGACAAATCTTTCAGCAGGCATATAGAATAACGCCTTGGAGTTCTTAGATACTTGCAATGTTTGAGTCTTCACACAGCATGCTCCGTGAGTGTCAACTGGAAGGACACTACAATATGAACTACGTGTTTGTCCATGTTCCTTCAGCAACCAATCACATCTGCTTCCTGTAGTGTTAAAAAACAGAATTTCTGTACCTCTTCCAGTCTAGGTCTTAAGTCGTGGGTGCCAGATGGAACAGGAAGAAGACCACGCAAAGGAGAGCTATCAAGTAACTTACTATTCAAGATTAAAGAGATTTACTATCTGTTATTTAATATGATGCATAGCTTTTGCTTAATACAGTAGTTGAATACAGCCTGAGTGTTGTGTATGCCTTAACTAAATACAACTGACCTGAAAATTGAAGACCCGAACAAATGAAAAAAAAACATGTCACAAATTAAAACCTTTTAAATAAAATGGCTAAAAAAACATGAAGATGTATAAATGAACCATATGAATCAGTTTGAGACAATCAAGTCGACTGAAAGCAGAAGGCTGACAACATGGCCGTTATAACTCTTCGCACCTGTCCTGCATCAGTACTTCACAAATGTTGTGAAGTCGACGTACGCACACAATTATCCACTGTCGCTCCCTGCCAATAGTAAAGCCCTTTGTAGATGTGAAGCTTTGATGCAACACGAGCAAACTGCTACACTGCATTCAGTAAATACATAGAACCTCATCCCCGATTGTCCAGTTCAATATTATTTTGCAAATGAACTCCAACATACAGAAGAATCTGAAGAATCAGTGGATTTACTGCAGTGATGCTTCTGCCAGTAAACAGCCTGTCCTTCTTAACATGACCGTATAAATACCTAACGTATGTACAGAGCTTCGAATCACACTGTGTTCAGTCTCTAGGTTTCTTCATCCTCCTCTTCCTTTGTGCGTTAACCTTTACTCTGAAGCCCAATGGTGTCACAAAAGTAGTCCTCGTATGTTAACTGTCTTCTTAATAGATCATTGAGCCCCCTGTGTGATCTCAAGATGTTGACAGTAAATACAGTACAAAGGAAATATGAAACCTGATTGTCTTACTTCACTAACTTCCTTCGTTTGGTTTAATGAAAGCTTTTGTTTTGAGTCACAGTCCCTGTTTTTGATCTCTGAGGTGGTCTGAGGGGAACGTAAAACTGACGAGATATATGTCAGTATTGCTATTGCTATTCAAGTTTAAAATTGGATTTTCTTTCACACCTCAGGCTTTCCACTCAAGATCTTCTGGAATTAATTAACTTGAAATGACCAAATGTATAAAAGGAATCTTCTCAGTGTCCTGTCTTTGACTTTTGCACATTTGTACATGTGCTACAAAAATGTGTTGACGCACAGCAAATACAGGCAAGTAGAGTTGGTAAAAACACATTTCCACAATAAAATCAATTGTCTTTGGTGCTCCTGAAAGTTATTGAAGTCGTCAGTGTGAAACATGTCTCTGTGGCTCCTATCTATGTCCTTGTTCGATCCCCCAGGGGTGGAAGTGTCCAGCGTCCAGCAGCATTTGCCCCAGCCTCTGCAGAAGCCAGGGGTACCAGTGCAGGCTGTCAGTCTGCGGTTCTGAAGGTCCCATCAGGCTGTAGAAGAACCTCAGTGGGGCCAGGACCCAGTGGGCCAAATGGTGATTGTCCACAGCAGCATAGCAGGAAGCCAGCACACCGTTCACCACTATGGACCCATGCTGGGTTAGTGGGGCATACAGCCCGGCGCTCCTCCGCTCTTCCACGGAGGTCACGGCTGAAAGTGAAGCACGTGACCCCGCTTTCCCCTGTGACGTGAGCACGCACTGTCCTGGCCGTACCTCGCTGGCAAAAACTGTCCTCAGACCTGCTTCCCGGCCAGGCCTGCCCCCTCGCACGGAGCCCAAAAGCGGCTCCTCGCCTGTCTCTTCCCACTTTGGCTCACTCAGGCCACCAGCGCAGTCTGTGACAAAGATCAGGTGAGCAGCTGTGAGAGTAATATTAAGTCCTGCGCTGGTGCCAATGATGTAGAAGATCTTTGTGATGTTGGGCTGGCGGTCCAGGAAGGATAAGACCGGGCTGTAGAGAAGAGGGCCGCGACCGTCTGTTGTTGGAGAAGCCAAGACACGGTCGCCAGGGTGGAGGTCACGCACCTGCTTAGTAGCCCCGCCCTCGAGGACAACCTGAGCATCACCAGGGAAACAACCACCGGTTTTGGCTGCGACAGAATGTTCTGGAGAGATGAAAGAAAGAGAAAAAAGATTATTTGATTTCATTTCATTTAGTCCTGTTTAAATTTTTTTTGCATTCCCTTTTGGAGAAGCTGCAAGGATGAAAACATGAAGCGAGAACACGGGTTTGAGTTGGAGCAACAGCGCAGCAGTGCTTGGATCATCAGTGATCATGGCTGCATGATCACTGTGTGATCTATAAAACAGGTGAGACTTTGACACTGACTCAAGGACAGCTTTATCTCAGTGGATCAGTGGTAGGTTGTTAACATATGTGCGTATATAATGTGACTTGTGTTCAAACTTTGTCTCCTCCTTTGGCTCGCTCCTTATTCTTAGACCTTGTTCACACAGAAACACACTTCAGAAAAACACTGTTTTTGCCAGCAGATTAGCATTTTCGAGACTATATTAGTGATTTCTGGCTGCTTTTACCATCATTTCTCTTGTATGAAAAACTCTTTGCTTGGGCCTTTAAGCATTTTGCAACACTCAGTCCTGTGGATCTCACTCAAAATCCATTATATTGTTTACAAAAGGTGTAATGTTGTTTTCTAAGGTCCATACATTACATAGTAAAGTCAAAGGAGACACTTGTCTTCACTTTGCTGTAGCATGTGCGTCTATTTTGCTACCCACTTTGATTTGACATCATTGCGACATAAATAAGACAAAATTAGTAGAAAAGCAAGTTTGCTTCTGTTCTGTTGGGCTGCTGTCATTCATTAAACTGCCCAAGATGCCACAGGAAGTACATGTGCTCTTGTTGGGATGCATTTCCGAATAAGGTGGCCCTTTAAGACGCAGTGAGACGAGGTGGCAAGAAGAGGTAGTCAGCAAGAGCTAATGGATAACCAGCTGATTGTATCACCGCAGTCAGAGCACGGCCTGGGGTCAGAGAGACAGGAAAGCACACAGACTCAGACTTGGGTCTCGATACTGTTTGGATTACAGCAGAGTTTGTGTTTAAAACAGTGTCACATGACCACTTTCAGTGGTTGCACACAAGGAAGGAGCATTGGCCATTGTAACGGGCTAGATTCCTAACAATGAATTCTGCTATTTTAGAAAAGAGCTAGTGGAATGAGCTTAAAGAAACTGGAAAGGCGATAACAGGAGCAAATAGAGTAGAATAGGATATTTCTTAGGACTGCTGAAAGCAAAATCAGTTTGAAATAAGAAATTTATCAATATAAGTGTGTGTGTGTCTGTGTGTGGGGGTTGTCTTAAAGCAGTCTTAAGCCAAATATTTGTCCAAGGTGTGTGTGTCTGTAAGCCTGAGGGCTTCAGAAAAGGAGGGCTGTGACCGGGAGGTGATAAGACTCAGATAAGAGATCTGAGAGAAACCTACGGAAGAAAAAGCAACAGCAAAACAAAGAGAGAGAGTTAATAATCTCACAGCCCACTAACCTCAGCGGACTGCGAGAATGCAGTTTGGCATCAAATAACTGGTGGTACCAGACATGGGTAAATGGATTTCTAAAATATGTCAAAAGCTAGATGGCTTGAGGTGGAATGCGGTAGTGAGAGTATTGTTTGTGTAAGGACTGCATCTGAATCGAGCTTCATACAGTGTGTGTTGTAGTAACTTAATATTAAAAATTAAAGTGGAAAAAATGAAGCTCTCTATCATAGAAGAGTCAAATATCACTTTAATGTGCAGGTTTTTATTAACTTATTACTTTAATTCTGTGCAGCCATTAGTTTCTGACCAGAAGTGTGTTATTGCACGTTTCGCACCGCCTGCTCATTCTACAGCTAAATATTCTGCAATCACAAACAAAGATCGCTTTATGGTAAGATCTGATGAAGACGTGTGGCTGATACAGCAAAGAGCACAGGTGCACACCCTGCTTTGATTGGCTCCCAATAGGCCACACGCACAAACACACACACAGACTCACGACAGAGGCGCTGAAAGGCGAGGTAAACCATTAGTGAAACGCCAACAAAGGGTCTGGCATCAGCCTCATTAGCGGTAATGACAGCTGGCCACAAGCACAAAAAAAAACAAAAACAAAACACAAACACACTTTCAGATAATGCTCACACACACTGTCGCTCATATCCATCTCTTACCTGACTTGACACTACAGTGAATGTGGGCTTTGGACTCGTAGTAGACCCAGTCAAATCCAGCTTCTACGGCCAGCCGGGCCAACATGGCGTACTTATTTCTGTCCCTGTGGAAAAGAAGATACTGGTTACTCCAGATGTGATTCAATCGGGGCTTCACTAAGAAAGCATACTTTCCCAAACGTGCTCAGACACCTTTATTTTTCCACTGACATCCCCACATTTGTTCATATGGTGTAAAGCAATTAAAATGTTGCAATTTCAGGAATTTGGCCACAAGCTTGGATTTGATCATAAATCCAAATTTGAGTCAGCAAAAACAAACAGCCAGCTCGCTGACTCATCAGATGACTCATCACATTACTGATTTGTTTACCGTCATAACTGACTGCAAGCCTTTTACATGTTGTCTGGCCTGTCTACACCACACAATGTGACACACTGCATGCCTACCTGTCTGAGGTGGTGATGTCGACGGCACGTCCCTCGTAGTGCAGCGAGTCCTCTGAGTGATGACCGTCCTCATCCCAGCCCTCTGTCACTCTCAGCTTAACGCCCGGCCACATGTTCATGACAGAGATGGCCAGAGAGTTCAACTTGTCTTTGCAACGCTAAAGAGAGGCGCAGGGGGGGAAAGGGGAGGCAGGCTGTTAGAGGCAAACAATACAAAGGCTAAATGAAGTGATGTGAGTGATGCTGAGAGAGTAGCTGGACATCAGCTGGAGGAAAAAGAGACATGGTGGGAGAAGAGTTGGGTGTGATGAGTCTGAGTGACAGTTGCAGCCATGTGATCAACACAGAGATTCAAGTTCAGAAGGAAAAAGACACATACATGATGTGGATAGTGTGTGTGTGTGTTTGTATATGTGTGTGTGTGTGTGTGTGTGCACGCGCGTGTGGTGGGGCAGACAGTCAGAGACATCAGTGTCATCACATTAAGGCAGGGACAGGGAAGGTGGAACAAAGGTAGGCCAACATAAAGACTAACAGCTTTGTCCATAAAGAGAAACAAGAAAGTGTCTAAAAAGCAAACATGGCCATCAGCCACTGAGATAAATGTGATGGGGGCATGAAGCACCTCTTCCACTCTCACAACACACACAAAGGAATGTAGATTACAGCTCTGTTAAAATTGTGTCAAGTGAATCTCCAAGGTCAAAGTACACACGTATATCCATGTGCGCCTGCTTTGGATGATTTAGCAGTTTTCCACACTTACATAAGGCTTGGGGTCAAGATGCCTCTCAGCAGCAGAGATCTAATCAACCTGATTTAAAGATTAAGACTTTTTAAGAATGAATGAAGTGATGAATTAAGAAAGGAATTAACACAAGATTAAGGTAAACGTTTTGCGTTTCACCAGATTTCGAAACAAATGCGAGCAGAGATTTGGCGATCCTCTGCCCTTGTTGTTACCATGACATACGGGTGCCTTTTTGTGGGCCAAATAATCATGGAAAGTATGATATCAAATTAAAATTACGTTTGCTTTATTGGTTCCCTAAACGTATCCTTCACGGCCTTGGGTTTAACCCTAAAATGAGCGATTTTACGCACTTCCATACGTCGAGTCTAATGGGAAAGCGCACAGATTAACGGTGATTCAGACTGTTCAGCGAAACGAGACTTGGTTCGGGAGTAAACGCAATGCTTCAAGGCAATAAGTAGCTGAATCTATCGCAAAATCCAGAGGTGAAACGAAGAGCCGGGAGTCGATGAAGTCAATCATTTTGGTTTAAACATTCAACTGAGAGCAAACATTCAGCAGTAATTGGATGCGACAGTGTGGCTAATCTAGTCTGGAGTGGTACAACTACATTGAAGGGGTCTGCTCCAGTCAGCTGTCAGGTCGGGATTAGTTTAATAAGAGACTTTTTTTTTTGGATCAGTACAGCCGATAGACAGTACAAAACCAGGCGTCAAGCAGCGGCACCCAAGCAACTATGGTCCATCCTTGCGCGTTTGTGCCAGATGTTTTGCATCCGTGTCCTCTCCACTCACTCATCCCCCTCCTTACCTGGGTCATGAGCCTGTCGGCGCCCGTGTCCTCCTCATCTTTGAAGATAATATCTGTGTTGTAATTCGGCGTCAGTTCTTTGAAGCGCTCGGAGTTGCGCGTTATTTTGCCCTCGGGTCTCCCGCTGGCTCCCAGGGTCTTCTCGGCGACGTTGGGGCTGAACTGCTTGTACGCAAGCGGGATGAGCTTCTTCGGGAGCCGCCTCTTGCCGTACCCCCTCCCCGGCCCGCAGCCCTCCGAGGCAGGTGCGAGGAGGAGGACCAAGGCACACAGAGAGGCGGTGAGAAGGAGGAAGGAGATCCGCATCGCCCCGGGGGGAGGGAGGACTCTCCCGGGGGAGAGAGATGTCTTCAGTACCTCCCCGGTTCAGTTCCCGACTCCATCGTCCGTAACAGTCGCAACATCACGTCCGAAAACCACGGATAAAAGAAGCTCGGCACCTCGGCTGCACCAGGCACCATGAGGACACCAGAAAGTTTTCAGTTGCTCCAGAAAAAAAAGAGCCAAATTGAGAAACTTCGCTCCCTCCGCCTTACAGAATCAACAGTAAGTGTGCAGGCTGTAAAGTCCGTGTATTTAAACAAACAGGTTCAAAGTCGATTTGGTGGGTGAGAGAGTTAAAGAGAGAGAGTGGTTACTGATATCCCAATTGCAGTGTTGTGGTTTCTCTCCCTCTCTTTCTTTTGCTCTGGGAAACTGTCACAACATCAGCCACCGTCGCCTGCTGTTTGGTTGGTGCCCTCTCTGGATTGAAAGCTTTTCCTCTCCATATGCGGCCGGCGTGCAACAAGCTGCAGCTTTCCAGTTGAATTGGAGGGATTTGAGTGATCCAAAACGATCTGTTGCCACTTCAGACCGCACCCTGCCAGTCCTGCCCTCCTCTCTCCTCTCCCTCTCTCCCTCTGTCCCTACTCTGCCACCCACCCCGCCCCTCCTGGGGACAGGGCGCACTGGAGAGTCCTGTCCACACTCTGCTGGCAGGCAGGCGAGCAGCAAACATAAGCTTTGCCCTTTTATTGCTGCCACTTCACATTTCCAGTTGTTGTCTTTGTCTGCCTGTGCCCTTGACAGCTCTGTGCGCTGACAGCCACGTTTTTTTTTCTTTTAGACTGTAAACAACTGGCAATCACAATCAATTAAACCAATCAATTTCCTGGAGTATGCAGCCAATAGTGTTTTTTTTTTTTTTTTTTTTCTGGCTGCATTCCAATATCAAATAAGATCAAGGGTCACTGGCTGACCAGCTGGCTTGTTTGGTTGACTGACTGGCTAATGGGGTAATTTACTAACTGTGAGACTGTTTATCTGGATGTTTGGCAGGTGGACTCTGTGACACACTGACAGACTGACTGAGAGACTAAATCTATGACTGGCTGACCGCCTGAATGGCTGCTGATTTACAGCTGTGCCAATCAGTCTAGACACATGTTCTAATTAATCAACAAGATTAATAACTTTATGCCAGCTTCCAAAAATGGACAAATTACATCTTTAATTTAATAACTTTTGGCTGTCTAGATCCCTGGCCGCAGGCTGCGTGGCCGACACACACACACACACAAACACACACACACACTGTTTAACACCAGCAAACCCAACCCCTCCAAATTAGCTCTCTAAATATTTGCCAGCAGAAAATCAGTGGTCTCACCCCTGTTTCTCAGGGCAGGCTCCTTTGAATGAACTGAACTGTACAAGGCGGAGGGTTTCCACAATTTCTGTTTTATTATTTGTGAGCGCAAACACCGTAAAGTATTTTTGGGGCCACATCGCTTTTCATGTCGCTCGGTGGAACAGAGAAAAGCAAAGAGAGGGATTCACACACAGTAAACAGCCGTCTATAGCTGTGTTTACGCTTCAGCTGAAATAGAACGTCAACTGACACTTGTGTAAATTCATTAGGACTTTTCCTGATGTGGAACATACAGTTAAAAGAAATCAAAATTGGTCATATAGCGTTTTCAGTGTTTTGCTATGAGCTCTGTAAGGTGGTAATGCTCTAATAATGAAGTATCACCTCATCATAGAGGGAGAATTTCTCCCATGTTAGCTTTAACCATTATTATTACTATAAAGAGTGTGGAGGGCATGTTCATTAAGTGCCTTTTGTGAATGTTTATAGCCAAAAAGTTGCAGTTGCATCAGTGGGTCATAGTGCTCCAAGTGGAAGAGCGTGTCGACCATTAAAGCAATCGTTTGGCTTTTTAGGAAATATGCAGTTTGCATTCATGCTGACAGTTAAATCAGAAGATTGATTCTACTCTCATGTCTTTGCAGTAGCATTAGTTTAAGGCCACAGCAAGCAGCCGCTTAGCCTAGCTTAGCACAGAGAGGGGGAACAGCTAGCCTGGCCCTGTCCAAAGCTAAGAAGAATGGCCTACTCACACCTTTAGTACTTACTAATTCACACATTGTATCTCTTTTGTTGAATCCATACAAGCGTTGATTTGTAGAAATGACAGATTGCAGTTTTTTAGGGGGTTAGACCAGACTATCCCTTGGTGGGAGATTTAACTTCTTGGAGTTTCTGCTGGTTGCCTGCCAACTGTCCAGCACATGACCCCCTGTGTGTTTTTTCTACACTTCCATAATTGATGGAACATGTTAATGAGTGAACTTCAGGGGTGCTGGGTTTTATCACCTTCAAGCTAGTTGTTTCTCCATGTTCCCACTCTTTGTGCCAAGCTAAGCTAACCAGCTGCTGTTGGCAGCCTCATGTTTATGATACAGATTTATTGTCTGATCGAAGTCTCCAGATTAAGCTTATTTCACCATTTCAAGCATCAGTCTACTTCTTTTGGTTGATCTTCGATTGGTCTTTGATTGGTGGTTCAACCTCTGTCTCTGTCTGCTTGTGCACAGGAGATATTCTTGAGCCGGACAGTGAACCCTGACCTGCGATCGAGGAACAGGCCAGAGCCTCAAACAGCAGCACCACTGCAGTCTGCATGTGGATGTTCAAATTTGTAAAGAATTGTAAGGTACTTTTAACGCTATCATGATGACAGTGCACCGTTTCAGTTTAGAGGCACAGTTGCAGAGCTGCTGTGATGGCACGACAGTGCTGATACTTGCCTCATTAAGTGTTACTGTTTCTACACGTGAACAGAGGTTGTGTACACGTGAAAGAAAAGCATATTTAAATTTGTGTGTACCCACGTTCGTCCAGGCATATGTTTTCCTGTAACTATCAACATTTTTTGGTTGTGCGTGAGTGTGTGTGTGTCATCCTTCCTTTGAAGATCATAAATACGGGCGTGGCTCCAGGCAGGCCCGCTGCCTATTCAGCGTGGCTGTCGACAATGCTTCAGAAGTGGTCACATTCTCCCATCCATCCATCCATTTTTCCCTTCATCTAGCCGGCTTTCAGTTCCTCTCTGCCTCAAGAAAGGACGCCAAGGCCTTTCAAGCAGACGTCAATCTGATCAGACCAAACCAGAGTGGAGCCTGACACCCCACGCCCCTCAAAAATCTTCTTCCTCTGCTAGAATTCATCAACCTGTCACTTTCTCTGTCTTACACTATTTCTGTTAACCTCTTTCTCCGCTGCTGCAGTGGTTCACATGCTGCAAGGTACGAGCCCAACACATGTGCAGGCCCACAGACACACAAGCAGAAATCCACATATCAAGCCATGTGTGCGCAGTGCGCGCTCCCATGCTAACGCGCGCACTCAGACACACACATACACCAGGCCGGCCGACAAGGCAGCCAAGCATCAGGCCCTCGCTCATTGATGTTTGTTAAAGTTATTAATTTTCTCTGTGAAATAAGAGGCCACGGTGGCAGGACAGAGGGAGATGGGTGCCAGCCCCAGAATCTCTCCCTGCTTTCATCTACTGGCACTGGGGCTCTATGAGTCCACAGCACAGGGCCTTTACATGGGCACCGGGGTTACCCACGCATACCCGGCGCCTTAACCAACAAAGGCTCTGAGTGGGGCAAAAGGAAGGAGACAGAGATGAAAGGAAATGCTAAGAAGGAGATGTGAAAAAGTATGATACAGAAAGATAATGAGAGAGGGTGAGAAAATTGTACAGAGGGACTGAGGGGAACATTTCGGGAAACGAAGGGGCGAGACGTGGATTGAGAAGTTGATAAAAGCAAGATGGCGGCGGGGTTGAATGAGTAAGAGAGAGTGAATACATGGCACATTAACTGGTAAACAAGTGAGTTTCGGTTGTTTTGCAGTCAGTGGAAGCTAGCGTGTTTGTGGCTTGTGGTGATTCGCTGTAATGGGGGTTAAAGGACGTTATGCTCAAGGTAACAACAGCTGGTGGCTAAAACCACCATCCCTCTTCCTCCCTCTCCTCCTCCTTCTGTCCCTCCACACACTCCGGCGTCCAACCCCAGACCACAATAAACACCTAACACTACGTCTTTATATGCCGGGCTTCTAAGCATCGGAGCGGTTCTGTCTGAGACCCTGTAAGCCTTAATCTTTCAAGACAAGGAGATAAAACTTTCTGAATGTGCTGCACTGAATGGTAGCCTTCACACATTTTGCCATACATTTTTGGCAGCGAGTGCCACTTGGCCAGTGTGAGCAGCTGAGCCGGCGCTAACATGGCAGCCAGCGAAAACCACAATGACCAAATCTGTCTATCAATGGCTTAGAGTGGCACCGATACTAGTCCTGCTGAAGGCCAGTTCAGTGCAGCGTGTTTGGTCAGAGAGCAGACAGAAGGAAAATAAAAGCAGGATGATATAAAAGTGGAGCACAGGCTAAATGTGTCTTGGAGTTAGCGGGCTAGGCTAGCCACCGCATGGCTAAAGCAAACAAAGAGCTGCCCAGGGGACTGAAGTATGCTGCGCTCTGACACTAAACACATATGCTTGGTGGTACACACAGGTAGCCACAGCCATAGGTCGACAAACACATGCACACACAAATGCAGCATACAGTAACTAATGCAACATTTACTTAAGCGTTAATGGACAAAATTGCATTATTACAAGCAAGCAGTTTTCATACATTTAAATGTGCAGGGGCACACTCTGCTTCTCAGAGTTTCTGCCCATCCTGGAATTAACAAAAACAATAGAATCGAATAGCTTTCATTAGTTTCTACTATGGTCATTGAAACTGATTGGGGCCGTAGCTGTGATAAATGAACTGTTCGCTTTAAAAAGAGGAGAAAAGAGGAGAAGAGAAATTCATTCAGCTAACCACGAATGAGTGCTGACACCAGTGTAACCGTCTGCATGCAGCTGCAACTGGGAAAACAAGCTTCTACCTCAGAGAGTAGTTGAACTTTTCGTGATTGCACTTGAACGGCATATTTATTTATTACATGTTGATAGTTTTTCAAAGTTCCTTAAAGACCAGTCTTAAAATAAGACTTGAGGGCTGCATGAGACTCATGCTCAAAAGATTTGAGACTTGCTTGAAGATGTTGACGAAGACTTGAGTCAAATTTGTATGAAGTGTCCTAATAACAAGTCCGGTAGCAGGGTAATGCCAACAATAATGCAGTCAGTGCTTCTGCTGTACTCCCTCCATGTCAAATGAGGGATTTTTCTCCTCCCTCTCTCCATCCCTCTCTCTCTCCTGAGTGTGTGCCACATCTGTGGGCTCTGTGGTGATGTTTCTCTGCTCAGAATGGATTCACCAGCTCAAAAACGTCCTTATTATATTTATATTTTACTACACCACTAGAAAACCATGCCAGCTGGGCTGCAGAACTTTGGGCAGAAAGAGGGAGAGAGAGCAAAAGGGGAGGAGGGCAAGTGAGAAAGAGAGAGAAAAGAAGGAATGAAAAGATGGGAGGAAAATGGAGAGAGGCAAACAACAAGCAAAATGTAAAAGAGGAAAGAGAAGGACAGGTAGATTAAGAAAGGGTAGGACTACATGAAGTGGAATAAATATGATGAGCAAAAGAGATGGGTGGAAAAGCACAAGTGAGGCAGAGAAGTGGATAGAGAGAGGTTGAGTGGGTACTCTGAAATAGGCTGTGACAATATGATTACCCTGGGTGCTCAAAGGTAAACACAGAAATGGGCTAACGAGGAGATACTCTTACACGCTCAGGGGCACACGCATGCACATGCATACATACAGGCATGCTAAGCGGAATCAGAGAAAAACAACGGTGACCTCTGATGAGTGGAGCTGGAGGAAGAACAGAGGGACGTGGCTTTGAAAGAACGCAGGGAGGGGAGGGACACAGAGGGGGGAGCTGATGAGCGATACGGAAGGGAGAAAGTCCACAGATGAGGGGAGAGGAGGTCAGGGGAGGGTAAGTGGGATGACAGCGAGATTTGGGTGAGTGGAGGGAGATGATAAAAACACAGTGGGAAGGTGTGAAGAAAGTGAAAGAGAATGCAAAGTTGGGGGAGGGGAAATGAGATAGGAGTATAAAGGCTCATATAGTTATATATATGGAGATGCGTAAATTCTCAGTAGACATCTTCACAACTTCTAGAGACCCAGCCCTGAACTCAAGTCCAAATTATATTCAATCTAATGAGCTGTGTAGGGTTCTGTTGTATTGTTAAGGGTTTTGGTTCAGCCTTGCCTTTAGTCCAATCAAACTGAAGGCAAGACTGAGTCAACCCCATTTGGATCAGATGTAATCAGATCAGATTAGGTCTGACTGTACTCAGGTCCCTTTCAGTGTAGGAGCTTTAAAAAAAAACTGTTTCAATTAGGTCCAATTTGTTGCACCTGCGAAGACCTCCAGTCCTCATGTCCTCATTTGACCATGGGTTGAAGAATAAGTTATTCCCTCCACTGCCCTGTAGCACAACACCAGAGTCTTGAAGCTGAGCTGCATCTTGAGCTGCAACAGTTAGCCAGTGTAGCAAGCTGAAAACTTGAATAACAGGCAGGCAGCCATATTCTGGACCCGCTGCAAAGCTCTGCTGAAAGACACAGGTTCTAGCAAGGAGAGAGTTGCAGCATAGAGGTCTTCAGGGGTCCAGAAAATTGTGGCCGAACCTGAAAGGACCCAGAACTGTACTACCTGGAACAGAACTGGAACTATTATTTGGAAGCTGGCACCCTGACCCAGGCAGAACTAAGAATGCTGGGCCCAAACCCAGCGGAGGGACAACCCGATAAGCACCAATTTCACAGCCATTAATAAGTTAATGTAAATTCGTAAGTTGCCATAATAAAACTTTGTGTATTACCTAATGTAACTTTAGGTAAGACACCTTTTCCCCTGTGCCTGACCGTGACACATATAAACTTCCTCTTTGCTAAGAAATTTGGTAAAGTCCATGCAGGTTTCTGTTATTCCTCTCTTGCTGACATAGCATGGCCAATGTGCTTGTTATTTCATCTTAAAAGTCCACTTATAAAACATTATAAGTCTTCTTGTTCAGTATTTGCCTCTTCCCCGCTGAAGAAGTGGCAAATCTTTCTCATGTTGTACACAAGGAATCTACAGGAGTGGACTGCTGCTGCAATGTTCACAGTGAGTTTGTTGTCAGGGTCACACTCAAGTACTTTGCGGTCCGAGTTGGCATCACCACAATATTGCCATCAGTGATGGACTCAGTCTTGAGCTGAGTAGCGCATGCCTCCATGACACCTGATTGTCAGGTGGTAGAATGATGAGAATAGCTGGGTGTCATCAGCGTAGCAGTGGTAGAAGAAACCATGTGAGTGTATTACAGAACGGAAGAGTGCCCTTTTGTAGAGGGAGAAGCACTGTGCAGCATCACAAAAGAAAGGGTTTTCTCAGGTACGTGACCTGCCTTGAATTATTCTGTCAGTAATCCAATCCAAATAAGACAAACAATTAAGTTAGTTTTAGTTTAGTTTAGCTGCGACTCCTGTTGTCTATAGGAGACAACTCAGCAACCCCATTAGCTGCCCCTGTGGCACACAACCTCCAGCTGCTGGTGCTAATGCCAACACCACCTGTGTGTGGCTTCCACTTACATCCAATCAAAGATTTGCCAGTGACACTCTATATCCGTATATTATCTCTCATGATTCAAACATCACCATCAAAGACCATCCAATGGATAACAATCCCACAAAGTTTTTCGGACAGAATATTTGAACATCTGTTGCCATCAACATGTTATTCTGGGGAGAAAACACATCTGCCGTGGTTTCCTTTGAAGTAACATTTAAGTTTTGTTTGAAACTCTTAATCCCCTGTCTGCAACTTGAAAAGTACACTGCAAAGCTCAATGGGATCCATAGCTAAATAAAGGCTCATTCATAAACAGTGGGACAGGACTAGTCTGATATAAATCTAGTGCGTTAAGATCTACCCCATTTAATCAGTTACATTAAGAACTATGGTTCTTTTGCTAATTTTGTAATAGAACTAAAACAAAACTTTGCACAGAAAGGTATTTATAGAAATCAACGTCAGATTCACTTTCACATGAAACTAATAGTTACCAGAGTGGAACAGCTACTACTGAGGAAGGAAATTGGGACACTGGAACAATTTTATTGAACAAACAGCAGGGTTGATCGAGATTGTTATCAAAAGGAAGTCATACTGGCTACTCCCAATAAAACTAAGACCACAATAGCCACAGTGTTTAGTGTGAGAGTAGATTTGGATCCTTTTTTTGTACTTCTTTTTTCAGTAGCCCAAAGAAATGCATCCACATTTGTACAATGCAAATGTCTTGGTCAAATGCTCATAAGTTGTAACTTAGAGATTAATATGAGATAATAACTGAACATTCTCCATCATTGTAAAACCATCTGCAATTACCTTTTCAGCAGTCGTTCAACCGTAAGACCCTTCCTTTGTTATTTGAGTTCAGCTGATAAATTCTCTGTAATTATAAGGCATCACACTCAAGTAAGATGACCTTTCTCGTGCAGTTATGAAAAAAGTATGTGGTAACATAAAAAACTGTCACTTGATGTCCATATAGTCAAACATCTTGCTTCACTTGTTGCTCACTTTGCAGAAAACCAATTTATTTACACAAGTCTGGGCGAAACTGTGGGAGGATTTTCTCTCATTTTGCACAAATTTTCAGACAAAAAACATCCTCCTTCATAAATCAGACACATGCTTGCAGAGCTTGTGTGCAACTATCAATTACAAAAAATTCAGCTAGAGGAAGTCTGAAGGGAAAAAGACTGATTGAGGGGTAAAGACAGAGAGAGGCTGTCAATGAGAGAAAAAGCAGACGCACGAGAAAAGAGACAAATCGCAGAATGAAAGGAATGAAATGGAGGAAGGTGAGAGAAAGAAGGAGGAAAGAAGACACGGGAAGAATCAGAGTTGATACCGGTGGAAAAGAGAGCAAGAAATAAAGAAAAGAGATAAAGAAAGCAAGAAAGTGAAAAAAGAAAGAAGGAGAGAAAGAGCAAAAGAGAGAGATGGATGGCTATGAAGACTGGTACTGATCAGTAGCTCTTTCTGTGATGCGGCTTCCAGCTTCCAGCCCACCGATTGGTCAGCTGCCTAACTCGGAACATGCGTTCCCACAATCCCTCAGCACCACTTCAATCCCACCACACTGGTTCACCACTCTGCGGTTCAAAACAGTGCCTGCTGGCATGGGCAACATATCAATAAATTCATTACGCATTTATACTTAAATATTTATACTGCAGCAGTGTGTTTTGCACAGGGATGGTATTTATAGTGTGTGTGTGTATGTGTGTATGTGTTTGTGTGTGTCTATGTGTACTCATATTTATAGCACGGTGTCACATCGTAGCTCTGTGCTGCGGTGAGACAGCTGTCTGGGGTGGGGGTGGGGGGCGTTGGCCTATGGGCGGGGGGGGGGGGGGGGTTGGTTTATGCAGAGCAACAGAGAACAAGTGGAAAGACTGAGGGACAGGCATTTTACAGAGACGTATAGAAGAGGAGGAAAGAGGAAATCCAGTTGATGCAGTGAGAGAAAGATGAAAAACAGAAATGCTTGAGAACAGAAAGGGGACGCACAAAGTTAGTCAGTGGGAAACTAGAATTAATGACAGACTTTGATGTAAAATTCCAAAAAAAAAAAGAAAATAGCTGACAACAATCCATATTGCTGCTACTACAACACAGTGCAAAGAAAGCGCAAAATGAAGAAACACAAAAGGTAAAATAATGTGAGTGTATTGAAATATTCTTTTATTGGCACCACCAGTCCCACCCACAGACCCACTTGTGCGAAGAGAGAGAAATATTTATTCAGTAAAAAACAGAAACTAGGGAAATTACATGCTGTTTTATTGTTCGACTGTTTATTGAATGAAGACATTCCCATTCAGAGGCCCGTTCAGATACTTCACTATTGTTCATATGGTGACAATGGTTTTTATAAAGTCCATTCAAAACAGGAGCAAGAGACTACGTGCCATGCAGAACATGGCAATGAGGGTGAAAAGGCCACAGAAACATTAGACCTCTGAAGATGGAGCTGCAAAATAAGTGAATGAAGACATGCTGAGCTGGTGTTGGCAGGGGGGATTTATTAAAGAGGACGTTTTGTGCTGTTCACATGAGCACATGCATTCTTTTTGGCACATTATGTTAATAAAGGCAGTTTTTCTAACAATATCTGTACAGTAAGTTGGCAAAAAAGCCCTTTTGCTGATAAAAGCTGGCTTGTATGTGTCTGCTTGAAGTTAAAAGGTCCGATTTATGATTGATTATATACTTTATATACCATTCACTGTCGTACCAATCTGTCTCTGTTGGCACTTATCTGTTCCTGTGGGAAACAATATTACAAAGAATAATAATAAATTAAAACCACTGGTCACAATATGTCTGTACCTAATCTTCCAGGTTTTTATCCACAGTTTAAGTTCCTCCTAGTGGTCAGTGGGGGAGTGCACAGTATCTCTGTTTATAGGGCAGGACAGATTTATTGAGTTTTATTGACTTTAGACATTGATTTATCCACAGTGACTGAACATATTCTTACCATTCAAACTGTATTTGTTCTTTTGTAATTGAAACTATGAAGATAGCCCTCACCAATCTCTTACAATGCTTGTTTATATCAAGAAACACCCTTGCCCTGGAAAACAGGACCCTGGGAGCACAGAGATGGTTATCAAATCTCACTGTCAGTAAGTACAGAGCAGCAAAAAGTACCAAAAGTTGGACCTGAATTCTGGTCAGGTCTGCCATGTCTCCAAATCTTTTAGCAAATTGAACATACATTTACATTTCGTCCTTCAACTCCAAAAGTCTGAATCCACTGAGGGATGGTTCAGTCATCAGATCAGAGAGGTAACTCTCTTTCTTTCAAGGTCTTATATCAAAAATCAAGGAGTTCTTATTTCAGCTAACCTTGAAAGGTCCCTCGTGCTTTTGTTTGATTTACATATCAAGAACTCCCCTCACGCTTTTTACCTTATTTCACCTTCAACTCGCGAACAACAGACAGATTAGTTTCATCATGTGGTCTGACAAAGAGTGAAATAAACATACAGGAAGCACACTGCAAGGAGACAAATGAAGCAAAAAGGGGAGAAACTTTAGTGTGTTGTACAGCAGTTGTTATACAGCTATTTCCTGTGAATGAATTTGCTGACGGGTGATTGTTGGGGTTAGCTGGATGTGTTGACTTGTTAACTGCGTGCATGCTGCATGTTTACTCAGTGAGCCAGCGGTAAAGCAAGGGAACATGCATGACCTGTGTGCGTATTTGCAAGTGTGTGTGTAGAGGTGCTGAACACGTCTGCTGGATTTCCCTCATACATCCACTCATCTTCTGTCTGTGTGTGCACGTGCATTCATAAATGTGAGTGAAATGTTGCGTGTTCGTGTCGGTGCAGAGCTCGTACATGTAGCACTCCCCCCGCTTCTGTGCAAAAACATGTCTGCATCGCACACATACAGAGGCCTCACTGAAAATAACACCCCAGTCAACGTCTTCATTTGACTTCATTCACCATCAACAGCCTCATTTTACCTTACCATAATTATACCTCAACCAGCCTCCATTCCCCAGCAACAACATCTGCACTCCATTTCCATCCAGCATCTCAGCACTGTCAATGTACAAAACATCCATCTTGGAATTAATGATTAGTTCTATATCATATTTGAATTTACATGTTGACGCCTGGAAATGTCAGATTTCCTTGTGTTTTAATGTTACTTTTGATAGAAAAAAACTTTAAGTTAATTGCAGCATAAATATAGCATAGTTCCAAGAAACCTTGGGAACCCTAATTTTGGCCCATTTTTGCCAGATCAGACAAAGTACAGTCACAGCATTATAATGTAGCCTAACATGGTAGTGGCCCAAAAAGGGAGAAAGAAATTAGCATAGCTGCTGCAGTGAATTGCAATGCCTTTCCCACTTTCAATTCAAACAGAAACACCCTCCTGATTAATCCTGCAAAAATGATCGTTTGGATTCAAGATTTTGTCTTAAGGTTGTAAATCAATCATGAATACACCTTGAATATGAAGAGGAGTAAGGAATGTAGTTCATTTAAAATGCCATTTTCAAACTTACAAGAGATAAGAGCAAAAGAAAAACAGAGAGCAAAATGTTGTCCCTTGTTAGGGATGGAAATTTAGCCGTACACACAAATCACGCAGTAATATACATACAGTACATGTAATTTAGTGCATATAGTAGTTTCGTGTAATGCACATTTAAGATTTGTGAATGCATACGCTTTTGGCTCAGGTCAGCACACTGACCTGGATGAGAGGGCAGCAGTTTTTAGATGTGTGAGAGAGAGCAGAGTGAGATGATGTGAGAGTAAGAGAGGTTAAAAGAGAGACAGAAACAGGGAGACAGCGACGGACAGACCGAGAAATTAGGGGCTCTACTGACCAGAAACTGCTCTGACTCAGACAAAGTCAACATCTTTGCTGACATCACTGACCATCAGCTCCATCATTTCAACTTTAAATGCTTTGATGGCCCAAACAACCTTCATTTGTCTAAACCCACAAGGGTTTTACTACTGCCACTGAGACAGGGGTAGCCCTGTAGCACTGTAAAAAAAAAAAAAAAAAAGCCATACCAGGTTTATGCTGCATCCAAACACATTAAAGGTTTTCAAGTCAAGCGATTTCACTGCACTGCGCACGCCTAATTTCAAGATATGAGTATTAATCAACCTAAATAATGAATTTGGCATCTCTAAAAGATGAAAAAACAGTTGCAAAATGTGTCTTTTTTATTTTTTTTTTGCAGTAGCTGCCTACTAGGAGAGTGGTGTTGTGAATAAGAGGACTGTAGTGTGAGATGAGAGAGGTAGACAACTGACCACAGGCGTCCTGCAGGCACCAGTCAAATATACACTGACTTAATTAACACTTGTAAAATCCTTTAACAAGGCTAACAATGTGATCCATGATAGGTTTCATAGAAAATGTAACACTATGGAGAGAAGTAATTATGAGCAGTATGGGTCTAGGGATGTACAGACACATGTTTGTTTTTTTTTTGCCAGCAGTTGGCAGAAAAAACATGGATAATACAGCAAGTTATGAAGAAGTCTGACTCTGGTTTAAAAGTCTGCAAGTATTTTAATGAGTGTTTTTAACAAGCTTATGATTTTGATTGCTAAATGCTGGAAATGTGCATTAAAATCAATCGGAAATAGCAAAATATGTTAGCAAGAAACATTTTAACTAATGGAGACCAATCTCTCTATAACACCTACTCAGTACACTGAACTATCGTAACTAGAATCTATTAGACTTGATATGAATGATATTCCCGTTTTAATCCCAACACATGTAATACAAGGAGGATGAAGACGGGTAAGAGGGAGTTTTCAGATCTAAGGTTGCGGTTTTCTGCATTGGGGGGACAGGCAGGCGAGGGGAAAAAGGTGGGGAGGGGGGTCGGGGTTTCAAACCAGCAGCTTCTAATCCTGACACGCTGCCTCTGCCAATTATAAGGGCTTTAAACACGGCCGGTGGGAGGAAAAAACATGACCAGGGAGACCAGACTAGCGCCGGGGCGTATTTAGCAACATACAGGCAGACTGTAATTACATATATGGCCAACAGAGAGATTTAATGACTTTTTCCTCCTTCTAGTGATTGACAAGGCAGAAAGGTGGGGGTGAGGGGGATGGTGGTGGATAAGAGATGGCGGTAAGGGAGAGAGAGCAGGAGTCTCACTGTTTGATTTTGTTAAACAGAGTTTTTTACTTTGACAATTTATTGCCATATATGATCAATCAAAAAGAGTTTGGTGTGATTTGATGGAGTTTTTTGTTTTTTCAGATTTCACGGCCACGTATTAAAATATACGGAGCGGTGTGCAAAAACATGTTGCTCTGCTTTCCAGCATACTAGGTTTAAAATGAAACACTGATGAATGCTTTAATGGTTTGAGCATGGAAGTTCATTCTTGACCTTGGGAACAGCATGCGTGATCTTAACTCAAAGGTCAATTTGCCAGCTTTGTTCTGAGCTTTCAACCACATCCTGCAGTCTTCATCAACTGAGCAAGCTCCACCTGGGAATCGAGCCTGCTCAAGTGTCATCCCATGACCCACTGTCCATGCAGAAACATTGATGTTGTGATAGCAAGTGGTCTTGAGTGAGTAGATGTTAAGCCCTGCCTTCATTCAAAATGATAGTAGTAGGAGGGAAAAGAGCAAATATGACTATTTATTCAGACCTGACCAACATTTTACATGCAGGTCACTTGGTGACACCTGCCGACCTGTGGTCAAAAAAAAAGCTAGTAAATCAGCCTTTGAGCTGACATCATTTGATCACACATGCTGCGTGTTTACATCCGTACTGGCTGAAACAAAGTTAGACCGTCCAACATGTTAGCATGTGTAAACTAAAAGTCACCATAATATTTGGGTTCAGATAAATCGAATTGAAGTCGAAGCCCACCTAACGTCGATAATCCACAAACATCAGCAGAAACTTTGTAGCTTCCCTGCTGATGCTCGGTCAGGTCTATATGCAGCTTCAAATCATAGTTGTTATGGGGGCTTTTTGCCCTCAGTCTGGTCTTCAGCAAGTGAAACATGCTCACCTGGAATGAGTTTGTGTGACTGAATTTGCCAATCACGAACCTTCCACAAATAATTGGTTTCTTCGATAATGGTAATAATAATAATAATAATAATAATAATAATAAAAATAATTGTATTTATAGAGCACATTTCACAGTACTCAAAGGCACCTAAGTTGAATTTATCATAAATTTATTAAATTTTATCAAAGCATAATTAATCACTCATTAAAAGCAGATCAGAAAAGGTTTCGATTGGGGATTTGAACATGACCGATCGGTGCAGTTTTCAATGTGTCTGGGGAGAGAGTTCTGGAGGGTGGGGGCAGCTATATGGCTGCAAGGTCCTGTGTGGTGGAGACAAGAGGTGGGCATCAGAGGAGCCGAGGCTATGGGAAGGGGTGTGGTGGTGGTGGAGCAGGTCGCTGAGGTAGGAAGGACGCCTGGCTATACAGGGCTTTGTGAGTGAGAAGAAGGACTTTGATTTGGAGGTTCTGCAGGACGGGGGTAATGTGGTCGGAGCGGGAGTGGGTGAGTAGGCGGATGATGTGTCATTAAGACCTCTATTGGAGTAGTCACTTCTAGATATGAGGTGGATCAAAGAATTGGAAGCAGAGGTGTAGAAGGATGGGTGGAGATAATCTATGTTTTTTTTTTTTTTTCAGAAGGGCACCAGGCTTTATAATTATATTCCTTCTGCTTGTTTTGATGTAAAAGAATACCCAACACCCATGGGTAGGATTGCCAGTAATGATACAATGTGATATCTGAGTATTTAATATCAGGTGGTGTTTCATCAATTCAACCGCATTAACATCTGCACTGTCACCTATTTAACCAAGAATACGTTTACAGCCATTCTAGCATGCTAACAAGCTCACAGTGACAGCGTTTACATGCTGAGGTTTCACAGATAAGATGTCGTCATGTACAAAAGCGTAGTTTCTCAACATGAAGTATGGCTGAGTTTTTCTAGTATTCATCATAGTATCTAGTATTTATCATGTTATCATTTGACGTGATAATGGCACGAACGATTGCAGTTAATCATGATTTCATTGCCACTTCATGGCAATTCATCCATTAGTCCACAAATGTCTGCAACAGGAAAACTCAGGGAATCACCAAAGTCATTTGGATTCATTGTCTGTGAACCAGGAATATCTGTGCAAACGTTGTGCTTATCCATGTAAAACTTGAGATAGTTCACGGAATAAGTGAAATCTGTGACCTGCGAGGGTGTTGTGTGCTGTACATATTGTAAAACCCCATGTGGCAAATTTTGATTTGTGATATTGGGCTATATAAATAAAATCCACTTGACTTGGTGGTGTTATAGTAAATGAAAAGTCTGGGGATCATCTAAATAATGATGATTCATCCTCCGTGCACCTTCGGTATGAAGTTTCATGGCAATCCATTGTTGTTCAGACATTTCATTAAGGTGAACCAGATAATAACGTGAACCTCATGGTGATGCAAGAGGCAAAGTCAGAGGGGATTCAACAGGCTTCGCTCTCTGGGGACCATGAACGTCTGTATAAAATTTCACAGTGATCCATCTAATAGTTGTAGAGATACTTCAGTCTGGACAAAAAAGATGGCCCAGCCTCAGTCGTCAGTGAAATGTCTGCAGCATATCAACTGTATGTGCTTCTCAGAGCTATCTGACAAGAGAAAAGGTTGTGTAACTGTATTTGTTACACAGTCCCCTAAGTCCCCTAAATATGTGAAATCCTGAAAATAAGTTTCTTGTATAAATGGGCTCTGAAATCTGCACATTATTGCTTTTATCTCTTGACTATAAAGATTTCTTAATCATTTAAGACCCACAGAAACATGATGTTTTCATATGCTGTGTGTAGATAGCGTGCTGCTCTTGTTTACTCCCTCGCAAGCATCTTACATCATTACAACCGCAGCAACATAATAATAGCGTGCACTGCAGACACACACACACACACAAACAGACATCCACACACACACACCTCGTCCCATCCTTTCATCGCACACCACATTCACACTTCCCATAAAAGCCTGGCTTCTTAAACGATGGGTCGGAAGCCAAGATAGGTCACAGCCCTACTTCCGGTGGGTTGCCACATGATAAAGAGCCCTCATATTGTTTAATGAGGCTGCATCCTGGGCTATATTTCTCCTTTTGGCTTTAAAGGCAGAGGATGTGAAAGAAGTAGCCATAAACATCCCTTTTATTGGTGATAGATCTCTCCAACCACCCATCTTTCCATTATGCATCAAAACGTTCTGGTCTCCACCTTTAATTTCTCCCTTTGAATCTCTCTAATCTGTCTCTCTCAATGCAACCACAACCTGTTACCATGGAGATGACTGAATCACGGTTCATGACACCAGGTAGGGTGTTATTGGACTATGCACGCCACAGTTTCTGAGTTGCTCTAAATATGTATAAATTTGCCAGCATGTTATCCAGGTCAGGAACAAGGTTTTGTCAGACAGGGTTCACTTTGTTATTTAACCATTTTTTGGTGAACCAACAGGAATAATATTTCATCTGGTAACATTTCCAATCAAGGAAGTGCTGCTTGTGAATCACTGGTGGAAAATGACTCAGGCTATGACAAGTCCCTCTTGGTCCTGCTCTGAAAAAGTGATAAGTAGATGAAATGGATCTCGAGACGGCAGTATCTTCGCAATACAGTCAAACAGAAATGTGTGCCTGTTTTGTATTGTATAGATTTGTAAATCTTAAGTATGGCAACATGGAAATCAGCCTAATACGTCTTACAGGGAATGTATGTTGTGAGGAAAGACAACAAAGCCCTCACAAAAACGTACACAACAATGGCATCTGCGGTAAGAAGAGGACTCCAGGACAGTTTGATCCATTATAAAAGTGCAGATTTGCTTTGACAAGCTGAACCTCAAAATGATTTAATTTGAAGTGTCAGCACTGTCCAGTCTGAAGTCTCTTTTTTCAAAAGAGATGCTTTTGTCCATATAAATTCGTCAAAATAGACCTAACAGGAATCACGCCCTGGGCAGAAACTCAGACTGTCAGAGTTTCAGAGCAGCTCTGCTGCTTCATATTGATAAAGTCAAGGATGTAAATATGTCCAGAAGGGCAAGCAAAAATCAACTTAGGTTCAAACCGCATCCTTTGTTTTAATGTATAACACTTTACCTTGCAGTGCTTTATTCTGCTCCTGCCAATAACTGTCCAACCAGACATATATCACTCGCTTCACTGCATCAGTTCCCGTCACTCGTCTCTTTAAAAGCCTTCTAGACAGATAAAGCTGCCCCAGCTCTGTACATCTGTAAGGCTCCACATTCCCAGCCCCTCTGAATTATCCACCATGCGCTCTGAGCTAATTCAAAACATGGGGGAGCGTTCAGGAAGTGGAGGAGGCTTTACACTATGAGAAACTTCAATACAAATGCAGACTGGTTATTGGACAGGTATGTGTGATAGCTTGTGTCAACCAGGCACAGTGAGCTAGCTGTCTGGTATTTGTTGATGCGACGTAACAAAGCTCAGCTTGCACATGAGCACAATTTTAAAGCATTTTATAAACATCTGACACAACTTACATTGCCCCTCACCTTGTCTACTGTTTGTCAGCTATTGTTAGGCTTTTACTGCTGGCTCAAACAGTGGTAGGCTACGATCTCATCTGAACTGAAGGCTTATTATTGAAAATTTACATAACATAAATACATCAAACATAGCGGCTTCTTGGATATTCCGTAAGTCCTGCGTCAGGTATCTAAAGGAAAACTTCACTTAAAAGATATTTTTTAAAAGTCTGCAAGTGTTTTCGCCTACACTTTTCTTCACTTTTCACCAGATAGCCTATTATTAAAGAACCAAACTTTACACTGCACCTTTGAAATTGTCTTTCAAACTTGCAGAACAGTGCTCATATTGAATATTTTTCTTATTATCTCCGACTATTTTGCTAACACTCAAACAGATCTGTAAACTTGAACAGGATGCCAGGGCAGTGTCCCTGCCATGCACATATTCTCTCTCTCTCTCTCTCACACACACACACACACACTCTTACATACATCTTGCTCCCAGCAGATGTTTCGTCCACCGCTGCCTTCCCAGAAACCCACAAGTGAGCGTATTTTCCCGCCGCAGGGTCGGGGAGCAAAACCACTGAAGAAGACCGCTGCACCCCAACATAAAACAAAACACCAGAGGGAAAAAAAATGTACAGAAAACCTTTCAAAAAGGAAAGGAAGGGAAAAAAGCAAAGGATTTTCTAATCCATCCTTTATTGAGGTGGCTGGTTTTCGGCAGCGCAACCTTTTTTATGTGTGAGAAGCCTGGCCTGTAATTTGGGTAGCCACGACGACCAGAGGGACTTGTAATAAAACGAGACTCTATTCTGGGATGCTCTGTAATAATGGACGCCACCATCCACTCCTCTTGTTAGAGATGGAAGGATGGATGGAGGGATGGAGATGGATGGACAGATGGATGGCAGCATCACATATGGACAGACTGAAAGACAGATGGACAGTGGATGGACATGAGCGCTTTGAGAGGAGAGAAATTGGAATTAAAAGCAAAAAAAGCTGAATCAATAGCTGGAGAGAGTCTTGTCAGACAAATCAAACGATTGACTGGACTGACAGAAGAGTGGACAAATGGATAGATGGCTTGATGGACAAACAAACTACCCAATTAAATCGCTCACTCGAGCTCACACCAACTAACTCCTTCACTCTCAGCCTCCCTCTCAAACACACAAATTTACCTGTTGTGATCAATACCTGGCAGGACTTCTGAGTGGCCAGTACGGCCTTCAACACTGTTACAAGTCCCTGTGGTTGAATTTCTGCATTCAGACACCTCTCTATAATCTCCACGCCATGTTAACAGTCACCCATTATGCAAAGGCCATAATTAGGAAATCACATTGGCATATACATCCTGTCATTAGAAGTGTCTATTGCTATTGCATTGTAATTACATTTTAGTAGGTTGTTATTACACCATTTAGAAGCTGTCCGTCTTACCTCAATCTCCTCCTTAATTGGTTATGCTGGTCTGTCCCGCCCCCCGGGTCCGCCCACCTCTTTGACGGAACATTCCAGTGGTCTAAGCATTTTAAGCTGGAGAGTATTACAACTGAGTCTAATATGCCACAGAATGAAAGAAATGAAGGAGGAGGAAAAAAAAGTGGGCAGAGTGAGAGAGAGAGAGAGAATTTGGTGAAAGGCAGAACTTGGGAAGAGGGGTAAAGAAAAAAGGGATGGAGCAGAAATGAAAGAGGGAAAAAAGGGTGAAAAACACAGTTTTCTTGTTGCATGACAGATTCCCTCCCAGCCAACCAAGGCTTGTCCTTTAATACCCAGAAGCCTTCATGTGGCTTCTCAACGATTGCACATGGGGCAAAGCTGACCACATCGCTGCCACGCTGCTTATTATACTGCATTGCTCACACTCTGCATGTGTGTTTGCATGTGTGTGTGCGTGTGTGTGTGTGAAACAAAGTGGCCATATACAGTTAATGCGTACACATGCAAGTGTGCATGTGTACGCTTGTTGGAAAGCAGCATCAGTCATGCAGAGACGGGTTCAATGAGACTTGCATGTCTTAATTTGTCAACACCCTAGTGATGGATGGCAGAGAGGAAAAGGAAATTTTAAAATATGTGGGGAAATGGGAAAGAGGAGAAAACCATTTCCAGTGTTGCAACTATTTCAACAGAGGTAAATTTTACAAAAATAAAAAAAAGTGTAAAAATATGTGATGTGCTCTGTCATGTCTCAGTTTGAAATGGGTAGCCATCAGCATTTTGTTGAGTGACTTCTAATTTGCTTATCACTAACTTTTAATTCTGCTTTAAGGATAGAAATATGAAACGCTATAAAATATTAATTTAAATCTAATTTAAACAGGGTTGCTTAAATTATAAAAACATAAAGAACTGTCAAATAGAGGTTATTTGACCAACATCATTTAAAAGAAAAAAAGATATATATGTGTTCTCGAATTGTGGGTCATTCCAAGTGCTGTAGACCTACAGCAAGCCTGACTGTGCTGTATTTACTCTCAGTGGTAAATTGGGTGATGGACATTCTCATCATGGGGTAAAAATAAACAATATCATACAGTACCAACGAGGCTTCACTTCATCAGGGCTTTACATACCCATGCATATAGTATGCGGACTCACCCACACAAATACAGGCCCACTGGACACACTGCATGAGTTTTCCACCACTGTCAAAGGCAAGAATAGATGGACGAATGAGAGGAAAATGAAGGACGGAGACTATGACATGAAGCAAAACATGTGTTCCTTTCTACTGACCGCAAGGACTTCCTCTTTATGACCTTCGTGACCAGCCTCGTACACAGCATGCACACACATACACACACAAACACGCATACAAAGTGCAACTCTCTGAAACTTACTATGAGATCGGATGTCTGATGAAAATTATATTTGAATGCATCTAAAGCAATGATGATTATTTTAAGATTATGCAAAAAATAAAAATCTAATCTGAAGAAAAAAAAGGAAAGCAAAACAAAAAAAAAATAAAAGCCAAACAAAAATAAAAGGAGAAGAAGTTATGAATAAAGTTGTCTAGTTTTGATATTTGTCCCTGATAACTGCCCCCTGAGATACTAATGGATGGTAATGAGATTCAACCCCAAACACACATCCTAAATACAGTACACTCACCTGTTGGTTATATTCACTAATACTGCAACACTTACCACTCTGGAATAGCATAGGCACAGTGTAGCGAGATACGGGATGAGTGCGTAGCTATATATACAACCCTGATTCCAAAAAAGTTTGGATGCGCTGTAAAACATAAGTAAACAAAATGTGATAACTTGCTCGTCCTTTCTGACATACACTCAAGTGAAACAGTTCAAAAGCAACATATGTGAACATTTTACTTCAGCAGCTTCAGTGATTTCTGTAAATATCTGCTTATTCTGAATTCAATGCAGCAACACATTTCAAACAAGTTGGGACAGGAGCAACTAAAGACTGGGAAAGTTGTAGAAGCTCCAAAAACACCTGTTTGGAACATTCCACAGGTAAACAGGTTGATTGGTAACAGGTGATAGTATCATGATTGGGTATGAAAGGAGCATCCTGGAAAGGCTCAGTTGCTCACGAGCGAGGATGGAGCGAGGTTCAACACTTTGTGAACACATGATTGGCTAAAGGATGTTACTACATGGCTTTGGGAACACTTCATGAAACTGTTATAATGTGATTTCATTCTGTTTTAATTTACTTTTTACACAACGTCCCAACTTTTTTGGAATCGCGGTAGACTATTTACTCACAGAAATGTTAACTTTACACATTAACATCCATTTTAATCATTCATATTGTTAGAAACTACAGTGAAATAGTTTGACAACATATTCAATACTACAATGGACCTTATTGGTGTTTTGTCAGGCATATAATAATAAATGATAACATATTTTAGCAGAAAGCCTTTTTCATGGAAGGCAATTGACATGTCACGTGAGGAAAAGTTAATAAATGACGGCTGAAGTCCATGTAGGTGCCTCAATATACTCCTGGTATATACTCCTGGTACTGTAAATGCAGGCTTAGTATCACACTGGCGAGGTGTTCTGTTATAGAAAGTAGCCATCGTTAATGCTGTTATATCGATGGCTCCATTCTATTATAGTAACACCTGTGGTTTTCCTGCTGTAATGAGTCAAAATTTCTGCTGTGAAAGAGACCTATTATACTCATTCATACACATGCTGCAGTGCCTAACCTCATTGTATGGCGCTGTGCAGACTGATTCTGATTCTCAAAGTGAGTTTGAGGTTGTTCAACATTATTTGACATTTGCTACCCTCTGCTGTTCAGCAGTCAAACTTCCACACAGGTTAATCATTTTCTCGAATTGACGATAAAATAAATAAGTGATACATTTAAACACCATATAATAGTCAAAAAAACAATAAACTGTAATATTTTATCAGAAAACAGGGTTCAGAAACCATGCATTCAAAGCACAGTCAATGTTTGAAAACCATCTTTTATACCAATCAATTTGCCTTTTCTTTTAATCGTCTTTTTGCATGTAATGTCCAGTTGATCAGTATTATGAGCAACACGTGTTATTCGTGTTTGTTTGCAGGACTTGAACACGTGAATATCATGACTCAGTACATAATGAACACATACCCATCTGAATTGTTGTCACGCAGCAGCTTTAGGTCAGAACTTCCAAATATAGACAAGACAGGAAGAGACACGCACACACATACACACACATACACACACACATACACACACACACACACAGACACAAACAGCTTAGTGTTCAAGAACGTTTGTGAGAGGGCTTTAAAAAGTTGTCAAATGGCCAATTACAGTCAGCCAAATAGGGCTAGGGGTGTGTGTGCATTTGTGTGTGTGTCTACGTGCCCGTGTGTGCGGACAGGAAGTGGTGGTGGCTGGTCTGAGGTCTGTGGCAGGAAAGAATGGTAACTATGCTGTTGCTGTGACTACGACTGGTCACAGCGCAGGCTTTGGGTTTCCTGACACGCTGCAGCCCGAAACCGCATCCCACCATCACTCCATCTGGCCATACCTGCTGCGTCCGCCTCATTGATCATGTTATAATAAATCATTATTTTAATTCATCTCACCTTTAACCATTTCTCCCCTTGTATGCAGTTTTTTCTTTTTTTTGGCCTTTCTCTTTTTCATCCACCCTGCATCCCACAACAACCCAACACTCTACTCCATGCCCAGTGGCATCTATATAAAATGCTTCCTTACTAAATGCTGCTCCACCCTTCTCTTTAAACATTAAACGCTGCACAACAGCGTAACCACAGGAACTAAAAGGCCGTGTTTCTGTGCTGTTTACTAGCCTGAGGCATACCGCATCCCTCTCATTCACATCTGGGCCCACAACCATCTACAACCAATGAGAGAGGGACCAATGATATCAGTGAGGAAATTCATCACTTATGGCACCTTTTTCAGAATTTTGTTTCCAACACCATGACAGCAATGATAAATAGTCATGCAATTTTGAATTTGTGTTATTTGTTAAATTTATGGTGTGAAGTCAAATACTTTTAGAACCTCATGATCTTCATTTTAAAATCTAACAGTGTGTTCAAGCATCAGTCTGGGATAAATGTTCAGGCTGGGTAATTCAAGTATCACACTGTCTCCTGCTGTAACTACATCATACTCATTCAGCGGGGAAAACATTTACACTTGAGATTCTGCAAAATGAATCAGGTGGCAACAGACATTTCCCAAATATTCAAGGCTCATTATTTTTTCCGCAAAGTTGCCAGAAATAAGGACTCCAACACTATGAACAAAAGCATGGGCTTTGGGGACGCAATGGAAATAAACACATCCCAAATCAAACTCCCACCAGCAGATGTCAGCCTTGCCAAAGGAAGGCGTCAAAGAAGGCTGCAAATTATGCCAAAAGAGGGTAATGGGTTCACCAATTCAGCACAGCTACATGGAAACTTTCAGAAGCCATCTTTTGAACGGCTTCAAATGCGCACCCCTTTGAATAATCATCATCATACTGCTAATACCATGTATTTTGTCATACCTGCACATTAACACAGGGAAATTAAAAAAAATGTTGCTAAATTGAAAACTGACACACTTCATAAGGCCACTTGCAGTTTTAGAGGTAAGGTTACATTATTACATCATTGCACTCACTTTATTGTGGTTGGGTTTGTTCTTCTTTTCTTATGTTATTGTAATTGTATTACATTATTTGTGTTTTATTTTAAATAAAAGACTATTATATTCATTGTATTGTATTCACTCTTGTGGGTAGTAACACTTTTTTCTTTGCTATCGTTTTATTTATCTGTTATTTAATCATTAATTTTTATTCGCCCAGTCATTTATGATCTAATGAGCGGAGTCCAGCCTGGAACGCGCATGCGCAAAGCAGAGGACGTGGTCTGCCAGCTCAGCTGACAACAGCAGCTCCTCTGCAGCCAGATGATGATGGCAGACTCTGGAAGTAGCGAAGAAGTAGCTGTGATCGGTAACACCGATATCACTTCAACGGAATCCGAGAACAACATTATAAACACGGTCGTACTTTTTGTTATTGTCCACGTCAGACATTTCTGGAGTTTAAAAGCCTGGTTTCACTTGTGAAAACTTTCCCAAACAGGCCTAACGTTAATGTTACGTTAGCTAGGTGGAGGAAGTGTCATGTAGAGCAACGGAGACTTTTCCACGCACCTTTTCAAAGAGCTGTAGCGTGTTTTTTAGAGTGTTAACCTGCTTTAATTGTAAATTTGTTTTTCTGCTCTGTCAAGTAACGTTAAAGTTCCAAAGTTAGCTTAAGTTGCTCTTGCTAACAGTGGTTCGAGGCTAACTCACTTTGTAAACTTTGCTTCTGACGTTAGCTTGCAAGCTAGCAAGTTTGAACGCTAATCCTAAAGTTTTGCTTAACAAGTTTATGTCAGAGTCCTCGTTGTATCCTACAAGTTTAGTCTTTAATGGCCGTGGTCTGTAGTAAGATCTTTAGTTTCCTACTTTGGCAATGATTTTTTTGTACATTATTGGTGCCAGCACTGTCATGTCTTGTGACCTGCACCCTCCTGTCATAACCCTGTGAACAGAAGCACAGTGTTACTGTAAAGTTATCTACAATCACCAAACAGCTGCCTGTGCCTCAGTGTTCATCTAGTTTCATGCTTGTTGTCTGTCTGTTTAGAATATATTTGGATATAATACAACCTTATTGTCCACTAGAGTGGAAAATTGTCTTTATTGTTCTTTCTTTTATTACTTTTACCTTTACTGACCTGTCGCCTGATGTCATTTTTCCTCCCTTTCTGATGCCTACTCTAATATTTGTTGCATATGTTTTACTTTCCCTCATATAAACTGTCTTTTTTTCTTGTCCTCACACCTTATTTTGTCTTGTCTGTGTAGATGGTGGAGAGAGGGACAGCTCTATTGAGGAAAATGGAGATAAGTGTGGCAGAGGCTGAGAAGAGAACAGGGAAGAACACGGTTAACATGCAGGAAACCTATACAGTGTACCTCATAGAAACACGGTAGGTCAGAAACTGGAGCATCACTCACAGCTTATGTAAATAGCTTAATGGTGGTGCAGATAAAAGAGCTGTCACATGAAGAGTGAAGTGAGGCCATTACACCTACACTGCTTCAATATTAAAAGCACACAGGACATATTTGCTCTTTTATGCACCATTTTGGATTTCAGTGCAGATGCTACGATTAATCACTTAACAAGACATTTTTTCTTTCCTTTTTTTCTTGACAATATTTTGAACCTTGACCAAGTATGATACTACAGTTGTCATATTTACATTAGAGAGTTTGTCCGCAACTTCAAGTTCATCACCTACAACGAGCAAAAGCTTTTGTCAGAGTAGAATAAAGGTTTGCGCACTTTTTAGGATTGCTTATTTAACGTGGTTAAGCAGAACAAACTCAATGAGTAGAATAGCTTTCACGTACCTCACTGTCTTGTTAGACCTCTTAAAGAATGTGATTTCAGAACTGAGACGATTGCTTGGCTGTATAGGTGGCTCTTTCCAATTAGTTTAGTTCATAGGTGCTGAATCTTTTAAAAGATGATCACAATACCTATAACAAGATTATTTTTCCCTCCCTCACTCAGAAAGGGCCATTTGCAGTCGAAGTTGGATGTGCTATGTTGCTCATTCTGTGTCTCAAGTTGTTTTGAACAAGAAGAGTGCCTCCAATGTCTCACCCCCTCTAAAATAACACCCGACCATGCCATTTATTCCCATTCTCCCGTCCCCAGGCCAGCTGAAACTGTCCCAGAGGGAGGTACGCCTGCCGCCCCCGACACTTTGTGGAGACGCTACAGTGAGTTTGAGCTACTCAGAACATACCTCATGGTCGCCTTCCCGTACATCATCATCCCTCCACTGCCAGAGAAAAGGGTGAGTGACTCGTCGGTGGAAGGAGAAATATGATTCATTAAGTCAAAATAATTTGCTTGGTACAACTAATCGCTGTCATTGAGGAAGAGACTTGAGAGTTTGTGATAGGACTTGTTCATGTGTTGTTGCTTAATGACATTTATTCAGTCTTTTGTTTTAGTTTGCTCTCAGTTTCTGGTTCCTGGTAGTATGTGATATACACCTTTGTCTTTTTGTCACCTAACTTTTTTCTTGTTTTCTTTCTTTTTTTTTTTTACTCCCTGTGCTCCCTTCTTATAGGCAGAGTTCGTGTGGCACAAGCTGTCAGCAGACAACCTTGACCCCGACTTTGTTGAGCGACGGAGAGTCGGCCTGGAAAACTTCTTGCTGCGTGTTGCATCGCATCCTGTCCTTTCCAATGACAAAATCTTCTTCCTGTTTCTGACAGAGGTCAGCACTCCAGCTTGCTATACATAATGTCCCATTGAAGTTGTCTGCCATGCATATGTCAACATGCACCCTCTCAGAGTCTAACAAGGATTTCACACTGACAGCACTTTGATAGCACTGTGGCAAAACAAAGCAAGAGGATGGTGGGAGGATACAGACAAAGAAGAAGAAACATGAAAAGACAATTTGAGTCAGAGGGAATATCAAATTGCAGTGGAAAAACAGAGGCAGAACCGGTTTTTTGTAGGAGCCCTCTGCAGTGACACCCTTCTGTACCAACATAGTGATCTCATTGACATGAATGAGAGAGCCTTTAATTTTTTTTGCCACAGAGCCATTACATGTACCCATACCAGGTAGAATACATAACAGCACATAACCCTCATTGGCTTTGACAGCCCCATCTTTACACTGTGTGGTTGATAATCCTGTCTGTTGTATTTCTGTCATCTGTCAATCATCTGTCCTCAGGAGAAAGGATGGAGGGAGGCAGTTTTGGACACAGGTTTCCAAGACAAGGTATACAGTTTGTTCACACTTCACACTTTGAGACTTTGAAACTGTTTTACCAACATTCATAAAGTTCTGAGAATTTAGTCGTTAATTAACATCTACTTCTTCATAGATTTTCCTGTATGCAGATTCAAACCCTCTTAACATGTGTGTAATTCTGTTCCCTACCAGGTTGACTCCAGACTAAAGTCTCTGAGTGCCATGTTTAGAGTGAAGAACCCTGACAAGTAGGTGTAACAGACGGGCGGCTTTTTCCAAAAATAAGTTTACTTTTTATTGGTTTGCCACTGCAACATTTTGCTAGGATTTATACATAACAAGAGATTTTATGAGATTGCTGAATAGTTTCAATCATCTAGTGACAAAATAGGAAGTAGAAGGTATAATAGATTATTAGAATTTCTCTAGGGCTACACAAACTGAAACACCAATTTGTAGATTCAGTGAATCACTGTTTGAGTTATGATCCATTTGTTCTGTTCTCCAGGCGGTTCACCGCACTGAAACACTACAGTGATGAACTGAACACTGTCATCTCTCAGTTACTCAGGGTGCGAGCGGTGAGTGTTGGCATGTACACACACACACAAGCACGCATGCCTATATATACCGTGTCCGCTTGGATCTGGCCAGTGTGTTTTTGCAGACTGGGTTGTGTAGCATGCACATCCATATTTCACTGACATTTAGCCTGCCAACTCCTGACAAAATTGTCTTTGTATTTAGCTTGCCAGAATTTTTACTTCCTCCATTCTACTCTCTGCAATTTTGTCTTGGGAGAGTAGTACACAGTCAACTTGCGTGAGCTCCTGTATTGTGAGCACAGCCTACATTTTTTTATGAACCAGTATTGTGCTGCATTTTTTTTTCTCGCTGTCCATGACTGTGAGTTAAAAGCTGCATTAGACTATAAGGTGTGATGATTGTGAATGTCAACAGTTGCAAGCCTTTGATGTAAATAGAAAGTAATTTGAGTCAATATTAGTACCAAAAATATAGCCTAAGGTGTTTTAAAAGGGGAATCACCTGAAGTAGAAACCTGTGTTCATAATGACGGTTTAAATTTTCTTTTTTTTAGAAAGTAGCTGACAGGCTGTACGGCGTTTACAAGGTCCACGGTAACTACGGCAGAGTCTTTAGGTGAGAAACATCTGTTCTGCTGTTATTGCATTTCTGAACTAATAAAACTCAAAAGAGGACACTGGATTTAAACCAAATAAGCATTAACAAGCTCCAAGTTTAAATTTGGTGTGTTGTATCTAGCTACTTTTGATCTACATGCTTATGGAAACATGTAAACCACATCATATTTGACATCACACGTTTTCTTTCTGTGTCTGTAAGGACTTCACATTTTTTCTCATAAGGAAATAGAGGTACACTACATCTTTATGTACAATACATACTGATGCATTCATCATTAAAGGGGGCCATAGATTAATCACAGTTTCATCTTCACCATTCTTGTGTGTTTCTGTATTCTTTGGAAGTTGTATATTTGAGCCGATATTTGTAAAAACATAAAAAGAAGAAGAAGCTTTGGACATTTAGGAGCAAATGGTAGCACAAAAAGCACCATGTTGACATTTTGATTTGAATGCCTGAATTGTTGTGTCTCCAGTGAGTGGAGTGCTATCGAAAAAGAGATGGGAGACGGACTTCAGAGTGCAGGACACCACATGGACACGTAAGCATTAGATTAAAGATGCTCTCGTACTAGTGTAAACTCTCACATACTCAAACTTTAGTGTGTTTTCTGGGGCAGTAATAAACTGGTCATTAAGTTACCAACTTAGACACATTCTCACGCATTCTTTTGCGTTGGTGCAGTTATGAATGCGACCTTGTGTGTATGTGCACAGATATGCTGCATCGATAGATGACATTCTGGAGGAAGAAGAGCACTATGCAGACCAGCTGAAGGAGTACCTCTTCTACACTGACGCTGTCAGGTAAGTGTTGGCGTGTGTTTTAGAAAAAGACAGACACGTATCTGCATCAGGCCAAACAAGAAACTGTCATGCAATATTAGGGAATTAGGCTAAGCTCTTGTCAGGATTGACAGATCGTCAGAATAGATTGAAAGTTAGTGCTCAAATTAATATACGGTATTATTATGGTATATTAATCCTGTTGGAGTGTTGTCTGATTGATTTTTGTGTAGCTGACTCTGATCTCGAAGGCTGGACTCAAATTAAATCAGGCTCAGGAGGAGATGATCCTTCAGTTATCTGGAGCAGCAACGTTTAATTGAATAATCAGTTCAGAATAAATGAATTGCCAACTATTTTTTATGATTGATTTATCATTTAAGTAGTTAATTAAAAGCAGAAATACCAAACATTTGACAGGTTCTCAAATGTGAGAATTTGCTGCTTCTCACATGAAACAAGACATTTGATGATGTCACCTTGTGCTGTATGATCTTGTGGTTCTGATGTTTTATAGATCAAACTATCAATTACTCATGAAAATCTGCAGATCAATTGACAATGATAATAATTGTAATTGCAATGTGTATATACAGTATATTACCATCTCTGCTTCCTCCTGGTTCAGGGCATTGGTCATTGTTGATGTTTGGCAAAGGTGATGCGAGTGGCTATAGAGATAAATCTCTCACTTTTCCACAGTCCTCATTGCTCATATGTTTATGCTGGGTTAAAGCCGTCATGCAGTAGGTTTTAGAGCTGTCTATTTGCCATTGTTCTATATCTTTATTCTAGACAACACATGCAGCAATATGCAAATGCTTCTTTGCATATTGAAACCGTTGTATTTCCGCAGAGCATATAATACAGACCAGTAGTTGTCAACAAACACTGTTGTTAGGGCTCCTCGACTGGATGGAGATCAGTTAATCAGCGATAATGCAAGTGTAATTTCTGACTGTTATAATACTGTAGCCTACACATTGCAATCGATTGCAGTTTTTTTAAATGCCACTTTGTGTGTGTGTGTGTGTGTGTGTGTGTGTGTGTGTGTGTATGTGTGTGTGAATTAAGGTCGGTTTGTAGGAAACATGAGTTGATCCAGTATGAGTTGGAGATGGCAGCTCAGGACCTCAGCAACAAAAAACAACAGAAAGAAGAGCTGGCTACTGGGGTAACACACTGGCACTCACACGCTGGCTCATCGTCTCGCACTTTCGCCTACACATCCTGGGCAAATACCCAAGTGCTAGACACACTCACACTCACACTCACACACACACACACACACACACACACACACACACACACACACTGACTGTTCCAAGGCAGTTGTCAAAATTGTTGAGTGTTGTGAATTAATCAACAGGAGCGTATTTAAAAACGTTTTTTTATGAAATTTGTGTTTATTTTGTGTGTGCGTGTCTGTGTGTGAATGTGTGTGCAGACAGTGCGCATCTTTTCTCTGAAGGGGATGACCAGCAAACTGTTTGGCCAAGAGAGCCAGGAGCAGAGGGAGAGCAGGTTGGCAGCCTTAGAGCAGAGTATCCAGGAGGGAGAGGAAGCGCTCAAGGAGAAGAACGCAGAGTGCTTGTAAGCTCAACACCAGTGATTCAGTCCTTAATTTGAATAATGACTGATTGGTTTAGTGTAAAATAATTTAAATTCGCCAAAATTGTGCAACATAGTTGCTTGCAGCTGTTGAGAGTCATCGTGAGGATCCTCAATAACAGGAGAACGTATACCTGATTACATTTTCTATGCACAGAGTGGCAGATGGAGTAACTCTCTTAAAGTTTGGGCCACTGGTCAGGTAGCCCAGAGTAAAAAAGGCCAAATCACTATGTGCCATTAAAAAGACATCAGTTGTATTTTGCAGTCAGTTTCAATACAAATAACAACTGTATCAATAAAGAAAAGCAGAAACTTGCAAATACACAAATGAGGAGCAAACCAATTACCCTATTGTTTGTTCAGATTCTTGTTCCTCTACTGCTGTTTCCTTGTATTCATTCTGCAGCAGCGCACCGCTGCTCGTTCACACTAATGTACAAGAGAATATTCTGTTAAAACAGATAAATTATGTTGTTTTGCCCTCATTGTTTCTCCAGGAGTGATGTAATGTATCCCCAGTGCATTTCAGGTGGAGCTGATCACTGCACCAGACTCCATTTAGAAAATTGCCTTTTAAATGCTGCGTTGCTTCTCAGCAGCCGGTCAGATTTTAACAGAAGAGGCAGTTTGACCTTGTGTGCTCTGATTAATTTGACATGCAGTCAGCACGCCAGTCATAATTTCATTTTAATGAAATCTCAGTACCTGGCTCCTGGTGTTCTTTACCACTGGAAGAAGGAAATAACAGAAGTAACAGGGTGAACCAGCTTTAAAAGTGCCTTTTTTTTTTTTTTTTTACATAAGCGCTATGTGGTGGATCTCATTTATGATGATGTCAGGGGTGCTTCAAGTGGATTTTGGAAAGTAACTGATAAATATGCTTGCAGTCTACGTGCGAGGCATGTCAGCAAAGAAACTTCAAAGTGTTAAATTTGAGTACTGGATTGGTGACAGTAGGTGGTAGGTAGAAAAACCTCAAAGCAGTCAACCCAGGCGAAACACTGTACCGTGCCCTCTGTTGTCCCCCTGCGTACCCACTCTTACACACACAATGACATTTGTCTCTGTTTGTGATCGTGTCTTCAGAGAGTATGTGCGAACAGCCTGGGAAGACATTGAACGTTTTAAGGAGCAGAAGGACAAAGATTTGCGTGAAGCACTAATCAGCTATGCCATTATGCAGATCAGCATGTGTAAGAAGGTATGTAGTTCTGTGTTATTTGTTCCTTTCTTTTTGTATACATACCTACTTAAAAATGGCAGGTGTTTTGTGATGTTAATTTTTTAGAAATTCCAGTTTCACTAAAATCCTCTCAAAATTGCTCTTGTTCTCTGTCACTCCTTCGCTGTCTCAGGGAATCCAGGTGTGGTCCAACGCCAAGGAGTGTTTCAACAAAATGTGAGCCACTTTTCAGCCAATTGCTCTCCCGTACCAGAACCACAGTCAGTCAGTCAGATTGGTCGGAGTGAGACCATCAGCCGATCTTTGAACTGCAGTTTTATGGAGCTGGCCATGGGAGCCCAGATACTTCCTCCACTTTGCTACGCTGACTCTACTTAAATTGATTCTGTTTCCTTTCCTCTCTCTGTCTCTCTCACATACATGTGCACACACACACAAGTTTCCAAGTCAGAGTCATTTAGTGGATCCGCGCCTTTTAAATCCAAGTGTCTTAACCGTACTGTTCTCTTGGCATTCTCCTGATGTGACTTTCATACTGCAGATCATCCAGATTTTCAGTGCTTTTTCCTCGATTGCTGCACAAACTGCATGTCCATGAGGAAAACCTGCACTAATAACGCACGATAGTGCAAAGAGCTGTTCAGTTTATTTCAGTTGTTACCCTTCTCTTGAATTATCTCATGAGAAGATGCACATTTCACTTCACCTGCTTTAGGACAATTGAAACAACCTATGTTTTGAGCTTTTCCGTGTTTTACTTTTAGGGATTCTGCTTCCAGATAGGGGTTTCACACATCATTTTTTGAAAAGGACAAAATAAGAATGGACCAAAAAAAAATTCCTACACATGTTACAAATGGCACTAGTGAACGGGCATCAAGCTTATTGGGTCTAATTTGACACTTAACAACACAATTAATTGGCACTCCACTACAGCATTTAACTTTGACAATTAGCCTGTCACCTACGCTAAAGTCTGCAAAACTTCAAATTATCTCTCTGCAAGACCATTTCAATAAAAGGGCAGATGTTGGGGAATCAGAATCAGATTAGCTTTAATTAATTGAATTAGTTGAAATTCTAGTCAATGGAGATACCAGTTGGAGATCAATCAGAAACAAGAAATCACATTGTAAGACAAAGGGAACATGGGCCTCTCTTTAGGAAGCCAGAACACATCCACATTTCCTGTCTGCCTTTTCATATTTCATACACTTCATGCTGAAGTCAGTCTTTTTGCTGTCATTGATCAGCTGACCAAAGTGCTTATGACCACATGGGGGAGCACAGGAGTGGGGCTGACAACCTTGGTGTAGTTTTGGTAATTGATACTGATTTTTTTTTCTTGGTCAGATAGTCACGAAGGCCTTATAGGTTTGGTTACAATGGAGTGGAGCCTTTGTTCTTGAATTCCTTTTTGGGCGACTGAAACATGGCGCCCCCACAAACTACCTGAGCTACCACATGCAACCATAAGTGTTGTTTAAAGCAACACATACATACCAATAACTGGGGCTCGTCTTTGCTCTCGAGTTTTAGAGCCTTGATAAGAACATTGGTTTTGTACCTCTCTGCCCACTGTCAATGTGCCTCACCCCCTTTTCTGATATTAAGTCTGCACTAAATAGTCAACCTGAGTTACAAAGAGGCTTCAGGTCAATGTTTATGAAATGTACTGACCAAGTAGTGGAAACTTTAACCACAGATATGTTGGACCCTTGAAATCTGTCTCAATACAAATTCTACACATACACAATACATGTGCTACTATTGCTTCCTGTATGATATCTCTCTAAGGTGGGAAAATGTGTGCAAAATGAATATGGCATGTAAAAACATGTAAAAAGTTCCAGTCAGCAAACCTTCCTTTTCATAATAAACAATCAGTTTCCTGGAATAATCCCAAATTGAGGCTTTATGTATGTTTTTTATAATAAATGTGTTCAATGAGAAATTGTTTTTATGTTTATGTAATCATTGTGCTAAGACACTAATAAACATGTTTCTTTTTTTAAACTTTTCATCGCATTTTTATAGCAAATGATGTACAAACGAGTCAATGAAGACATGAACACGAAGGAAGCAGGCCTTTAATGAGCCCACTCGAAAGGTCAGACTGGTGAATCACACAGCTTGACCTTGTCTTTTTTTCCATGACATCTATATTGATGGTGTATGAAAATCTGTGTGTTTACACTCGTGTGATGGTGTCATATTAATGCCTGTCTGCTCACTTCTTGCATGAACTGTCAAATCACATGGGAGAAGTTTTTATTACCTAGCTTATTGAAGCATTAATATTATCAAGTCACTTCTGTAATGAATACATGCGTCATCATCAATTTTCGTAAACTACATGCGTAATTAACTTTTTATTTAACATTTTTTTAAAAAATAGATTGAATTTAAGGTGCTAATTGGAGAAGATCCTTTGATGCATGATGTTTGCTAATGTGTTTTACTGTAAAAACATTTTAAAAATGAAAATTCATGAAAGTATTGTAGTTTAGTTAAATGTGTAAAGGATTTTAAAGATGCATCCCTCTTTTCACCATTTTCAGTTTTTGATGTGCAGTACGAAAGAAAAAGCTAATTATAGTAATATAGAAACAGGGAAACCGTAAGGAAATTTGCCCTGTGGAAGTCTGAAGGCAGCTGTCTAGAATGGTCAACAATGGCCTCTGAATATTTGTGCACCACAGCTCAGAAGGACTGGATAAATCCTTGAACTTTTGATGCGAACTGCGATTTGAATTCTTCATACAGAAAAGATTGGTTTAAGGTGTACTCTGAGGCTACCCAAAGTGGGGCTCGTGGGCCAAAGTTGGCCCGCTGTAATGTTCGATTTGGCCTTCCCAAATAGATAAAAATAAAAATGTATAAGTCACTGTTATGCCGTTTTTGTTTTTGTGAGGTAAAAATGCTCTTTGGATATGTAGAACACCTAATTATTAATGATTTTTTTCATAATCTGAGCACAGTGGGCAGTGAATGACACTTTGCGCTGGAAGTCATTCAGATGAGGAAGCTCTGGACCCATTTTGCATCCTTACAATTCGATAGATGATTTACTTTGGCCCATGGCTCACCATGAAGTGTCAGTTTTGGCTCTCTAGGGGAATAAATTTAGGCACCCCTGGCGTGAACTGATAGATTCTGAATGAATGGCGCCACCTACCGATC
Source organism: Chelmon rostratus (assembly GCF_017976325.1). Lineage (NCBI taxonomy): Eukaryota > Metazoa > Chordata > Actinopteri > Chaetodontiformes > Chaetodontidae > Chelmon > Chelmon rostratus. Next base: position 15,472,694 of record NC_055670.1, on the reverse strand, counting down.
CATACCGGTTAAAAAAAGAAAAAAAAACTTCAATTTGGCACAGAAGCGACTTAACAAATTGAAGGGGAACAGGAGAAGAGCCTGAGCAGAGGAAAAGAAAATTCTCTCTTTTCAGATCCACCTACTGGTTGGTTTGCATGAGCTCATGTGTGGTTTTCTCAAATGGAAACCTAACATTAATTCAACATTAGGAACTGGCCAAAAGCCTTAAATTTTCCAAATCCAGTAATTCAGTGTACCCTCCATAAACCTGATATTTTAATAAATCCAAGTAAACCACAGGCTTATTAGGCTGTAAGAACGCAGTATAGACGACCTAAATCATAGCAAATGTAGAACTTTATATGGAAATGTTTTACAGGCCGAGGCATGCTGATAAGATACTTCTTTGACTGTGTCCTTAAATCACTTCGGGTGTCTAGAACATGCGGGATCTTTCAATCCTGGACCAGTTCTTGAAATGAAAGGGACACAATTACCTCCGTACCTTGGTGCAATTTGGAAGTTCAGGCCCTGCATAAGGTGGACACGCACATTCTATTGTTTAACCCCACTGAAAGGAAATAGTAGCTCTCACTATATGAAAGGACGACGGCTTGAATGAAAGATAATTCAGGACTTTATAGATGACTGAGCTTTCTCTCGCACAAAGCGGGGTTAATAAAGGCGAGTGCCACTCCAAATGGTTGGTAGCAGTCATTGAATCGGAATGGTAATGGCAAAAACACTGCCGATTAGTGGGGGAAGTAATGCCTCCACAGCACCGTACGCAGCCCTGCTGTCTGCCTGCCTGTATTTGGAAGAAGGGACCCGCCCACCTTAATAAAGACTGGACCTTCTCTCTTCCAATCCAGACAAAAGGAGAGGACGACAGATCCGCGGCGGCGCGCAGCTGAGCCGAGCATCTGAGCACCTTGGAGACGCCACGAGCTTGATCCGACGCGCAAGAACGCACCGGCACACCGACGCACACGCCCTCCGGACCCACCTGAAGCCTCCCCGAGCCGGTTAATTGTCCCGCCTGAAGGCCGAGGAAAGGGAGTCCGAGCCCCGGTTCAATCGCAGCCAGAACACCGTGTTCCCATGATGTCATACCTGTGGATTCTGCTATTAGGAAGCCTGCTGGCTGCAAGCGCCACGGCACAAGGTAATGATTTATTTTCCAATTAATCCAGCCCTGTCTACAGCTGTGTGCGTTTTTGTTCGTTTGCATCTATCTATCTATCTATCTATCTATCTATCTATCTATCTATCTATCTATCTATCTATCTATCTATCTATGTCTGTCTGTCTGTCTGTCTGTTGTATGTTAGTCATCTCACTGTGTTTTCCCCTCATTCACATCCCTCCGGCTGTTTCCCTCCCTCTGTCTCCTCTCTCCTCTCCCTCTGCCAGTCTGCCTACTTTACTCATCCATACGCTGTGTCTGTGTCTGTGGTTGTGTGTGTGAGTGAGTCTGTTTTGCCAGTCTGTCTGCCTCCCTGTCGGCATGTCAATTCAGTTCACCTTTTCGCTGTAGTGTGCTCGCTCTAATCCCTTCTGATCAGATGAATAAAAACAGCCCGGCGCCCATCATCCGTGCTGTGATTGCTCATGCCTCTGCAGCCCAGACATTATCAGTGAAATAGGTGTGTCATGTAATGTGGCCATATCTTTTTGGGCATGAGTTTTGGCCCAGCAGGGTGTGGTGGACCCATTGTCCTTACATATTTCCCTCCTTCTTCCTCTCTTTCGTCCCCCTGTTTATCTGCCTATTTGACCCCTGTTGCTCTTGAAATCTCCCCTCTTAATTTTTTTTCTTCTCATTATCTCAGTTCCTTATTATGTGCTCTCTCCTCTTCCTTTTCCCTCTTTCTCAGCTGGCCCATGGGCCCCTGCCCTTCCCCGCGGCGCATGCAATGATTTCAGATTGTTCAAAGGCGCAGTTAAACTCAGAGAGAGAGAAAGGACGTATTGAGAAAAACCCAGACATCAGAAAGATAGAGGGAAGTAGAGGAGAAGTTGGACACAGATAAAAGAAAAGCTGTATCTGATTGAAATGGAAAACAGAGAGATATCCAAGGTAGGAAAGAGGGAGAGAGATAGAGTAACAGCGAGCTTCATCATCATTATGCAAACAAATTTTCAGGTGAACGTTGGTGCGCTGGGGATGTGATCTGGGTAATCTCACTCTACCGGTTCACTTTTTGTTAGCAGCCAAGAGAGAAACCTCTTTCTCTTTCTCTCTCTCTGTTTCCTCCACACACCTTTTCTCTAATTGCTGAACTGTAACCTCACTGTAAACCCAGTGGAAGCTGGCGTACTGTGACATGGTGGATCTCCACGGGTGTGTTTGCGCTGAGCTGGTGCACCAGTTCATAGTTACACTGAAAAAAAAAGATGAGGTGTCAGGTCAGTCGCATGTGCGCCCGTCGTGCACGATGTGTGTGAGCTATAGAAGTGAATAGGGAGTGTCTTGGTAACTAGATCCAGCTCCAGCTGTAGACAACACCCAACACACACACAGCTAGTTTCAGCGCCTCGCTCTCCCTAAGGGTCCTCAGCATCTGTGTGTGTGTGTGTGTGTGAGTGTGTAAGAGTGTGTGGGTGTGGGCTAATACTTTAAGGTACAGAACATGTGGGACTATGGAAGTGCTTCATTAATGTGAGTGTATGCAAGTCAGTTTTAGAACATGTGTGTGTCTTAGAAGCAGCAGATGAAAGCAAGAAAGAGCTTTGTGATGTGTGCAGTGTGTGTGTGTGTGCAGTGTGTGTGTGTGTGCGTGTGTGTGTGTGTGCTGACTTGTCTGTGTTTACACCTTCAACGACCAACGCATAAATCACTCTTCTGTTGGAGAAATGACATACACACACACACACACACACTCCCCCTCTCCTCCCTGCTCCCATGGGGGCAGTTTTAAGGTGTGCATGATTGGGGTTAACACAGCACTTTCTGTCCTACAAACACACAATAGAACCATACCTGACAGAACAATGCATTGTGGAGTTGCTGATGTATCACCTGACACACACACACACACACACACACACAAAGTTTCTGGTGTACTGTTACGGGAAAAGGTTTGTCTACCAGTTGCACGCACATGCATGTGCACACATTATTACTGATTCAAGTGCACACAACAGGCGACCTCACACAATCTCATGAGGGAAACCAGAAGGCTCCAAAAAATAAGTTCCTCTTCCTTTGGCATCGATAACAAGCAACTGACTCCAATTCATGTAATGTGGATTGTGCAGTTCTCTGTGTTACGTAACTGAAAGTGCAGTAAATTTACTTGTTTGTTCTTTTGCAATTTCCCAAAACGAAAGGTGAATATAATAAAAATTAAAAGAATGTCGTTTTTTATTATGTGTCCCACGAGGAAGTGGTATCGGGTGCCATAGTAAACAGTTCGATCATATGTCGCCCTTTGGATCATAAAGAGACATCAACACCATTAGAGCATTAAAACGTCCATGAAGTGTGTGAAACATGATATATATAACAGCTCAGGTGCAGCTTTTGGCTGTTTTCACAGTCGCTCACAACATGATGTAACTTGCTGAAAGCGCTGTCTTATTTGAAGTCGAATTGTCTGAAGTGTCTATGTCACATTTTACTGTCACATGTTTAAATGATTAACTGCGCATGTGTCTGTGTATACGTCTTGTTTCGACATCCTGCTCGCTCAAACAGGAAGATCAGGGAAATATAAAATAATATTCACTGATGGTTTATAAGGCGTGTTTTCAGTGTGTCAGCAAAGATTTTTTTCAATCATGGAAACATTTTCCTTTTACAGATTAAAACTACTCCCTTGACATCTGCGCTACATTTAATAGAGGACGTCACGCTCAGATCTGGAAAACCTTTATGCCTTACTTTTTGGCATAGATGTGAATCCTATTACGCTATGAAGACATTTCTTGTTCATTAGTCTTCACTTCAAGTTACAATTCACCGTGTGGCATTAAGCCCAGTAAGTAAAATGGTTTTAGAATATGTTTGCCTATTGTGTCCGCTGTTTTCTGACCACGCTTACATAAGGTAGAATGGTTAAGTTCAGGTGTGAAGGTGTGTGTCCTTACCACCAGCAGCCGGGTAACTTAGCACTGAGGCTGAAAACAGGGGGAAAAACAAAAATCCACCTGCCAACACCTCTAAACTCACAAATTATATCTCATTTTGTGTAATTCATACAGAAACGGAAGTGTAAATCATTTTGTGGTTTGTAATGTGCTGAGCCAGGGTAATGTCTCGACCAGGACCAGTCACTTCCAGGAACTCATGGTTTGAACAAGACTACAGGAAGTAAAAGTTATAGGAACTTCCCATAACCCCTCAAACGAGGTATAACGTGTTAATTACTGAGCTTTAGAGAGCTTTAGAGGTGCTGCTAGGTGGATTTAGTTAGCTTCGTATGTAACAAACAGACACGAGTGGTGTCAATCTTCTTATCTAACTGTCAGCAAGAAAGTCAATAAGCACATATTGCGAAATGTTTGAACCGTTAATTTAATGACATGACAGCTGTTCTACTGCCATTTCATTAGATTCCCCCATAAAATCTAATCCAGTACAACAGCTCAGCCACAAATTCGACCCTCGCAAAGATAACAATGTTTAGTTTCGACCGACGCTTTCAGAGAGGTGAAAGTTTAACTATATCTTTAATAAAGATTATGTGGCCAAGCTGCAACATTAGACTGTAGCTAATAAAAAGAGCATATTTATTCTTCCATCTAGCCTCTGACTAATTTTTAAAAGAACACCATGTAACCGTCAGCGTGATGCTTTCCCACATGTGTAAACTGGTTCGACTTAAGAGTTTTCCTCTGGGGACCTTTCTTTTTTCCGCCGTTTTAACCCAGCGTGCTGTGCAGCCCCGTACAATAGCGTGCAGCCATGTCAGAGACACACAGATGACTCATCAGCCTCAAGGGAGAGCAGTGGCAGAGAAACAAAGGGAGTTAAGAGTTTGGGAGAAGGAGAGAGGGAGAGAGGAAGGGGGGAGACAGACTTAAAGAAGGGAAGGGAAGGAGGGAGAGAGGTTTGGATGTGCAACAATTTGTCTCACTGCTGCACTAACACAAAACAGGACACAGCTCACTCTCAGAGTGCGAGAGGGGAGTGTGAACTTGCACATGAGCTTTACGTGTGTGTGAACATGTGGTTGTTTGTATGTTTGGACTGGGAGGGGGAGGTGTTTTTATGAGCGTGTAGACATGCGTGTATGTGTGTGTGTTGGGGGTGGGGGGATGTATGGGAGTGTGTTTGTAGAGGAGGTAGTTTGAGGAGGAAGTGGCAAACTGATAGATGGGAACAGAATGTTCTATGGAGTGGCAAGAGAAAGACAGAGAGAGAGTTTGTATGGGGCACGCACACACACACACACACACACACACATGCACATACACACAGTTGCATACCTCACACACACGTGCATGTAAGCGCAATGCCATGAAAAAGAGGTACCCACTCATTTCCACATTTACTGTAAGCTGTAAGTGAAGAGAAACATACACACACACACAGACACCATCATCATCATCATCATCATCAGAGATCCTAGTCTGACACATTAATAATAAAACATTCAGAGAAAGTTAACATGCTCTGTTTGCAGTTTCGTCAGATTTTTTTATGTTTCATCATAAACATGACGAGAGAGAGTGTAACAGAAACACACACACGCACCCACACACAGCACACCTGCACTCACACATGCAGCCCCGTTCGTGAAGCGCTGAATGCTGGCCACAAAGAGGCCACTGATTAATGTTTATCTTGGACAATAAGTTGGTCGAGTGACATTCACAGGAAATACAGGGATTGGGAGAAACAAAGAGCGCTTGTTTTTATCGCCGTCAGGAACCACGCATCTGCGCGCGAATGTCCGCATGTCTCATGTCACGTTCTTGTGCGTGAGTGTGCGTGTGTGTGGATTTCACGTCTGGCGTATGGATGTGTGTGTGAGGGGGGAGCCGGGGTGTCACCAGCGCTGCTCGCCTTTGGAGAATTTACGGTGCGATGGAAATACTTCAGATGTGTTCGTGCCGCTCTCCCTCAAGGCTTCGCTGACTCTGATACGATCTCACTTGGCAAACTCACTGATCTGTCATTGGAAACTCGCTTGGCAGTGAGCAACTGCTAAAAAAGATGAAGGATTACCTTCTGCGAGCATATTAAAAGACGAGAGTTATGGAACCAAGCAGCCCGAGAAATCTTATTACTTTCTGATGCGTCTTCATTTTTCAATATGCCACTTTAAAGTGGTGTTTTGGCACCTGCCCTGCCTCCTTGTACGTTCCCTTTCCACGTTTTCAATAATTTCTTATCACAGCTTTGCTAGAAGGAAGCCCAGCATCACTCATGCATTAATCCTAGATTGCTATATCTCTTGGTTAAGGGTTGGGACTCGTGTTTGGATGAAGGCGCTGCCTAGATGAGTCGGCGTCAGGGCGCTGCTGAAATCAGCAGGGCAAAGAGCGCATTTGACAGAGCAGAGTTTGCTGTTTCAGCTTCTCGCATGCAACAGGGGAATCTCACAGCGCCGGGCCAAACACACACAAACGGCGCGCTCGCCTCACACACGACGTGACGAAGGCACGCTCTGTGCGTTTTCTCATTAGTACAGAGCTGCAAAGCCAGGGCCGAGGTCGGGCCCTCGTATGGTGTTGAGGCAGGTCAGATGTTATCGATGCGTCTGTCATCCAGTTGTGGCTGGAGCGTTACCATCAGGCACCAATCAGATCAGGGTGTGGCTGTGTGCGTGCACGTGTATGTGTGTGTGTGTGTGTGGGTGGTGATAGTCATGTTAGAGAATGTGTTGAATCCACAACGTCTTAACGACCATTCTGACAGATGATTTTAATTGCTTTAAATGATAACAGATGGATTTAGGCATGCAGTTTTTAATTACCAATGGTTACACTAATCACTACCAGTCTTATGTTCTACTGCTTCTATTTTAGGTTAAACTTGCAATATTTCTGCTTATATGTGACACAAAATATTGGTCAGTTTTATGGTTGCTATGTTGTCAGGCTGCAATCGGATGGATTTTCGGTCACCATGCCTGCCTCCTTCCTTCTTTTCAAAAAGAAAATAATAGTTCTGGCTTCTGTCGATGTCTGGGTTTCTGAATAGCCATTTTCCCCCCTAATTTTTTGAAACTGAAATGTTCCAGTAGTCAGTGCTTCACTGTGCTCTTCCTTCATTTTTCTATAACTTTCTTCACACATCTCTGTGTAGATGACGGGGACGCAGCAGCTCCTGGGATGACGGCCCCTGATGCGGATGCAGGGCCCGAGGTCGGAGGAGATCCCACTGCTGACGAGGAAACTGCTAAGGTGAAGAAAGGAAATGTATTGCTTGTTGGTTGTGGAGGTTTGGCGTTCTGACAGCTGCCACTATAAATACATTTCTATAAACTTTAAACATTCAGAGTCCCGGGCCAGCTCTGTCTCCATGTTTCGTGGTACCAGTACCTCTGTGCGACCCTCAGCTAGTCAAGCTCATTGAGATCTGGATAAAATCTACTTCTAAATCCTCAGGCAGTCATGTGATAAGCTAAGATGTATCAAATGAGTGAAAAACGTGCGCCTCACGTTGGTTCTTCATCGGGAATACAAAGTATGATTTTATTGGCTTTAAATGTCCTTGCAGCTTTCTGTCTCTGCCCTTTTCTCACTAGTTATGTGTTTGTATTGCGCACAAATTAGGAGAAGGCTAGGCACTAACAAATAAGTGTTTTTAGAACCCCAACCACCTGAGGGCCCTCATAGCTATGGATGTTTAGAGAATCATTTTCCTGGACAGCATTTTTATGGGAATGGAATTTCAAGGGTTTTGTGTCCTCTGCTAAATGCAGGAGCCTGAGCCTGCTGCTGACCCTGAAGCCGGAGCAGACCAACCAGAGACTCCTGCGGACGGAGACGCAGATCCAGATGCTCCTGCAGCCGGGGACGCAGATTCAGATGCTCCTGCAGCCGGGGACGCAGATTCAGATGCTCCTGCAGCCGGGGACGCGGATACAGAGCCTCCTGCAGCCGGGGACACGGATACAGAGCCTCCTGCAGCCGGGGACACGGATACAGAGCCTCCTGCAGCCGGGGACGCAGATACAGATGCTCCTGCAGCCGGGGGCGCAGATCCAGAGGCTCCAGCAGCTGGAGACGCAGAATCAGATGCTCCTGCAGCTGGAGACGCAGATCCAGATGCTCCTGCAGCCGGAGGCACAGATCCAGAGGCTCCTGCAGCTGGAGACGCAGATCCAGATGCTCCTGCAGCCGGGGGGGCAGATCCAGATGCTCCTGCAGCTGGAGACGCAGATCCACAGGCTCCTGAAGCTGGAGACAAAGATCCAGATGCTCCTGCAGCCGGTGACGCAGATTCAGATGCTCCTGCAGCTGGAGACGCAGCTCCAGAGGCTCCTGCGGCCGGGGGGGCAGATCCAGAGGCTCCTGCAGCCGGAGACACTCAGGAAGAACCAGGTGTTCAGACATTTTGTGTGCTTATTCCAGATGATTCTGACACAAATATAATACTGCAAATTTCCTCACATGGAAAATAAGAACATTGTGCAGATTATTTTTGCCATTATATCAACTGCTTTTTCTCCACTTTTATGTTTCTCTACCACACCAACAGGGCTAATGTTGTTTATAATGAGAAGCAACAGTCATTGTAGTATTAAGAACAAATCTGATCAGTCAGTCTAATCTTTGATTCAGCATGAGGCCATTCTCAAATGAGGCAATTCTGCCGTTGTTCCTTGAGTTTCACATTTCCAGGTAATGCATGCTCCTTCCATTTACCACGTCAGTGTGCCAAGGTGTGGCAAAGTGCTTTTCCAGCCTCTCTGGTTTCACTTGCAGCCTGCATTAAACAGTGCAGTAACACAAGCCATCACAGCACATGCCATAGCACGTTGTATAAATGGATGGTAGAAGCACATCAGTCATCTAATACCTGCCTGCCCCTCTGTTTCGCTCTCCTGCCCAGATTCTGCAGCTGTGCCTGATGTTAAGGATCCAGAGGCTGATCAACCAGCAGGAGAGGACACGCCCTCCTCTAGCACTGATGCCGATCACAAGGAAGTCAGTAGTAGTTTTAGAAAGTGTTAAACAACATCCTATTCAGACTTACTCTGACAGATGTAAGCTGTAATCGAACAAATGTCGTAATTCCAGTCATAACAGTGTATAGCACTGACATTACTCAGGAGCTGCTATGCTAGCGAGAAGTTAATGTGTCCCTTCATCTTTATTTGCTCTATACTAACACATTGTTTATAGACTGGAGCTGATGACAAGACCGCACCGGAGACAGATCCAGGTGTAGCAGATAATACGGAGGACCCAGCAGATCCAGCTGCCGATGCAACGGATCCACAAGCTGTTCCGGATCAAATAGTACCAGACGTCAGAACAGACGTGAGGGCCCAGGCCCCCGCTGGTAAGAAAATGTGGCCTACGTTTGGGTGAATATTTTGCTCAGTGTCGCACACGCAGTCACACCACTGATGCACATGTGATTCGTAAAATACATGTTGAATGGATGGCTGTTAGTCAGGACAAAGACAAACTTTGTTTGAGAAAAGGCCTGCTGACAAAAATAACAGGAGAGTTTGGGAAATGCTACATCAGAGCGGAAATGACCAGACAACTCTGGTTGCTCCGTGTTGACCAGTATGTGGTCTGCTATAATTTAAAGCCACCTTTTAGCGTTGGGTCAGCTCACTTGGAAGGTGACACCAAAAAAGACAACAGGTACCCGGTGCCATCCACAGCTTTTACCAGTGGAAAACTAAAAAAAGAAGCGAGTCAAGTCGGGTCGAGTGGTGTCACGCCATGGAAACGAGGCTTTATGTGAGCGATTAAACTGTGCAACCACAAATTCCTTATGAGATTTGTAAACGCCATTTCTGCTTTTGCATTTGTATTAAAGAGCAAAGTCACAGATTAGTGCTCCACAGCTGTACTGCTCTTGATAATGGTGCCACCGGCTTTGTCCATTTTACAAAGTGGATTTTAAATGTTTTTCTTCAAAGGATTCTGTTCTTGCAGGTGAAAAGATTTTTTTCGTTTCATTCTGCCCTCCTCTGTCACTTTAAAACAAATCACTCAGCCACAGCATTTAAATATCAAAGAAACTACTATGGTGCACCACAACTAATTATTTCTAAGTGTGACTCACAAGCTCTTTTCACAATCCAGGAGTACATCAGGACAACTAAACATTTAAAACAATTAAAACCAGTTTCTTTCAAGAACTACAGGAACAATGAGTCCTCAAAGAAGCCGACCTGTTTCATTAATGCATGATTGTGTTTGGGCTAAACTGACTCCTCACTTCTGTTGCGTATTTCCTTCAAACTCTGAACCTACCGCAATATGCAAAACATATTAGATCTCCACTGTGTCATCATTTGACCCCGGGAATACACATCAAATTATTTCTGTCATCATTTTCTGTTATCAGTCATTTAGACAAATGTGCACGTCCTGCTTTCATGGGATATCATGTATCATTTTGCTGCAACTCCCTATTTTCTGGACAAATTAATGGAAAACAGATGTGCCTTTCTATCACAAAGCACAAATCAGTGAGGAGGGTTATGAGGTGGGATTCTGGCCCCAATATTTTACCTCCTGAAATAAGGGTGGTATGGTTTGAGTAAAGAAACCTCCCAGATTACCTCAGTGTCATTTCATCACAATCAAAGTGTCACCGTCTGTTATTAAGCTTCTCATATAATGATTCTTGGTCTTTCTCTTTAGGCTGATCTAATTTCAGCTTTTCCTGTTTTTCTGGGTTTTTTTTAGTGTCTTTACCTGCTTTATAGCGGGATATCCTCCTTTCTGTCACTCGTGAATAGTAATTTTATTGTGGCTGGTTGTTTGTGTCTCTAGCGGTGACTAAGAAAGCAAGGTCGCTGTTGATTGTGAAGGAAACATTTGCTATGAGGAGTTTCTTCCAGGTGATAACTGGCAGGGGGTCATTTTCTCTCGTGCGTTAAAAAGGCAAAGGATTGAGAAATGAGAAGAGGGATAAAGAGAGGAGAAAACAGCGAAGGGGGCAAAGTGCAGACGCAGCCAGGTGTAAAAACGAAAGGAGCGAGATAAAGGGGGAAGCAAGGGGGAAGAGAGGTGAGGAGGAGGTGGCGATGTTAATGGGAAGGCCAGTGAAGTATGAAAGAAGAGAGGAGGCTCAGCAGATAGAAATGAACACATAAGAGTGAGCGGATCAGACTTAAACTTGGCTTAACATATGGTTTCATTATGAATGGTGCTTTACTGTACTTACTCACTATGATTTAGTGTCTGGACTCCTCTGAGGTGAAAGACGAGGTCACTGGATAATTGTGCCTCAGCCTTAAAATAATTCACCGAGCTTACCTCGCCCTGCGCTGCTTTGTACGCTGAGTCACACGCGTTGTATAAGTCACTTGGGTTTTTCCCCAGTGAATGTAGAGGCACGGTAAGGTATCCGTCCTGAGAAGACTAGTTCACGAGATCACTGTCACACCCTGCAGTTCCAGGGCATTCACTCGGGGATGTGAGGGACTGAGGTGGGGGAGTGCTTCCATGATTAAATAGTTTAAGATTGGGAGGGTGTAGTTAGTGTAGTGTGTTCGAGAGACGATATGTGTTTGGTGAACATCTGGAAGATATTCCTCAAGGGTGGGACAGTGAAAAGAGAATTTCCCTACAGGGATCAATATCACATTCCTGTCATCAATGATATCTAATAAACGTTTTAATTTTCAGATGCAGGATTTAACTTGGAGGATGCACTAGGAGATTCTGCAGCGGACAACCCGTCGGGGAAAGGCAGAGGAAGAACTGGGGGTTTGTAGCTACTTATATCAATGTCTGCTGATGTTATCCATAAAACCGATCACCCAAAATGACAGCGACTCACGTGAGAACTGTGCAAACAGGCGCTGATGAAGAGATCGTTCTGTTTAGGTGGTATTTCGTTATCTTTCTGGTTACCGCAATCAGATTTTTTTTATCGCTTGGCATGCCGCTTGAAACTCTGCGGAACAGTGAGGTTAGCCTTGTTTACCACACTGGCTGGATTTCTATGGTATCAGCATCTCCTTTCTGAGGAATCACATCACGCCTCCTCTAACACGGCAGGTTTAATACTTTGTGCTTGTTAGCCTAAACTAGATTTTTTTTCTCAAACATTTTGTCAAATACATTGAAAATACTGAGAAGTGTTGTTGGCAACGTTTGCACATGTAAACAGGAAGTGGACGGGACATTCGATGTCTTTGTAAATGCTGACATTTGAGCAAAGCAGCTAATTGAACCCATTGGTATTGGACTGAAATAGGCTAATCTCACCATTCGGCATTTTCTACCTTCATGCAACCTTCTATGCTGTAACTGGTGTCAAGTCTTGCGCTGCCTTATGAGCAATGACATCACGAGGCAGCCATTGTTCCGTCTGGCATCAACGCTACGAGGCTACACCTCTGCCAAACGTTTTGTAGCATGAGGCCGCTTCAAGTCAGTGTCTCATAGACGGAGCTTCAGAAACCCTTGTGATGGATCTCTGCGCTGCCAGAATCTAATTTAATGAGCTTTGTTCCCATGACAAAACAGCCAACTCGTTTTACCTCCTGGGTTGAGAAAGTTTAATCACCAGCCACAAAGCAATTTGACAGCAACGTTTCGACACTGATTTATCCGCACCAGCTTCTCTCACCCTTTATCCTGCATCTGAGAGCTGATTCATCTCGGCTGGTATAATCATTATAATCTAGTGAAAGGCGCTCGTCTTTGGAGCTCTGTCATTAGTGGCTTTGTCGAGTTGAAGCAGGTAGAAGGCAGCCATGATGTCACAGACATATACAAACAGGCGGCGCAGAGGGAGATAACACGGCTGTTTGCCTGTGGAATCAAAGATCAGAGAGGGAGACGCACAGGGTGTGTTCCTCCCTCTGATATTTTATTTCTCTGGTATTAGAAAAGCTTCTCGATGCATGTAGAGAGCTGACACACCATGCAGAGTCATGCGTGTGCCCACTTAGTACAGAAACTGAAGATCTCTTAATGCCTGCGAGGGACAGACTACAAAGACAATCATCTTGCTCCTCTCTTCTTCTTCTCTACTGTCTCTGTCACAGCGCTAACTTGAAATGATAATTTCTTTTCTCCCCATCCTCCTTTAATCACTTTCTCTCTTTCTTTCTCCCTTTAGCACATGTTGCCGGCGCCTCGGCAGATGGTAAGGCTTTTTTTTTTGTTTTGTCCAAATATGCATAATAACGACAGAAATAATCACATCACGCCATCTTCAGTCCAAATCGCACAAATCCCGGTGAGATACAGGAGTAGCTTTGCAGCCGCAGCAGCAGCAGAAGGGCTTATGTAGTTCTGAAACTTGGTGAAAAACACAGGATATTACTGGCATGCCTCTGACAATAAAAACAGGATACAAGTCTCAGTGGAAAATGCCTCTCCCCCATTGTTTTAGTTCAAACAATGTTCGATACTGGCCTTCTTTAAGGCTGTTTTACTGTGAGTTCTCAACTGCACGCTACATCTGTGGGAAGCGCTGCTTCTGAAGCTCTTCCGCAGTGGGAGTAGCTTCACCTCCTGGTTCTCAAACCGGAGAACAGATGCAATAGAACGGCAGGTGCATGTTTTGCGGCTCTTTAAATAAACGGCTCTTCGTGCCTCATTTAGAATGTAACTAACGCTGGATTCATATGCAAATCACCTGTCCTCGACACAGTCATTCCCAAGATGCTTGTGAATTCTCATGAATGTGTGACTGTTAAACCAGTTTGTTCGTGTCACTAACTGTATTTGTGTATCCTCACTGAACAGCAGACAAACCTGAAGCCCAAGGTGAGTTATCCTTCCTCTTCTTTTTCTTCTGAACACATTATCCCACCCACCCGTGCACTGCCCTGATCACACCTGCTGCGTAAGCATTCCCCCATTGCCTCGTGTCGTGCAAAGAGCCTCAGGCAGGTGTGCTGTTGCGGCAGCTGCTGAATGACATTTTCCAGACTTTTTTTTTTCTCTTACACTTGAACTTGAACAAACTGAATAAGTATCTTTGTATGATTTCACAAATGGCAAGTTCAGACAAAGGAGGCGTATAATGATGATTGTGCAATGACTGAAAGATTTAAGTCACCACTTCTAAAATTTGTAACAGTAATTATGTTAAAAGCCCCCAAAAAGGCATATTATAGAGAAAGCTGGTGGGAGTTTTGATATTTGCTTCTGTTTAAGTATTAAAAATCATGGACCAGTTCATGTGCTTTATCACACTGGACTGCATGATGACATTAAATTAAATGGCAAGTGTTGCTTTACTATTTAAAAAATAGTGTATTGACGAGCTCTAGCTACCAGATTCTTCCTTCCCGCCATGCAGCATCCAGAAATGTGATAGGGGTAGCGGTTGCTGACCACATATAGTTCCCATAGATTTTTCTTTCCACAGTTCTGTCAGTTTATCTCTGTATGTGTGAGTGGACGCCGTACCTGTGCGTTTTTTACACCAGACCAGCCGCTGTGTCGATGTCATGGGTTCTGCCTTTCTGCACATGCATGTTCATACGCGTCTGCGCCCACCTGCGCTTCCTTTCACTGACTCACTGCATGCCCCTGTTTTATTCCACTTAATTTCACTGACTCATTCACATTTTGCAATTTTTCTTGAATCACGCGAGTCCTCTGACTCATGCCGCTCCCTTTTTTTTTCTTCTTTGCCACTGGATTTACCGCACTCTTTGATTCTTTTTTTGTGCACTTAACTTGGTGACTCATCCATTACACCCCAACATCCCTTCTCCCCTCCAATTCTCTCTGTCTCTCTTTTGTCACTTCAGCATATCCTGCCATTATTCCTCTGTTTTGAGGGAAGCCACTGCAGGGACAATAAATAGCCAGTTTTTTTTTATTATTTTTAGAGAATTAACTGGGAACTATTGTGGAAAAATTAATGAGGAAATAATGCGGGGCAATTTTACATTCCTTTTTTTGCTTGTGGTTTTAGCTCTGGATTTAATTTAGCTGTTTGCACTGCCTTATGATCTAGTCTGTAAGCTTTAATAGCTCGTTTATAGCATTATATATATTGGTTCACAATATATATTCTGTTGAGTAACTTTCTGATATTTCCTCTGGTATTACCATTTTGTGTCCTCGATTAGAAAAACAGTTGGGAGGCTGTGTAAAACAGAATGTGATCATTTGACATATACTCACATTAAAACTACAATATTTAATGTTTAGCTTCATTGATTTTTGTAAATATCTGCTTATTCTGAATTTGATGCAGCAACACATTTAAAACAAGTTGACACAGGAGCAACTAAAGACTGGGAAAGTTGTGGAATGATCCAAAAACACCTGTTTTTCATTCCACAGGTAAACAGATTGATTGGTAACAGGTGATAGCATCATGATTGGGTTTGAAAGGAGCATCCTGGAAAGGCTCAGTCGTTCACATGCGAGGATGGAGCGAGGTTTAACACTTTGTGAACACATGATTGGCTAGAGGATAAAAACTGTTGTCAGTAAACAAAGTTTGTTTGCAAGTGATTGCATTCTGTATTTATTTATGTTTTACACAGCGTCCCAACTTTTTTGGCATCTGGTTTGTACATTATACAAGTGCTCTCCACTATAATTCCCAGACTTACTTCATTATTTAAAAAAATTAAATGCAGAGTATTTTTAATGTACTTTAATAAGGATTTATCAATAATTATCACGTTCATCCTGGCATTGCAAGTTGTATGCCTGCACTTGTTTGTGTGCCTTTAATAGGCAGTGAGAAGTATTTACTGTATGCTGGGACACAGCGTGAAAACTGCGTTGTCATAGTAACTGGATTACAGGTGCAGACAGATGAATGCTGTCACTGTAAATGCTTTTGGGGGCCTAAATTATAGGAAAGGTCTGTAAAATGGCATCAGAAAATGCTGGAACAAGGTGATACATCTCTCCCTCTTTCTCGCTCTCTCTCTCTCACACACACGCACACACACACACACACACACACACACACACACACACACACACACACACACGCACACACACACACATATGCACACTTTATATCACTGAGCCTCGCTGCTGAACTGCCATTCATTATTTCAACTGCAAAATGGTACCCGGTGGTGACACTGAACATTACAATCTCCATAAGGAGGTGTTAGACAGTGCAGTCACGTTTGTGTCATAAAACACACTCAGCCTAATATGTTTGGAGTTCAAATGGTATTTTCAAATGATGCAGACAAAGCTGACTACGCATTTGCAGCTCTGAGGCGTCGCTGTCAGTCATCTGTTTTGTATTTTTCCTACAGAGGCCAGCTCTGGCTCATTAGCAGCCATCCTGAGTACAGTTGGTGTGGCTGTGGTGGGAGCAGTCGTTGGATACTTCACCTACCAGAAGAAGAAACTGTGCTTCAAAAACAGACAGGGTAAATATCTTGCTGGCTAATTAACAAACAAATTTAAAAAAAAAGGAATATCATGATACCCGCTGTACGTAACACTGACTGGACTTGTGCAAGAAATTCCTTTAGACCATATTTTCTTGAACAATGATCTGCAAGACAAGATTTTGCTTGTTTTGCTGTTGCCATCTCAGCCCTTCATCCAGCTAGCAGCATCTTTAGTAACACTTTGCCTTAGACAGGCTCAAGGGCGAGACGGGCGGGGTGGGTGCGTGTGTGTGTACGTGTATTTTGGAGGTCAGCAGTCTTTCTTTGAGACGCGGCAGACTCAGCTTTATCCCTTAGAAAGTGTTGTCAGGTACACTCAACTCACACACACATCCTGCATACTAATACTGCCAATTCAGCAAAGTTTTCGTTTACAGTCAACATGAACAATAGGCCAAAGTGGCAAAGGGCAGACGTCAGATTGAGAATGAGGATTGTACTGTGAGCATTCAAATTATGCTCATGTTTATCAATGTTTATCAATGTTCTAAATTTGATTAATTTAATTCAATTTATCTTATTTTAATACACATTTTCTAAGACAAGTCAGTAACTATTCATGATTCTCCCTCAGTATGGACTGTAAATGTCCATATAATCAGCATGTACAGCCTGAGCTGAACCAATCAGAAACGAGTAGTTTTAGCTTTTCCACCAGAAACAAGTGAAACAAATTTTCATGGTTGTGATAACAAGCAAATAGAGCTGAGGAACTCCCCCCGGGGTGCTTTTACTTTCATACTTCGTTTATGGTCAGTAAACAAAAGGCTGGTGAAATCCAAACTGACGTGTGATGACTTGTCTGCTTCTTTTTGTCTGTGTTTTTGCGTCTGTCTTACTTAGAAGCTGATCCAGAGGCTGCACGCAAAGCCGATGCAGCAGAGGCTCAGTCAGATCCCCAGGGTAGGACACACACACACACACACACACACACACACACACACACACACACACACATAACCACACGCGAAATGTAGTTAAAGAACATATGAACACACTGATCAAACACATACAGCGCTCAGACCTTTTAAAGTGTGTCCTTTCTGCAGTCCTCAGCAACCTGTTGAACTCCTCCTAGACCAGCGACGATCACATGACTGCCTGGACACAACTACGGGCAAGCAAAGTGGCAATCTCACTGTTAGGCTCTCTCTCCTGTAGAGCTGAATTACTGTGAGGCCCTAGAGCAGGGCTGTGTGTGTGTTTCTGTCTGTGTGATCGTGTGTATGTGTGTGTGCTGGTGCGTGCGTCTGGATGTGGGAGCGTGCATATGTGTGTTCATTCTTACGTGTGTGCATATACGTGGGGGAAAATGAGTTAGATAAGAGAAAAGCAAGTAGATATATGTGAACCTTAGGGCTTTTATGATTGTAACAACATAGGAATTTATTCAAATGATTGGTCAAACTTTCTACTTTAAACCAAAATCAAACAGCTTTTTTTAAGAGTGGACATTAAAAAGATTAAATCTCACTTAATTGTGACCATGAGATGGCTAAATTATAGACCTACCTTTTTTTATTTTATTTGTATGGCTACTATCCAGCTCCAGTAATTCAGTGTGACTATAACACAGTGACAGATATTGATGTTGTAGACGTTTAACTTTGTACTGAACTCTTAAAAGTGTTTTTTTGTTGTTGTTGTTGTTGTTTGAGCCACCCAAATGATTTGGAAAATCCACTGGCACTGTTAAATAAAACACATTTACGTCTTTTTAGACGTAATTTCCTGCATTGCAATTGCAGGGCAGTCGGCAACAGGGGGCGTCAATAACTACCACTGTATTCCCTGGATTCTGGCTAGGAAAAATAGTTTCGAGATTATAATCCTAGGACTCTGGGGACGCTGTTACATGGTCCAGTGCATGTTGGGTGGGCCGCTAATGTCACTGTATGCGTGCGTGTCTGTGTTTGTGCGTGTGTGTGTTTTTATTCGGTGAAGGGGCTTAGTTTTAAATGCTACCGGGTGACTACCACTTCGCTACCACATTGGTTTAACAAACTAAATTAAGATGAGTGGAATTTCCAGTTAAACACAAAAGAATGCAAATTAACTCCTGTACAAAAACATATCCATTAATTTGACCGTATTGACTCCCCTATGTCAAGCATTCAAAGAATATGTAAATATTTTGCAACATGCTGAGACGAGCTGAAGTGAAGTCTAGTCCAACCCCTGTTTCTGTCAATGGACGAATGTTCACCTGAAATGGGCAAATTCAAAAGAGGTCATGTAGAAATGTATTAGACATCGTTCTGATGTACAGTAGTATGTGTCAGTCTAGTTGTGATGCAGTAATTTCTCCTCTATAGTGCCTTTTACTGACGCAGCCTGGCTTGACCAACCTACAGGCACACAGGGAAGAGAGCTGGGACAGTGAGAGTGGAAAAATAAAAAAATAGTAGATGAATGTGTCAAAATATATTAGAAAGCGAGTTGAGGAATGTATGATCTTAATTATTTCAGAATGTATCATGTTGGTGGTTGGAAAGCCTCACCTTGAACTGCTCACATATTGCTCCAGTTTGCTGTTTTATTTCCAGTACTTCTCCTTTTTTAAAGAACGCTGCGTTCCAAACTCTTTCATCAGCGGCGAAACCCTCCTCATTGTGTCTGTTTAGTTGAGCAAGCCAGTCGCTGTCGCAGTGTTTTTGTATCATTCATATTTCCACTCACCTGTGATTTTTATATGAATTTTACATTTAGCAGTGGTGCCTCAGAGCTGACACAGATAGTCTTTAGTCGACTTGTCCGCTGTGGTATTTTGTGATTACTATTGTGAAATGCCTCAGACGCAGCGCTGCGGCATTAAAAACAAAAAAAAAAGCCCAACAGTTGTTTTTTTGGTTTGTTTGTTTTTTTGCCACTGTAGCACAAATATTACCTTCTGAATGTCTTTTTGTTACCTTGCAGTTTTGTACTTGCTCTGCTCCCTTTAAACTTTGAAATGGGGTTATAGCGGTTGCATAGTGCTGCAGTTCATGTAAACTGTGTTACTTGTAAAGCACCATATAGCTGCAATACAGGACAGAGACTGTTGCTAACAGCCTAGCCTCAAGACGAGAAATATTAATAATCTGTGATGTCACATATCGATTAATCCTACTGTATAAACTGTGGGCTGGACGCCGGGTCAAAGCTCTGTTTGAAATGCCTTCTTATCCTGTAGCCTGTGATAGACTGAGTTCCTGAACAGCACACTGAACAAGTGTGCGTGAAATCTGTCACAGCGTCTGCTACAATGGCATGGTGTGATAATGCACAAAATACCCGTTAGATAGTACAAGCTTTCAGATACAGCCACCGATGCCTTCAAAACAGAAAAATCATCCTTTTAGTGCAGTACCCGGCCACTTCGTGCACTCCAATAAGTGCGCAAGGAATCGACAAAAGCACTGCAGTGCACGTTCAAAAACCTTCCTGGGGCTGATTGCATGTAAAGGAGACTGAAACAATAATAAATCCCTAAAAAGGGAACAAGGCTTTATCCTGTGGTCCACTCTACATTTAGTCCCGAGCCAGTCAGATTCCTTGTAAACACAAACAATCGGAGCTCAGCATCCAAACCAGAATGTAAAGCGAGGAAATCGTAGACTTATTGGGTCCTGAAGTGCACTTTCCAGACAATGCTAGGGCATCAATCATTGCGCTGACCAGTCCTGCCTTATGTCGCCTCTCGAATACTCCAGGGAGAAAAACAATGTCATCATGAGAAAGAAAGATTGAAACAAGCAGAGATGTTTTGCAGGTGATTGTAATAACACAATCTCTATGGGAGAAGCACTTTCCTATCCTGTATACATCTTGATTCATTCAGCATATTTAGACAATTCATTTTTTTTTATGTAGACTCGTGACTCTTCCTTTTTAATTTAAATATTCTGTGTTTTTACTTTGTGTAGGAACTGTCTCCTTCATTTTTGTCATCTGGCACGTGTTGTCCTTCTGGAATTGTGTAAATAATGTTTGAGGAGTCAATTAAACAGTTTTCGTGGGAGTTGGTGTTTTATTTCCCTGACAGACGTCTTTGTCTGCTGTGCGTGTGTGTGTGTGTGTTTTGTTTTTTTTACTATAATATCACACATGAAATGACCGTATTTAATTTAACAAATTTTTGTTACAGTTGGCCTGCTTTGGTCTTCACTGATCTTAAAGATGACATCCAAATACTGGTATTATTACTGTTATATAATACACACATACATACATTCCACCTTTATACTAAGTGTGTGCAGCTGGGTGCAGCTGCCTTCCTCATTGTTTGTGACTTTCATTGTGCCCTGGAGCGGTTACAAAGTTAAGGAAGTTCAGGGAGACCAAAACAAACAGCCGTCATAAGATATGACCTGCAATGCTTGATATGTCAGGTATTTATAGAAGGTAACTCATACATGTAGTTTCGAGCTGTGAGAATGATTGATGGTGACAGGTCCATAAAGATGCACCTGAGGCCCTCAGAAGAAGAAATGTGGGAACTTGCGTTGCTTCGTCTTGCCAGGTGTGTACAAACACAGTCCCTGCTTATGTGCACAGAGGTGTTTCATGCCCAGCAGCCACACCAACTGTAAACCATCTAATTAAACCCAGTACTGTCAGCGGCTTTCATGACTTGCTCTTGACTCATTAATGGAGTTGATCTCATTCCAAGTGAATCAAGCTGAATTTTCTTTCATGGATGAAACTAGAAAACTCAGTTTGTGCTCATGTCTGCAGGAGAAACAAACCTGTGAAAATACCAGAAATTAAAGATGCGTTCGGATCATTTACTTGAGTAAAATCTCCAGTATATCGTAGTACTGCATTACAAGTAAAAGTTAAACAAGTGGTCTCCAACCTGGGGATCAGGGACCCCAGAGGGTTCGCAAGATAAATCTGCAGGGTCATGAGATGGTTAATAAAACAAGAGAGAAAACAATGTGACTAGTATAAAACTGTGTTTAGTCATTAAGTCAGAACTCCAGAAAAATTCAAATGACCCAATATGAAGCAGTGCTCACCACTCGTGGACAGCCTTTGATGAGTGGCTGTCCATGCCTGGTATCCATGCTCACAGACCCTTGTCCTCCTCCACAGCTCTGTCTCAGAGGGGTGGATGTGGAAGCCAAAGGTGGATGTATTACCTTCATGCTGACCAATCAAACAGTTGGTGGAGCAAAAGGAGGGCCATGGCATATCTTACTTTCCATTTCCCCACTTTCTCTTTCCCTGCTATATAAGAAGACTTTGTGGCCAAACAGTTGTATTGGATTGCATTAGATTGTACATGCACCTAATAAAGTGACCACTGAGCGTATATGTAATCACCACAGGCAGCAGTTGAGGAAACCCATCAGATATGAGAAGGTAAATTCACAGCAATGTACTGCAGAATAAACGACCCCCACCCCAACAGGGACCCCACACTTACAGAGTTTGTTTCAATGTGTGACAGAATAGTTGTTTGTAGACATGTTTCCATCCCCACACTGTAACTACTAGCTTACTTTAGAGATTGTTAAGTTGTTTGAAGCCCTTGAGCTGAGGATGCTGCTGAAATTGGAAAGTGATGCAAGGCAGCTTCAGCAGGCTTCGGTGGGCTTGCTGGAGGCCAAACAAGTAACATCCCAGAAGGACATCAGTGACATGCAGCAGCAGCCATGCCAGGCTGTGGAGGACTGGGAGAGCTTGTGCATCCAGAGTAAGCAGCAACTCACTGTTTGGGATATACAGCTATAAGAGCTCATGTTGCTTGGTTCATTTCAACAGTCATCTTGTCTTTTCCTCAATCCAGATCTCAACCTGTCCTAAACTAAACCATGGCACTTAATTAAATCTCGGTGCTGGGCAGCCTGAAGAGCCAGCCACCTCAGTGGGAACTGCCCATAGTAGTCAAAAAGGGAACCATCTTATAAAGAAATACCGGGGGAACAATATGAGTATCAATTGGACAGGTAACAATGTCACTACATTCACTGAAAAACTACTTACAGGTCCATACAGCTTTTTAAGAATAAAATTCAAGCACTTTCAAGGTACCTAAACCAAACATTTCCAGACTCTGGGGGCTTTAGCATCACTTGCAAATTGTTACTATAAATGCAGCTGTGAAGAATAAAGTTTAAAGAACTGTTTTAGACCCACAGCAATCAGTGTGTATTATCACCACGTTTACCAGCTGTTCATATTAACTTGTGTTTTTTTATTCAGTTACTTATTTTCAATTTCAGGAGACAACAAATTTTGACCAATGGATAATGATGTTAGTGATTGTGTTGGTGAAACACCAGAGTATATTGAAAATCAATCATTTTTTCATGGATTAAATTCAAATTAAAGCAATATACTAACATTGGAAACATATAATGGTTAAAATTAAGAGTTTAAAGTGTTCAACCAAGGCCCAGCTTCAAACACAGAGAAAATGTTGGGGTTTGAATTAGTACCACTGTCCTGTTTTAATCATTACAAAGTGAATGATGGATGCTATCGATATATAAATCTTATAAGATTACACTGTCCAGTGTGTAGGAGTAAAGAAGTGTAATTTGTAACTCCTATGTAACATATTTTCCAAAATAAAGAATTTGTTAAGGACAATCTAAGCTGTACCATTTTCAATGATAAAAATCCTTCCAACACTCTCAGAGTTTGTGTCAAAAGTTGACTTTTCTGTGTAACCAGTATCTCATCTGAATCTCAGCATGCTATTGTACCGGAGCAGACAGGCCATCTGAGTCTAAAACACTGAAAACTCCTCCAGGCACTCCATGAACCTTTCCTGTGCGCATTTACTGCACACATTAAGGTAAAGGTGGCTGTGCGCTGTCGGTACCGTATAGTCAGGGAAGTGGGTCTCACAGCAAACGCGGATGTGTGACATACTTGTCGTTTTATGAATCAGTGCATTGTGTAGGTATGAGGTGAGTCCCTTTACCGTCTTCAGAGGGCACGCGCGGTGTCTTGTCACTGAGTTACGTTAAACACCAGCTGACTGTAAAAACATGTAACGATTAACCCGGAATGAACTAACAAACGTTGTTACTTTAACACCGACCTCCCCGCAGCATCGGTCAGCACGGCGTCAGTTTATAGATCAGCCGCCCCTGCTGTGCAACTTCATGTGTTCATTGAGACACGTCCTTAGGTAATATGCTGCAGTCTGCAGTGGAAAAGAACCAGTTTGACATTAAGTGGATCCTTGTGTTTTGCATGTGAGGAGGATCCGTCAAACTAGAGCAAATACTGGAAAGAAGATATGATCAGTTATGATGGAAGTGCTTGAAAGAGCAGTCAACAGGTAGGACACAACTGTGGGCAAAACTGCAGAGAAAATTCAGATTTTTTAAAAAAAAATACTGCATTTTATGTTAAAATGATGAGAATGTTATATTTTTGCTAAACGAAAAGGCCGTGGGTGAAGAAGGATTCAGATCCTCTACTAAGTACTAATACCACACTGTGAAAATACTCCACTGCAAACAAATACCTTAATTAGAAGTATGCAAGTATTATCAGCAAAACTGACTTGAAATATTAAAAGTAAAAGTACTCAATATTCTCTCTCTCAGTGTTTTACTGTATTTAATGTATTTGCATTGATATATTTTTGCTGAATTCATGTGCATGTTTTATTTAACTGCTGCAGCTGTTTAAGGTTGAGCAATATTTAACTACTTTGTGTACTGCTTTGTAGATTAATCTACAGCAGTGCGTCATATTCTATAAAATCATCACATTTGTGGTTTTGCTGTCTTGTGAGATGCACGTATCTCTAAAAAGTCAGCTTGTGATTAAAAAAGTGCATTTTCAATCTCTAAACCCATAAAGGAACGTGCGAACCTTCATTTTCAAAAAAATGTACAATGCAACTCACTATAGTTGGAGTTGCATGGCTTTCACTGGACGGGAGGGGTAGTAGAAGTATAGCGCTGCATGAAATAAAAATACTCCAGTGAAGTTCAAGTACATAAAATTTAAAGTCAAGTACAGTAGTTGAGTAAATGGATTCTCAGAGTTGTTAATGATTTATCTTCCGACAACCAGTCAGCTAATCTTAATCTTTCACCCCCAGGTCTCCCCTGTCGGCGCTTCTTCTTCTCTCCCTGCTCCAGCTGGCTGGGAGTGATGTCACAGGGGAGGAGGTAGGCAGGAAGCCCAACATTGTCCTGATGATGGTGGATGACCTGGGCATCGGTGATATTGGATGCTACGGTAATGATACCATCAGGTCAGTCCTAACAGATGGTTTTCAGTTCTGTGTCTGTGTGTATATTTCTGCCTCCTTCTATTCTCCCTATTACTGACTTAACGTTTTCATGATTGATGTAATTTATCTTCATTTCATCCTATTACATCACACCTAGGATCTGTTGCCTGGGAACATTTTGTGCATTTATTTCATGACTCTAGGTCTCTGTTCTACCTATTTACGCTCGTTCTGTCCCTGCAGGACTCCTAACATAGACAGGCTTGCTTCTGAAGGGGTAAAGCTGACTCAGCACATTGCAGCTGCTCCTCTCTGCACCCCGAGCCGGGCCGCTTTCATGACGGGGCGCTACGCCCTCCGCTCAGGTAAGAGGCGCTCATTAAACTTATTCACCCGTTGCAAGCAGGAACATCCAGGTCATGTTTGTACAGCAGTGTTTGATTGTATGTTCCATAATTGTTTATTCATTTTATTTTTGGGTATGTGTGTGTTGACTAGGAATGGGCAGCACAGGGCGTGTGCAGGTGCTGCTGTTCGTGGCAGGTTCAGGGGGTCTGCCACCCAGTGAGACCACCTTCGCTAAGAGGCTGCAGCAGCAAGGATACACAACCGGTCTAGTGGGTGAGATAACGTGATGTGACCATTTATTCATTGTGAACTTCTCCTGACCCGTCCACAGACAGCCGTTGACACTTCTGCAGGTCAGATGTTCAGATTGACACTTGTTTACATGCAGCTAGGTGTATGTATTTAGAGCGTGGACGTGTCCCTGCTTGACTTTTCTCGATCTTCTACTTGTGTGTGTGTTTTGGCATACACTGTTCTGTGCAAATGAGAGAAAGGAGTTTTGCAAACTGAAGGACTGACATGTATTCCCATCCCTGTCTCCCTCCCTTCTTCTCTGCAGGTAAGTGGCACTTGGGTGTGAACTGTGAAGACAGAGGGGACCACTGCCACCATCCGAACCAGCATGGCTTCAGCTACTTCTACGGCCTGCCGTTCACACTGTTCAATGACTGTCTGCCAGGAGAGGACAGTGACGTCCTGGCAGACCTCCAGCACACACTCCGAAATCTCACCATGCTGCTTGGGGTTGGACTTTTCACACTGGTAAGGGTGCCTTTGAGTCAGGTTATCCTTTATTCAACTCTACTTTGACATGA
Organism: Chelmon rostratus; assembly: GCF_017976325.1. Classification (NCBI taxonomy): domain Eukaryota; kingdom Metazoa; phylum Chordata; class Actinopteri; order Chaetodontiformes; family Chaetodontidae; genus Chelmon; species Chelmon rostratus. The sequence goes on along the minus strand of NC_055670.1, from coordinate 15,446,865 downwards.
TTACACAAAGGTGCATCTGAAAAAGACACACAGTACAGGGAAAGGTCTGTGATGTGAGAAAAAGATGGCTGAGATAGGAAACAAAATCAAAAGCAAAAAAAAACTCGCCAGAAAAAGAAGAAGAAATTGTGAATTTAAGAGTTCACTTAGACATGAGCTACATGGTTGAAAAAAAGAAAAACTGGGAACTTCAACTGTGCAATTCACTGTCACGCCAGCCACGAACCTGTTTTAGGAGAAAGCAATGTTGAAACTGAGGTAGTGCAAACAAAGAAGCGTAAAACAAACGACTGAAGAATAAGAATTGATGAGTACAAAATAGAGGCAGGAGAAGATTATCAATTTGCATGATTGCATACAGTATTTACATGAAGGAAGAGCAAAATGTACTTCTTGGTGGAAATAAATATCTTACTTTGGTAATGGTTTGTGATATCACCTAGTGGCCAAATCGTGGAATTGCTTCTCAGCCCAACTCCACGCCCAGTCCTGCAATAAATCCTGCAGTTGTGGAGATGATAATATTGAATATTGGTACATTATCAGAGAGATGTTAATTCAACTCTTGGAATATTTTAGGTTTAAGTTTGTTGTGGTGTTGTGTTTGGTTGCATTTAATTATAAGCTGCAACAGACTTTTGGCTCCTTTGTAGAAGATTTATATTTAGTAGCAAATCATGGTGTTCAGCACATTAGTAACCTCATTGAAACCAAAGTCTCTGATCCCAGGCACCTTTATCTATACTTTATCTGGCTATCTAGAATAAAAGGATTACAACTAGCATTTCACATAAAACTCTGCATTATAAAATGATAAGTAAATGAACCTTGTTCCTTGGGCCGTGTGTGCATTTTCAGGTTTGTGTCCGTGTGTGCGGCCTCCTTGACGTGGGCCTGTGGCTCCTGGTAGCACTTTTTTTTCTCGCTATCCTAGCAACCGGCGTGTGGTACATGCCCTTCAAACTCCTCTCGACGTGGAACTGCATCATCATGAGGAACCAAGAAGTCATTGAACAGCCAATGACAGTGGAGACGCTGCCCCGGAGGTTGCTGGTTGAAGCACAGAATTTCATAAAGAGGTATGAACGCAGGAGCAAAATACTGCGTCAGAATATGCTGTTTCATCAATTCAAGTAATTTCCTTAAACAGCTGGGCATTGTACTATTTCCAGCTGCAGATTAATACACATGCAGTGCGCTTGTATTTGCTGCGCCAGCACAGCGTAGGTGGGATTGACTTGAAATAAACCACGGTGCACATGTTTATTCTCATGAAGAAACATGCCCATATGCGGCCCCTTGATGTGTTTGTTGGTTGATGTGTTTGTTTGAGTGGAGGTCTATGGTATCTAGTAATAAGCTACACTGTCAGCTACTCAGACAGTGCCGCCTTATCCTTTATCCCACCTGACATAAAATCAGCATTTTATGTCAGGTGGCTAATATTTAATACACTCACAGCTGATGAGAGAATTTCTCACTTTCCTCCTTCCTGTTATTGTCCTCTCCTCTTCAGGAATGTTGATCATCCATTCCTCCTCCTCTTCTCATTGGCCCATATGCACACGCCACTCTTCCAAAACCCCGCCTTTGCTGGCAAGAGTCGCCACGGTCGCTATGGTGACAATCTAGAAGAAGTGGACTGGATGATCGGTGAGTGAGGGCTGCAAAGCCAGTGCGCCAGTATTGGCCATCGTTGCTCAACAAAGGATTGTTGCACACTCCGTCTCCACATGCATTTCCTTTATTAGAAGACGTTTGGGCCCCTCAGGCCTTCTTCTAGATCCACAATCATAATAAGACCCAGTCACTGGTATGTTAAACTGGCCACACCACAGTAACACATCTGATGGTGATTAGATTATCATGTTCCACCATTAGGGTGAGAGACATCATCAAGAAGCCTTCAGCGAATCAAAATAGCTTTATAAAAAACAGCACAGTGACAGGAGCTACAGGCAGTCACCAGCAAAGAGACAAACACTGTGTCTCATACCTGATGTGGAGATTTAAACTTTTCGTACAATTTTTTTGATTAAGTATTTTACCAAGTGTTAAAAATATAAACATTTACACTTTGCTATTCAGCATTATGTACTGGCCTGTAGTTTGAGGGTGGAAAGACACTGACGTTGTAATAAACCAGAATTGTCCTTTAACCATCAGGAAGGTCAGCCTCAACCATCTCTTATGCTGTGTTAATATGCTTTCTAGGTGAAATGACAGAGACGGTGGACTCCCTCGGCTTAGCCAACAATACTCTGATGTACTTTACCTCAGACCATGGCGGACACCTGGAGGATACTGATCCACGAATCGGCCAGAAAGGAGGCTGGAACGGCATCTATAAAGGTAGACATCACCTCACGCTGTTTTTTCTATGTCACTTTAAAGTGACAGTCTCAAAGATTTCAGTCCTGCTTGGTTTGGTGACACTTACACCAAACGCTGGTGGTAAGAGCAAATGCAGTTTAATACTGCAGGTCAAATAATTCTGGGGGCAGCAAAGCAAACTATTGTCATTTTAATAAGGAAGTCCGGCAATAACTGGCTTTTGGCTGAGAAGTTAAAGGTCTGTCACCTGCAGCTCTTCATCTAACAGCTCACTGTGGCTGCTCCTTCCTGTTTCGTTTCTTCCTGCAATATTTCAAACTGATCTGCTGTCAAGAAATGCTGAAAATGACTGTTGTCTTGTAAGATGCATTTTTGACGAATGATGGCAGTAAGTGCAAAGCTCACTGACAAACACACGGCATTTCCTGTGTTTGCTTCATAATAATAATCAACTTGTGTTTCGCCAGTTAAATGTGTAGTAACAAATACTTGGTTTGCTTTAGCAGTAACTTAATACTGCATTTTAAAATTTTCTTTAGTTTGGAGTGAGATTCAGTGATGGTGAACTTGCCACTTTATGAGTTGGCCTTCTGTGGCGTTACCCACCACAGGACGCGGGTCATCACTATTCAACCCCCAGGAAATATTTTTAAGAAGTTCAGCAGCTGAATTCACAATTTGAAAGCATTTATAGATTAAAAAACAATTTAGTAATTAGGATCAATAATGAATATGAGTGGTTGATCAGCAGACCTGCCAACCTCCAACCTCCTCCGAGAGACCAAACCTAACCAGGGTCTCTGGGGATCCACCTCCAGAAAACTGTTAATTTGAGTTTTCCTGCATTCTGGTGAAATTATGGAGTAATTTTGTTGCTAAAATGTGGAGTCAGGAGGACACGGGGGGAAAGGGGCTTTGGAAATTGTGACTCTCGGGAGAAACTGGAGAGTTGGCAAGTAGCTACATCTACTAACAGTAAAATTGCATGAAGAGTAAATGAGAGAAAAACGGGGCATAAGGAAATAAAAAGGACATAATTTTGTCCAGAAACCAAACAAACTAGAATTTAATAAAGCCGAGAAGGAGAGAGGGAAATAGTTCTTAGCTGAACTATTTTATTTGGATTTGTAACATTTTTCTTATTGATTGTGTCAGAGGTACTTTCACACATTTCCTGAGAAGACAACAAATGCAATTCATCTGACACCTCGGCAGATAAATTAAGCTGCTGACAAACAGCACTGTGTGATAAATTAAGAGCACGGATAAATACCACGGCATGATGCACTATAGCAGCATAATGGATTCATTAGACTGTTGGACTGCCTAAATGAGTTGTTGCAGCAAAGCTTTCATTCGCACTGTTTAGATTCTTAGCCCTGAAATCTCTGACACTCTTTCCTCCTTTAACACACTCCCCGGCCACTTTTTTGGTACACCTATACAATTTAATGCAATCCAGCACAATAGATTTGCCATAGAGATGTTAATTCTACTTAATGTTTATTATTGAGACCGCAGTTAGTGGAGGTGTTGTCCTGGACTGCATCATGATTGTAAATGTGGTGAGCGCCTCTCGGTATAAACATTACTTCAATACAATCATATTTTGGCAAAACCAGGATTACATTCAGTAGATGGAGGAGAAGTTATTGATGAGCCTAATTAATCTAACCTAACCTTTTTTATGAACATTTCAAGAGCAAAGTGAGGCAGAACTCTATACATGAAAGGTATTTTTGGATTTTGGAGAGGTGTGTGCTTGCCGCTCTCTCAGCTAAACCCACACAAGCTGTCTGCGCTGGCCTCTGGAAAAAGCCTGATGTGCAGACTTTGTCCTGTGTGCTGAGAGGGCCTACTTACATAACCTGTTATATACAGCCTATATTTATATTCACGATAAAGAAATCACGAAGGAGTTACTTTGAGGCTTCCTCTTACTCGGGGTGAGATTTGTTCAGACAGCGTAAGAGCATGTTGCCAACCCCGTCTCATTTGAACCAAAAACGGAAAATGATGTTGTTATTCAGGAGAACGTTTCCGAGCGACGGGGACACAGAGCTCTCTCCTGCCTGCACAGTGAGAGAGATGCTGTGTCAGCGTCCTCATTTCATGCCGCCGTGTTATCAGCTATAAAGGTGTTTTTTACTGCGTGAGGAAGTGGACGTGTGGGGTGAGATCTGTGAACAGTGTCAGTGAGTCTCACAGTCAGTGTGTGAAAGTCGGCAGACCTGTAAATACTGTGGGCCACAGGCTCAGTCGCCTTTGTGTTACCTCATTCAGTGATAGTGACTTAACAAACATGCATGTAAATGAAAATCGTCCAGATTATAACTTTAACTGCCATCTCTGATGTTTTTAGCAGACGTCCATGTGTCACTCTGGGTTTTAAAGTCTCAAAACATCTATAAACAGCTGGTAAAGCATCACTAACACTATAGGAAGTTATATTATTTTAATGTGTGTGTTTTTTTTACTGCAAAAATAGGGATGTTTGTCTCGTGTGCTTTCTCACCCATAGGAGGGAAAGCTATGGGGGGCTGGGAGGGGGGGATCAGGGTGCCCGGTATTTTCCGCTGGCCTGGCAGACTGGCAGCTGGAAGAGTCGTGGACGAACCCACTAGCCTCATGGACCTGTATCCAACACTGAAACATCTGGCCAAGGACACGCAGCCGGACAGGTAAGGACTGTCTCATACGGGTGCTTTCTTTGTATTGTGTGTGAGTCTCATTTGTCTCCCCCGAGTTTCATTCTTAGAAAGGCTGAAAAGCTCCTGTTATTTGTTAAATACATTTGTACACCGAGTCATCGTTTAGAGTTGTAAAGGAGGGGAGACCATACAGTTGCTCTGAGCTTCATAGTTCGAGTGTTTTATTAGCCAGATGATTACAGTGTGGATCCACAAGTACAATTCTTCATTATCTGTAAACCACAGCTTTTGTTCTGGAGGTCCTGCTGTGTGTGCACTGACTTAGCTCATTTAGCAAGTGTTCTAGGTGACAACTTATGTACGTATTGATCCTAACATATTAAGCATTACAAGATAATTACTTTTCCTGGTAGTTTGCGTTTGGGAAATTGAATGTTGACAAAGTTTCTCATAGGAGTGAAGGTCAAAAGTCTTGAATCTCTTTCTGCATGAAATGTTGTGTTAATGCTCTCCCTTGATTTTATACACACCCATATTTCACCTTCCCTCTCCTCCTTCTCTCTTTTGTACCTTTATCCCAGACAACTCGATGGCTATAACCTCATGCCACTGTTGGAAGGGAAGGTGGAGCGATCAGAGCATGAATTTATGTTCCACTACTGTGGAATCTACCTGAATGCGCTACGCTGGCACCCGCACGGAAGTAAGCTTATATTACCAAATGTGCATGTGTGAATGAGTTCAGCCCCCTGGTGAAACTCTGTTCTGTAGGTGTAGTCTCACTGCAGTGGCTTTCTCTCTTTTTCTTGCTTTTGAAAAGGTAAAATAGAAAATCCTTCAACATTCTCGCTAAACGTGTGAATGTAACTGAGAAATATGATGAGGGATGGCTGTTTCTATGGTTTTAGCTCTTGCAATTCCAGCTCTGCTCATCGATTGCAGTTCTTATTGAATCCTGAAACCAGAAGAGATGGCAAATTGCATTGAAAGGAAGAAAAAGCCTTTATTTCCAGGGGATATTCATAAACATATATACATATAAATGCACAGCATGTGACAAGGTGTTTTGTGATTCGTTTCAGCTAAAAGATAAATAAGAATATTCTGTTCTATCCTGTATTTTGCCATACAAACACTAAGTATGCGTTTCCATCCAGGTGACTCTATCTTCAAGGTGCACTTTTTCACTCCCAACTTTTCTCCCCCGGGAGCTGGCGGGTGCTATGACACCAAGGTCTGTCTGTGTCATGGAGAGCACGTGACGCACCACAACCCGCCGCTGCTGTACGACCTCCTCCGCGACCCCTCCGAGTCCCGCCCTCTGACCCCTGATACCGAGCCGCGATACGCTGAAATCCTGGAGCAGGCTGCCAAAGCTGCGGAGAGACATCGAAGCACCCTCACGAAGGTGCAGGCGTCTGATGACACTCATTCACACCCCAACGCTGACGCACACGGCGTTCAAAGCCAGATGACGTGGGACAAGATTCTGTGGAAACCCTGGCTTCAGCCATGCTGCGGGACTTTTCCATTCTGCGGCTGCAAAGAGGACACAACAGGTATTTAAGGGACATTTTCACCAGATAGTCTTATGAAGCTTGGGCTTTGTGAAGCTCCTCAGGATTCTACTGCAGGGGTTTCACATATTTCATAAATACTGTATACTTACATAATACTGTACTTTTTGTAGTGTGGATTCTTTCACTCAAAGCATTGCAAAGATGTGACATGAAAAGGTTTGGCCTTTAGACTTGCTGTAAAAACTCCTCCTCCTCCAACAAGTCACTACTTGTATTTAGAAGCTTTTCTTTAATCTAAATTTTTTTACATTATTTTACAAAACTGAATCTTAATTTGAAATGAAGTCACCCAAAATTAACAGAAATACTACTGAAAATGATCAAAATTAGAGATTAAACAGTGTACGGACTGCACAAACCCTGTGGTCATGTGCATTATTACACTGGACGTACCTACAATAGAGCCAAAACATGCAACATTTGCATACAAAGTCTGCTGTTTACATGTTTATTATTCATTAAGTGGAGAATCTGTTCATCTGTTCTGTTGTGATCTGTTGGTGCTCTTACAATATTTATTACAGGAAGTAAGTAGCATTAAGTACATGACATAATAAAAACATTATTAAAAAACTAAATGCATTTCTGTCTCATTGAATATATAATTAAATTGCTTCCCTGTTGCCTTTGAGTCACTCTGCCCACCTCCTGGCTGATAGTGAGGTTATCAGACCTTTATCATTGTGTCTAGGATGACTTCTTTCTTAGATGTAGCTTTGTCAGTCTGAGGTTTCAGGTCCGCAGCACTGAAAATAGACAGAAATTCCTCAAGAGAGTAATTTAGAACATGTGCCATTAGAGGGCAGAGTCAGACTGTGTTTGGATGATAGTTAACTGCGCTGTGCGTTTGTATGAGAGAGGGCGGAGGGGTGATTTCAGCACCGCTCTTTCACTGTGGGCTCTTGTGCTGTGTGGTATGAATTATGCTTGAGTATCAGGCTCGTGCATATTTTCAGGTCCAAACGTACACAAATGCATGAGCACTATGCAAAGCACGTAACATATGGACGTTGCTGTAACGTACTGTAATATTGCATCAGCAGTGATTAGCTGGAGGCTAGAAATCCCTTCCCTTATGCATTTTTGTTTGTTTTTAACTGCTGACTAACACCTCCCAGTAAACATCATTTTGATTTTTGATTCTCCCTTTTAGATTCTTGATTCACCTCAAAATTCCCACCTGCCGCCTCTCTCTTCTCTCCCTATTCATACAAATTGTTTTAAGGACAAATCAATGCTTTTTGATCACTGGAAGGGGGTTTTCTTTCTTTCTTTCTTTGCTCGCTCCCCTTCGGGGATGTCAGAGCACAATGTCAGCTGCGGGACAGCACTGCTCAAGGGCACTGAGGCAGGGTGGATGTTGTCCAGTCTGGTGTCCTCGTTCGACCACAAGGACACCCCGTGGCTCCACAGATCTTCAGCAATAAAAGACCTCAAAAGACCGCTTGAGCTTCTCCATCATCAGTGTCATCATCATTGATTATCGTCACCATCAGCACTCAGACTGTCTCCCTCCAGCAGTGGCTGGCTGTCAAAACATCAAAGTTCGCTGCAGCAGAAGCTTGTAATTGCTCTCCTTCCTTCCTCCACTCTCTGTTTCCTCTTCCCCCCATCTCCTCAAACTGCTTTCTTCCTCCCCTCCTCGTTGTTCTCCCTTCCTCCTCCTCCTCCTCCTCTCCCTCTGCAAATTTTACGCGCATCTGCGAGGGAGGAGGGGCATTTCATCATCATCATCATCATCAACAACACTGTAATCGTTGCCATCACAGTTGTAGTGTTTACTTCTCTCCCTCCAGCGGAGACCCGTACATCAAACACTCCGCAAGTTCATTACAGTAGCCACTCCATTATATCTCTAACAGTAAATCATGCAGTCGACCATACATAACGACGTTTGGCTGTACATCAGAGTTAATGATGGCTGGTGGGATAGAATGTTACTGGCTGTACATCATGTCACACGTAACCATGTGCACACGTAATGCTCGTGCACACACATGCACACAGTAGATCATGTTGTTTTGAACAGATCAGTGGTTCCCTGTAAAGGTCAGTGTTTCGGGGAGCTGCCATAAAGCATTTTTACAACGCTCTGTTTGACACACATAAACACCCATGCAGCCCGAAAAAGATGGGAATATTGCGTGGCATCTTAAACACGCTGGAAATAGCTCCCCTGTATCAAGCATGATGCACCAACACTAACAGCTGAGGGGCTGTTGTTGCACCGTTTTTGGACTTAGTTGTGGGTTCGTGCCTTTTGTTTGGATGATGCCGAGAATAGAGGTCATTACAGACCGGAGATTGTTTTTGAAATTAGCACTGTCCGTCACATGTGGCAGGATATCTTTGACGTGGGAAATCCATCTGCGCAATTCATTGCCGTTTAACTTCACTGGCAATGTCAAACCTGGGAAATGTATTCACTTATAAAAGCACTCTGATGCACACCGTTTAAATGTTGAATACAGACGCACACCTCAACTGTGCAATCAATTGTTCTGTTTTGGAATGGCAGCAAACAAGCACTGTAACCTTCTGCCTTCTGGCCATTATCTTCTCCGTGCTTCTGTCTGCTCAGATTACTTCCTCTGGACTGCTGCTTCACGTCTGTAGCTACATTTTCACAGTGTGCTCAGCATCCTCATGATAAACCGCTAAAAGAAGTGTTTAACATTTTGGGAAATATGCTCATTTGCTTTCGTTTTCGAGAGGTAAATAAGAAGATTAATGCCATTGATGTTTATGTCTAGTGCTTTGTGTGAAGTTGGAACTGGGAGGCAATTAGCCTATCTTAGCATAAAGACTGGTAGCAGGGGGTTGAGCTAGCCTGGCTCTGTCAAGAGCTTAAAAAAATAATCATATTAGCATCTCTAAAGTTATAGTTATAATCAACACGCTATATATTCTTTGTTTGATTCATGCAAACACAAAGGTAACTTAAACAGTTTGTAGTTGTACTTGTTATTGTACCAGTTGTAGCTATTCTTTGGAGAACAACAGTCGGGTGCAGTGACTACCTCTTGTCCAGGGTGCAGATGAATAAACTATTGTTCTTCAAGAAATAGTGGGCAGTTCCCCTAAAAGCAGAAATTGTTTCTGTTTGTGAATGGAAAACTCAAGACACGGTGCGCTTCAGTGAGCTTCAGCAGACTAATCATCTGCCCGATTTAGTTCCAAACATCGCTCAGATCTCATCCAACTCCCCAAAAGAAAGCAAGTAATTGTATTTCCTAATTCCTGTTGCTTTCATATCAGGCTCACTATCAATCTGTGGTTATCATAAGTGGTTTCCTGTAAGTCTCTAAATCACTAAGAAATTACACGTAAGTTCACACAATAGTGAGGTTTCACCACTAAATGACAAATAAGGATTTGTGTGGGGTTTTTTTGCAGCTGATAAATAATTATAAATACTCAAACGGTGAAATACCATTTGAAACTTACTAACAAGCTCTCCTTCTTTAGAGCACATCCTGTGCCTGTTTTATCCCCAGCAGTGTCACTGCGAGAAGACGCACGAGATAATTGGAGACCTACAAACACAGTAGCTGTTTGTTTGCTGAGGAAGTGTGGGAAGAAAAGAGGAAGGGAATCTATTTATATACATGAAAATGAGGGCAGAGTCGAAGTCAGTGGCCATATTACTTTTCTGTTCAGCTGAGGTTTTGTTAAAACCACCACTGACCTCTGTGGTAAAGCCATCACATACCATTACAATCTGCAGCCCAACATAGCGTGCACTCTTTGCCCTCTTATGCCTTTTATTATTTCCTCAAAATTAAAGCTAACATTGTCTGCAGTGGGTTGAAATGCCCGGGGCTACGTGACAAGGGAACTAGATAAAAAAAATACACAACGCAATGTTAAAAAGTTGATGCATGAAGGGGGGAAACAGGGGAAAGGATTTCACAGATGCAAGGTTTCTGCAGAAATCCACCACTTAATTCTTTCCTGACCAGCAAGTCCAAGAGGGCCAATATTGCTCCATCAATCAATGCTGACTATCTATTTGTCCATCTGTGTGCTTCACTTTCTGCTTAATCTTTCGTCTTATCTAAGGTGCTCTCACCTACCAAAACAGATTGCCGTGGCAAAGCAGCAATTACACACACATTACGACGCTATTACATTAGGAAGAAGGGAAAATGTGTGTGATGGAGAGAGAGCGAGTGAGTCTGTGTCAGGTTTGTCAATGAATGAGGCTTTTAGAGAGTGGGACGGAGGTGTTTACGCTGCTGTTAGTGCCAATTGGATTTGTATGTGTGTGTGTGTGTGTGTGTGCATGCAGTATACGTCTTTATGTGTGAGGACGCAGTGCGGAGAAGAGAATGTATCTGCATCTGTAGCTCTATGCTTAAGGACATTTTTTGTGCATGTACATATTAGTGTGTGAGATTACATGCATGCATGTTTCCAGCAGCACTGGGCCAAATTGTTACCGTGTGAGACCGTGTGTAAGCCTTCCTCAATCTCTGCATGTCTGTACTCTACCCTTGGCCTCTAAATGTAGATCTCATTCTGATCCCTGAGACCTGCAGGGGAGTTGCGCTGCACCAAATCACGTTGTGTTTAGTGTGTATTTGTGTGTTCAGTGCGGCACAGTGTTTAAGCATGTGTCATGTTGCGTACCATATGGTCAAAATTACCCGACACGGGACGGAGCTTCGGGCGGGGAAGCGGGGCATTTGGACTGGCATGTCGGCACAAACACACAAACACGTGCACTGTGCACACACAATCAGACTGAAACAAGCTCGCACACACATCTAATCACTAATGTAGATGTGACAAACACTTTGAGTCAGTACTGCAATCATGCACACACAAAAATGTGCACATTCAAAATCACGAACTGACCCCCCCAAAAAAAGGTTTAACATTCAGCCCCTCCTGGGTGACAGGAAGTGTTTAGTGAGGTGGGGTTTGATGAACCACAGATAGCTAAATAACTAGGCTAATGGGACAATTGTAGCCTATCACACACACAAATAGGGACCGTGCTTAACCTCTCCTCCTCCATATGCCTCCTAAACTGACAGACTTTGGCTCCAACACTCTCATCTGTTTTTCAGTTCAGCACTAGAGAGCAACGGCTCTCAGGCTTTTTGTTGCCGAGGCACACTTTGATTCAGATGTGAAAAAAAAGAGAACAACTGCAGCGAAATGCTAAACTACTCCCGGTTAGTAAGACGCATCAGAGCCGTGTGTGTAATTTAGGGGAATTATAGGTTTTCAAAGAGAGACCCACTCCCATATCTGATACCTCAGCCTTCATACACACACATATGCACACATGCTGCATGAGTCTTTTTCAACTCGGCAGATGTCACAATGATGTCAGTTAACATGTATGACAGGCTTCCTGAAAACTACATGTATGGCCCGCATATGTTCGCTCATCCTGCTCAGCGGTTACAAAACCACCATGTAGGACTAACTGTTCTCAGGGTTTGCATTTTGTTGTTCAAGGCTTTCTTTCTTGAGCTTGACATAAATTAGGTAAAAAATACCACATGGTTGGTGAAGCGATCGGGATCAGTCCCATCATGTTGTTTTTTCGGCACTTTAGGCACAAGTTTTAACATGAAAACCAAAACCTGCTTTTTTACACTAAATAGCAATAATCATCACTGTTTGTTGTTTAAACTGTATTTAAGATAAATCCATGCGGATTTCCATGTCTGAACTCTGAAAATGTGGCCATGAAAGGAAAGGGGAAGAATAAAATTACTGACCAACTACGCCACCTTAGGAAATACATACAGTAACATTCAGAAACGTATGACACTAAGTATTATAACTGAACTTGGTTAACACTTAAGGAAGCACAAGCTCAATAGTTTTTAATTATAGAAATTAAATAAAGAGGAGGAACTGGAAGTAGCTGCAGGAGGGAAAAAGAAAACAGGTCACCTTTTCAAAGTAATCTAATATAAGAATCTATTGGTTTGTGCTATTGGGTGTATTTATGGTAAAAAAAAAATCCTTATCACAAAAATACACATATTTTAATATGACTACAACAAAAGGGAACTCGCCTCCCCAACAAGCCAGTAGATTCAAGTAATGAAATCAGCTCGACAGCAAAACTAACAACAGAAAATAAATTGCTAATAGCAAAAGCACACAAGTCCTGACAAAATATTTAGCATTTTTAGACCTTTTGTGCCAGCAAGATGTAAACACAGCTGAAACCAGTTTGAAGCATTTTCAGGGAGGACCAGATATTGCTTCTATAAGTCCTCATGGCGTGAGGAGCAGGGGAATAGGACACAGAGCAGGAATGAATAATGGAAAAATGGTGTGATGGTCAGTGAAGGAGGGAGGGGTGATATGTGATGGAACGAATGATAGTGGGACAGACGCTGCAGGCATACCAATAGGAGAAGTGCTCGAGGTGTGACCAACATGATACAGACTGGCTGATGACAAATTGAACAAAAAGTCTCTTTTTTTCCTCATAGGCGGGCTAGAGGAGAGATGGAGCAAATTTATTCTTGAGGAAGGAGACCAGCTTCGGTCACACTCTTTCATGTTAATGAGAGACTGACAGAGAGATGAACAGGTGGAGGTACTGAGAGAAGCACTCGTATCATAATGAGTGGGGAAGAAAATAGGAGGAGACAGGCTGAAGTAGGGAGGAGAAAAAGAAAATAATTGCAAGACGCTGATCAAAACCTTAAGGGTCTCACTCTAGGGGTGAAATTGAAATGAAAAAGCGCCATGGCAGCAGGGAGAAGAGGATGCTTTTTGGAGAACGACTGAAAAAGTTTATCTCTCCAAAGGCAGAAAGAAGCTTTAGTGGTCCTGTCTGTCCCACAAAAAGGGGCAGAGACGAGAGAGAAGCAATAGAGAAGCAAGAGGCAGAGGGAGGTCTCACTGCTAAGATGCTATACAACACGGCCAAAAGTATATGGACACCTCTGGTTCACCAAGCCCTGTGAACTATAGTGATAGTATTATCATAAAAGAGTATTTCATAGTTTTTGTGAATGGTGGAAAGTAACCAATGTAACTGCTTTATACTTGTCCTCTTTTACATTTGAGGGGACTATTGTACTGTTTACTCCACTACATTCATTTGATCAATTAAATTCCTTCTTACTGCAGCTTCAGATTAATAATAAAAATGTAATCGACAAATGAACTATGATGTATTGAGATAAGATAAGATAAGACCTAATGCATTCACAGGCTACCCAGGAGTGTATAAAGTCATGAAAATTAGCTCCACATTTACCAGCTGCAACATTTAAGTCATACTTAATAATGTATTCACAATTAGAATTCAGTATTATAATACAATACATTATTCTGAAACAGGCCATTCTGCATAATGAATACGTCTTCTTCTTTCTGCGGTATTGCTGCTTTAATTAAATAAAAGATCTGAGTACTTCTCTCACCACTGGTCTGGACTAAGCCTTTCATTTCCAACAAAGGGAAATTTTAATGCTGCTGCATTCAGTGATATTTTAGACAGGAGTGTCCAATGGTGCAACTTTGCGGCAATAGCTTGGGGAAGACCTTTTCTTGTTTCAGCATTACAGTGCACCTGTATGCACGGGGAGGTATAGAAGTGTCTGCTCTTGTGGCTGAAAGGGCTGATTCTGCAACCACGTCCTAAAAACTGAAAGCCTTCCCCAAAGTTTAGAAGCTGTTATTCACGATGCTGAAAAAGCACTTACTGCATGGGTGTCCGTTTACTTTTGGCCACGTAGTGTCGAAGTGTGTGACACTCTGTCTAGGGAAAATAAAAGGACAGAGAGAAGGGATCAGACATCTCATCTTGAAGGAGAAAGAGAGATGACACAAAAGACTGAGGGAGCAAGACGGTGAGGCAGCGTTCTAGAGAGATGTCTGAAGACTGATAGAAGTATTTGTCATCACCGGAGAGATGAGAAGAGGAGAGTAAGACGAACCGAGGGGTGAGAGAGAGAGAGAAAGAGAGACGGAGCGAAGGAGAGAGGAGAAGGGACGTGAAGAGAGATGGGGAGGGGTTCAGGGGGCATAATAATGACAAAATGACAAGAGGATGATCGAAGCATGGGTCATGTTTACCCACAGGAGAGGGAGGGTGAGAGAGATGGCGGGGAGTCTGCAGGCGGAGAGACGACGGCAGACTGAAGGGTCACTCTGTTTACGGGGAGAAGGAGAGATTGAGGGATATTGATGTGAGCAGAGAGGAGAGAGATGAGGAGAGACAGCTCGGGATGGAGAGAAGGCCTCTGGCACTGGAAAGAGAAAGGGATGATGAAGCGAAGGAGGGACAGGAATGATGAGAGCCTGAGAGGGGGGAACACAGTCACAGAGGGGAGAGATGAAGGGAAAAGAAGGATGGTTGAGGGGGAAAACAGGGAGAGAGAGGCTGAAATCCAATGAGAATATAGACTCCGCTGCACAGAGGCAGGTCTTTGATGTTCTGGAAAAATGCAGCAGACACGAGGGGTCCGGTCTGTAGCAAATGTACTGTGTTTTTAATCCAGATGAGGGAGTCTGCGGGGATTGAAAGAAGAGAAGCACGAGGGAGTTTCCTATGTGTTAGAAGGGAGAGGTACATTCAGAGGGAGAGAGTCGGTTGCAAAGCTATGAACATGCTAAGAAAAAGACTGTGAATTGGGGGAATGGGGGCGCTTCAGAAAAAAACCTAAATGTCAGGAGAATCCAAAAGATTTTTATTGGGGTCTACTGATATGGAACAAACACATTCTCACATACATATTTAGGACAAAATACAGGCACTTTCCCAGAGATCCCACCTCTCCCAGCTCCAAAGAGAAGCCCCTTCGGCCAGATGGCCATCAGGATCAGCTCTACACAGTGTCAGAACCAAACTAGCTAAAGAAAAAGACCACTGAACATAATGCATCCAACAAAAACTGAAAATTAGCTTAAACATTATATAGCAGTGAACAGGAAATACCTGATGGCAGATTATCTGGGATCTGTGAGCTACGGAGGCTGAGAAAGACATTACCGTCTGGCCATTGAGATAGAGATGCACGGATCTGGCATCTCAGAGAAAACAGACAATTCAGACAGACTGAGAGTCTTAAGTCTGCCGACAACAAGATGTGCAGAGAAACTCTTCCTGCTGCACTGCAGCTTGTATGGAGAAAAATAAACCCAGGATATCAGAGTCACAATGAAACTTAATTCAATATTTACTTGGGGAAAAACTTGCATGGCTGCAGACGCAATAAAAGAGTGTCACAGCCTCCAGCAGAACATGAAACTACTAAATACCTTCATGATTTTTATCTAATCTGTGTGTCCGTGTCTGAGTTTTTGCCATTACATTAAATTGTGGAGCCAGATCTCTTATCATAAATGTTCTTTCATCTCTTTTATGTTTGTTTCGTTATATTTACACTCCAGACTTTGCACAACATGTTTTAAAAACTTAATTCCGGTTGTGCAAAAATAAGAGCAGATTTGAATTTGGAAAAAGAAAGTAGAGCGGAAGACGGCGTGGCAGAGGGGTGACTTCTTGTCTGCAGAGAGAGTGACGCCCTAACCCGGGTGAGAAACACATGAGCGAGGCAGACGGCGGTGGAGAAAATGCTGACTCACTGCGTTGGGAGGAAAATGGTGGTAATGAGTGAGGGTGAGGCAGCCAGGAGTGGGTGAGAATAGATAAAGGGGACGAAGGGCGGAGCGAGGGAAATGGTGGAGCAAGGGAGAGAGAAAAAGGGGAATAGAGAGAAAAGAAAGCAGAAGAAAAGAGGGGGTGAAGGGAGTGGCGGGACTGAGGTCATACTTTTGCTATCATTAAACATATGTAGGTCATGACTTTTTTTCTCTCTTGACATTATTTAGGCTTTAAAGCACACCTGTTTTTTTTAATGATAATGACCGCATGCTGGAATGGGCCTCCGCTGTGTGTGTGTTTGTCATTTCCGTCCTGTATGTGTCTTACATTCAACGCCCAAGTTCATCCCTCAGTACTGACTCCTGACCTCTGACTTCTATGTTCGCTCAACCCCAAACTCGTGGAATCCTCGAGATGCAAACTTTAAACACTGCTCGTGAATATTTACAAAAAAAGTCAATAGCCTCCTAAAGCAGCTGTGCACTGTAGTTTTTTGCAAATGTCGCTCAAACAGGAGTGAATAGTGCATTTATTGATATTATTAATATTATTATTAATATTTACAGCAGCAGGACAGGGTATGTATGATCGACTCAACCCCCCCCCCAGTTCTAATTATAATGAAGGAATATGTCACCCAGTGCAACAGTGAATCATTAATATTGAATTTTGTATTTTATATACTGTATTTTGTTTTTGATCAATGGAGGTCTACAGCACCGAGGAATAAGCTCTGTTAGTCTTACAGCACAGAAAATACTCGTTAGTGGGGTCACTTCAGTGCTGGTTTTTGGTCTTTTCATGGGATTATCATGATTAAAGGAAGAAATACTTGGTTCAGGTTGGGCAAAGGTTGTGATTCTGTACAGTTTTTATTTTATGTTTTACCCCGAGTCGACACTCTGTCTTCTGTCTTTACGCATTTGCCGGGATCGTCCCTGCATTTGTGTTACTTCTGTATTCAGTCACTGTGGGTGAGTGCATGTGGGTGTGAGAGATTTAAATATGTGTAATATATAAATATATATAAAAGACAGCTAAATAAATTATGTGTGTGTGTTTAAAAGAGTGAAAACAGAGCGGGTGTGTAGCTGAATAAAGAGAGAAGAATCCACTATGGTCTTTGTGCAGAGGTCCCTGCAAACCAGCAGCTGTAACAGCAGCGAGCAACTCTCATGGAGGGACTCTCGCTGTTTTCTAACGTTGAACTGTACTTGGCCAAGAAACAGTTCTTTGATATGCCTGACTTTTCCTGGGCTTTTGTTCCAGGTGTCATTTCTGTATAAGCTTTACATCAGTGTGTCTCCATATCCTTCTCTTGCCAATATAGGCCTGACTTTTTCTTAGGCATATTTTTAAATAAACAGATACTATCAGAGCAATGGCTGTAAATGACTTAATCTGTGCTACAACAGAGTCCTGCAGTTGTTGATACCCTCCATCTTTCTACGTACCTCTGTAAACATGATGGCAGTGTGGAGAAATTTAAACTGGCTAGTTGGACACAGAAGGGTGGTGTAACTGTGATCTGTCATCCCCGTTCAAACCATCTTAGCTTCATCAGGGTGGAGTGTTGCAACGGTGCTCGCTCATTTAAGCTGTCTGTGACTGCATGAAAATTGATGCAGCACGCTGGAAATATTTTTTTGTATAAAGTTTCTGGCTCTCAACCATAAACAAACCATAAAATACTTGAAAGGTTATTTAGTCTTGGACACTTGAAAGGCCTCACCATCTGTGTTTCCGATGGTTTGGAAAGAAGGAACGACACAAAGATACCATTGTCAGCTCTCTCCCTGCTACAGCCAATGCCCAGTATATGTGGTAGCTAAGCTGAGATAGCATTAAGTATTGGATTGCCATTCAAAGATATGCAATGCTAAATTATTTAAATCTACAGTGATCTACAGACTATAAACACAGAAATTATGCCCTGTGGTATTTTGCAATGTGTTCTTATTGACATGCTATTAGATACTAGTATCACTGAATGCCAGGCTTTAGAAAAGTTTCTCTCTTGGATTGTTGTCAAAATTCAGAAACTTGACTATAACTTTTGTCTCTAGAATCAACACATTATGCAGTACTTGACTAAAATGGCTAAAACATGAGCAGAATTTGAACTTACAACCCTGAGAAGTCCCCATTCATTTCAATCAGGTGAGCTGGTTTTGTTGGCCAGTCGTGGTCCAGCTTTGCTCCTATTTATAGCGGCGACTTAGCTTTACAAATCATTGGATAAGTACCTTTTTTACTGAGTTGTTGTTCTGAAAATGATCAAGATGGAGGTGTTTCTGCATCATATACCTGCAATACAAATCAATCAAATTGGATCAAAACAGAAGAAAGTCCTTTATCTTTTGTTTTTCACATCTTACAAATTCCCAGAATCATTCAACAAAGTTACCCAGTAGTTTATTTTTATCACCTGAGCTCACAGTCCCGATCACTCTACTGCCTCCTGCAAAATAATAACTATGAGGGAAAAATGCATGAATTGATTTCTCTTTGTTTCATGTTTCATTTTTCACCTGAAAGGAATTGACGGTCTTTGCAGCGGCCCACAAGACTGGAGAAGAGGGAAGGCCTTTTTTGCCATTGTTCAGTCATCACAACAACAGATTGCAGGGACAGACGGGGGAATATTCTCAACAACAGAGCTCTTTTCAGTTGTGTTGCAACTAAGAAGTGTGACATAACTCAAAAAAAAAAAAAAAATCCATCATGCTCTTTCTGTTTCTCACTGTGGGCGTAATAGTATCTCATTATTACAATGGCTGCATGAGCCTGTGCATCACAATAACTTGTCCCTAATAAAGCCACTCTGTTGTGTTGCTTGTGGTTCAATCTGCCTCATTTCAGCACCAAGATTTCTACTAAAAAACAGATGAAGTGAGCGTTGGTGGTCAAAGAGTAATGGCTGGTCATCATTCACCCTGTATGACATGACGGTTGTGCCACAGTGGATCCTAAGGCGTGAGTGTACGTTTTGAATGTTCCCAACTTGAAATGTTTAGGAACGCTTGGTCTGTGCAGCCTATTGAAGTCGGCTGTAGCCAGTGAATCTAAATGACTTTGGTAAGTTAAGTTGGCAGGCTGACTCCTCTGTTTGTCTGTCTGTCTAAATATGAGCCGAGCGCTTCGGGCGATATTTCCCCTCCTCGCTCATCCTCCTCCTCCTGCTTTGTTTTTTGGGTCTCACTGTCTTTACCCCCCCCCCCCCCCCCCCCCCCCCATCCCTCTTCTTCTCTTTAGCTCTCTTGTCTTTCTTGCAGTCTTTCTTCTGTGCACTCACTTCTTAGCCGGTTCGACGATCATTTCTTACGTCAAGCCTTCCTTTTGTTCCATAGATTCTCTCAGTCCTCCGGCCCTCTCTCATCTGTCCTTAATCTCCCTCGTCTATATGCGTGTGGTGCTCCAGCAGACGTTATTTTATTCTACAAAAAGAACAGCAGTTTGTGTGATGACCTGCAAAAGCATCATCAGCATAATCTTATTTGTACCATAATACAAATTTCCTGTAGGATAGAGAAAGCTATTTGTTTGAATTTATGGAGAGGTTTAGCTCATGATTACAGTTTGGCAGCAAATCATAATCATGTGCTGAACCTTTCCGAGTACATATGGTTAGTATCAGATTTGTAAAAAATCATTTGAGTTGTTGAAGTTTTTGTTTATATAACTAAGTTTAAGCTTACGGTGTGTCTAGACTGAGAAAGATGAGAAATTGTGACGGTCACTTAACACATTCGCTTGCACACTATAATCATCAGCGGCATCCTCTGCCCTTTCCCCGAAATCACATGTTGGACGCAAACATGTGGCTTTTTCACACACAACATCACACTGATTGTACACACATGCATAAACATCACACACACACACACACACACACACACACAACCCACCAGTTGTGAGCTGAGTCAGAACCCCTCAGGTTCGCTGACTTAAAAAGCTCTCCTGTTAAATCTCTGATGGCATTGCCTGCACTCCCTGTAGCCTGCCATGCACATGCACGCGTGCGCGCACACACACAAACACACTCAGGGTCTATGGCAAATGTTGATGTGCCTCCAGTAAGCTCCGTGTGCACACAATCCCAATGTAACACACACACATAATAAAGCATGCGTGAATACATCCCCATCCACACATGCACACTTAGACAAATTCATGCATAAACAAAAACACACACACACGCACACATATGTGCACAGAGACACTGATATGATCATGTGTTTGACTTCCCCAGTGCAGTGTTGTTTGTAGATCTGATGTAGAGCCACAGCAGTAATGTGGCTCTACACAGTGTTGGTCTGTGGGGCCACCAGTTTCATCCAGACTGAAATATTTGTGCTGTGTTGTGATTGGAAGGACTATTTCATAGATGTCAACCCTCCTGTTATTTCCGGGATTCTCATTCTCATTCATGTTCCCCTCTGGTACAGCAGGTAGCAGCATGTAGAACATTAGCTGTAACATCTATTAAAGTGTTGACACATACATGCAAAACATCTGCCCTCGTCTACCTCAGCTGTACTTTGTGTTTCGTGCTAATTAACAAATTATACCATGCCGCCACGCTATACTCAGATGGTGAACAAGGTAACATTTAGCTCAAAGCACTAATGTGCCTAACACAATGTCTACTCTGCCTCTAGCTGTATTGATTAAAACAGGAGCATATCTGCTCTGTCAGATGCCTGCCACAGCTGTGTGACTTTCACGTTCATAATCATCAGGCCTTTCAGCTAAAGCCTTGCTAAATGTGCATGACAGTTTGAGTAGTAGATAACGTGGTCGCCATGGATACACAGGTCTCACAGCCAGCACACAGTTCACACTACGAACTTCATGTACATGTGTTGCTGTTCAAATGCCATTGTATACATGTATTGCTTGTATTTAATAGTTTGCGCTACACAAATCATTTTAATTGGCTCTTGCTGCTGTCACTTTTGCTTTCATGTTTTCTCCAGTTCTAAGTGGAAAAAGCATCTGCAAATATTAAGTGGTGATCCAAATTAAGTGAAAACTGTTGCGGAGCCTGGCACCTCCGAACATCTGAGTCAGTCAATGCGTCACGTCACACAAGGGAGCACGGGGCTCCTCGGTGTGGCTTTGTGTCGAGACAGCCACAGGACCTGGTCAGCAACAAGGGGCGTGCTGAGTGTCTACAGTCTATGAACCGAGCTTGTTCTGGTTTGATGGCGTCAGTGTTTCAGAGCCGGAGATTAAAATAATTCCTTTGCACGCAATGAGGAAAGGATCTCATATGCATGGCTAACAGCAGATTGTTTTGGTTTGGTTTTATGTCATACAATAATATACACACAACACGCTTATTAAAATATACATTAAAGAAACACAGATAACCAAAACAAAGATCACAGTATGGGACACGGATGTGCTGTCGTTTTGCGCTCATACACAGATTCACATGCAGGATCACACGCAGACACAATCACTTAATCTGCGTTTTTTTAATCAAGTCCAGAAAATATGACTCATAAGAGGCCACTGCATTTTTTTTTTTTACTTCACACTTATTAAAAATTTTGGCAAAGACAATCATACTTGTACTTCAGCTTCTTCAGCAACATATATATTGTGCAGATGGAGCACTGGAAATCACGTTCTGGCTTCAGCTACAAAAAGTTACAGGCTGCCTTTAGCATTTTCTTGGTACCATAAGACGCATAAATCACAGCATTTCTGCAAGTCACTGCAGCGGAGGTTGTCAGCCCAGTGCCAATGATGTAAAAGCATTGTAACATTTAAGCTGGAACAGAGGGCTGAGGGTATATTTAGTATATCTGATGCTCTCTCTATAAGTCATTGTGCAGAGAGGAAAATCGCTTCAGTGACTTTAATATAAATGTAGGCTGTGACAGAGACCAGGGAATAAGAAGACATCACCGTAACTGGGGATTGATATCATCCTGCCTTTTTTGAGAGTCTGAAATGGCAGCCCCTCTCTTTCCATTTCCTCTAGTTGATGCTCTGTCTCCTTTTTTTTACTCCCTCCTCCTGTTTCTGTCGCTTTTACTCTGTCTCCCACCCTTCCTCTCGCCCCCCAAAGAAGATAAAATTGAGATTACCTTAGCAAGACCTCCTTTCTTGTCTCTCAGAGGAGGAGAGTGTAATTACTGTGCCTGGGCCTTCGCCGGAGTCCCTCAGCCCTTATTGTGTTTTAAGAAACCTAATTTTCACAGCTGCAACTCCACACTTTAGATAAAAACAAATGAAAACGGTTCAGTTGTATTTTCAGCAAATTTCATGAAGTTAATGTATAGAAGGCATTACAGGATAAGTGTGTGTCCCCTGTTAGTGTCTCTGTGTTCGTGTGTGTGTATGTATGTGTGTGTGTTCCTGCCCTACCTCCCTATCACCTGGATCCTGTGCACACCTGCCTACAATCAGCACGTCAACCTGCACATATCAACCTCGGCTTTCCTCCCACTCTTCACCAGATCGTTGTCTCTCCTGCTGTGGCAGTTTACGTCTCCGGCCTCTTTGTCTGTGTAGTCTAAGAACTCTAACAGGTGATTTAGGCGTTTGTTTCCTGTGCCTCAGGATCATCTCCACCCTGCCTTCCTGCCTGTCCCTCCTGCCTTCCGGCTCACTAGCTCACCTGCCTGCCTGTCTCTCTTCAGCTAGGGTGTAATTTCCCCCTAAACAAGACATTGAAGCTAGCTAGTTTGATACTAAAGTGTCACTGTCAATGTTTGGTTGCACTACAGAGACATAAGGTTCGTTTTAATCAACTCTGGCATAAAGTCAAAACTAACAAAAATATTGTTGCAGAAAATACTCCAGGCCGGTGCTTCAGGCCTCTCTAGTACGTTAATGCTAGCTACGTAAATCATGGTTGTTTTTAATGTGTTTGTTTTGGGCTTTTGCAGCACGTTTGTCCTTGTCGGCAACCGCACTCATGTCAAATTTAGTCAAGTTACCAGCGGTGCCTGCCTAAAATATGGAGTAACGCTACGTTGACGTGAGCTTGTCTACTGTTCAAGAATAGTTTGTGTGCTGTCATGGAGAATGCACAAAACAGCTGGTATAGTTTGCTCCTCATCCTCAATATCCCACCTTTCAAAATAATGTGCCAAGCCAGCTGTTATTCCAAAGAGGACTAAGGGCTAAAGGTCTAACTCTAACTCCTGCACCTCTTAAAATGTTAGCAGCCTGTGAACTCATCCTAACTTCATCCTAACAAATCATGTTTAAACTAGGCTTCATTTGAACTAAAGCATAACCGGTGCAACCCACTGCTGAACTATAACTGTAGCGTGAACACAAAGAAAATGTGTCAAGACTTTAGAAATAATCTTTGATTTAATACACCTGAATGTACTTTCTGGGGCAGACAATGACTGCAGACATAGTGTGTAATACAGGCCTTTGCCTCCCTGAGACTGTGTATTATCATGGCTCCCTGATACAAACCAGCTCTCTGTGTCATGGTGTCTTTTATGGCTCCCACACTGAGCTTTCTCTTTCATCTTTTATTATGGTTTCTTCTCCTCGTAGATATTCTTTTCTTAGTCGTTCTCTTATCTTTCTGTTTTTATCTCTGGCTCTTTCCATCTCTCTCGCTCTCTCTGTTTCACACACTCACACATGCACATTAAAACCACAGAGTGCAGAAATATCCTTCCTAATGAGATACAACAATATCTAGAACCAGCTCACACACATGAAACACACACACACATCCGCAAACACTCGGGCTTATAGCACACACACACAAAGCCATACAGGGAGAGAGAGACATGCCCTCAGAGTTCTGCAGCTTATGATAATGTCTGTCTCTTCCAATTAGGCACTTCTATCTCCTTAATGTTTTCCACCCTCCTTGCACTCTTTTTCCTCTTTCGTCTGTCCCTTTTCCCCCTCTGTCTCTCTCTACTCTTTCTCATTCATTCGTTCTCTCTCTAAGCCCCTGTTATCAGTCTGTAACCTGTCTCTGACACAAAACAGATGTCTCTCATCCCCTCCTTCCTCCCTCTATCTCTTCCTGCTCCTCCGCCTGTCTATCCTTTCACCTCGTCCTCACCTACCTCCAGTTCTCAGCGCTACATTTTCTGTCTGCCCTTTTCTCACTGCCTCCCATTCACTCCTGACTTTTGTCTCTTCCATGCTTCGTGGACTACATTCTCGCATTCTTCTCTGTCTCCGGGATAACATCAGCGGCGTAATGATTTCCAGAGGACCAAGTGCTCAGACGGGTATTGTTTGACTGTCTTTGTGAGCAACGTCGCTCACAAACAATACAAACAAACATTCATAAATCAGGCTGTGGTTCTGCACTTTGTGACCGTCTTTACTGGTCTTGAGCGTTCTTCCCTTCCTCCGTCTCTCTCTGAGGTTGTTTTTCATTCATTCAAATGCTGATTGATCAAACATCCACTTACCCCTCCTATCTGTTTCTTTTCCCTAGAGGGATGAGCACATACATCAGCTCATTACAATATCCATCCAATGCAACCATCTGTCCATACCCATAATCCTCCATTCAGACTGTTCCAGCATTATTGTTTTCTGCTCAAGAATCCTCTGACCGACCCAGAGTGTCTCATAAATCAGCCATATTGGTTTCACACATAGCAAACTTACATCTGCCTATTTATTGCTTTGCTAATCCTCTCTACACTTGTGTTTATTCATGCACTCCTTGATTCCCTCTGCTAATCTGTTCCATCCCAGATCACCTAAGGCGAGCTCACCTGCTACAAAATAGAGAGAGTCTCATTATCTCTGCCACCTGATGAGTGTGTGCCAGTGTGTGTGAGCGGTTGTGTGTCTCTGTTTGTTGTTGTTGTAGGGTTTTTCTGGGTGCAAATGAGGATATGCGCAAAGTGCACAGCGAGTGTTTGTGTGTGTGTGTTCCGCTTGTCATCCCTGAAAGAATGGTCATCTCACAGCTGCTCTACAATTTATGTCTATAATTACTGGGTACATGTGGAGGAAAATGTTGCTCTAAACCAAGAGCGTTATCCATGTGAGTGTTTGTGTAAGTGTGTGTGTGTGCGTGTGTGTTTTTGCATCCCGGGGTGTTAGACACATTTTCAAAATATGACACTTTCAATTACTAAATCAGCGGTTCTTTAGCCATGAATCAACCCAAAACTGCTCTGCAGGCTTGTTTCCGAGGGTTCTCTCACAACACAAAAGCATTACTTTGTTTTAATGGGCCCGGGTCCCAGCGTGACACTGAATTTATTCAATCTGGTGAAAGTTTAAGAGTTTGTCTTCTAAATCACAGAGTTATAAAGACAATAGAGACACTCCCCTCTGCAATATTCCCAGGCACCCTTCCCTTCCATAAATCCAAGACTTCCAATTTGCTTAGGTTTTTTATAGAGGAACTTTGTTGAGGTCTTTCTCAGGGCTGGGATTTCCCAAATCCATGTCTCCTCGTTGCCATTTCACAGGAATATAGGCTTAGTTTAAGAGAAACAAGATAAATAAGCAGAAAAATCGTCCTGAGCTGAGCTTTCTGTGGGAAATGATCTGGATCTTTGACATTTTTGTTTCTGATTTGTATGTTGTTTTGGCCTGTTGTGGTGAATTTCTTAATAATGATGCAACAAAGCATGTCTGATTAAATAGTGTTTCAAATTCAGCCAACATACGCAGAGGAAAAGTTTTCATTCATGTAAAGCTTTAACAGTCTTATATGTACTTTCACATTTCCTGAGTTAAGAGATTGTACTTGAACTTAAATATCTAGAAAAACCCTCAGTGGAGCTAAACCTCTGTTCCTTACTAGTGGAGGTTGAGATAATTTCTTTTGCACTATTTATAGCCACATAAAGCCATTATACGAATCCATTATCTCCTACCAGTAACCGTGCATGACTCCAAAAATTAATATTGACCAAATGGAGAATGGGGCATTTTGCATTTCATGTTGCATGCTGAGAGATCATGATGTATTGTAATACATTTTAAATAATAAATTTTGAATAGTGCTCTTTAGGACTTTAATTCAACCCCACTTTAAACAGTTAATGATTTCACAAATATGTCCATTAGTTTAGGAATTGTACAATAATACATTAAAAGACACTAGTGAAAGGATGTGATAACGCGCGCTTTAATAAAGAAGTAAAAGTTCCCTGATCGTGTCTTGTTTCCTTGGAGAAAAATATTTTGCATGTTTATTTCTTTTTTATTTTTGTTCCACTCTTGAATTAGTGGACTTTCAAGTTTGAAGACAATTAAATAATGTACAGCAGGAACGCCTGAGTTGCTCTTTGGGGCCTAAACATAACACCGATGCTCGTATTCCAGAATTAGTTTTGGGGGCTGAAAACAGTCAACAGCCCTCTGTTGAGCAGATGGATCATTATCTGTTAGCAGTCGGAACACTTTTTGTCAGGTTTCTATTTATCCATTAGCCTTTTGGGAGTGCTGATTGAGGTTCATAAACAAAGCAATAAAGCACAAGTATCTTGTGTTTAAATTTACTAAATGATTAAGTAAAAGAATAAATTAGAGAAACCATTTCGATTCTGGTGATTGAGTGAAGCTAAGCTGCTTGGGATGTCTGGGTCAAAAATATAGACAGAGATCAAACATGGAACAGCTGAAAAGACTCTTGTAGCTGTAAATATCGTAATTAAGTCAAACAAACATAGTATATCCTCTCATTATGGGTTCTGACAAAACTATTGGCTTAAGCTTTGTTCAAACCAGCTGTCTAACCCTCCCCAAAGAATCTCTGTCATCCATGGCTTAACTGTGACTTTTGTTCATGCACCTGAGCAATGTTTGCAGGTCTTAGGGCACAGTAACTGGGCCCCTGCAAGTATGCATGTGTGTGTGTGTGTGTGTGTGTGTGTGTGTGTGTGTGTGTGTGTGTGTGTGCGTGCATGTACGTGTGTGTGTCCTGCAGTGATCCACTTTCCAGCCCCAGTAAAAGTAGGCCAGCCAGTTAGCCCATGAGTCAGCCTTTTCTCCTGAGAAAGGCGACTCCCTGACATGACAGCATCGTTAACAGCTGACCAACACACCCTACCAGGTGGACACACACACACACACACACACACACACACACACACATGCAAGTATTATCACATATACAGTAGATGGACGCAGACACATACAGTATAAAACCACACAAACACGCACAGCTGACCTGCTGCATGTGTCGTAACACACCCAAAGTCTGCTCTCAGCAGTATTTCGCGATGGATACTGTAGCCGCGTGTCTCCACTGGCGTAAAAACGTGACGCTGAGGTCATTAACTCTCAGCTGAATTCAAATGAATGCTGACGTGAACCGCGTTGAACTCAGTGATCCTGAACTGAGCTCTGGTTTTGATTGGATCAGATGTCGATTCGGTAACATCTGCCGGACCCGACTGACCAAAACACTGACACATTTCTCTTAAAGATGAAGTTCAGTTTAAGGATAATCACTAGAAAAACTGGGACATTGAATCAATACGGACACAATGTCCCAGTTTCATGAAAGCAGAATCAACATAGCAAACATAAGAAGCAGAAGCAAGCTCATCAAACATTTAACATTCTTCAGTGTGTATTTAAAATGGATTCAAACACTATTTTGCCTTTTTTTTTTGTGAATTGAATGCGATCGAGCTGAGCAACACTGAGGAAAAGTGGCCTCAGCTCCCACTAAGCTGTTTTTGTAGACCGATTATGGGCTGGGCTGGATGAATTATTCCTCAGATGGATCCAGATAAATCCTGAACATGTCAGTGCGCCGCAATCTCCGTCTTTTTAATTTATGCCAGTGCTATTGAGAAAGGGTATAACAGAGTTTTTCAAAGTTTTCTGCTGTTTTATAAAACTTTTTTCTTTTTTTCAACTCAAACTTCAAAAACAGTTAAAATAGGTCAAATACGCAATGAAGACGCAGCCCTTCTTCTCCCAGCACTCTTCCTGAGGATTTATTTTCACTCAACAAAAACACATCCCCGATGAAACTGGACTGAGTCGAACGTATTTTTAACATTAGCGCGAGCCTTTCATGTGTTCAAGTGCGAGTGTAAACATGGTGTGCGGTCAGAGGTGATATCACTGCGTGAAGTATGTGTGATGAGATGTGTTTTGAGTGTATGTTAATGACAGAGTTGTTTTGCGTTGAGTCTTTCCTCTTCTTTCTTCTTTAAAAACCTTTTTGAACAGCTGGTGAAAGAGTAAACTCTGTTCAGCCACAGAAAAATAAAGTGTGAGTGTTTATTACTTGTCTTGGGAAGGCACACATTTATTCGTCTGTGTACTTACTGTATGTGTAGACATGTGGTTCATATTGCATCCTGTCTTTAAAGGTGCAGTGTGTAAGCTTTAGGGGGCTCTATTGGCAGAAATATGATATATTATATTTACAGTATTTTTTCTTTAGTGTATAATCACCTGAAAATATGAATCATGTTACCTCAAAATGAGCTCTTTGTTTCTACAGGGTCCCCCATATTGCACTGCCATGTTTCTACAGTAGCCCAGAACGGACAAACCAAAGACTGACTTTTTCACGTTTGGGTGCCTAATTTCATGTTTTTAATTCTGCAACCTCACCACTAGATGGCACTAAATCCTACACACTGGTCCTTTAAACCTCGTATTTTTGCCATCTGTGCTCCAATTAAGTCGCATCTATGAAACCTATGTGATAACGGCTGAGTGAAGCCTCAGGTGGAACATACAACTCGAGATCCAAATAGTTGCTACAGCATAGGTCTGCCTCCTCCCACACACTCCAGATTAATTTCTTTTTCCATGAGCTCATTACTGCACGGATTAATATACATCCAAGGAGAAAGAGTCGCCTGCTGTCTTGATAAATACGAGGGCAAATAAGTCGAATCAATAACGGCGAGCCTATTTGAATGTGTTATTATAGGAAGACAGGCGCTTTAATTTACACAAGTGAAATAAGAGATAGTAGCTATACAGAGCAGATCAACAACTGATATATATATATAATACATCAGAAAACCATAGGGGGAAGATGTCATGTGCAAAGCAGCGCTTTTCCTGAGTGCTTTTCCATGCAGGAATAATTTTCCAATTATTTCCAGTTATATAATCATTATTACTGTGAAATGAACGACTTAAGACCCTTTTAAAATTTTCATATCATAGAACAGCAAAATTGAAAAAACACACTCATGATGGGCGAACCTAATGAGGCGTTAAGGCAAAATGTGTTTTTCACTCTAAAGTGTATTGTTGTTCTAAAGCAACATTAAAGATGTGAAAGTAATGAAGCTGTCTGAGGCCTCTCAGTGGGCGGTGGAATACTTTCACGGTATAAATTACATCAGTGAACTTCGGTAATACAATGATTACGTTACAATTTTAGCAGATAATCAGTTGCAGGGTATATCTTGAAATGAATCTTCCACCTGAGTGCATGCGGTTCACTGCAAACTACAGTGGAGTTGCTTTCCCGGCCTCCAGTGAAATGAAAGAAGTTGTAGTGCCTGTTTTCTATTTAAACACAGAAAAATCAGTGCACACTGAGCCAGATGACTAGCTGTTGTCTGTCTTTTTGCTGTGATGCAAACATGAAAGCTGGGTGGACCGTGACATGTGTCTTGTTGATATGCCAGACTTAGCTGGCATGACTAATCTGTGATGACACCATTGATGTGAAAATGTGAACAGATGTAGCAGCAGTGTGTGTTTTGTATTACAAAGTGTGCAGTCGGGTTTCCAGGTAGAGTTTGTTTGATTTATTAATAATGCCCCTGGAGCGTGTGGCCAGAGTCCTTTTCATGTATCATGTATTATTTTGCTTGTCCTGTGTTTCAACATTATTCGATATAAGCACCATTAGTCCTGACAGTGACAGGGCTAATGCATTGTTGCTGGATCTATCCATCATTAGTGTAAATGAAAAGCGTTGAAGACTTGTGATCATTAACAGTTATTGTATTGATTTACTACACCAGATAAGTTTGGTTCAGAAGGCATCATTAACGCATGTGCACACACAGTTTATGTAATGTTGATATTGCTGCTGCTGCTGTAGAAGGTTATACATAGTCAGTATGACAGTTGAGGCAATTGCTGCATACTTGCAGTCAGTCTAATTCAGCCACTTAGTTCTCTTTATGTCAACGGCTGAAGTGAAAGTGAAATAGATGATAAATAAAACATCTATTTGATGCTCTTTATTAGTTAGTTATATGCTTTTAAGTTTGCAGCTGCACAAAAATGAAGGATTAGCAATAATTTATTTTGTTGAAAGGGATCACAAGTATGGAACCATAAAATTGGTGTGCCACAATGGATGGGAATGCTCCAACGTTAGAAAAAAAGATAATTCAAAACATGAAAAGCCTTCACTGAAAACAATTGGCTTCATGAAAAGTTGAGCACAAAACAGAGCTGTAATGTTGCTCCACTGCACTATATCTCCTCAAATCAAACTGCCCAAAATAATGGGTGGTGCATTGCAATGGTTTTAATTAACACTGCCTTTGATCTGTGAACAACTTCACATCAATGAGTTCCAGCTCTGCAATGTATGAACTTTTTGTTTGTTTGTTCTTTAAGCATTTCAACTCTTAGCCAAGTGACTGGTCTTGGCCTCAAGGGCTAAGGATAGTCCTGGGCTGTGTCCTAGTTTTGCACTTTAAATCTAATTGAGTGTGCAGTGCTGTATGATCACACCACAAAATAACAAAATATCACACAACCTCGTTTCCAAAAAAGGGACACTGTGCAAAACGTAAATAAAAACTGAATGTGATCATTTTACAAAGTGTTTCTGAGTCCATGTAGTAACATCCTCTCTGCAATCATGTGTTCACAAAGTGTGAACCTCGCTCCATCCTTGCTTGTGAACGACTGAGCCTTTCCAGGATGCTCCTTTCATACCCAATCATGATACTCTCACCTGTTACCAATCAACCTGTTTACCTGTGGGATGATCCAAACAGGTGTTTTTGGAGCTTTCCACATCTTTTCCAGTCTTTTGTTGCTCCTGTACCAACTTATTTAAAACTTGTTGCTGCATCAAATTCAGATTAAGCAGATATTTACAAAAACCAATGATGCTGATGAGGTAGAACACTAAATATATTGTCTTTGTACTGTTTTCAATTGAGTATATGTCAAAAGGGATTAGCAAGTTATCACATTCTGTTATATTTATGTTTCACTCAGCGTCCCAGCTGTTCTTGGAATCGGGGTTGTGTATAAAAATCCACACATGCGGACTAAAACTTCTCCAGTTTTGACACTGTTGCCTCACAGTGCAATTCACAGCTGGGAAAACAACCTAAAAGTTCTGGTTGAAAGTTTGCATGGTGTGACATCTCTGCTGGAAGCTCAGAAAGCAGAAACATTCAGTAATAAATCCTTTTTGAAGTGAAGAGTTTTACCAGCTTTTTCTGATGCTTTAGGATTGACAGTTCCACAGCAGTTGACGTCCATTGTTGCACCCTTTGTATCATTTACTGTACATGATGTTATTTTCTTTAATACTAACGGCCAAAATAGTGAGCCATCACAGTGCACCACTCGTACAGAGTATTTAGCGGACTCACCATACACGCTGTAAACAGCACTTGGCAGGTGTGGGTGCAGGGTGGTGCATGGAGTTGCTCTGCAGGCTGCTGTGAGTTTTATTGCATTTCCCAGAGAGAGGCATATGATGTCATCAACATGTGTCTCATCTACAGTTAAGACCCCATTTCCTGGTTTGACAGCTGAGTTGGGGATAAAGAGTTTCTGTTCTCATAATACACACAAGGAAAAGTGACGTTCCCAGCTCTTGCACTCCCGCTAGGTGTTTTCTTTTCTCACTCTGACTCTATACACACTCACACAAGCACTCACTCTGTATATCTGTCCCACATTTCTGTGCTTCAGCTGTTGACATTTCATCAAGTAAACACTTTCAGTTCTTTTCCATTTTTATTTAGAAAATGAAGCTGTTGAAAATATAGCAAGCCTTCATCGTGACTAGTGAGACATCAAACATACATAGTTAGAATTCATCATTTCTCCCTTCAAGACAAAACGCTGACGTCTTAACAGAGTCTTTACAATACAAATAATTTAAGGACAAAAGGAAAACAACAAAAAAGAACAGGAACATGATAACTATGCTGGCTTTGTGCACAAGCTGAGGGCAGGCTCTTCAACCACACGCACATTCATACAATCAAAATAATCAGCAAGATTTGCACCGGATCTCATTCTGCCCCAGTGGTGCTGTGAGAGTGTGGGATACAGTCAGTGGTGGTGGAACATTATTCGTCAAGGTTTGAAATAAGTCACGAGACGAACAGGTCCTGAAGAAGGTGGTGTGTGGGTGGATCATAATGCTGACGCCCTCTATCATCCTATCTGCTACACTTCTACTGTCAGTATTTGCTACATATGCACCACAAAATCCAACCTTTTTGTAATATGTAGTTTATAAATAAAAAATGCAAAAAGTATTTCCATAGTTAAAAAGGTAATATAGTATATTTGTGAAAGTCCCAGTTTGCAACATTTGGAAATGAATGTGCCTGTAGACAGCTGTGAGGGACAGACAGCCTCCTAGTGTGATGACGTGTTGTATCTATAATATTCAGTGACCCAGTCAGTAAAATACTGTGTTATACTGTAGTTCAGTGTTAGTGGATGAATACATGAAGTAATTAAATAAAGCTATCAAGCCAAGTAAAGCAAAAGCATGCTTGTCTTTCAGCATCACCAACATTTTTTTTGTTTGTTTTTTTCTGGCTTAGCAGTTTTTTTTTCAGCACTTTAGTCTTTATTGCCTTTATTTATACAGGCAATAAAGACTAAAGTGCTGCAAAGAGGGGTTACACTTTACAACTAGCAATGCAGTTTACAGTTCTGTTTGCTTATTAAAACTTGTATGCAATAATTTGTATTACTGTCAATAGTGTTATACAGTGCCAATGTCTTCATTTCTAAACCTAATCCATTTTTCCCATTTTCTGTTCTCATCTTCATTCACTCTTAGAGAATAAGTCATTGTTTCCATTCCAAATATTTCATGTGCTATATTGAACCACTGTCTATGTCTGGGGGGGTCTGTATCAAGCCAGTTTCTTGAAATGGCCTTCATGCCAGCTGAGGAGAATTTTGACCTGGTTTCGCAACTCTTTCGTTTAAAATTGTTTTCATGCAAAGTGAGGACCTCAAAGGCTGCAGGGTTTTTTCCACGAAAAACACGTTTTTGGAGTGCAGTATAAATTTTTTCTCCATATTTCCCAGACCTAAATGTTAGGCATGGAAACAAAGTGTTGCAAAAACTTACTGCACTAAGCTTTGTTTTTTCCCCCTGAAACAGTCCACAGGGTTCAGATGTGGGCATCTACATTTGTGCAGCCATCTTAAATGTGCTGTGCATTTTATGTGACTTCCTCGGGCATCACTTCAAAATGGGTTTTAGGCCGATGACACAGGCAACAAGGCACAACGTTTGTTTATGCAGTGAAAACTGCATGACACTGAGTCTGCAGAAAATCTTGCCACCCCCGGTCCAAAAACGTTACAGTATTGAAAACAAAGTCACAAATTAAAAATACATATATGAGACATATACCTGCAAACTATTAGTAGTGTCTTTTCTGAGATTCAACAGCATCTCCTGCACGGAGCCTTGCAGTTCCTTTGGGCATGTGGTGTTATCAGCAGAGGAGTTCATTTGCCAGTACAGAAGACTGGTGGAGTCTTTCTGCTCCATGTGTATGTGTGTGTATGTGTGTCTGTGTTTGCTTCACCCCATTATATAACATGCAGGTAGGTCGCCTTGCTGTCCACTCCGATTACATTTTTGGCGATGCACCTGTAAAATCCTGTATCCCTACTTGTCGGGTTCTGTATCACCAAAGAACCCTGAGGACTAAGGTAGCGGTTGCCATAGATACGAGCCTGACCCATCACCCTCAGCTGTGTCAGGTCTGGTGTTTCCCAAGTAACTGTTGCCCGGGGTGTTGCTATAGTCAGGCACGGCAGCTCAACAGCAACCCCGGGCCGTGTGTAGGTCACCGGGGAGGGGCCGGTTGTGATGCGTGGGGGGTAGGCGATGACAATGACGGGCACCGTGATAAGTGAAACTGAAGAGGAGTCTTGACTGGTGGATCTGCAGGTGTAGGTGCCACGGTCGTACACAGAGGCCTGTTGCACTGTTAGTGTTCCATCCTCATGGACTAGGTATCGGCCTGAGTCACCGCTCTCACCCCAGGACAGTACCTTGCCGCTGGGCATGGTCCAGGAGAGAGAGCCCTGGTTGTATCCATGAGTTTGAGAAGTAGGGCAATGCAGACGAAGGGTCTCTCCGTTAATGATGCTCACCAAGGGGGCTGTTCTGGTGCTCACTGCTGGCTCTAAGACAGGGCCAGCTGAACGGGGTGGAGGGCCAACTGGGCGAGGCGCAGCAGGTAAAGACGGGCCTCTGTGTGGAGACGCTTGAGTAGCTGGGATTCTTGGATGAAGTTTCTCAGGCAACACTGTCTTTGAAGTTAAGGACTGATCTGAATCCAATGAGCGAGGCGCCTCAATAAAACCAGCATTTCCCTGCACAGGTCTTTCCACAGCCGGTGCCCTGTGCGGAGCTCGGGCCTCCTCCTGTGGCTCAGAGACCTCCAGCTCCACCTGTATCCTCGTCTCTCCTCTCTCACCTCTAACCACACATACCAAGGTCCCGCCATCACTCACCCGCACGCCTCGCAGCTCCAAAGAGCCGTTTCGATGCACGGTGAGTCGGCTGCCGTAGTAAGGAGCTGGCAACACGCCATTACCAGGCAGAAGCCAGGCCAGACGAGGGGGAGGGGAGCCTTGGGAGGGGCATGGCAAAAGAACAGTTTGGCCTTTCACTGCTCGTTGCTTCACTGTCGTTACCGCACCCACAACTGTGTTCATGGAGTCTTTAGTGCCTGCATTACTCACAGCTATACCAGCACTACTTGAACCACCTCTATTCCTACTGTTATCATTGGTCACTCCGGTACCACTACTCCCACTGAACCCGCTTCCTCTAAGTGAGCCAGTACCAGCTCCATTATTAGACACACTGCCACTAAAAATTCCAGCATTTCTAGAAATACCACTCATCCTGCCACTGTCTCTACCGGTCTTTGCATCATTACTCACCTTTCCTGAAATGACCTCATTATTATTCGTCCCAGGATTCCTTTCTACACTATCTCCTCTTACCGTGCTGTGACTGTTACGCACACTATTACTACTACTTACGCCAGGTCCATTTCTGTTTATTCCAATGCTATCTGCACTAGTGCCCATATCCCTGCCCACCCCAACACTGATTACACTGCTACCAAGTTGAGTTGTAATTCCACTAACAGGCCTGTTGAATCCATTTTGACTATCACTTCTAAGGGCAGGATTAAAGCCACTAGTTGGTGTGTTAATGCCAGTGTTTGGTACAATGTTTTTTATCCTGCCATTATTGTCACTATGGCCATTATTGCCGTTGTTGGTGCTACCAAGCCTGCTTGTGACTCCATTGGTAAATCCGTACTGGACCTTCCCTGCATTATTAATGTTGTCCCTCGATCTACTGCTATGACCATTGGTAGTACTCCAACCTCCTCCTCCCACCTGCTGAGTCTGTCCATAGTTATAAGCCTCCACCTCCAGGCCCACCACCATGCTCCTCTCCCCAGCTGAGTTGCTCGCTCGGCATGTGTAGTTTCCCGTGTCAATTTTTTGAGCCAGACGCACCTCGAGTGTTCCCCCTGAAACCACCACAACCCGCTCAGAGTAAAATCCGGATCCCAGACTTCGTGGGATGACGCGGCCTATCGGGGAAAACCACGTCACTGTCGGGGCGGGATCTCCTGTGGCCTGGCAGCGAATTGTGGCAGTTGCCCCCTGACGGACTTTGATGACGTGGTAGCTTCTGTCATCACTGAATGTTGGTGGAGATGTCATCATGACCTTCACTTTGACCTTAAAGGATGGAATTTGAATGAAGGAATGAATCAATGACTGAATGAATCTGTATTTTATGTATTTTATGTGTAATGTGAATATGTAAATTAGATACTAGATTAATGAAATAAATCAGTGTTCTTAAATCTTCCCCAGGAGAAAATGTTTTTCTCACCTTCATGCTGTCTTGGCCTCCTTGATTCTCAGCATAACATGTATACTCTCCTTCTTCTCCAATACCCACTGCTGGAACCAGTAACGTCCCATTGTCAAACACAGTCAACCTTCGTGCTCGCCCGCCTCTGTCTTCCCCCTGCAACACGCTGTTCACCATGGTTCCATCTGGTAGGCTCCAACGGACAGCTGGGTCAGGCAGTCCTGATGCCTGACAGTCCACCTGCAGGGAGCAAGACCATTATTTCTATTGTTGTAAAGTTTTTGTGGCTTTTATTTGCTGAAAGCTGAACTTCTGAGAACTCTTAAAACACTCTCTGTCTATGAGGAAGAGTGATACACACATT
Source organism: Chelmon rostratus (assembly GCF_017976325.1). Lineage (NCBI taxonomy): Eukaryota > Metazoa > Chordata > Actinopteri > Chaetodontiformes > Chaetodontidae > Chelmon > Chelmon rostratus. Next base: position 15,410,279 of record NC_055670.1, on the reverse strand, counting down.
TTAAGGCTGTAATTAGGTCCTTAAGAGAGAAACTCACAGTAGAAAGCACTGCTAAGCAACCACACATAGAGATGCATTCAAAAAATACATTTTAAAGCTCATGAATGTTAAAATTAATTTTGAAATTAAGGGTAACATACTCTCTCAATAATCCTGTGTCCTCTTTCTTGTTTTCACTCCACTTGACATTGTTTTTCAGTGAGCTGTTGAATATTAATGTGTGAAGTACCATCCCCTGAAGGCCGTTCATTCATAACAAACCTGACAGGTGTTTCTTTTCTTTTCAAGTCAAGAAATATGAAGCACTTTTTGATCAAAAAAACAACCAAAGACTCCCATCACATATCAGTGCCTCAAAAAAAAAAACAAGGCTCTAAAAACAGTGGAAGTGTAGAGGATGGACTGTTGTAAGTTTAGGCAATGCTCATGGAGAAAAATGCCAAAACATCAGATGAATGGATTAAACGAATGGCATCATAATTATCATACTAAAGTTACCCCATGATTGTTGTTTTTTGTTTGTTGAATAAACATCATTATTGGGAACTGGGCAGTGATAAGAATGGAAATATGATATGTCATAGCTCACCTTCAGTGGTTTGCCAAATAACACCATCTGATTGAATGGCTGCTTGGGCTCAATTTTGGCAGGCTTGGAAGCCACCGAGACACGTAGGAGGCGATAGTCATCTGCGACCTTGTTGCGTGCGATGCAGAGGTAGTCTCCAGTATCCTTCTCTGTTACTGCCTGGACTGACAGGGTGCCATTAGGATGCACCTTCAGACGTCGGTCAAAACTGAAATTGAAATGTAGACAGAGATACACGTGAATCACAAAAAGATAGATCTGAATTTCTATAGCATATAATTATACAAGCAACAAAATTTAAGTGATCTCTTTTTCCCTTGATTTCACATTTTCTGTACCTGAAGTTCACATCCACCAGCTTCCTGCTGGGGGTCCTCCAAATGATGATGGGTGTAGGGTTGCCAGTTACAGCGCAGTGGAGCTGCAAAGCCTCCCCGTAGTGGACGGCGGTGATGGAGGGTGATGTGGAGATGATACGGGCTCTACTGAAGGGGGAGACGGGTGAGGGATGCAGCACAGCGGAGGCTCTGCTTTTGTCAGAGGGGGAAGAAGAAGTAACTCTTGTGTTATTCACAATGCCGGGTGAGACTTTGGTGTTAGTTGTATTCCCTGTGGAGGCTGGGGAGAGATTGGTTTTGTGGATGTTGGTTGAGTGCGTTGGGGAGGCACTGACGATTTTATTGATTAAAGGAGGCGAGTTAGTGGAACTGGGTCGGTGAGGGTGAGAAGATGAGCGAGAAGAGCTGGGGGTGAGCGGCAAGGTCCTTGATCTATCAAAGGGCAATGGAGGAGAGAGTCTAGGGGAGCTGAATGGATTTGAGGGATGGCCAGGGATGGACAAAGTTCTGTCTTTATGGAGTGACGATGAAGGAGATGCTTTTTCAGTAGCAACTACTTTTGCTCCTTCATTTATTGCTCCTCCCTGTGTTCTGTCTCCTTCTGGTCCTCTTTCAAGTTGCACCCTCACTGTCCGTTTATCGGCTCCAACAGCATTACTCGCTGTGCACTCGTAATTCCCTGAGTCCTTAGGCCCAACTTTCCGAATATGCAGTGTCCCATTGGGCAAGACAAACAGGTTACCATGGAGAAACTGGGATGGGCGAACTAGAGTGCCATCTGGGATTCGCCAGCGCAGAGTTGGTGGCGGGGCACCTCGGGCAGAGCAGTGTGCATAAACAGACCTCCCTGGAGACAGCAGCAGGTGTTCCTCTCTGCGTTGCTGTATCACCGGGGGCAGCGAGGACACGTGGACACGCACAGAGGCGCTGGCAGCACCTGCTGAATTCGAAGCCACACAGCGATACACTCCTCTGTCACTCGGCAAAGCTACTGAGATATGGAGGGTTCCATTCGTGTCCATAGTGATGCGGCTGGTAGAGGGGGCAGCAGAGGTCAGGACAGAACGATCAGGCAGAACCCAAGAGAGCAGAGGGGTGGGAACGCCGTCAGCCTGGCACTCTAAGTGCACCTCTCCACCCTGATGAATGGTAGCTTCTCTATAGCTGGCCAGCTGCATTCGAGGGGGGCGGGTCCATACTTCCAGGGTGGTTAGTAATCTATCATGGAAAAGAAAAGCACACACATAATCAATATGGAAACACATAAACAAATTTCATGCATGTCAAATATACAAATAAAATGAAAACAAGCAATAAATGTCATGACACATTTAGGAAATACCCAAAGGCAACTCATGATATGGTATGTAATCGTGTTTGTACATGAAAATACCAACACAACATACATAAAACTAATTAAATCGCAGCTTTCCTTTGGCCTACATAATTAATACTGAAAATATTGTGCCCTGTGGTTATTCTAGCAGAATATACAGTGCATCAATATTCATAACTGGGATCAGAAGTCTCACCTGTCACGACCCAGAAAGCTGTGTGCACTGCAGATGTACGTGCCCCTGTCCTGCAGCTGAACATTCTGGATAACAAGGGTGCCATTTGGCAAGACCTCAAAACGCTGAGCCCTGGAGTGGATTGACATCACCGCTCCTGAGAAAGAGAGAAACAGACAGAGAGAGAAAAAGCAGCAGTGAGGAGGCAGGGCAGGGAAAACAGAGACAAATTGGGAACGAAGGTTAAAGAGTGAGTAAGAGACAGAGGAGGATCAGGGACATGCCGAGTGGCACAGCATGAAGTATAGTCAGTGATGCAGTGCACAAAATGTTCCATTACTTTCTTGCAATATGTCTTTCCCACATGGCAAGTGAGAGAAAAGCTCATTGTGTCCATGCCGGTGCGTAATACTGAACGTTAATAGGTCATTTCCTCAGCCTAAAATTCACTCAGTAATAGTTTGCAGTAAAGCTGAGATTAAGTTCAAATCTGTGACTTCAGGATGTATAAACAAACCTTTGTTATATGTACAGTCTGTAGGTTTTAACTATATAAATGACAGGTATAGTATAAACATATATAACTGACTCCTGGATGAGAAATAAGCATTTCTGTGTTTCCCAGCCTAATTAAAAATACAGCCCTGGAGCCTGTTCCAGTGAGCGGGTTTCCTGAACAATCTGGAGAACTTTGCTGAGTTTTTACAGCCTATGAATCAAATTTGACCAGCCTCCCGGTGGATATTTAACATAAATGTAAATTGGAGATAAAACTGAATCCTGATTTGGACATTAATGCATTTAAGGGTGTTTTGCTCCAAATATACAGTACATGCATTTCTGTGTATGCTGATATAAATGTGCACATATCTGCTGCACTGTGTGTAGCTGTACCTGTGGCGACCTTGGTCCACGTGATGGAGGGTTTCGGCTCTCCTTGAGCTTCACAAGCCAGCCTTGCAGTGCTCTCCGCTGGGAACGACACTGTCCTGATGTGCGGGTCTGCAATCCTGGGTCTGGATCTCAAAACTGGGGCCTAAGAAAAAGATTTAGAAAACAAATTTCAGTGGCAAATAAAGCAATGATTAATAGAATTAATAACTGTTAAAGAAACAGTTATAAGTAGAGGACATCTGAGAGCATCATAACAAAGTACTCAACAAATCATTTGGCATTGGAGTGACAATGTTCATCAACAATGTTCGCAGGAAGAAACCAACAAAACCAACAAAAAGATGAATCAAAATGTGCGTGTGGAGGTAAGAATAAACCATTAGACATCAGTGGTAAATTATTTAATTTAATTCTGCAACTTAAAACAGGGAAGTTCTCACATTCACATGTAAACTCTTGTGTAAAATTTTATTTTATTTCTTTAAGTATTGTTGTGGAATAGTACCGCAAATTCAATGTAGCATTACTGTGATCCCAGATTTAGATTCACTGGTGGTGGACCCAGTGGTTTGATCTGCAGAGGCTTGTCAACAGAGCTCTAGAAATTAATTAACAATTGATTATTTCAAATCTTTTCGGATTAGGCTCCAAAAACATGTAATGCTGTTGATTAGGGAACGTAATGCTTCCCATCTCTTCTCAATATCTGGAAAGCCATGAAATTGAAGAATTGTCATAAACATCCCTTAATAGCAGGTCATGTGGATACAGATTAGACTATTTTCAGATCTATTGTGCACTTCTGCTAAGCTTTTGCCCAAGGGCTTGCAGTCGGATGTTGTGTGTGTGTGTGTTGTTATTTTCTGCACCGGCACTCACTTAGAAAAGAAATGTTAATTTGAGTTCCACTTAGCTGACAACAGAGAAAAATAGCTTTATATATGAGCTGCAAACTACATTTTAGAGTGCACTTAAAGAAATGACCAATAGAATGAGTGACTGAAAGCAAGGGGCAGAAAAATAGGGCATCATTAAATAAATTAGCAATTAAATTAACAAATAAAGAACAAATTATAGTCCGAGCTTGGCTCTTACTCTTGTCTTAATATATGTGCCTGCTTTAAGACCCATTTTGGGTAAAAGTATCCACAAAATAGAAATACTATGTTATTTAAATTGATCTGAACTCACCCCAGGAGCAGCAGGGAGCGAGGGGGAGGAGGGCCAGTGTGGCCTGCCGCTGTGTGAATCTGGAATAGAATTAGCTCCAGGGTTCTTCCAGTCAGTGGGGGGTCGGCTCTGGTTTGGAGCCCCAGAAACAGGCCTCCCTCTGGGGTCAGCTTGGCCAACGCTTGGCCTCTCTCTGGATGATGCTGTGGTACTTGTTGATGTCATTGTTGTGTTAGTAGAAGGTGCACTGGGTGTAGCTGCCTTTGTGGTGGTTGGAGAAGTTTTGGCTGACATGGTCATTCTGGTAGTAGTGGTAGGAGTAGTAGTTTTAGTAGTTGTAGCAGTAGTAGTAGTGGGTTTAGGAGTCATGGGAATAGCTTTGAATGAAACTGTAGTACTAGTAGCAGTAGTAGTAGTAGTAAAAGTTATAGAGGGGCTAGTTGTAGTAGTAGTAGTGGGAATAGTAGATGTAAGAATAGGAGTTGTGGTACTAGTAGTAGTAGTAGTAGTAGAGGTAAGAGTAGTTGTAGTACTTCTGGTAGTGCTAGATGTTGGAATAATATTGTTAGATGTAGTAGATGTGATGGGACTTGCAGTAATAGGAGTAATTGTAGTTGTTGTGGGAAGCGTGTCCTCACTAGCAGTAGTAGTAGGTGTACTTGCAGTGCTTCCTGCAAAGCTAGCAGAATGAGTACTTTTGAGAGTAGCTGTAGGAGTTGTTGTGATTTTCACAGTAGTGGGTGCAGCAGTAGCGGTAGCAGTGGGGACGGTGGAGGAAGCAGTGAAGGAGAGAGTGGGCGAGAGAGAGGTGGAGGAGTGCCACGCATACGGTACATCCAACAAATTCCTCTCCAGCTCTTCGCCGTGTTTGCTTGAGGGTCTGTCGACATGTTTGCCTGAAGGCGAGTGTGTTTCTTCGTGCGTCTGTGCGCCATGTGTGTGCGTCCTGCCGTCTGCTGCTGGCTCATGCGTCTGTGCGATCGTAGCGTCAGGCTGAGCCGGTGCTGGTGTCGGTGTGCTGAAGAGAGTGGACTCTGCAGCGTCTGGGATGTTGGCTGAGTGAGTCATCATGTCTTTATGTGCATTTGTGTGAGAGGGGGATGATGAAGTGAGAGAGGAGGGAGAGGGAGTCAGCGAGGGGGAGGCAGAATTTGAAGTGGCGATAACAACGGTGTTAGAAACCAGGACAGACAGAGGATTCTGTGCCACGCCGTTCCTCATGTGATCTCTCCCTGTTAACGAAATAGCAGGAGATGTGGTTGTTGACGCCAGCAACAACATGTCAGTTTGATTTGTGGTAGCGTCTGGTGTCACAGTTTGTGATGCTGGGTCAGGGAGAGGTCGGGGAGGGGTCAGAGGTCGCCCCCTGGTCCTGTTCATGATTCGTCTACGCTGTCCGATCCTCCTGCGAGAGTTCCAAGGGTTTTGAGGTCGAGAGTTTGGAACCAAATTAGGGAGGAGTCCCTGCCAGGGTCTTTGAGGCCTGATTCTAGATGGGTTGGGGTTTGCTTCACGCTCATCTCCTTCACCTGGTTCAGGCATAATTTCATTTTTTCCTGAGATTGGCTTAGATGTGACCTGCTCCTTCCACGTCTCTGAGTTTGTCGCTGCCTCTGTCGGTGAACCTGCGTTCTCTGTATATGTATATATCTGTATATGTGTCTCCGCCTCGTTCTCTATATCTGTCGGTGTTTCTGTTGTCCTCGCAGTCCCTTTCATTGTCTCAGTGTCAGCTTCAGTGTCTGGTTCTGTCTCTGTGTGTGGTTGTGTATCTGTGAGGACAGGGCGAACGGGCTGTAGGCCTTCCTCTTGTAGATCAGTGTCATCAACAGATGACCCTTCAGTTTCTGCTCCCTCGGCTCCACTTCTCTCTGTGTCATCATCTCCCTCATGTCTTCCTGTATCTCCGCCTTTGCCTCTTCCTGTCGGTTCAGCTGTGGGCGTCCCTGCCGCGATGGGCTGGCTGCTATTAGTGTGAGCAGTCTTTTGTCGTATCTTTGCCAGGAGGTCAGCCCACTTCTGAGGGTCTATCCTTTGTTTGTTTGTGGTAACTCTGTGTCTGTTCTCAAAGCGGTTTCTTCTCTGGTCAATGGACGAAACAGGCCCTCCACCTCTTCTCAGGGATCCTTCTCTCATAGGCCCACGTCTTCTGGGTTTTCCGATTGGATAACGTCTGTTTGGGGAGGGTTGGAAAGGTCTTGGAAGCTTCCTACTGCCAATAAGTGTTCTCTCTTCTTCTTCCTCTTCGTCCCCTGATCCTTCCTCCACTTGATGTAATAATGGAGCTCGTATCTTGGTTGACCGGCCAGCAGCTGACTGCGGCCCTCTGGGAAATGAGGTCCTCAGTGGAGGGGGATGTCGAGAGTGTAATTCCAACTGCATGGACAGAGAGTCACTACCGTACTGGTTGACTGCAATGCAGCGGTAATGACCAGCATCCCTCTTAGAGGGGTTAGACAGGGAAAGACTCCCATTTGATTGTATAGTGAGCCCACCTGATACAGCTAATCCCCACCGTACTATGTTTCCATCCGGTAACACCCAACTCATATGAGGCACTGGTGAGCCAGATGCCTTGCAGGAGAGGCTGACAGGCTCCCCAACTGTTCCGGTGACAGGAGGTCCCACTTCCTCTCCTGAAGGTGGAACAGAGGACTCCTCTACTGCCAGACGCAGGGGGAGAACATCTACATCCCTGCCTGCCCGGGCTATGCAGTAGTAGATCCCAGCATCTGAGAGCTGCACTTTGTGTAGAAGTAAACCAGAGTTTGAGGCCCATAGCCTACCATCTAGGCTTTTGGAGGGGGAGATGAGCTTGGATCCATCTGGGAGAATCCACTGCACTGTGGGGTTACCAGAACTCAGAAGAGGGCAGGATAGCTCCACCTTACTCCCTGCTGCTGCTGCCAGTGCTGTGGTGGTGTGATTAGTTGAAATCAGCACCCATGGCTGAGAGGTAGGGGAGGATGTTGAGGGATGAGAGGTAGGGTCGGGATAAGCAGAAACTCTTGTTGAGTATATAAGTTGAACTTTGTGTCCGTTGGACTGCGCTCTGTTCAGCTGAATGCTAATGGCTGGCTGTAGCAACCACTGTGGTCTGGCTTTGACAGAAGCTTTGACTCCAGTGTGATAATATCCATCTGTCTCTGCTGCCTGTCTGTAGCGGTAGGCCAGTGCCGGGGCTTTGCTCAGCATGATCTCCCTCTCCAGGCGAACCGCGGTCTCGCTGTAGTAAGCTAAGATCCTCCAAAGTGTCTCATAGCTCTGTCTCGCCACAGGACACTCCAGGGAGAGTGACATAGCAAGGGGGAGAGGAGAAGCGGAGGCCAGGGAGAGATCTGGAGGAGGAGCAATATCCTGGGACTCGGAAGAACGAGTGATGTTACAACTCAGATCAACGCTGTTCCCCTGTTGGTCCGACAGACCCAGAGAGGCGAAACCTAAAGGCTCTCTGAAGGTGTCACGTGATTGGATTTCACTGATTTCTGTCTCCGAAGGTGTGTCTGTTCCAGGGGAGGAGATGACAGGTGAGGTGCACGACAGGTCAGTCTGCTCAAGCAAGCCCTGTCCTTGAAGGGAAGTTGGCGAGTCACAGGTTGGACACTGAGGACCACTGGGACATTTCATTAAGCCTGTAAGAAAAAGACAGATAGAGAAAATGATGTCATAAAAGAGAGTCTTACAATCTCTGGCATATCAACTGTGTTATTTCATAGCAACCATACAAACATATTAGCACCCATTGCAGCTATCTGCACATATTAGCAGCGTCATATATTAGTCATGCCAGCTCTTTTTAAGCATTCATTACCCTTTATATCTCTTACTAATTAGCTACGGTTACTTCATCTACTGATAAATCAGAAATATGCATCACTTCATTATTACACAGCAATCATTAGCCTATATTTCAACTGCCTGCACACATCCGCGCTGTCATCATGGATTAGTCATGGCAGGTTAAGTCTGGCATATCAATGAGACACATTTCACGGTCCAGCCCTCTTTCACATCTCAATAACAGCCACAAGACAGACTGGAAGAGATACAGAAAATGAGTAGGGGAACAGAGACGAGCGTGTGATGAGAAGCAGGTGGAGAGATGTCAGAGGTATCAAGATAACAAAACCAGATGTATTAGAAGATGCATTTATCCAATTTTTCTAGCCTGGTTATGACATGTTATATTATAGTTCTTAGACTGATAGAGTGGAATTATCAACAAATGAGTCTTCTGTTTCCCATGTTCCCTCTCACCTTTTCTCCATATCTGTTTCTTCTCCTTTAGTCACTCAACTACCACAGTTTTGCATCTCTGAGTGAATTAAACTGGCTCAAAACCACATCAAATGGCCAACATAGAAAGCATGTGCACCAGGAAGACAAAACAACAAGCGAAAGCAAATAATATTTCAGACGTTTCAGTCACCTGGATGAGCCAGAGTCCAAGTGAGAAACCAGTTCATCCGACAGTCACAACTCCAAGGATTAGCCTGCAGCACAAGACTCTCCAGCAGAGGCGCTGTCGCTAAGGTCTCTCTGGGCAGAGTGGTGAGACTGTTGTTGGACAGGTCGAGGTGTCTACGGGAGGGAAAACAGAGCAAAGAAAAGATTTAGATGATGAGGAGGAGGGAGAGCACCAAGGTTAAATCAAAGTCAAAGAGCAACGGAGGGATGGATGAAAGAGTGAGAGTGGGCACTGAGAGGTGACAGGTTAGGGGTAAGAAAATCATCCATCATTTTAATCATTTCCATCATCACCTTCATGTTCAGAGCCTGCAGTAGTAACACAAGTGGAGCAGAAAAAGGGTAAAGAGATGACACTACAGCTTTATCATCAGAGGTTTATTTGTCAAAACACCTGTGATAGGATCATCAGCCTACTGGCTTTCTTTGGGAAGTCAATTACAACACTTGTTCCAAAAAAGTTGGGTAAAACATTAATAAAAACAGGAAACAGTCAGCTGCAAATGAACTGTGTTCACTGACAACAGTTTTAATAAGTGTTCCTGAGCCTGTGTAGTACTTGTAGTTCACAAAGTGTTGAGCTTTGCTCCATCCGTGCTTGTGAACGACTGAGCCTTTCCAGGATGCTCCTTTCATACTCAGTCATGAGACTATCACCTGTTACCAATCAACCTGTTTACCTGTGGAATGATCCAAACAGGTGTTTTTGGAGCATTCCACAACCTTCCCAGTCTTCAGTTGCTCCTGTCCCAACTTGTTTGAAACGTGTTGCTGGCATCAAATTCAAAAAAGCAGATATTTACAAGAATCAATTAAGCTAGTGGGGTAAAATATTAAATATATTGTCTTTTTGCTTGTGTTTTCAATGTGAAAAAGGATCAGCAAATGATCACATTCTGTTTTATTTATGTTTTACACAGCGTCCCAACTTTTTAGGAATCAGGGCTGTATCACACTATTAACAGATCAGGCAGGTAATTTCACCACTACTTGGTCATAACTCAACTCAGTTTAGTTTTCTTTTTTTTATGTTTTTGATTGTCAGGATCACACATGTAAGAAAAAACTACAAAATGAATTAATTAAGTTTGGATTTGTGTCAAACGCAGCAGAAACAGACGTTCAAATGTCACAACTTCCCCAACTGTGGTTATTACATTATGTCCTTTAAGTGTTACAGCTCACCTGAGTGTGGAGAAGTAATATGTATTCAGGAGGGACAGTGTGCACAGAGTGTGAGGGTGCAGCTGATGCAGCCTGTTCCCTTGCAGACGTAGCAGCCTGAGGCTAGGCAGCTGGAGCAGGGCCCAGGGGTGGATGTGCTGGAGGAGGTTGTGATCCAAGTACAGACGCAGCAGTGAGGTCAGGCCAGAGAAGGTCAGCGATGAAGAGATCTCTCTCAGCTTGTTATAGCTCAGCTTTAATATCTGTGGGGGCGGAGGAAGTGGAGTGAGCGGAAGAAAAGAAGGACTAGAATGGTAATCAGATATTAGAGATCAAGGCTGATGAACAAACCAAGTCTATGCTATAATCATTAGTCGATAACTGGACACCAGATGCCTGTAAATTGAATTTATGACAAATGACATAGTATGAGGGGAGCTGGAATGAGGATGAAGAGAGTTGGATGAAAAAACTCTTTGGAAGCAAAAATACTGGATGTACTCAGTATGTAAAATATGAGGAAATACTTCCAACAGCACACAATCTCATATGCAAAAATTGAGAGAATATATAGCACATAACCAGACGATATGGTCATGCTGTGAGTTTATCAGGTCAAAGCAGGGAAAAGGGATATTCTAGCACTGGGGGTCCTCAACTTCAAATGTGAAATTCAGCCTTTTATCCTCAGCAGAAGACTCAAAGCTTTTCTAGTCATGTGTGGAGAACCCAGCACATTTTAAGAATGTACACCATGAAAACCAGGTTGTGAAATTGTGTTTCTGTGAGGCTCATGATAAATCTGCTCTCCAGGGAGGCTACTTAGCTGGAAGAGTTCCAGCTGCTGACAGATGTAGCACGTGAAGATGTCAGCACATGGAAATATGGATCCCATTATCACACAATGGCAAATATATCAGCGTCTGCCTGGGAGATGAAGGGAACAATTGCTTGTTGAGTAATATCACTTCCACACGGACTGCTAACTCTGCCCTTAGGTTGCTGCTAAAATGTCCAGTGTGTTTCCTGTCAGCGAGCAGGGAAAAGAATGATGGTGCATAAATTATGCATTGGTTGTACAGAAATTAGAAAAATGTGCTGAAAATGTGAACAGAATTATGTAAACTCTTACATGAATTTGCATACTGGTTTCACAGATCAAATGTAAAATTGAGCCTATTATGAATCCATTTGTTTTTAACAGTATGACTGCAAGATTTGGACACATTTATCAATATAGCATCCTCTCTAAATTGTACCAAATCCTTTTGACAGATATAATATATCTGGGTAATCCCTGGATTACTCGTGAAATCTGTTTGAGTGTATTCATCTCTCAAAGTTATGTAGCTCCGCAGACTGTAAACTACACATGTAGAAAGTTTAAGAGCTGAGCTTTCTGCAACAAAGCACATTTGAAATCGTGCAGGAGCCCCTGCATGGTCCTCCCTGCCTGAGGCTGGACAGGGATTAAAGTCAGTTTTGTGGAGAGTTGCTTAAGGCTTGCTTTTCACATCTGTGTCCTGACGAAACCTTTATCTCCAACATTCAGAGGTTAAATATGTTAGGAAACACTGGTTTATTGTCCCCATTAACAACCATATGGTTTATAATCCAGAACGGCGGTTTGGTTTGGCAAAGGACGGTTCAGGACATTTTCAGTGTTGCTGAGCTGCCTGGGAGACTGGTCTAGTAAAACAAGAAGAAGCAGAGGGTCCATCTCTGCCTGCTCGCCTGCTGTTACCTGTGCATCAATAAGTTTGATTTTGGATGGAATTGCCTCTTTTCAGTCCTGTGCTGTAATATTGATGGGCCTAGTGCATGCTGTCGCTGCTCTTCTTCCTGTTTACCTGCAGTGATTTCATATCCCTGAACGCTGCATCTGGAAGATGCTGGAGGTCATTGCTGTGGAGCATCAGAAGCTCCACCTTCTTTAGCCCTGCCAGAGAACTGTCATGGATCCTGCTGATGCTGTTGAACCTACGGGAGCACAAAAACTGCAATCACGTCACTAAGTCAACAGATATGATCGTTTCCGTGTTGGCTCATCACTCTGTGGGTGTGTTTGCACTGCAGCTTCATCTTAAAATCTTATTGGTGTAACTGTGTGTGCTTACATGCATCCACTCACCCTAAGTTTATGCGACGTGTGTGCGCAGGCAGGCCAGGAGGTATGATGAGCAGGGAACGAAAGGTGCAGTGGACTTCGCTGGCCTGGTAGCAGTTACAGCTCCTGGGACAGGCCTGGCCCGTGGGCAAGGCGAGCGTTAGCGCCAGGAGAGTCAGCAGTGGCACCGGAACACACACACTCCGATACATCTTCACAAGAGGAGAAGCCGCAATGTGGTTATCACTGCCAAAGAGAAGAGGGAAGCGAAGACTGATGGAGAGCAGCAAAGTGAAGCATAGTGACATGTCCCAAAATCCAAATGGGAGTCTCTCTCTATCTCTTTCTTCCTGGCACACACACACACACACACACACACACACTCACATGCACACACAAGTCAAATTAGTTTTGTTCATGCAGCCCAAAACACACAAATTTAACTCAAGGGGCTTTGCAATCTGTACAACACATGACTCTCTTTACCCTCTGACCCACACTAGAGTCACACTGACACTTTGCACCTGTTTCAAACAAAACACAGACCTTGGGCTATCCTCCCATGCGCACGCGCGTGCCCAGCGGCTTAATTGAAGGACAGATATATCACCATATAAATCAGTCATAAATCAGTGTCGAAAAGCGCAGGACGACTTAACAACAAAGTGAGAATAAAGCAGAGATGTAAAATTAGACCCTACAGAGGTTCTCTCTCTCTCTCTCTCTCTCTCTCTCTCTCTCTCTCTTATCTCATCTCACACACGCGCATAAAGGCACTTAAACCATTCATATTCATCAAACCAACTGTGGAGCCATAGCTGCGAGAGGCTTTTCAACTTGAAGCCGCAATTTAAGTAAATTGCGCACTGAAGCGTGAAGCTTCCGAGATAAATAGATTATTGTAATGCACAGTCATGGTTGATAAGAACATACCTTGAAATCCTTTGGTCCGTAGGAGGGAGTTATTTCACGGAATTATTCATGTTGCCCATCAAATGCTGATTTTAATCCAACTGCGGGGTTCGGAAATTTCATATGCAATTAACCAGTTTATTCACCCATAAACTCCGAGATTGTTGAATTAAGAAGATCCCCCCCTCAAAAAAAAAAAGAAAAAAAAGTTGTCAGCAGGAGAAGTACACAGAGGAGAACGAGGAAAAGCGTGAGAAGTGCAACACTTCTGTCAAGTCCGCACAACAGCACAACGCCGTCAGTCACATCAAACAGGTCCTCTTGTGCGTCTCCTGAGGAGAAAAGTAGCGCTGGAAGCGGCGGGCGGGCTGTTCGCAAACTGGCGCTGTGTGGATGCGCGCGTGTGTGTAGCGTGTGTGTGGGTGACCGTGGATGCGTCTGAGTGTGTGTGTTTGAGCTCGGGAAAAGGGGACTGGACTGGAGTGAACTTTGAGTGACGCTCAGGCAGAGGGGTTTGCACAAGGAGGGGCTTTCTGGGAACACACGGAGGTAACAAGCCGCCGCGCCTCAAGCCGCTTCTCTCAGACCCTTAAACGCCGCATGAAGGCCACAGGGGTGGACATCTTTCCCGATGAGCTGCAGCTCATTTTACACCATCTGTCTCAACTGTTGCAAAACTCCTTTTTTAGCTTCTCTGCTCAATTTATCCCCATCTATTTGCTGAATTAATTAGAGGATTAGGGGTGTGCTTCAATAAATCGTTAGCAATACTTTTTGTTTGTTTGTTTCAGCTTTTTCTTGCACGTGGTGGAAGCTGCAGCAGGACCTGCAGAGCAAAGATTTTTTGGAAAAACTGAGGTTGAGTCTGCTCCTGCGGACACCCACCCCACACCTCCAGGAATACTTGACCAGCCATGAAGAAAATCAAATGAAACTTTCTGCCTAAATCAGTTCTTACTCATTTGTTCATTCATTTAACCTTTCCATTATTCATTTCCTGCAAACCAGAAGCTGTTTCAACGGCTTTTCAACACAACCAGGATAAAACACTGGGGGAGAAAGACTGAGATCTGTTCCTTGATTTAATTAAGTGTGTCTTGATTGAAACCAGCCAATTTGAAGACCTTTTTTTCGAAGAAGAAAAAAACATCTGATACAGCCTTATGTTACCCTCCTCAGGTCATTAAAACCCCCAAATTCCAGAAATAACACAGAGGACATGACCTGTGTCACCAGAGGTAGTTACATACAGTTCTGTTTACAGGATGTGGACCACGTTTTTACACTGTTTTACAGAATTGTGGTGTTTGGGGCTCCAGTTAAGGTATCTCCATACTATGTACATTTAACCCCATTCAGTTTAAGGGAGGGTGGAATAGTGAAGCACAGTCTACGAATATCGGGCTTTGTGTTTCAGTAGATTCATCCAGTAGCCTATATAGTCCCAGAAAGTTCTCCTGAAATGTGGGTTAGGGCAACTAAATAAGGGATTGCCCTCTCTTTCGTGTCATCTCAGATTCTCAGGCAGCCCATAATGATCACACCTCCTTCTGAGAGACTGAAATGAAGGGAGAACAAAAATAGACCAATGCTCCTCAGCTGTTGTCTCCTGTATGCACAGTAACCCCCCACCCGCCATCCTTTAACGGCCTTCTTTTGTAGGTGTTTGTGTGTGAAAGAGACAAGCGAGTGGGCGGGTCAGTGGCCCCCTTCCACATCGTATTGGTTTGTTTGCACGGACGTTTTTAACATTCCCGCTAGGTCTCATATACAGGATAATGTCAGTTTAAGTGCGTTCAGACATGAGCTGAAAGTCCCAGTAAAGCAGAAAGTGTTTTTTCTGCTCACCACGGGGTGCAGCAGGGCTCGAGAGCAGCAGCAGCAGCACACGCAAGAACAGGGTCACCACTGAGGAGCGCTGTTCTGAATCCTCACATCAGCTGCCTCAATAATGGACTGCAAAATTAATCCTGAATGACTGTTTATCCCCCTAGCTTGGCAATCGAAAAAGTGAACATCCGCAAATATCTGTGAAGATGTCATTTGATGCTTTGTAATCACCAGTAAATTTCTCTCTGGTGAGTTCCAGCACATGACCCATCTCCAGCACCCTATAACCCTTGTGTCTGCAGGCGGTGTGGCTCTGTGAGGGCTTAATGGTTCTCATGCAGCACTGATTCCTTGTAGCTGCGGTAAGGCTGTGAAAAGCATTAGGCCCAGTCCCAAGTCACTTGATTACAATACTCATCACTGTATTGGAATGTATTGGACCATAATAAATGAATCACTGTCTGTCTGACTGGAAGGAAGGAAGCAATGAATACGTAATGTAATATCAATGGCTCTTTGGTGGAGGCGAATGACTGAAAACTGGGGGAAGAAGTGTTCAGATCCTTTATTCAAGTAAAAGTGTGCAAGCATTATCAGTAAAGTTTACTTAAAGTGTCAAGAGTAGAAGTACTGATGATGCAAAAAAAAAAGCCTACTGTGAGTGTTTTTAGATTAATATCACTGCTGCATTAATGTGCATGTTGCATTTTACTGCTGTAGATGTTAACATTTGAGCTAATTTTAAGTATTTCATGTACTGTTTGGTAGTTTAATCTACATATCTTATATGTTTCTCGTGTCGCTGTCCTGTGAGAACCACGAATCTCTAAAAAGTCCTCTTTTCATGAGCTCATAAAAACAGCCATGCTTGCAGTTTTTTGACAATGAACTTTCCAGCTAATCCAAGAGAGCTTTTAAATAGTGCATTTAGCTCAAGAAGTAGGAGAACTTATTCAACCCATAAAGGAACACTTAATCCTTCAGTTTATCAGAAAAAAATCAAAATTCATACCCTTCCTATTTTCACTGGACAGGACAAAAACTGTAATCTGAAAAGTAACTAAGAATTAAAGCTGCAAGACAAATGCAATACAGTAAAAAATACAATATTTGCCTCTGAGTGTAGCCTAAATTTGCACTTAAATGCAGGACTTGAGAAAATATGCTTAATTCATTGCCACTGTGCCACTGTGAATACATGAAGCAAGAAGAGAAGGAGGGTAAAACTGCATAAAGTATGCTGTTGACTTATCTTATGGACAGAGACCAGCCAAATGAATAACTGAATGAATCAGTCAATCCATGAATCTATCAGTGAATGACTTACTTCCTACACTTAGTCCCACTTATACTTACGTAAGTAAAGTTTCTCTGTGGCTGCCAACCAGGCTCTCCCACTGAGATTTTAAAAAGCACACCGGTCATCAGTGCTCTCTCCCTGTTTGTCTCTGGGGTTCAGTGCTATCTAGGTCAACTAATTGAATGCTGAGTCATGAATTCAGGGAGTAAACAACCTCGGTGCATAGATGAGACCATCTTGCTGATACATAATTTCAAATCATGTGCATTATGTATTCTTTTTGATCTTGCTTTGATGTGTGAATAAACTCTTTGCAAGTCCTGGCTGAAAAATGATTGCAACCTATTAACTTACGTGTGTCTCCGAGGTCAGGTCTTTGCATTATTGAACTTAACTGCAACGTTTTAGCTCTTTTCTCGAATGAAAATGCATTTTGTATCTGTTCTCCATGGTGGAGGAAGAGGAGGGAAGGTACAGAGGTACTTGTACAGAGATACTACATAATCTCTGGATATATTTATTGAATTTCAACATGATTATTTTGTCATCAGTGTCTTGCTTAGTTTATGCATCCAGGAGCTCACATGGGGCACCTTGCAAAATCCCAAAAATAATAAGAGCTAATAAGAGAAAAGAAAAATGGCAATCTTCCCCATGCAAGGTCCCCCCTCTCTGTCAAGGTCACTCCAAAAAGTGAAAACAGGAATGGAGGGATCAGAGAGGGCAGGAAGCCAAAATTTAGCCTGAGAAAAGGCGAGACCTTCAATTACGTTCTTCGTGACCTCAGGCTCCAAACAGGTTGAGGCTGCAGGCTCGTAAAGTGCTGGTTAAAGGCAAGAACAGGTTGTTCGGCACAGACCAAGCGCTGTCACTGCAATCGGCATTCTTGACTGGTCAGTTTCCCACTAGTGTAACTGCAAGATGGATAAATTAAATGTGATTAAGACTGTCATTGCATTAGTTTGATACATGGTGCAAGAATCTTGGTTTGCTATATGCTAAACTCGAAATTGAGACAGTAAACGCTGTATTTTATTATCCAGATACTACTATGTGCAATTATAATAGCATTATTTTTTAAACTCTTATTGAGTATAATGTACATAGATATAGTTGATTTTTATCCCTTTTTTATGTTCTTTTTCTACACTTCCATTCTATTCTTGCTATTATTGCTGCCTGTAATCTTAATTTCCCCAACCTGGGATCAATAAAGTCATATCTTATCTTAAAATTGGGGTATATATTACTGTGTACTTGAACTAGTTGATACGTATGTTGCAAATACATACGAAAACATTACACCACTTGAACTGTTTTTATCAAACAATGAGGAAACATTTGCGAGGAACATATTGAACAAAATGTTGCAAAATGTTCATACTCAATGAACAGCGTATGCATAAAGTTGATTGATAAACATGTGGAATTTGTTTTTCCAACAGTGTCCACTCCTGCAGTACAATATCTAATCTTAGTAACTAAGGCATGTTTATTGTGGTTTTAAATATTGAAAAAGTCAACAGTGAACGGCAGCATGAAACACAACACTGTTTACTTTATTAACATTACACTGAATCCACAGTTTTTCTCCACGCATCGTATATTAAAAGGCAATAATTGTGCTCCAGATAAATGGTTTTAAATTTTGATTATATTGCCTAAATTAACTCTGGCTGACTTTGAGGAAGAGGTGTTCTCCCGGAGCCTGAGGGCACACTGGGGCACCAGGACCTTGTGGTCTATTATTGATTCGAGGCTCCAGCGCTCCATGGGGGTCAAGGCTTGTCTGGCCAACAGAGAGCCTGGAGCTTAACAGCCGTGGCAGGGATCCACTGGCCTCATGGTTGTATGGTCATAAGGACTTTTTTTTTTACAATGTGCTAGCTTCACTCTCTGTTGGAGTAAGTAAACAGAACCTCCGTTTTGACCTTATTTCTGCCCTGTTCTGTGACATATGTAAGTTCTTTGGGGTGTTGGAGAGAGAGCATGACTAAAATGCATGTGTTTCAAAAAAAAACTGCCAAGAGATCAGAATTTCCAATACACAGAACACGGTTTTCATTTGAGTGATGTGTTGTGTCTGGATGGTGGCAAGCAGTGTGCAGTCTTTTTGCTGCACCACAGCCATATAATGAGTTAGATCTGTGGTCAGTGGTCATGGTCTGGGGGTCACCATGGACTGTGTCATGAGATGGACAATTCTGGGGAAGAACAATAAGATTTTGATGGAGAAATATGTTCTATATGTGATGACCTGCCATGTTATACTGTGTTGCATAAAAACCACTGGCCCTATATTGAATAGTTTAAATCATTATGTAATAAGTGAAAAGTCACAGGTTTGATTCTCACTGTACTGAATAATTATGCAGGATACAGATTGTCAAACCTCCATTGATTGTACAATATAGGTTACTCTGGGCTGTATATGCTTTCACAAATAACACTAAGATAATAATATTAGGATAATCTATTTTAATAGTAAGAAGCACATCCAATGCAAATAAGCTTATTTTTAGAATTTGCTGAATCACATGGCACTGCATGGATCCTAGTGGAATTCGCTATCCCACACTAAATGACTGACAATTATCATATTTGCTTGCAGTGCACACTTCATTTGAAGGTAAGTGTGAGGTGGGCGTTCACAAACATAAATCAGTCACACATCAATTTTCATGCATTATACATAAAAAACACATGTAACAGCCCAATTAGAGGTGGTGCAGTGTAATTGCCCATAACCCTGGAACTAACGCAATGAACCGTGCTCTGCTCTGAGTGTACATGTTAGCTGGCAGAGTGGCGCAGCGGCGAGAACATTTTACAGCCAGAAGATTAAAGAGTGCTAAAAGACATCCTGCAGAAGTGATCTCAACCGGGGATTTAGTATCTGTAAGACTGATAACAAGACATCGCTGTGGTGTTTGGCGGTTATTTAGGTCATCACGACTAGATTAAGGAAGCTGTAGCTCTTAGCATTTGGTCTGAGAGCCTGAAGGAGAGAGTGTTCAATCAAGAAATGCATAGAGAGATCCAACAGTCCCCACTTATGTTTTCTTGAATGATATACAGAGCTTGTTATAGCAGAGAAATGGTCACTGTGAAGTAGAACCCCTGCGCTTCTGACCCGGAGGCCAGAGGAGAAAGAGAAAAAAAGAAAGAAAATCGAGGCGACAAGGTTAAGAGGGGTCCATCAGTGAGATGGAGGTCTATTATCTGCAGATGGAGCCATTATATTATCACCAGAAGGCAATAGTGAATTGGTGCTGCGGTACCGCTCCACCCTTAGGAGGAAGTAAGATTTGAATTTCATAAAAACAACAGAAGACATGAGCCAAGTTGCTGTCAGGTTTTAGTTAGAATTGTCCTATTTGGTTGTAACATTCAAGCAAGTACAAATAAAAGGTAAAGAGCTGGATTGCATCTGGGACCACCCAAACTGAAAAAACAAAATCGCACCACTGCTGTTGGGGATAAGCAAAGAATGTCCTTCAAATGTTATGAATTAGACCTAAGACTCTTAACAGTCGTTGTGGTTGTGGTCGTGTCTTCATGTCCTTGGAGCTTTAGGCTCAGACTTCTGGGGGAATAGGTGGGTCATTGACAGAGAGGAGGAGGAGGAGGAGGGAGAAAATGTGAGAGATGTGGATGTGTGCAGAAATGAGGATATGACTGTGGAGTTAAAGCAGCTGCATAACGCAAGCAGAGAGAGACAGAAGAGGTCCTGATCGGGTTGGAGTACAGATAGGAGAGAGCTGACGAGGAGCAGGCAGAGGGAGGTTAGAGGGGGGTGAGGAACCAAAGAGTATGGTCAAGAGAGGCGGGGGCTGCTGCGTGGTGATCCTGGAGGCATGGCGTCTGGTGGCCTGCAGCCCTTTACATATGCGCCTCATAACAGGGTCTTTAAATCAGCATGAAACACCAACACACACACACAAAGCGTCACACAGAAAACGTCATTAACAAAAGCTCAGGTGGGACATTCCTTTACTTTTCTCTATCACGGCTCTGTTTCACCCCTTCCTCTGGTTTTCTGTCGCTCTCCTCTTCTTCCTCCATGGCTGTTTCTGTGCCGACAGCTCGTTAGCAGGGTTACACATGATTTCATTATATTCTGACAGCACGCAAACAACATAAATAACTTAATACTGTCTTAACTTGCTCTAATTAGACCCATGAATTACTCGGGGCCAGCTCAAGAAAGATGATTTCATTCCGCGCTGTAGTTTCATGTTTCCATACATAGAGAGCAGATTTTACTTTTTTTAAAGAACCACTTCAAGTTAGATTCCTGTTTATTGTCTCATCATATGACACACAAAAACGATCAATAAATCATGTAGTCATCTGTTATATGATTGATCCATTACTCCTGCAGTCTATTTTGTTTTATTGTTCAGTCATTTTTTATGAAAGTACAGTTTCTCGTGGGATTTTTCAGACAGTAGTTGTAAATCCTCCCTCACGATTGGATGGATGAGGGTAATCCTGCCTAAAAGAAAAACTGTTTGACATTTGAGAAATAATTTTATTTGTTATCTTGCAGAGAGTTAGATGTGATGATCAACACCCCTCTTATTTGAGCAGGGTCAACCTGAAGCTACAGCTAGCAGCTGATTAGCCTAGCTTAGCACAAACACTGGAGACAGCATTAAATGCCTGGCTCCTTGTTGCTAAACACAAATCAATTAATAAGTTAATTGAGTAATGAATTAGTGAGCTGTGAAGATGCTGATATAGGCTTGTTGTTTCCCCCTGTTTCTAGTCTTTGTGCTAAGCTAAGCTAAGCTAGCCGGCTGCTAGCAACAGCTTCATATTGGTATCTTCTTATCCAATTGTGGGCAAGACAATTAAAAAGCATGTTTCCCAATAATGAACTATTTCTTTTAAGAACTGTTAGTCCACCTAGGCTGCCTAGTGTCTTCAGTGGCCCTTTTCAACTTGACAAAATATTTTCCAGGAAATCCTCTGGATCTCATTTTTGACAGAAAAATGACCCGTGGCTTTTAGAAAAATCTTAATTGAACCCCACAATATAGGACTCATACCATTGTGTTCCTACATAAGAGACCCAGACTCCCTCGGGGGGTCTGTCTCTGCTTTTTCTGCTCTTGTCCCTCACGGACAAACACAGCGGTCCTTTTTTATTCAATCTGGATCCCAGGTGAGACGACACATTTCCCCAGTTTGCCTTGAATGAGTTGAGGAAAGCCCAGTCAAAACAAACAAAGGCTAAAGTGAGTCTTTTCAATGATCTTATATTTTGTAATGACTCTGTCCCAGCTGCAGCTATTTAGACAGTCAATTACTCCAATTGGTGCAGTTGAGCGTTCAGGTCCGTAAAGTCCATTCACAGGGAGGTGTGAGTAAGCTGTCATGCTAACGATTTCAAACACTTGAGGCCTTTTAGAGGTTCTCTCGGCTCCCTCGGGTCCCCCGAGCCTTGCTTCCCATAGTACTCACAGCCTGAGGCGAAACTCGAAATGCAAGATTCCTTTTTAACTAATTTAGCGCGAAAGTTGACATTCAAGACTCAGGAAAAAACATCTGAGGAAAAAAAATATATGTCACTTTGACTGTAATTGGCAGTGGCATGGCATAATTGGCCCTAATCTGGTTCAAATAAAAATAGTTGTGCAGACTTGTGTTTGCTGTCCAACATTTAATTATTTTTGCTCCATAACAGTAAAATATCTCATTTTAATTGGTGAAAAAGGAGAAATTTGGTACTTTACTGATGCTCCAAAGGAAATACTGTTTTCTGTCATCTCTGCAGTGCAGCCAGAGGAGTGTTCAGTGCTGAATATGACCACCAGGATAGATGTCTGCTGACATGGGGTATAAACCCAGGTCATCTGATTTGAGGGCAGTCTTCCTGAGCAGTTCCCACCCAGAACTCTAAATTCTAGCAGTATGTGTAAGAACTAACTAGACTGAAGCCTGCATATAAGACACCGACTATTCAAAGCTTAATTTCGGGGTCTCTGAAAAGGAAAGAATGAGTTTGTCTCAAAAGTCAGAGGTCATAGCTTGTCCAATAAGTGGATTCTGCCTTGAAACACAATTTAAACCCGAGTGGCTAACACCAATCTTAAATAGGAAAGAAATGGCATTTCACAGCTTGCCACAGTAATTTAGCTGGTTTGCCTAAGAGTGCTAAAAGTGGCAGCCAGCTGACCGGGCCAGAGAAAGGATTTGAATAGGCTCAGCTAGGTTATATATGAGCACAGTGTCTCAGAGCTGTCCCATTGCATTATATGACCGACACAGACAGCTGGGATAGAAAGAAAACAACATAAATAACATAATGTAATATAAGATTAATCCGGCACTTCAGGGACATTAATCTGTCAGGCTGAGACAAACATGTCCTCTGCACAATGACGACGGCTTGACTTCGGGCTTAGACTATGTAAAGGAGTGGTTTGCCACCAGTTCACATTTACACAAAAATACACACAACTGACAGTGAGAACTTGTGGAGCACTTGCACACACTCAGAAACACACACTGAAAAGCCTCTTCTGCTGGGAATCTTTTTCTTTTCTTCTTTCTCACACATTCTGTCGACCTACAAATGGACTCGCATCCACATCAGCACTCGCAGACATGCACAAAGGCAGCGGAGCAGACACATTTTCTGCCCTGCAGGTCAGACAGACAGAATATATAATTATCTCAGTGGAATACTCTGACTTTTGCATTGAACCTTCACACAAGAATCCAGACCTTCTTATGTAATGGCTGGTCTTGTTCAGAAAAGTGTTGAAAATGCTAATTAAACTAATTTCTTAGTGTCACACAGATGTAGCTCACCTATTAGTTTCCTGACAAGGTTTATTATATTATAGAGCTGGCAACTACACTACAGTATTTATCCTACACTTGTAAAGAGGCAAATGAGATGCCACGCTGAGTAACAAGTATACCATGATTTGGTCTTCATTCTGCCTCATCATTATGATCCTGCCGACCATCTGCATCATCATTCAAGTGCTACACACAATAAAGTTGCTAATTTCCTAGTGCACAGTTTGTTTTCTGAGTACAGAATTTGCTTTGTTTGCTATCTTTTTTTAAACAATGTACGTGTTGTTGAAACCGTTTTAATACAGCAATGACGCCACAGCGGGCAAAACTGATCAGCATTGCGTTCCTGTATCGGCGCTGGAAGTGACAAGGTAGTAAACAACTCTGTTCTTCCCTTTCTGTTGGAATCAGAATGAGCGGGATTGGCTCTCACCTGGCTGTCATTCTGTCAGAGCACATTTGCATAAAGTTGAGCTTTTCTTTGAACTTGACCTTTCCACTGTACTGTATCTGGTTGCCTTCCCATTCACAATGAAGAGCAGCCTAACGCTGTCCCAGCTTTTCATATGTGTGAACAACTCATAAGAGTCTACAGCCATGCCAGTGCTAATGCTAGAATGGTAGCATGTTACAATAACAATGCTTATGTTACTTATACATATGTTTACCATATGCATCATCTTAATTTAATGTATTAACATCCTAATATTTGCTAATTAGCACTAAATACAAAATTCAACTCAGGTTGATGGGAATGTCATTAGCTTTGCAGGTATCCACCATAAACCAACGTACTGGATAAGTCAGGGGATCTGCAAAATTTCTCGGATATTCCAGACGTTCCAGTGTAGACCAAACCAGTGGAGTGATCGACTGACATTGCATCCCCAGAGCCACAGTCCAAACATAGCTAAAAATATCATGTTTTTCATTAACTGAAACTCTAACTAAGTTTGGAGGAAACAAGCCAAGCTGGTTTGACTTTGCTCTCCCACTGCACATTGAGGTTTTGTAAACAATTCATGTGTTTGAATAGCTGATCGGGCATTTCTGCCATTAGCGAGCTGAAGAACTTAATTCTGTTCCGGTAGAAATATGATCCTTCATCTCCTACAAGAGCTTGTCCTTTGAATTAGCTCTAAGTGTGACTAAGATGAAGGAAGCTGATTAAAGTCACTGTGGTGGAAATACTATCCTTCATGTATTTCTAATTAGTTCAGACGATAAGCTGGTCGTCTATCATTCTGGCGGGTGCTGCGCTTGGTCTAAGTTCACGGCAGGAAAGTGACTTACCCAGTGAGGGAATTACTAACTTTGTTAGCATGTTTGAAGCCTGTGACACATGTCACATGCAATCAAACTACTACTATTTCTAAGTACACTAAAAACTACAGGTTTGTCAATACATAATGTGCTTAGCTTCCAATGCATGTCTTCCTAGTTACTTTAAAGCTGCTATAATTAATATTTCCATACTAACAATGGATCAAACGACTATGTGGATGTGAAAAGTGTCTCTTGTTGTGGTGAACCCACCGAAAGTTGTCACCAGACTTTGCAGTTCTTTCTTAGCCTCTTTCAGCTCGTTTTTTTGGTTGTCTGGTCTGTAATGCTACTGTCTTGGTTGAGTCTCACCAGACTCATCAGTGTTGTTTGTAGCCAGGCAGCTGTTTTCAGTAAAAAAAAAAAAAAGCTGAAACAAACCCTGCAGTACACTAAATGCTGCAAGTTGGTCAACTGATTAACATTGTGGAGAAATAAATTTTTCTCAGGAGTTGGTGGAGACCAAAAATGAGCTATATAAAACAAGCTACAAATTGGACATTCATCAGATGGCCAGAAACACATCTACAAAATGATGCTAGATTTTGATCCACATCTGCAGGATGTGTAAATAAGCAACTGTTGATTATACTGTCAGCATTGTGTTCACAGCTTTTTTTTCCTACTGCAGTCAAAAAATTGGTTCGTGCAGGTTAAAAGTTTTAAAGATTGGGACCTACAGGCAATGGTAAGACCTACAGGTAACTGGTGGTGGTTACCTGCACTGGAGTCTTTTCCAAAACAAGAAAAAAAGGGCCTTTAATTTTAACACATGGGTCCAGAAAAGAAAATGTGTTAAGCAGGTGCTGTCCAATTACTTTGAAGTTTGTTTCTCTCTTCAACTTTAGAACTGCTTTGTTGTGCTGAGTTGAGCTCTGTAATTGAATTGATGCTGATTAAACAAAATGATCTTCAGTGTTTCTCAAATACGAAAAAGACCAACTGAGCTTGAATATGTTAGACACTACTAATCCATCAAATAACAGCTGTCTCAGATATGCACAGTAAATTCAATCTATATCCACAAGAATAGTTAGTATATGCAGACTTCTTTGCAGCCACACCAGCAGAGTTTGCCAGCAGAGCAGCTCTGATAAATGGAAATATACTGGGAAGATTCATTGTCAAGCATGTGAATATGTGGCTTTAAAGGTTTTACACATGACATCATCAAGGGAGTTTTGAAATAGAAGAAAAGACCCAAAAAGAAGATTTATGCTTTTTTACAGCCTGTCCTGAGGAGAATAATATGTATTCTGAATGATGACAGTCCAACAGTAGCATGATGTGTTACCGACCTCGCCTAAATCCCTGTGCCCTCTTTCTTCCCTTCTACTCCACCCAATACCTCATTCTTTGTCTCCTCTCCTCTCTGCAGCACAGCTTGCACTACAGTAAAGACAATGTGTGAGTGTGCGTCTCTGTGTGTGAGTGTGTGTGTGTGTGTGTGTGTGTGTGTGTGTGCGCGTGCGTGCACGCTCCTGTCGTTGTGTCTCAGCCCGTCTCCAGATGTCAGGGGGCAGGAGGGCTGCAGATGGTCGTCATTCCCCTCTGACAGCGACAGGAAGAGGGAGATTGAGAGAGAAGCAGCGAGAGAGAGAGAGAGATAAATGGAGCATGTGAGGAGCAGAAGGACAGAGAGAGAGCGATAAAAGACAGTAAAGAGGCTTCTCTCGTCCCAACAGTGGCAATATTGCTAACACTCCACTCTGCTTGAGGGGACGTTTTGTACAGGGAAGCTGATGGAGTGAAAACACATCAGAAATTTGTTCCTTACACCAGTGACCGTGCTTGAGAAAGTTAACGCTGCTGTGCTCACAGGCAGAACTTGCATTTGCTCATCACATTCAAAGTCCTCTCTCAATAGTTCATGAGAAGTCAGTTTAAAGAAGTCGCAGCTTAATCATTAACATATTTGCATACTTGTTTTGCACTTGTTTCAAGATGATACTGTTGCTTTCCACCACCCAGCAAGTTTATTTCATGTTGACATGCAGAAAATCATGCAAACAACACAATGATCTCTCTGTACAAAGAGCTGGTAAGGCTGCGTGCCAAGTTAAAGTATTGGACACTTTAAGATTTTTGTCACACAGTAAGTATGTGGTATTTGGCTTTTCATTATAAAGATGGCAGGCCGTCAAAAAGGAAATCTTAAGCTGGATTCAGAAACAGAAAATCTGATTCTTAACCTTATATGACCCATACAGCAAGTAATATTTTCTCTATGAAAAGAAAAGATTAGATCGGGATCATGCAGCAATCAATTTTGTTTAGCATGCTTCTGCAGGATCAGAAAATATCTATCTATCTATCTATCTATCTATCTATCTATCTATCTATCTGTCTGTCTGTCTGTCTGTCTGTCTTTAGAATGCTGTTAATGCATCTACAGGTAGAGAACATGATGATCCTGTACGTGCATATGAATCTCTTTAAATTGGAGAAATGACCTTGAGCACAGACGAAGAGTGGCAGACGCAGACAGAAAGCTTAAATGAACGAGTAAATTACCGTGCACAATATTCTTTGATGTGAATTGTAGCTTGTGGAGAGGAGGAGGGACAGAGGAATGCTGGATTGGGCAGAAAGAGGAAAGGGAGGAATGGAAAGATGAAGGGAAGGTTAATGAGGAGTCTGACGCCCCAGGGAAACTTTCTTTGGCTCCAGACACACATGCAAATGCACACACACACGCACACACCTAAACGCCGTGGTAAAACCACAGTAATAGCTGTTAACCTATAGCTTAGCTTATCAACAGGCCAACAACACAGGAAGGCTGCCTCATTAACACACTTAAATACACTCGCACAACACACGAACAAGACAACAGGCACTTTTGCGAAATGAGAACAAGCCTGCAAGCAAAACATGACAAGGCAATGGCACCTCCATGACACAGAAAGCAATCACGCACATATAAATAACAATTCCCAGAGCCCACTGCCTGGATGAAACTTCATAAATAAAGCAGGGGTTACATTTCAAAGTGCTGTTGGTTTGGCTTACGGCAGTTATTTAGCACGCTTGGACCCGACACGCTGTTTAGTTGTGGTGAAGAACAATTGTTGAAAATACCCTCCAAAGTGTCTGTATTTGATAATGCTGCTGTCGAATTGTAGTGTGGACAAAAAGATGGCGCTTGGATGAAATGAGGACGTATGAATTGAAGGGGTGGATTTGGCAGCCTCAGCTGCACTTTGTGGTTAGAGTCCGTTAACAAATGCTAGCATGCTAACATACCAAACTAAAATGGTGAACATGGTAAAAAAAAAAAAAAAATATATATATATATATATATATATATATATATATATATATATATATTATATATATATACCTGCTAAACATCAGCATGTTAACTTGCGCGCATGTTAGCATTTAGCTTAAAACACCATGTAGCAGAGCCGTTAGAATGTTGGTGGACTAATGGGACACTCGCTTCATGGTCAGCTGTGCACAGGTTCCTTATGTCACTATTTCTTTCACTTTTCTGCGTGTACAAACAAGTGCACCACTATGTTAAGTACCTGTCTAAAAACATATGCCAATATACCCATATTTAAAGGAATAATATGTGCCTTCACAGGTAATACAGTATCTCATCCATGTGCTCCACCTTCAAATGTGGCCTTATGCCCTTAGTCTTCTAAATTGTTTTCTCATGTAAATTGCAGTGCCTCCAGCTCTCTGTAATTATTGCACGTCATAATGGGTGGCAAACTTAAAGAGAAAGATCTGGAGGAAAAATTATGTGGATCTTTCCAGCACATAAACAGCACTTTATCCATATTTGTGTGGACATGCTCTTACTCTGAATCCTGCCCCACAGCCTCTCCTAAGTGACCTCATTTCTACCTGACAGAGTTTTTGTCAGACATCTCGCAGTAGTAATATAACAGCGAGTATATCTGAAGGGCGAGAATCATTGCTTTGTAGTTCAACCCTGCAAATTTAATTTTTCATTAGTTCCGTTAAAAGATCCTGCCTGCTTTCCCAGGACCTTTGATCATCGCTGATTGTCTCCACCGTTCTGTCCTCAGCTCTTCCCTGCAAGCTCAAGAATAGAGACTTCACTCGAAGTGTGCATTCGAAGGCAGAGTGTGAAGTGAGTGTGTGTCAGATGTCAGTGGATACAGTGGGTGTGTGTGTGTTTTGGTGGAGGGCATGCTCTGTAATCTTTGACCAGCTGGAGTGAAGCGAGGAGTGTTTCAGCATTGTGGTGCGAGGTGATCGGGGCGACACACACATACACATCATCATCCATGCTGTGCAGTCTCTCTATGACCTATCTGCCAAAATAAGAAGCAAGCAGCCCCACAAAGTAAATATAGAGGTTGATGAGGTGTAGAAATGGTAACGCAAACCGTATAAAACCAAGCCATCCGAACCAGTGGTTCTTAGTATTTTTGGTGCTGAGGCACATTTTGGCAAAGCAACAAAATTCCACAGCTGAAGGCTGAGCAAGAAGCAGCAAATTCATTGTACTTGGCCTAAATCCTTTGACACTGGGAGAAAAACACTGAAATAGTTGCCATTACATCCTGTTCAAGTGAGTGAAAAATTTTTGTTGGATATTTATTTTAGCAAGAATCGCAAGGGACAGCTGAGCATGCACAACTGGCAAGCCAACAGTGAATCGCTGATGTAGAGAAAACACTTAAATTCAATTTGAGTTCAGTTCAACATTATTATACTCCTCTGGGCTAAAGATAATAAGCAGCATCCAGGCAGGGTGCTTCTCAAACCAAGCACAGAGAGAAGAAGAAGAAAAAAGAGAGATAGATGATAGGCAGAAAGCGCAGCATAGGTCCATCGATACATAATCAGAGTTCAGACGAGTGTCTCAAACCATTTTTGAAGCGCTTCTGCTGCTCTGTGGTATTCTGGATAGGTTGATATGCTGTTTGAGATTATCAAATGTGACAGGGGATTTTGCAACCAGAGCCCACAGCGATCCTGAGATGGTCTGATGCTGGAAAGCCATTGAGAGGGAAGTGGATTTGGACAACGTGCAGGAGAATGACCAGGAACTGGAAGAAGGGCACGGAAAGAGGTTTAGTGGAGAAAGAGAGCATGATAGAGAGTCTGAAAGGATGAGGAGCTTGAAGAGAAGGATGAAAAGTAAGGTCGATGTCATTCTTTAGAGGGATTAGTGCTATCTGCAGCCGGGTTTTGGACATTTACAGATAGTTCAGCGCACACACATATCTAAATACATGCAGACCAATGAGCATGCACACACACACACACACACAAGGAGGATTATCCTTATCCAGTAGTAATCACATCACATCTGATGCTCTGTTCCTGACTCCTGGCTACATACATAGTGGTTGACTCTGTGTGTGTGTGTGTGTGCAGGGCAGTGCATGTGTGTCTGCTGTGAGATAAAGCAGTCTAATCCTAAAGGAATGGAACATCTTCTCTCTTTCATCCTTCCACATCTCTTTCTTTGTCGCAACATTAAAGAACAACGTAACGCTCCTCGAGTCAAGTGGGGGGGGGGGGGGGAAAAAATGGGAAGATAAAGGGTAACAGAGATGAAAAGATTAAGAAAGAAGGGAGAGGAGATTTAGCAGGGAAAAATGTCACTTGCAGGATTTATCTTGTCTCTCTGTTTCCTTCTGTCTTCATTTCTTTCGTCATCTTTTTCCACACATATCGCATTTTACAAGGTTTACAATCCAACAAAATAAATGACCACAAATCGTTTGCACATTAACATACCATATACTGCACTGTTAGTTAATTACTGGAACAGATCATTTAAAAGATGAATAATAGAAGCACGGCGTTCATTCAGGCAGAGCGCCGCTTGCATTAGCTGATTAGCGTCAGCTGTTTCATTCATGCCTCACAGTCACTGGCCCATTCACAGCAGATATGGTAACATCCAGTCACATGAATGCAGGTATGAAGCGCACACATTATAACCTGACACATAAATATACCAAATCTTCTTTTTTTTTTTAACAAGAGAGGTTTAAGGGAGGTTAATTATCTCAGCACAATCCTTGTTGCTGTTGCTGTGTAACTATTTGCTATAAAGGAATTCCTTGATGTTAAGAGTCTGACTGAACTTTTCCACATGATAAGGTGAAGTGTTGTTTAAATAGTTTAAAAACATCAAAGAGACGGGTCAGATTTTGAAGGAATACAGTTTCACGTGCTGTTCAGGTAGTTTTCTCTCAGGCGGTGACACGCTCTGATATTTTGCTGTTTCCAATTTTCCCAGAGTAAATATTGAATTTTGTTTTGTCTAAGAGTGTGTTGGATCCCTTGTTTTTGAGTTTTCGTTTGAGAAAAAACTTGATTTGTGTGCCTTCAAACAGACTGCCGTGTAGCACGAAGTGTTGTCTCTGCCTCTTGCTGCTGGCGGAACTGATGCAGTCTGTTTTCTCTGGGTTGCCAGATTTGTGCGCATCCACCAATCTCAAAGCCTAGACTTTTAATGTCTTTCTCAGTTTCTGGCTGCTTTTGGTTTCCATATAATCTACTGCTTGGTTGGATAACTTAAATTAAATAGCATTGAAGTTTTCATAGTAGATGTCAAATGTTTGGTGTACTTTTGCTTATTTTGGTCCAGGTTGCATAAGGGCCGCGCTGAGGCCGGGTACCACTCTCTCTCCTGCTCTCTCCCTCTTTCCCTATAGAAAGTTGAGATAACATGTGTATCCAGTTACTGCATAGGTTTTACAATGGGAGAGAATGAGCCAAACACTAAATGAAAGGCAGCGTAAACCCGGAAACCTCCATAAAATACACACACACACAAGCGCTCATTTAACCACAAGCACGCAAATCCACATACACACGTATAGATAATGACTGCGTGCACATGTAAGACACAGACACACACATAGCGAATCATGCACCCGCTGAACGTACACAGAGGCCTTCACAAGACAGAGGGCCGGGCTGCTGATGTGTTGGAAGTGCAAAGGAAACGCCACAAACAGGAAATTCTCCAGGATTTCCCACAGATCCCCTCTCTCTTTATGTGGTGGATAGCTGGTAGCTCAGGCTTGGCCGCAAACATGTAAATACACAGAGAGAAGTCGTTTTGGTGGAGGAGCACAGGATCTGGATCAGACTTGAGCTGATGATTATTTTTTTGTTTTTTGACACAAAAAGTCGGACATCTCTTGTTGAATTCTTAATCTGCGGCCTCATTACTAATCAAGGAACGGCTAGAATATGTGCAAAACATGTCATTATGGTAACAATAATCACATTTCCTCTTAAAATGCTTAAGCTACCCCACTTCAGAGCCACATATTGTATTATGAAAAGAAATTCACAGAGCCACTGATAATTAGTAAGGCTCTGAAATGACTCATGTTTATAGCTACAAGGGTTAGGCTGTGTCGGCATGCCACAAATAAAGCTTTATTGACAAGCATATTGACAATAAAGTCTAGTTTTAGCCCTCAATATACAAAGCTAATCCCTTCATGTTTGAGAAGACAGCAAACCAGACCCGGAGTGGCCACCGGGAGAATTCCCAGTGGCCTGGCAACCTGATTGGCCAGGACAGCTAGAACCTCTCATAACTGTAGACCGTCAGCCCCCTCGCCTGTTTTTAACCTGATGGTTCGATCTCCATCTGTCATCACACGTGATTGGTCACACGCACATCAACGTGACATCAGTCAGTGCGTTGAGTGTGGGAGGCCGAGCGGGGCTCAGCACAGGAGAAAGAGAAAAGAGAGAGCTGAAAGGGAGCACATTAAAATGAGAAAACCCCAGGAGGAAAGTGCTGCTAAATGCTGCAAAATTAGATCTCTTCATGAGTAAGGCACGTGGTTGGCGTTTAAAAAGAGAAAAAACACACGAGCAGGGCCGCCCTCAGCACGTTACATCACAACTACCACTCCTGAGTTGATTCTGGGCTTTAAAAAAACGTAACCATCCTATTTTGGACAGCAGGAGATGCATATGCATAGAAATAAACTTGCAAATAAACACCTGTGCACACTTTTCTGTCAGGTGAAAGTATTTCCAGTTACCCAGAGCTACCAGAGTTTCATAATGATAAACATAAGTCCAGTCAGAGCTCAGAGGAGAAGCCAGGTGCAGCAGGAAAGTGCACAAAAACGACATGCATGACATGTTTTTTAAGAAATAAATATGTTAATGTCATAAACAGTGAACAAAAAATGTATGTATTTTTTAAATGCTTACATTACAGTATATTACAGCAGACAAGGTCTGTTGTAAATGCAGAGATTGACCTATCCCAGTCCACCCCTGCTGCAAACCACTTTTTGTTGTCTCTTTCGTTTGTCACCTGGTTCTATCTCTTTCCCACTAAGAAAAGATCTGAATTACTACCTCTCTATCCTCCTCTCATTTCACAGGAGCAGTTTAAACATTTTAAATCTGGGTAAATATAAAGAGAGTAGATGTGCTTCACAGGAGGCCGCTGCTTAAATCTTTTCAATTTTGTCTTTTTCAGTATTTTCTTTAAATCACTGTCTTTGCACCTTCAAAGAGTGTGTCGTGAATAGATCACTTAGACGCACCTTGCATTCTTTCAAAACCGACAACAGAAGCTGCTAACTCTACTAGCCACACTGTGGAGGACACAAGCAGCTACAGAGATAAAAACACCCCTGCGCTACGTGAAACTAAAGACAGAGCTAAATCATAGCCTCGAAATTAAGATTGACAGGACAGTTGAGGAAATTGCAGCGTTGCAGCAGAAAGAACTTGCAGGGGATTGAAGGGATAGTTTGACATTTTTGGAAATGCACTTACTGGCTTTCTTGTCCAGGATTAGATGAGAAGATTGATCCCGCACTCATGCCTGTACAGTAAACACGAGGCTGGACTCAGCAGCCAGTTAGCTTAGCTCTGTCCTTCTGCGTCCAGTCTTTGTGCTAAGCTAAGCTTACTGCCTGTAGCTTCATATTTAGCACACTGGTATGAGAAACATATCAATCCTCTCATTAACTCTCTGTAAGAAAGTGAAAGGATCAGCAATGGGCTTTTCATAAGGTCCTGATGATAAGTTACGCTTAAGTTAAAATGCTTGGACAAGACCACACACTCTTGAAACCTCTAGAAAGATTTTCCATTTGTAAGGTACAAAAACACGTTTCTTCTGATCTCTGATGAGACACTATTGGAGGCCATTGGATTTTGGACCCTTCGCCTTAGTGGTGTGTTTGTGCCAAATCTAAGATGCAACCCAAAGAGATTAATTAAACCTAATGCATCTGAGTAATCTTCATCGTATTTTGCTCTTGGTTTTATGAGCTCATCAAAGCTCTGCGTCCACTGACTCACAGTCTCTTGCCCCTCTGATAAAGAGCACACTTCCCTCCAATCTGTTCTCAAAGAATGACCTTTGAGAAAGCAGCGGAAAACTCCCCGTGGCGAGAGCATGTTTAGATGCCACTAATGCCTCTGATAGGAATGTCCACTCGGACAAACAAGTAGCGGATTCAAAACCAGATCATCAAAAGCCTCGTGATTACTTGTAGTGCAGACTTAGGAAGTGCTCCAAAAAAAAAAAAAAAAACATCGCTGCTACAATTCCAGTTCTGAAATTGGAGTTTCTATAGCATTACCAAAATCCTGCATTACTTTGGTCCTCAGCCACAAATCAGTTGGCGTCACAAACATTAGCAACCTCAAATGAGCGATGAACACCCACAGTAACTGTGATTGATGCAGATTTTTGGAGACTAAGCAGCAAGAAGAAGAGAAACGGGAAAAGGAAAGAAAAATGGTAAACATAAATAAACATTAACAGCCTGTCGCTGATTGAATAAACATTAAACACACATGAAACATTCATCAACAAGTGAACAGCGGAGGTTTCCAGCTGCAGAGTGACTTTGGGCTGCTTTCCGCCTGTTGTCTGAAAGAAAACCGGGGGACCATCAATCCTGCTGACAGACACACACTCACATACACACTTACATCGAGGTCCCAGGATGGTAAAATCATTGAAAATGTAAGGACTCCTCTCTATCTAGAGCCATGTTGCTATGACAACCGCCAAGGAGATGTTTGTGGAAAACATTCGACTTTGTGATTATGTAACAAACATCAGTCGCTCAACCTGTGAGAAGTCTGACCAGCTTTCATTTGCCAGCATGAACGGATCATCCGATAAAATCTGCCCTCCCGCAGTGTGAAGATGTGACACAGATCTGATAATCTTTTGGCTTCTTAAATTGGAAGAAACCGCTTTGTGCCCGCTTGGACGGCCAAAGACAGATCAGATCTGTGCAGCCGAAGTCCAACAGTGAACATGAGGAGGTCTGTTGCTGAGGCTGTGCGGGGAGGAGGGAGTTGGGGTGAAATAATTAAAAAAGGGGAAAGAAGAGCATAAAATCATCAAATGTTTAGTGAGGACAGCTGTGATAATGAGTAAAATGTCTCATAACAGAACGCAGCCCATTTCACAAAAGCACCCTCAAGCAAAAGCAATTTTAAAAAAGTGCTTTATTGACAAGTGATCTTTGAGACCGGCGTTTGCTGTGTGCATGCATGTCTCCAAAGTCTGCGTTACTGCATCAGTGTGAGCAGGAATACTGCAAGTGTTAGTATGTGAAATCACACCTCACTGACGTAGACAGCTCTTGCTTGTTCAGTATGAATGAGTCCAGTGTTCGGCTGTTTGTCCAGAGGTGCTGGTAGCAGTAACACTGATCACTGATCCCCAGGTACCAATAGACCATTCCCTGGCCTGGAAATGCACGCACACACACACAGACACACACACAAACACATAAACACACATTATATAAGCTCAGCACACACCCAGAAAAACAAGAAAAACACAAAATCAGAATCAAGAAATGCGCACATACACGTACAACCTTGACCAACCGACCCCACCCCCTCATGACACACGCACACTAATGCACGCACACACACGCACACACAGGTATTACTATAAACATCCCCCCTGGCCTTTGTGTGACCACCTACAGAATAATAATTACTGACACACGGAAACACTTTCAGACAGAAAGAGCCAGGTACTACACACACACACACACACACACACACACACAAACATGTATACAAACAGGACAGACACATACAAATGTACATATGCAAACACTTTTGTGCACAAAGGCTCTCGTCACACATACTAATCTTTCTGCATTTTCTGCACACAAAATATGCACATGCCAACACACACACACACACACACACACACACACAAACACAACTGTACTGTTGAATTCAGTGTGTTTGCTTTCTTCTGGTGTGGCCTGGTTTGGTTTGGTTTGATTGTGTCTTTTGTCTACAAACAACAAGCACATGCAGTCCAGAGAAAAATCTATTATTTTTCTCTCCGACCTGACCTCTTGAATAAAGCACCGTGAAAAATGATTAATCATAGTTGATGCCCACCATTTACATTCCTGTAATTCATTGGCAACCTTGACAGCCATTTGCGTTAGCTATTGACTTAATATAACCAGCTGAGTGGGCACATATTCTAAATTATAGTTTCCTTTTGGATATTACTTTTGCATAAATAAACAAATGCATAAAAAATAGCCAAAATTTCACTGGACACACCCTGTGCCATGTGTTGGTGAATAAATTCCTGTGTGTATGTTGGACTCAACGTTGTTCTGGAGTGACGCCTGAGCTGCAGGGCGAGACACAGCCAAGTATCCAGTTCACATTAACACCCCGGCCCCCTCCAACACACTTACATGCATGGGTGTGCCCACAAAATGATGCCAAATCCAAATTTAATTAATGTTTCTGTTACTGCTCTCCCTCTGTGTTGCTTTTTAATTTGTGGAGGAGGTTAAAGGTGCCATGCAGTTTAATTTGTGTGGAAATGATTAAAGAAAAAAAAATCATCTCATGAGGGACTACTGTCTAAAGCCAGCACCCGATCCAATGCACACTTCCCTGGCACACTAAATTCAGAGCCAGAGCAAACTTTATTTTGAATGATAAGTTGCACTCCAAACCAAATACGGGTGAGTCTAATGATAGATAGTCAGACTGATGAGCAGAAGGTCAGGGAGTCAGACAGACAGGCAGGAAGAGTTCACTTCCACAGGCAGCCTTTGCTTTGGCATCGTCTTTCACTCCTAACACCTGACCTTTGACCTGAAGCAGCCAAATCCCGACACAGAGGAAGTCCATCACACCTTAGGAAATACAGGTCAAAGATTGTTCACATTTTATCAGCAGAGTGGAGGGCAGATAAAACAGTAGGAGAAATTTTGAGACATTTTGTAATATGTATTACATTTCTTTTTCTTTCTTCCAAAAGTATTACTTTTAATAAAGTTTATTTGCTGCTTTCGAAAAGCTTACAAACAAAACATTGTACCAGTAAAATGTAATAAAACCAAACAAATGTCACCACAACATTAAGTACAGAGTGAAGAGGTAAATCTAAAGTTTCATTAAAAATGATGAAATGAATTGTATAAAAGCAAGTTTCTTGAAGTATCTGAAAATGTCCTTTATGGCAACAGCTAGCAGGACCAAAGGCGCTTAACTGAACTACCTGCAAGAATCTGGCAGCAGCTCCACTGTGAACCAGGTGTGTGTTTACCTGGATGGGACAGAGATCAGAGATAATGGCTGTTTCTGAAAAACTACTTACACAGTATGTAAGTGCAGGACACTCTCGATGGATGGCTATAACCTGTAAGTCAAGGGTCATGTGACGGAGACAGTCAAGCTTGTCTACTTGTAGTGCAAAAGAAGGTAAACAGGGATGAGGACAGTGGTGGAAAGTAACTAAATACATTTGCTCAAGTGGGTACTTAAAGAGCCAGTGTGTAGGATTTAGGAGGATGGCAGAAATGGAATATAATATTCAGATGTTTTTATTAGCGTAGAATCACCTGAAAATAAGACTTATTGCTTCTCATTACTTTGGAATGAGCTCTTTACATCTACAGAGGGAGCAGGTCGGAGCAGAGAGTACATAAAGTCATTAAAATGAGCTCCACATTTACTTGCTGCAACATTAAAGTGATGCACACACTGATGCATCAAAAATTATAATCTAATTATATAGTATATAGTGTAGTATAGTATCTTGTTCTGAATTAGGTCATTCTTCATATTGAGTACTTTTTCTTTTGGTTCTTTAAGTATATTTTCATGTTCACACTTTTGTACTTTTACTTAAGAAAAACTTTTAATGCAGCACTTAAATCCATTATGAATATTCATGCCAGCATAACTTCTAGTTCATCAGAGTCTGAAAATCGCATTTACGGATCCCTTCAAAGTTACTTTTCAGTTTGTGTGTTACAGTTCAGTTAACACAAATTTTCCCTCAAAAAGCAAATGTCATTTCCGATAATAACTTTCTGCTGAAGTTTGTCCATTGAAACGTTTTTTTTTTTTAAATAAAAGCTCATCAAACCTATCATCAGCGTATTCCATTAGATAACACTGTAATAGCTAACAGTTGTCAGCAAACATGGTACTGATGGTGCTAGATCAGCTACCAGCCACCCAGCGCGCATACTACTGTTCTAACTCCTAATTTGTGCTTTCAACAACGGTTATTCCCCTCAGTTACAGGTTTTCTCTGTTCCTGGAGGATCTGAAGGATGGTGGGGGAAACCATCTGGAGAGAAGTTAATGTACAATAACCCGGGCCAAGGTTACAGTCACAGTGACTCCATAAATCATATGTCAAAGAGTTGCCATAAGAGTGAAAATAAAAACTGGTCCTGTAGTGCCACAGAAGAAGTGAAAAACAAGGATTCTGAGGAATGAGGCAAATAGAGGCATCTTATCCAATTGTGATTACTTTAAACTGATGCCAATAATGTTTTACAAGAATCATTCAACACTGCTTGATCTTTGATGTTACTATAAATTTTTGATCCCTTTAATAATTCAATCCTGTGGCATTGATAGAGGAGGAGGAAAGGCCTGTCTGCAGAAATGCATACTATGATACAGAGGGTAATCATTTTGATCTGTTTTAAAGGGTATATGTGTATGTGTGTGTTTGCCTCCAAAGGCAATATTTGTCTCCTCGGGCTAAAATATTGCAGTTACATTTTTTCTGACAGAGCAGATCGCAACTTCGGGTTTAAATTCTGCAATGCTGAAGATGAGACTCAGATGAAAGATGGTTATTCTAAGCAGGCCATTGATTCCTGTAAGAGACGAACCTTCCCTGCAGAGAGTGTTGTTTGTCTAAGTGTTTCTCCAGCCAGCGGATATCAAACCACCCATGAGTCTAAAAGCGGAGTTACACACAAGAAGAGGCAACAGTTTCTATGTCTGAGAAGTAAAATACTGGAGCTACATGATGGTCTTTGGCTTAGGGAAGACCTACATTCCCAGACTCATGGCTATTCCATTTCTGCAGGGATTGCACACACACACACACATACACACACACACACACACACACACGCACACATACACACACACAAGTACTGTTACACAAAGTCAGATGTGTGCAGGAACACACATGCTGTGCACACAGAAGCATAGTTAGGGATTTATTGGGAACAGAGGTAGTAGTTTGGACTTTGAGGGGCACTTTGAGAGTCACTAATGTCAGAAGTAAAACTAAAAGCGCCTGGTTAAAGAAAAAGGGGCCACAGACTGCCTGTGACACACACACACACACACACACACACACACATGCAACCCAGAATTACACTCTTACAAACACACTTTCTTGCTAACACACATCTGTTTGACGCACATGGCCCTGTCTCTGCTGGCCTTGACACACCTGCACTGTTATCTGTCTGCTCAGGAGAAACTTTAAGTGGGAATCCATCAGGTTTGGTAGCATGTGTGTGTGTGTGTGTGTGTGTGTGTGTGTGTGTGTGTGTGTGTGTGTGTGTGTGTGTGTGTGTGTGTGTGTGTGTGCGTGGCA
Organism: Chelmon rostratus; assembly: GCF_017976325.1. Lineage (NCBI taxonomy): Eukaryota > Metazoa > Chordata > Actinopteri > Chaetodontiformes > Chaetodontidae > Chelmon > Chelmon rostratus. The sequence goes on along the minus strand of NC_055670.1, from coordinate 15,370,989 downwards.
GAAAAACATACAAAAAGCAAAAAGAGAGATGAAACAAGAAAGCTGAGCAGGGAAGTTTTTGAAGTGAGTTGAGATTGTGAATTTATAAAACAAGTGGCCGTTGGGAAATGACCTCTGCTGTGCAATGGTGAAACAATCCGCCTCTTCTGAGAGAAAAAGACAAGTGGATTTGTTGTTGGGCAGACGGCAGATATCGACCTCCAGCAGACTGTTTATACAACACAGATCTGAGCTTTCAGCAAGTTCTACAAAAGGAGCCATTAGCTCTGCTCAGTACTGAGAGACAGACAGAAAGGGAGGGACAGAGGAACGGGCCGACATTCCTTCAGAGCAAACCTGGACTAGGACAGATGCACATCCAAAGCTGAAAATATTGTTTCTGCGAAGCCGCCTGGTTAAAAAGAGAGAGAGGAGGGGTGAAGTGAGGGGGAGAGAGAGAGCAACCAGGCAATAAAAGCAGGCAAGCTAGACAGAAAGAGCAAAACAGTCACAGCGAGCAGGAGAAGGCAGCAAGACGGGAGATGAAAAATTGCCATTCTCCTAGTGTGCTGTGGTCGAGGCAACAGGAGGAGCGGGGGAGGGGAGGGTACCTTAACATCAAAGACGAAGGAGAATATGAGTTTGACCTCTGCAGCAGAGGACAACAGGGTTTGACCCCTGACACCTGTAAAGATACAGTTACTCCGAAACATCTTTAATAAACACGCACACTCTTGCGCGCCGAGTGTGACAAACACTGAGAAAGTCGTTATCTTCCACTTCCACTTCTCTTCCAGGTCTCTTTTCTTTCTGTTCTGCGTGGCTCGCTTCGCACCTTTATCTCTCCTCTGTCTCATCCAAACACATATATCCAAACAGCTCATACTGTAAATAGAATAAAAGCCAGTCAGTTTGGTTTCTCACTTTGAAACAAACACACACAAAGTCACAGATAAGCGCGCATGGGTGTGCACTGAAGAAGATTTAAATATTACCGAGGTTTAGAAAGACTCCGCTAAGCAGTAATGCGCTCGTCTCATCTGGCGAAATCACAAAGTGGAGCTACACTAGAAACAAGTGTCACCTTCTCCCTAATTGAGAAACTGCAGCTTCACCCTGTTTGCTCAGATTATTAGTATTCTGGTGCTGACTATGTGCGCTGGTAGGAAGTCATATCAGCATAACCATCAAAACTGAAGAGCAGAATACAAATTTGTTTCAACAAAGCTGCACTCACCAACGGTGTCTGAAGCTGTTGGAAAAACATTTTTCTCATTTCCTGTAGTCACCAAGGAGACGATATTAGAGTCTGAGAAGCGGACAGTTTACTGACATGGTGTTTCAATTTCTGGATAATTAGGTTCACCAGATTCAAACTTTGGCTGCTTTTTGGAGCAGCCAAAAAAGCAAAATTGCATCAGGAAACACTGTCTGTATCTGATTAGCCGAAACCAATTTTGTCCTTCTTTTCATTTTCGAACCACCACTTGACCTTAATTGAAAACATCATGAGGTCAAGCAAAATGTAAAGAGGGAAGTGTATGGAGTTTGGGAAAGATGCCTCAGCTAAAGACGATGTGAAAGGAAGCAACGGTACACATTTAACCCCGTAATATCCAGGTTCCTCTAATCTGTATTAGCTTGTTCTGGTTGTTCACTGGAGTCATACTGTATGACTGTACTAAATATTCCCAGAGTGAATAATTTTATGGCTGCACCACTGCATGAAATGCAAATACCCTGTATGTCTCGTGCATCATTTTATATGCATTTATCTCAAATTCTGACATACTTGACGTATTTATTGATTTTAAGTATGAATTTAAGATAAAGCTATAGAGGTTTAAAGGATGATTGGCTGCAGTGTGTACTGACTGTCGTAGCAGCTAGGAGCCGGATTGAAGAGACTTTTATCAATTCACATCATGAATACAACATTTATACTTCCTGGTTAATTCATTCATTTATGAACCGTTCTAACACAAACACTAAAGACTTGTTTACCGTCTCTGCCACTGCATCCTTTTTGCATTTTCTGTCCGTCACTTTATCTTTAAATTGTGAACCACGGTGTGACGTTCTGCTCTTGTAAAGTGCCTCATAAACATGTGTTTACTTGATGCAGGGACAAAGACTGAACCCAATTTTGGGACAGTAGATAATCCTGTGATCAGACAGCTCGTGGTGTGAACACTGTCAGGTATACTTAAGGCCTCTAGTTCAAGCAGCTGAGGGCTATTTGGTCAGTTCTACTCAGAAAACATTGCACCATCTCAAGGTCAAATGGGAATCCTGCTCAGTTATAATCAGCTTATCTGAGAACACATCCAGAGAATTTTGAGAGAATTTACGTATGCACACACACATGCATGCACACAGACACAAACACATATACAGACACACAGGCATGCGCACGCACACACACACACACACGTCCAGGTAGTTATCTGTCCTTCACAGCTGTGAGCTTTTAACCTTACAGTTACATCACAGAGAGACACCTGGGTGCACTTTATATAACATGCACACACACAAGCATGCACAGGCACACATTCGCAAAAAGAACTGAAGGATCACACGCACACAGCTACAGGCACGTACACGACACCGTAGATGCCTGTGCACAGGTCTGGAGCAGGACAGATAAAATTAGGAATACACGAGTCTCAGAGGACTGTGGCTGTGCATCTGTCGAGTGAATCAGCACACAGACAGTACAGTACCTGGCTAGCTGGCTAAGTGATTCTGTTTGTCTCATCTGTCTCTACATGACCAGACTGAATAAGCAGAGCCATTTGTCTGAAAGAATCCTGTCAGTGAAACCTCTGAGGCCAGAGCAGCTCCACATCCTGGATGGATAATGAGCGAAACGCTGTTAGAGCAGGTGACAAAAACAGCTCTGGTGAGTAAGTGAGTAAGAGTCCTGCAAGAGTCAGAAAATGGTTTAGTTGCAGGGCAATCAAGAATGCAGATTTTGAACACACTAAAATGTTAAGTCAGTTTAGGCTTTCCCACTTTTGAAATATTAACCCGAGGCAGGGCAGATGTGGCATTGTCCAGTCAGACAGAAACTGGCACAAGCCAGTGATTTTTCATGCAGCACACATCAGGGAATGAGCACAAGGCTACAGGTGCTCTGTAGCTGTATCTAATTGTGGAAGAAAAGAACAGAAAAACAAAAATTATGCGCCTGCAGACATTGATTTGATGGTGCGAGCTCTATTTTGGCAAACAAACACAGAAAGTGCTGGTAGCATCTACCTGGAGAACAACTGGCTGTAAAGTTGATATAATACACAACCTGCAATATAAGTTTAGTCCTTGCTCTGAGTGTGCTGAGTGCAGGAAGAGATCTGGTAACCAGATGATTACAAAATACCATCTCAGTTCAGCCTGGCTACTGTGCTAAAGAGGAAATGAGCACCAAGGTGAGCTCTAATACAGCAGTCTGTAAAAACATGTTTTCAGCCTGCATGGAGTCCAGTTACAAAGAATGAATCAAGATTGAACCATTCAAAAAGACATTAGATATCATTTTATACAGACATAACAGAGCAACTAAGCCTAACCTTAATCCAAACAGCAGCAGTGTGGCTGAGAGGACAGGGAAGAACACGCATGATGAAGCTCTGAAGGAGAAAAGCTGCAGGAACCTTGAACAGAGCTGCACACACATCCTATGGCTGAGGCTGCAAGACGTGGCACGATAAATTAAGATGAGCAATAACATGGACAATAACAATGAGACGTTTGCTGCATTAATTCACTACACCCAGTAATTCAGCTCATTTGAAGTGGCAAACATACTGAAAAATTAATAAATCAGGGGCCCAGTGGGGACACAGAGATGCACAGCGCTCTTAAACAAACACGAGCAGGCAACAAACGTACAGCACAGGAGGTCACACTGCAACACCAATTAGGCTGATTTCTGGGCTATTTTGGCGGTGACATCGTGGCTTACAGCGGCAACAATGAGAACTTGTTGTTGTGATGATGATCACATTTTATCTTCACAGAATCACTGTTCACACCCTAGTAATAGGCCTACTGTGTGTGTGTGTGTGTATGTGTGTGTGCGCGCGCGCTTGGTAAGAGAATTTTTGCAGTAAGGAAAGTCAATGCTGAAAAGCCAAACTTCCTTCCTGTCTGAGCAACATCATAGGCCAACAATAACACACACATACATGCACACACACACACACACACACACACACACACACACACACGCACGCACGCACTCTATTTTCATCTGTCTATCGCGCTCTCTCTCTCTACTCGAGGGTGGTGCACACACACAACAGACAGGGATGGTCCGAATGGTACACACCCACACAAACACCCACCCACCCACCCACACACGTAATCCTGTCAAGCAGCAGGAAGGCCTGGGAATGGTACACACTCTGTCCTCCATCTCTTCTTAGGAAAAGAAAGAATAGCCAAGAACAGTATCTTATATCTCGGCAAAGAGTCTGTCAGCATTTGCAGCAACACTAAATTGCAGTAAGCAGTACATGCTGGAGATAAAAACGCTTATACACATGCTTGATTCTATCTCCAATTACTGAATATGCAAAAACTGATTATTAGTCCTGGTGGTAGTCATTCCTCTCTCTGTGATTTCTACCAGCAGATGCGACTGCTTCACAAAACGTGTCTCTTTGCTTTTCTAAAAATGAATGTGATCATTTATGTACCACTGGAGGCGCATTATACACAAAGCAGAGAAAGTCATGGCTCACTAAAATGCACAACAGGCCCTAAATGTGTGGTATGATTCTCCTGCAAGGGTGAACAAGCTGCTTTGAGATAATTTCGCTTTCTTCTATAGACAGCACCCCTGTGAACCCGTTATGCTCTAAAAGAAACAAAAACAGCAGATTAGGGTTTAAAAAACCAAAACTTTGCCCTGAACTCTTTCCTGAAGGCGTTCTTTCCTGCTCTTAATTTATCAGGAACAATGCTGACCTCAACTGGACCAACCGCGTTACTGCTGTTGTTTATGCTCATTTATGAGATGCAGCGAGCATCAGAGAGGACTGAATTATGTAGCAATTCTCCCACAGAGAGAAGTCTGACAGGGCATACAAGCAGGGAGATAGACAGGCAGACAGAAAGATAAAAGGGGGGCTAGACAGGCAAGACAGCAAACAGATAGACGCAGCAGGAGGACACACAGGTAGGCAGATGGATCCTTAATGGCAAGGTAGAGGTGAGCGAGAGACAGATGGTCAGCAGACAAAAAGCAAGTGAGACAGACAAGCAATAAACAGACTAAAGCATCCCACGCTTAATTAATTAGAGAGCGAAAACACTGCGGGGCAGTCGGCTGCTTGAAAGACAGTTAGGACTGTAACATCCCCACAACAACACACTCACACTAAAAAAGCCAGACATGTGCAAAAACAGGCATGTACACACACACACGACAAAGGAACCTTGTATCACCTCTTTTCACGGCTTTTTAGATGAGGGGAGAGTGAAGAAAACAAGGATGAAAAGAGCAAGGAGGGAAGTAAACGAGTTGGGGGAATAGAGGAGGGGGAGACGGCTGTGGGAGGAGGAGGAGGGGGAGGGGGATGGGAGAGAGAGGCACGGAGAGGAAATTTGAAAACGAGGAGAGGAGAGGAGGAAGGAGGGAGGCACGGAGCAGAGATGGAGTGAAGATCAGACGAGAGGAGATGAGGCCAGATGAGGTAGAGATGGATGCTAGGAGAGGAGGAGAGAAATGGAGTGTGAGATGAAAGAGAGAGAGAGAGTGTAGGAGGAGGAGGAGGAGGGCAGATTAGATGGAGGAAGGAGAGCCAAAAAATAAGAGTAGCAAAGTGCAGTGGAGAGAAGTGAAACGAGAGAGAGACACAGGCGGATGAGAAAAGAGGAGAAGAGAGACCGGAGACGCTGTGACCTCGCATGCTCGGCCGCAATGACGCTTTGAAGATCATCTCAAGGTTGTTAGATAAGAGGGAGCCCATCCAGAAGGAGGAGAGAAGAGGAGAGGGGAGGAGAGGAGAGGGGCTGATGAAGGAATGGGGGAAAAGATTGCGATAGTGAGGGGTCCAACAGGGAATGAGAGAAAGAAAAGACAAGCTATACAGCATAAAGCAAAAAAGAAGAAGAAGAAAAGGAGAGGAGGATGAGAGGGAGGCGAAAGGAAGCGTGAAGAGATAAGAGGAGGATAGTGTAATAGTGAGAGAGGAGGAGAGTGATGAAGGCCACAGAGAAAATGATTCACTGACTCAAGTTGCTATGAGGCATGCAGCAGTGTGTGTGCATGTGCAGATACATGTACTGAGCGGGTATGAAGCAAGGCTGCTTGAACGAGTGTGTGTGTGTGTGTGTGTGTGTCTTGACAGGAGTGATTAAGTGCAATGAACCTGCCAGCCGGTAAACAACCAAGCAGGCTGTGTCCCATTCCTTAATGAGTTCCCCTTATCTGCTCCTCTCCTCTCCTCCTTCCATGCATCCTTTATTTACTCTCCTTTACATTATCTCATTCTCTGCCCCTCGCCATGTCCCATTATCATTCACCGGGCATCCCGTACTTCCACTCCTCTTTCGATATTTCCCTGCTCGACTACTTTTTTTTTAGCTCTATCTTCGTACTCCCTCCCTACTCGTTACCTCGAATGCCCTAGAAAGAAGAAAACAGGAGGAGTTGACACTGTCACGGCAACATAAGCAGGGATAATTTACTCAAATCAGAAGCCTGAAGTATCTTGTTAATGTTAATTTTAGCGACACTAGCAGCTTGGCTCGAGGAATGGCAATGTCTGACGGATTGCCATGAAATTCGGCACAGATATTCACTGTCCCCTCGGGATGAAAGGTAGTGGCCCCTGACTTTTTATCTAGTGCCACCAATGTGTCAACACTTACTTTGGTTTATGTGAGTACCTGCAAAACTAAAGACTCCCATCCTCTTCTGCTGTTTAATTAATGTAAGCATGCTAGCATGCTAAGAGCATGGTACATATTATGCCTGTTCAAACATAAGCGTGCTAGCATGGCACATGAGCATGCTGATGTTTAGCTCAAAGCATCGCTGTGCCTGTACAGCCCCACAGAGGTGCTAACATGGCTTTAGACCAAAGATCAGGCTTTGTTAAACCGAGCAGTTAAAACATCCCATTCAGAATGTGTCGTGACTCCCTGCTCTGCTTGTCCTTCAAGCTAATTTTACCTCCACGAAGGGACATGTAGGTTACAGCACGAGACGGGCGAGTTGTCGCAACGGTAACTGCTTCAAGAGATGAGCACAGGCTCGCTGACTGTTCACAGCACAGCCGATCACAAGAAACACTGCGCTCAAGATTTACATTTGGATGAAAAAACAGCATTAAAATACTCCAGTGTGGAATTTATTTCCCTGACAGGTATTAAATTAGCTAACAACCCTAAATGCTTGAGATTTAGCAGCTATCAAACGCAGCCAAATATTACCTTGAAATAGTCTCCAGATGCTTGAGATTCAGTTTTTAAATATTAGTCAGGTGGCTCTGAAAACGTTCCAGTCCTCACCATCTGGACGGATCCTAGTACACACATCATTTCTGGGCTGCACTCTCCACTTCTGCTGTTTAAAAGTTATGAATTATCCTGCTGTAATAACCTCAATCAAGCTGCCGCCATTCAAGGAAAAGCAAGAGACACAAAGTATAAGATGTTCGATTAAGCTGTGGGAAAATGTGTTTCTTTGTGAGTTTTGATTGAGGAAGTATTCCACCATAGGCAACGGTTCGAAAAATGTCAAATTGAATCGGCAGTGTTAAGGTGATTTTTCAGTTCTGCGCGACCAGCTTCTCAGGTCGCTTTCTGCACACGCTGACGGCAAACAAAAAAACACCTGGTCATGACTTGAACTCGTGCTTTCTAATGTGTTGCCTGCCGTAAATCAAATTAACTGCACTTATATCTAGTTAATGGGATTAGAGCAGGGACACAGTGTAGGAGACATCAATCTGGTCTGGAAGTCAGCCATGAATTTGGTTCTTTCACATCTCACAGGGTCTCCTTGGCCAGCTGGCAGGGGCTGCTGGTTCTATGATGATTTATAGCAATATCTCCCTATTTTGCTGCAGTAGCGACTTCAGTAACCATACAACATATGCGCTTTAGAGCAAAGCTAAAGATAATCCATATAGAATTCCCTTTTACATAGCTTTTTAAAGGCATTTTAAAGGAATTGTTTGACATGTTGGGGAATAAGCTTATTCACTTTCTTGCAGGGAGTTAGACGAGAAGATCGATACCACTCACATCTCTGTATGCTAGATATAAAGCTGCAGCCAGCTACTGATTAGCTTAGCTTAGCATAGAGAGTGTAGGCAAAGGGAAACAGCTCAGCAGACTGACTGACTGCTGCGGCTCCACCTTCATATTTTCTGTACAGACCTGAGCAAAGTTTATTATTTTTCATCTAATTCTTGGGGGGGGGGGCAGTGAGTGTATTTCCCAAAATGTTAAATTATCTCTTCAATCCTTTCTTTCTGCTGTAATTGTGTTCAAACTTTAAACTTCTCATTTCTCCATAAATGAGATATAACATGTTAAATGGTGAGGTTTACGATACTGGTGGGTGGATTTTACTACCTTTAGACAGAGCCAGGCTACTTTCCCCCTGCATCTGCTCTTTAAGCTATGGTAATGTGATATTTAGCATACAGGCATGAGATCTAGCTCTCAACAAGAAAGCAAATAAAAATATCACTTAAAATGTCAAACTTTTCTCTTTGAAATGGTATAAACAGGATCAGTATAAGATCCACTATTATGTTGGACATCTAACATTTTAATAATCAAAACCAAATTACTTGTATCAAAATAAAACAAATGAAAGAACAGAGGAGATAACTGCCTATTAAAAATATAATTATTATTATTATTATTAGTGCCCGTAATTTCATATGTGCAGGCTACTGTTCATCATTTGGCAAATCCTTCAGTAAGGAATCACGTTATATGCTAAAAACAGCAATCAGCAAAGCCCCTACATCACCTCCAAACTTCTGTGAACACGAGCAGAAATATTCTGAATTAAGACATACGAGACGTTTAAAATGCTCATAAATTGTAAAATACTGATATTTTTATTTTTCAAAAATGCAGCAGAAATGTTTTATGCTTGACACAATCCAGCCATCCGCTGAGTCAATAAACCCATATGAAAAAAATATTCAGTCAAACACATCCGTTAAATGTTATTTTTATATCATTTTGTAAAAGTTCTTTGCTTGCCATCCACAAATGTCTTCAGCTTTCATTTTTCATGTATTCTGTTGACAATTAACTAAAATCTCTCATGAAGAAGTTACTTAGGACGAGAGGAGGTTAAATAGGCCTTACTGTGACAAAGCTGCATGAAGTCGCACAGATGAGGCTGGGGGTTGGGGGGCAGGATGGGACAGGCTGGGGCCGGGAAAGGAGCGGGAAAAGAGGATAAAACAGGAAAGTTACAATATCATGGTTGGAGCCATTGGTTAGGATCAAGGTATGGGAGCTTGGGATTGGCCGTTTAGTTGGCATATCAGGTTTATATCTTTGCAGCAGCAAGCAGACAAATAGAGTTTGCCCATTAGTCACTTTCTGTCTCTGCCACATGAATTGTAAATATGAATTGGTTGAAACTAATTTTATGAATGCTGCAAATCTTATTATGGTGACAGGTAGCAGCAACTGCTTCCGCCCTCGAGCACTGACTGTGAAGTCAGCAGGAAAACCTCCAACTTCTCTCTGAAATAAAGTCAGGCATTATTTCCGCAGGCTGCGAGTTTGGGTTTCACAATTTCACGTCTTCTAAAGCATGTCTAGGTGGGAATTTGAAAGAATATTGCTCCATTATGAGAATATTAAGGCTTCAAAGGTGGTATGTTTGGAGGTGTGTTTGCCATCAGTGTCAAGTCAAACACACAAATCGTCCCTCCCTCAGCTCCTCCCAAAGCTCCACCTAATTCATCAAATTTGGCTCCAAACAATTGACAACATGGTGGCAGGTAGTAAACCGAACTCCATGCTTGAAAGTGTGGGTGGCAGATACACGTTTTTTTCTACAGGCTATGGGTAAAAATGTAGGTATTTCAAGCTTCATTTCTTAGTTGGAAATTACATTAGTGATGAAATGCAACTTGGCCAAATTCTTGCCACCAGTGTCTTTGAGAGGGACAAGTTTCAGTCAGCAATAGGTAGTTCAAACAGGGGCTCTTAAAGACTGGGGCCCCAGGTCAGGCGTGAGACATAAAGGTCACACAAACACAAAAAAGCATCCTTGACTTTCTTGGACTCACTGGGACCCAATGAATCATCACCACCTGTGCGTCTGTGCAGACTTTAATTCAACTTGGGGTCATTAGGAAATTAAGGGTAAGGCCTTTTAGAAGAATTTTAGGATGGGGGGGGGGGGGAACAGGGAGGGATTAAGCTCAAAGGGTTAAGGGTCATGGTTTTTGGCTGGTGCTCAATCATCAAACCAATATTGCATTATCTACACAGTACTAGCTCATCATCCGATGGTCAAACAAATAGACAGGATGGTGTGAAAAATGTCCTATACTTCAACTACTAAACAAGTATCTAGATGTTTACATAGTTAAGAATTATTGAAATGACTGTGCATAGCAAATATAGCCTTTAAATAAAGGTACTGTGTACATACTACAGTGGGTGAGATAGAAAGACAACCAGCCTTGCTTCAGGACATCTATACAATAATATAGTAATATCTGAAATGAAAGCAATAATGTGGTTAAATAAGTCATGTTTTAATGCAAGAGCAGGTAAATGCTATAAATCATAATATATCATCTGTATCTTTCCATTCTATTTACAAGAGTTTAACACATAGCTGGTTAGAGTGATTCTTCAGTAAGTCTGACAGCACTTCAGAGGCCCCTTCTTCGTCTGAAGCTAATTTCTGTCTTTTGGCACACTTTCCATTCCTGTGTTTTCCATATCACTCTATCTCACTTCGTCTTTCTCGCTCTCACAGCTGTTAAATCCCTCTCAATAAAATCTTAATCTCTTTCTCACCATCTGACCGACTTTTCCTTCAGCTAATGTTGTTTTTTTTTTTAATCCCCTCTTCCTCTCTGTCTGTTTTTACATCCATCTCTCGCTGAAATGTGTTATTTTCTCCTCAGCTTAGTTTGATCCTTGGCAGATAGGGCCTTTGATCTTTTAATGGAAAAAAATGCTACATTCACATTTCACAGGTTGTTCAAGTTGACATCAGCAGTCTGTGTGTGGTGCTCCTTAGCTCAGTTCTGCATCTACATCTGCTCTGCTCAGTCCCAGCACTGCTTCACTGTGCAGCACAGGTACAGTAGGAGATGTAAACTGATCCATAACTGACCCTTTTGCCACAGCACTCCTCCTCTTCCTCCACAGGTGTAGAAAAAGCATAAGATTTTATATCCAAAGCAGGTTTTGAGACGTTTGATGGATGTCTTGGCTCGTCTTGTTCCAGGTTATGAGCGAATGATGCATAGAACTGCATCTCCCGGGATCCAGTTTGTCTTCAGTTCCCCGACATGCAACACACAGCTGTCTGTCTTTTCATCCTGTTACTGAAAATGTCTCTCTGTCTGTCCATCTGTAACAATCCTGCAGGGTAATTAGTAGAGGTATTTAAGTCTGTTGTTTGTGTGTGTGTGTGTGTGTGTGTGTGTGTGTGAGGCGCATGTGTGTGTATGTGTGTGTGTGCGTGCATGTGTATGTGTGTGTGTCGTAATTATGTCCCTGTATGTGCAAGTGTCTTGCAGCGGTTATACACGCGTAGTGGAGTGTGTGTGCGTGGAGATGTGTGTGTGTGGCAAGTGTGTATTACTATACGGGCTATGGTGTGTGTATCCCTGGTGCGGATGCCCCATCCTCATCCCCACCACTGATCCAGGCGTCATGGGGGTCATCGGCGTCGCCGGGGTAACAGGGTGTGACCCAGGGGTCACCGGCAGTGACCCTGGGGTCAGGGAGGTCATGAGGGGGACGTCATCAGGCGAGCGGCGCAGGGTGAGGGTGTAGTCTGGCGGGCAGGTGAGGCGCACGGTGTCCAGCGTGCTGTAGATGTCCTGGGTGTCCAAACCGTCCAGGGCGTCCAGTGTGTCCAGAGTGTGATGGTGGTGAGCGTTGTTCCTCTCGTCTGCTGATGCTGCATCACACTCCAGCTGCTTCACCTAAAAGGTAGGATGGGTGGATGAGAGGGCGATGAGTAGCAAAGGTGGTGGAGAAGAAAATGAAAATGGGGCTCATCACCAGTACATTAACTATATTTAAGTTATTGTGCTTAAGTACAAATTCTATAGAAACAAGTTAAGAATGAGCTGCACCTCAATCAACTACAACAGTAAAATCCTGCTTTTAAACTAATGCATGAGTAGTTTACTTTTATCACTTTACGTATATTCTCCTGTTAATACTTATATACGTTTGCTTAAGTAAGAATTTCAATGCAGTTCTTTTATTTGTTTCCTTTTACACTGTAGTATTAGTAGTTTTACTTAAGTTAAGGACCTGAATACTTCCTCCACCACTGCTCATCACCAAATAATCTTGGGCTGCCACTCAAGAGTATTTTAATACTTTAATCACCAATTATTGTCTTGATTAATCAATGAATCCCACCTATTTTATACCATAAAGTGACAGAAAATAGTGAAAAATGCCCATCACACATTCCCAAAGCCTGGGATGACATGCTCAGGTTTCATGTTTTGTCCAACAACAGTCAAAAACCCCAGAGAATTTAGAGATTCAGAGAGCGATATAAAACAGCGAAGCATCAAATCCTCACAACTGAGAAGGTGGAACCAGAGAATGTTTTGACACACATGCCCAAAAAATGACTTAAACAATCAATTATCAAAATAGTGATTTATTTTCACTAATCGATTCATCAAATTGTCTCAGCTCTAATCAGGTTATCATGGCATGATCAGTCTCTGTTTTGTTAAGTTTCAATGTCAATATATAACATGGCATCTCAAATGTATCCATAATCATGTAACTGAGCTTCAGTTAAATAAATTGTGTTCCACTGTTATGTATTTAATCATGCATTCATAACAACTTTTATTCAAATACCATTTACTAGAATTCAAGTGAAAATAATCACATATTCAACATTAAAATCCAATGAAAATCTGTATATAATTATACATACGCTCTATGTGTGTGTCAGTGTCAAGGACCAGTGGCAGCTCATACCTCTCTGTGAGCCTTACACTCACCTTGAGGAAAAATAATTCAAAAATCACCACACAATGACACATCCAGCGTAGTGAAATTCTCTATTAGGCATTTAAATTCTTGTGGTAAACCAAATTCACATCGCATGAAAACTACACTGCTGCTGGTTGTCATCATCTGCCACTTCTGACTGGGTTAGACTGATTTATATGTCATCCTCTGCAATACTATTGTGGTTTCTCCTGGTCAGAACTATGTATAACTAAAGAATCAACGTCATGTGCGCTAAAACACTATGTTTGATTGTTGCTTGTCACACCAGATCTACCTTGTGTGCACAACCATTACATGAAAAGAAATTACATTTGAAATAAACAAAACACAATAGCAAAAGCAGATGCTACATGGAGCTACATGGCTGTAATTCAATTGCAAATTAACAGGATTTGTCAGCCATAAAAGAGACCTGACATTTAGCACTGTGAGATTTCAGCGCAACTAACGGGCCAAATAGTCACGGGATGAATTGGAGACAATTGGAAGCAATTCAGGCAATTGGACACAGCTCAGACATGCACATGCATCAAAACACACTCACGGCTGCACGCACAAGTACACACACTCTCACGCTGATAATGTCTGCTGATGACAGGCTGTGTTCTGCAGAAGTGATCTGCTGGCAGCTTCTCCACTGGCAAGAGAGGAGTTCATTCAAACAGCCACACACACAACCTTAACCGGCTTTATGTTGCTTAACCTTACAACAATGTGTGCGATTATGAACAAAAAGCATGATTATGTTCAAAAAACTTCAAATTATGGGGCAACAGAAGCAAACAGACATGGGAAAAAATCCCCCCCACACACACACAATAGGAATACAAAAAACATGACTCACCTGCAGTGACATCAGTCCCTCTCCCTGCAGGTGTGCGGCGACATCCGCGGGTGTGATGTCTCGCCTCGGGGGAGGAAGGGGACGTGGCCGACGATGCTCCAGACGCCTCTTGTCTTTCTTGTACAGCAGAGCCGCAAACGCCAGGATGTTCAGAAACAACAGGGACGCTCCCACCGCGATCGTCACCGAGAGTTCGGTTGAGTAGTCCTCATTTGGGACCCGGACCCCGTTTTCCCCTCCACCTTGGCCTAGAGCAGACTCTGGCGGCTGTGGAGTACCTCCTTGTGAACCTGGATGCCGTGTGCTACTAGGCGGCCAACCTTTGGCCAGACGCTTCGTGTAAGAATAAGGAGTGTCATCCTGTGGAGAGGGACTATGTGTAAAGGAGGACACCGATTGGAGGAGCTCGTTGACATGATGCAAATGAGGGACCAGCTGGAGCCAGAAGGAGATTTTGGTAGCACGGTAGTGGTCTCTGACTCTGGGCTTCAGGCCAATGTGGAGGTACAGCTGCTCTTTAGGGGTGTACTTAGACCAGGCCACTTCTTCAAAACGGTTCGGTTTAGTGTGGATGAACTTGGTGTCTTGGGGAACCGGCTGGTTTGGGTCACTAGAAAGAGTGAAAAACAATGAGTTATTTATTCACATCTAAATGGGTTGTGTGTGGCTTTGGTGGTTATATAAGCTTTTTTGTTTTTTATAATTTATGGATAACGAAAAAGAGGCATTAATCATTTGTGTTAGGAAAGGCGTTGCTTTTCATCCTCTCTGAACCCGTTGTTCTACAAATAGCTGTAATCATATACAAAAAGATACACAGGAAAAAAAGAACAAAGGGATTTAATAAAATAATTAACTCAGCAATAATGAAGTACCTGTCAGCAGCTCTGAGAATATTCACAGACTAAAACATCATTTGAAAATCAAACGCAAATAACCAAATAATAGCACAGCACAACAGCTAAGATGATCAACAAAAGAAATGCGACAGTGGTTTTCACCCACCTATTTACATTCAAGGGTCTTATTTAAAAAATAAAGGATTTTAGTGCAGTGACTCAGTGTTCGGCCATGTGTAATGCACACACCCATAGGAAGTACAAATACCAATATTTCACGCTTTTCAGTTTTTGAAATGTCAGAGACTCCTAACAGAGCTGCTGAAGACTTTTTCTCAGCTGGCGACCGTCCTCTGAGGAGTGTGAGCTTCTCTCATGCTGGCCAACAGTTTCACCGGCACTGGCACACGTCTTTCTAATCAATATCAAAGTAAAAGACAAACCAGAGACAAAAGCATATCTGTACAAAGCAAAACTAGTTTTATTCTCCTGTAAACATGCAGCAGAGCTGTTTTAGCTGCACATCATTGATTTTTGTCCACCTTATAGGCACAGTTCAAACAGTGTGTGCATATTTGTCCCTCTAACCAATATAAAACCGTCAGTTGTCTTCATTAGAGATAAATGTGTGTGTGGAATAGTGCAACAAAAACATCCTGAAGAATCACCTCTCTGACACGTTCAGACAGACGGGCATTTATTTGTTGATTCACCGGCTTATTTGCGGCGGCGGCGAAAAATGACATAAATGAAGCAGCAGCACATCTTCACAGACCTGCCGCTTACACGGTATGTGCTCACTTGTCAATCAACGCCTCATGAGCAGCACACAAAGGCAGCGAGCGTAAAAGACCTGCTGGCGCACAAACACACACACGCCGGCTGAGCGATTTATACGCCCACGCAGAGGCTTACAAAATATACATCAGGGAGCATCTCATCCTCCCTGTTAAATTGAGCTGTCGCAGAGCTCCATCACCATCTGAGGCAGCCTGAGCTGAGTGAAATGTTTCCTCAGAGAAAGTTCCCCGCTGATAATTGAAGCGCACGCTGAAATCTTCTCATGCCTCCTTTGTGATTTTGCTCTGCAGCTAGAAACTGTGGCACTCGGCGCGTTAAAGACAGTTTTTCTTAATGCCACGGTCAAATTGCGTGCGAGCACCGTCCTAATTCTGCATGTTGTGAGATAGCGAGGTTCTGCGGTGATTTAGATCAAGGTCTAGACTGCAGATGTCTCTGTAAATCTGAAGAGGTCTCGGTGGAGTGAGCCTCGATTGGATTAATTACTGGTAATTACTCTCTTCGAGCACTGCAGAAAGAGGGTCCATCCTCAACAATTACTTTTATCTTGTATATCATGTCAGAGCCGGCAGATAAAAGGTACTTTTTATCAGCGAGGATTGTCATGTGAATTCTTTCGACAACAACTGTAGTTTTCTTAGCCACTGGCAGATCATTTCACTTTCAATTTAATAAACCAGATCGCCAGAAGCTACTGGCAGATCATTTTAATTTTGATTTTAATGATTTGAATAAGCTCTTTATCTAATTGCACCAGTTTTTGACCAGAAACGACAAAAGGATGCAGAACGAGAGAGGGTTTATCAAGCAGTGGCTAATCTTTCATTCTTCTTTTCATTACCTTGGTTTTCCTCAAGGGCTTTTCCAAGAGCAGGGGTTCTTTAACTGTCTCACCCTGGGTCCAAAGAAGAAAAGCCTTGTCAAGATGTTGACGTGACAGAGAACCTGCGCGCGCCCTCAACCAAAATTAGTCTGCAGCGCTGCTTTCATGATTGTATCTAAAGTCTTCTCGACAAACATCAGAGACCTTTTGAAGGAAAAGACATTTTAGTGCCGTAGCGTTTGTCTGAGAGCTCGTTATTTTTGTTGCTTACAACTTCAAAACTATGCCAGTGAGATGTTGCTTGTCTTAATAGAGAGATGCTTTGAGGCCGTCTCCAGCACACATTTTTCCCAAATTGCATTTAGCAACGGTGTATGTATGAAAAACATCTGCTTAATGCTACTTAATAATCAAATTATCTTCTCCCCGTTATTCTGTTTGCTTGATTGTCGCCTCTCTGAGCGTGAACCCCGCCGGATAATTGCACTCCGTGCCATGTTTACTATCAATCAGTTATCAAGTACTTGCTGCTTGTCTCGATGACAGCATAGACGTAAGCCTTGGCTGTCTAATTTCGAGCCTTTTGTTCCTGTAAAATCAAGAGTGAGCCGTCCACAGTTACAGCAACAACATGCTGTTTAGCCAAAGCCAGGTCCAGTACAAAAGAGTGAGGAATGACTACCCACTGACTGCTGTGCATTTTCTTTTACATTTAAAATGTGATTAAATGGAAGGGCTTTCTTTCACCATCACGACACATTTTCTACATGTGGGTGGAGATTAGATATTTATAGCAGAAATTAGAAACGGATTTCTGTGTCGGAGAAGGCATCGTGCTGAAGCTGTGCTTTGTTTTGCCTTCTTCTCTTGATTTTCCTCATATGGTGCAGAAAAAGAAACTGTTCTCAAAGGGATCAACGTCTCACATCAGTGTACATTTTAATAGCTCACCCGGTCTTGGCAAAGTTGGTCCAGTAAGTCATGACTACAGCGCTCAGCATCACGTCGTTCTTGGAGAAGTTACAGTTGAACAGATCGGTGGGTCCCACCATGGGCACGCCAAACACATACGGCACCTACAAACACACACACACACACACGCACGCACACACACACAGCCAACAGATTACATTCATTCTCTTGACAGCAACCGGAATCATAACCGAATCAAACTCCCAGTGCAGACAGAATCTGATTCATGTGCAGTGAAGGAAGAAGCATTGAGATCCTTCACTTAAGTAAAAGTACTATTACCACACTGTGAAAACACTCCACTGCAACTCAAAGTCCTGCAGTCTTTTACTTCTACAGCTCATGTTTTTGGATTCAAATTACTGCTGCATTACTGTGTATGTTGCATTTTACTGCTGCAGATGTTTGAGGCTTAATCTACATCAATGCATCATATTCTTTAATCATCATGCTTGTGGCATCGCTGTCCTGTAAGAACCACTTATCTCTACAAAGTCAGCTTTTCATGAGCTCAAACAAACATCCCTGTTTATATTCAGTTTTGTGACAATGAATTTTTGCGCTAATCCAAGAAGGTTTTTTAAATAGTTTACTTAACTTGAAAAGGAGGCAAAATTTCTAAATCCATAAAGGAACACTTAATCCTTTAGTTTATCACAAACATTCAAAATCCTCCATGTATCTCTGTATGATTTGCAATGGACAGGAAGGGTATGAAAAATTGTAATCTGACTACAGCTGTCAAACAAATTTAGTGGAGTAAAAAGCACAAACATGGAAATCAGAGTTTTACTACTCAGTTACTAAATAACACAGAAGGATTAGTATAATAAAGTATAATCATTATAGCAATATATATACAGGCAGGTAAGACAGCCTCAGCAGCAGACGAGCAGAAAAATAATTCCATGAGCATTTCATATATTTCATGCTGTGGAGGACTGCTTGATTCGACTTGCTCAGCACTTTGAACAAATCAATATGAAGCAGCGCCTCAAGGATATTCTAAACCAAGAGCTCCTGATTCATTGTACGAGTATTTCTTTGAAACATTTGTCACGCACATTTTTGCCTCGGTGTGTTTTAGAGTTAAGTACCCAAAACCAGGCTCTGTGCCTTTAGTGAAATTCCATATCTTTACTCCTCTCCCTGATACCTACTATCGTCTCTTCTGCCGTGACGACTTAAGCGCTCTACAGCCATCACTAATGCTATCTTCGTAAAACCATACATCATTATGAAATCATCTCACCTCGTCACCATGGGCGGAGTCAGCCCAGGGCGGCGTGGCGTCACTTTGGCAGTGGTGGTAAAAGGAGTAGAAGTAGGTGGGGGATCCATACTGAGCGTGGAGGTCAGCTGTGGCGATCGCTGGCGCCACCCATTGGTGGTCTGTGAACAGCGCAACTAGAGTCTTCCTCCGGGTTTCTGCGTTGTCACGGTCCGCCCAGTCCGTGTACATAAACCTTTAGTGTATACATTTAAATTTTGCCAGTGAGTCAATTGATTAAGATTAAGTCAATTTATCTATCAGCAATCTATTGACAAACCTTTTTTGTAATTAAAGTATGCAAAAATCTATATTTTTCTTATCACACTTTATACAGTGTATATGTACACATACGCACATGCATAAACATCCATCCAACATTTTGGGAAATAAGCTTATTTTCTTCCTTGAGTTCGATGAGAAGATGATAACACTCTCTTGTGTGTGCACTAAATCTAAAAGAGGTGCTAGTTAAACTGAGCATAAAGACAGGAAACTGGGAGGTTATAAAAACCCACCAACATCATTAAAGCTCACTATTCAATTAATCCACATGCAAAAAGACTTATAAAAGCATCATGTTGTGGTTTTGCAGGACATAATGCGCTGTGACTATTTCTTGGCAAGCCTCTGCTGGTTGTCTGGCAACCTCGCGGTGAAGAGTCGAGGATGTCACTACTCCAGGCCAAGAAATAGTCCGGCATACAACCCCCTGTAAAACCACAAATTGCCAATTTTCCACTTTGTTTTTTGTACAAATTAAAGAAACAAGGGCTAACATGCTAATTAGTGAACTTCAGAGATGTTGGTAGTTGGATTTTTCTAACTTTGGACAGAGCCAGGCTAGCTGTTTGCCCCATTTACAGTTTTCAAGCTAAGCTAGGCTAGCCATCCTCTGACTGCAGAGTCTTTAGACTCAACAAACATGAGGGGGGATCAATGTTCCCATCTAACTCTTGGCAAGAGAGCAGATAAGCATATGTCCAAAAATGTCAAACTCCTCCTGAAATACCTTCCGACATTTACAGCCTCACTCACCTTATGCTCTCTCTCAGCGTATCTCGGCCTTCTGGGTATCCATACAAACTATCCACAAAGTCTGACACAGCAAAGTCAAAGTCTTCAGCCGTGACACCGTCCTCTGAGTCCACAATGCCCTCCACAAACTTCACGCCCTCGCCCTGATTAACCCCCAGCATCACGTCGTAGTTCAGAAACTCTCCCTGCTCCATCAGAATCTGGGGGTCATCTGGTATAACATCACCATCAATCACCGGGGCAAAAGCCGTGTGATATTTGGCCGGCGTTATGTTCTGCTCCACGAGTTCGCGGTAACTCCGGCCCTGGAGGCAGGCGACCAGTTGGGTGCTGTCGTCGATGCCGCATCCCACCCTCTCACCAAGCTGCCGGGCGTACTTGCTGGGCTGGTAGTTGACAGCCCAACTGGCTAATGCGCTGCCGCTCTGGATGATGGCTCTGTGGAACAGGTCTGAGACACACAGGAACACACACACACACACATCAATGCAAATATGCGTGCGTAAAGCATGCACACTGAGGAGCACATGTATACATTTCTAGACGCACATGCACCTACACACATACGTATGAACGCACAACCACATGGTTGCACAATTGGAGGGTTAAACAATACATTTGTAGACATAAACACATGCAGAATAAAAATTCCCAAAGTAGGACAACACTGAGCTCACAGACATGCATTATTCAAATGGATGACAGGTCATGGTTAGAGCACCACTTTTAAGTAGGTAAGAGTTAAAAAGTTTAAATAATACAGCTCTTAGCTATATGAGTCAGGGGCAGGCTGTATTATTCAGAAGGCTTATTCAGGCATTTATACCAGTAAATGAAAGCTGTATCGGTCCACTGGAGACCTTGAAAAGTTTCATATCCATAAATGTCATAGCTTTCACAGCACCCACCCACATACCAGCCATCATAGGTGCACAGCTGTCTATCTTCCTATATTCGCTGCATGTTTTAGAGTGCTTTCTGCATTAAGTTAAACTGAATAAAACACAGCAGCGTTCTTGTCCATGATCCTTCCTTACCCTCAGAGTAGTGAGACAAGGTGAGCAGGCTGACGCAGGAAGCGCCGGCACCAGATCCGAAGACGGTGACCCTGTTTGGGTCTCCTCCGAAAGCTGCGATGTTCTCCTTCACCCAACGCAGAGCCTGGATCTGATCCAGCAAGCCATAGTTCCCTTTGGCTGCCTGGTCACCTGTACTCAGAAATCCTACAGGTAGACAGAGAGAGGGACGTTGTTAGAAATTGTAGAACATAATAAAACGCCCTCTTGAGAATTCAGCAAAGAATGTAAGAATAATGAGTTGATCAAAAGAAGTTTTTCCTGCTGACTTTTAGAAAATATAAACCTCCACAAACACACAGGAGCACAGAGGAAGGGGATACCGCACATCCTCGCATCACGGCATCCCCATTGTTCAGATCAGCTACGCATGAGCCTTGTTTATCATACATTTAAAGAGAAACTAATGATGTTCCTCCCCTACAATCATTGGAAAATGTTATCAAATCAACAAGGTACATCCATATTCATGTAAGTGAAAATCAACACACGCACACAAACACACGGACATAAACCCACACCCACATGCAGTTAAAAATTCATCCCTTATTCCCTGTACTGCTGACGTTGTTAAGTAAACGCAAAGGACCCTAATGGCTCACTCTGCTACAGTATATCTCATTACTGCAGAAGCTAATTTCTATGAACCTCAAGCTGGCCCCGAACATGTAAGAGTATAATGAGCAAGAAAGGCAGTGTTGTGAAAATGATACATTTCATCAGTCATGTGAGTGCAATTTGTGAGAAATTGCACTCATGTTAAATAGCCATTATAAGGAAATTATGTTAATTCCATTGTAATAACAGTTTCAGAATGACTTCATATGTGCCGTGCATTCACAGCTAGATTTGGGTAAATGTTTCAGTTTACTTATTTATTTATGTTTTTTACATTTCTGTAGAAAAATCCCAGCAGATTACAGTAAAACTGGCAGAAAAAAAAAAAAAACCTCTGTGCGTAACTTTAACCTGTCTTGCATATGTGGGCTCACCTCATGCATCCAACTCATGATGAAAATGATGAGGAGGAGGAAGATGAAGAAGAAGACACTGCTACTCGAGATGATGGATGATGGTGGTGGCGGTGGTGGTGATGGTGATGATCACATTGGAGGTGGTGCAAACACAGAGGATGGAGACGAAGACAAAAAGAAGGATGTAGGATTGGCTTTGCTTAACTCAATATGGTGATTACAGCTGTAGCGGCTAGTTTTTTTTTTTTTTCCCCCAAGGTCAGAATTAAATAGCTGTTTCACCCATCAGGCAGATGCAGATTTATGCCATCTCATAAAATCAATATCTAAGCCTTGAAAGCTTTGAAAGCTTCTAAAAAACAGAAGAGACAGCGTGGATCTCATAAACTCAAATCAATGCTTTTTTTGGTTGAATGTTTTAACCTTTTAACATGCATGCGACTCTTCTCCACTCCAGTTTCCAAAACATTCTTTGTCTAATTAAAGGAGAGCCCAGAAGTGGCCTTCCCTCGGGAGGAGGAATATTTCTCATACTCTATTAACATGCTTTGTGTGTACACATGATCTGCAAAATGTGCTAAAACGGCAGAAAAAGATAGAAAACAAAATGAGTGCACTTAATAATTTATAGAGGAAGAGCAGCTGAGTGCCATAAGAAGTCTACCTTTACTTTTGCTCTCTTATAGTTAGTAAATCTAATAAGTAGCATTCCTACTAGTAAGTCTAATACATGGATTTATGTATTTCTGCAAAATATCAGTTGCTTTCTGCAACATAATCAAGTAGATTAAAGAGACAGTTGCATGTGGGTAAAATCATATTCAACATTGCTGAATAGGCTGAATTCCATAACTAATTCTAAAACATACTATATGTTTTATTAACCTGCTGGCACATTTTAATTAATTTCTTCATATGAATTATTAAATAGCGGGCACCTACTACTGAGAGTGAGGGCATGATTTAACCCAGCCAATGGAATGATATGCAGCTCATGCATCTGACTTAATCATGTGTGACAGCATACTCAAACAAACTGTTCAATACCCTCAGTGTAGTACAGTAAGTGATGGCTTTAAAGTATGTTTTTAACCCTCCTGTTGCCCTGCTCAGGCTTTGTAATATTAAGAATTACAGCCAGTAAATGCCGGGGTTCTAAGATATCCTATTTATTCAGCCTGTGAGCTTTGCATAGCGGTCTAAAATTAGAAAAACCACAGGGAATCAGATTTTCCCTGTTCAGAGAGCAATGAGTCAGAGAGTCATGGAGGTAAAAAGGATCAGATTTGAGTCAATGCTAGTAGTGGAAAAAATTGGCTTCAGGGGGTTTATTTCCACTAGGGACACCCATACTGAACATGTTTTCACTAAAAAAAAAAAAAAAAAAAAAAAAAAAAACCAAAAAGGCGCTGTGGGTAAAAACAACTCACTCATGGTTTTCACATTTTATAGCTCGGTGAAGGATTAAACAATCCAGATGGTGAATATAATGTGGATGTGAAGAAACGGTAGGCAAATGTTTAGTTAACAGAAACTGCATTTACAAAGTGCGAGTGACATCAATACTCGCTCTAGCACTTACAAACACACTGAATGAGGTTCTATATGAAAATGCTACTGCTTGGCCCAGATCTAATGATCCACTGTCATAGACTAAACCTGCACACCCTGATCTCACACCACCTCCTCTTTGCTTCCTCAGCTTTTAACAGGGGATCCAACTACTCTTTTTCACCATCTTTTTATCCATTTATCACCCTTTAGCCTAGCCCCCCTCAATGTAAAGCAAATGACTATACAGTAGGTGTGTGATACCGCAGTGATATTATCAGAATACCCAGAGCACCTTGGCAGTAATTGCACTGCTATTGTTCTTGCTCAAAGGGTGGAGCGTGGTGTCGGAGCACCAGCCACTTTAAAATGTGTATTGTTTCACTATGGACTGCTTCCTAGCTGCATGTATTTGGGGGTTCTCCAGTAAAACTTCTGGATATGTCCAATAGGCGTTCTAAAAAATCTACCCAAAATGCTTCCAAGCAGTGCATCTATCAGTGTGATAATTGGTTGTCGACATATACTGTAAGTTTCTGTATTGCAGAATAACTCAAAAGGATGAAAAATGTGTGGAATATAGGATCCAAGTTGGCAACACATGGTTTTATTTTGAAATACAGCTACACCCATACTAAAAGCATGTACACTCATGTTACCATTTAGAACTGAAGTGTTGCTCAAACAACATAGATATAGAAGTTATATTGTTTTACCCAGCACTCCTAGGCGATAGTTGAGGGTTATGACGATGACGTTGCCGTAGCTTGCCAGCACACTGCCATCCATCATGTTACCGGTGCCTTCTGTGTACGAGCCACCGTGGACGTAGACCATTACCGGCCGCTGACCCCCTTCCTCATGGATGTCTGGGAAAGACAATAAAAGATAGATGGATACATAATTTGCAGCAACATATGGCCTGACAATGTGTTCAGATGAGTGTTTAAGGTGACATCATTGAATCACCTGAGGCCACTGCTACACATACTCATTGTTTGTGCATGAGTGTATGCAGAGATCCACCCACCTTCCTTCTGCCTCCGTTCTCACTGCTGTTTGAATAAAAGTCCATATTCCATATTGACTGTGTGTGCGTTTGTATGTGTGTGTGTGTGTGTGTGGACTGACTGTCCACCTGTCCATCTGCATGTACCTCAGCCTTAAATCACTCTGTGGGTTTATACATACAAAAGCAGAAAAGGTATGTAGCTCATTTGCTTTCCTTGTGCTGCGAATCTCGCTGCCTTCATTTCTCTGCAGGTGGATATAAATTGAGGCTGTGGAAGTGTGTATGCATGCTATCGTGTGTGTGTGAGTGTGTTTGTGTGTGTGTGTGTGTGTGTGTGTGTGTGTGTGTAGGGTCACATGCATCTGTATGAACCAATATATATGCATGAGTGAGTCTGTGTCCTTCCCACTTTCCTGCACAAGTAAAGGCGTAAACCCTTTGGCAACTGACGCAGGTGTCTGCATATTAAGTGTTGGTTCAACCAGCGACGTGCACAAGGGAGGGAGCGGGGGGAGACTGGTTGGGGAGGGGGGTCCACTTAAAAAAAAAAAGAGCTTTATTTATTTATTTAACAAGGGTATGGCTGTGCCCTGATAGGACACTCGCTTTAATCATTTGTTGCAGCCAAAATGTCCTCAAAATCATCTTGCAATCGCCACTAGGTACCTCTCTGGTTCGCCAGCACTCTGGTGTGACTTTAGGCCAAAATTATAATCGTAGTTCTAACCCTGCATGCATTGGGGCTGGGCAATGAATCTAATTTCATTTTCAATTAGGATTTTTGGTGATTATGAAAACAAGACAGGTGAGGTGAACCATTATTGTGCGATATTGCATTCCATGAATTCCATTCATTTTGTCTTGTGTTATAAATCCAGCGCACCCCTTCACAATGGTATGTTTTCACCCGTCACTAAAAGCCAAAATTCACTCTCGGCCAGGCTGTAGCATGATTAGCTCAGCTCATCGTGGTCAAGCAAGCCGTCATTTGCAAAACAAAAAAAGACACAGATTTTGATGCACGTCTATCCGTGCTGTTACAGTACAGGTGCTTGGAGCGGTCAATAAGTACAAGAGACACGCATTTCAGAAATCCTCTCTCACATTTTATATACCAAATAAAAATGACATTATAATACACATTATATATTATATAAGTATTTACATTAATTATATCATATATTATGTTATTGTGTATTATTATTAGAAGACATGTTTTAATTGTTTTCATTAAGTTTAAGTTAATCCAATGTTAAAGTTTTTTTAAAGTTCAATAAATGCATGATATTCTAAAGTCAATACATTATTGTATTAAATATTCATGATCTCAATATTGATCAAATAATTGTGATTACGATTTTTGCCAAGATCAAGCAGCCCTGGCATGCATCTTTATTCACCCGTTCCCCTAACAGTCTTGGCACACCCTTGGGTTCACTCACCTTCCTCAGTGGGCACGTAGATATTGAGGTAGAGACAATCCTCACTCTGGTGAGTGAGGTACGTCGCCGCTATGTCCAGGTTAGCCGTGAGCCAGGACGGCATCATATCTCCCAGCATGCTCCTCTCATCCAGCGACTGCGGGCACACGGGAGCAAACTGTGTCACATTTCGTATTCCTGGCCAGGGTAAAGGAGGCTCGGGTGGCTGGAAGCGCCGGTCCCCCGTAGGAGGCCTTGCGTATGGCACACCCAAGTACTGGATGACGGGCCCCAGGAGGTCGGAGGGCAGCGGGGTCAGGATGCCACGGATCCGCCCCTGCGCTGTGGAGATGACAGGCACAGTCTGCTGTGCCGATGAGGAGGCAGGATAGAGAGAAAGGGAGAGGAGGAGGGATAGAAACCCGAGCAGGGAGGAAAAGGATGGGAGAGGAGATGAGGGAGAGGGAGTTCTCCTCGTCCTCAGCTCCGACATGATGGTGTGTTTAGGGGTAGCTGGGAGATGAGGGATGGGAGGGGAGGAGGGACTGGGGGAGGGCGAGGGTTACGGCTGTGTTGACCCTTCAGAGGTATCCAACACTCACACACAGCTGCTGCTCAGCGTGGCCCATAGCACACGCAATACACACAGTCCTGACTCTTGCAAACAACCTTTTCCTCTTGTGTATGTGTGTGTGTTTGGTCCTGTGTGTGAGTCAGTGATTCTGTGCCTCTGAGTGTGCGGTGACTCAGTCCGAGAGTCCCTTGAATATGTGTCTGTGTGTGGATGTATGTGTGGAAGTGTTTAAGCAAGTGTGTATGTCCTGGGCTGGCGACTCAAGCATGTGTGTGTGTGTGTGTGTGTGTGTGTGTGTGAGTGTGTGCGAGTCTCTCGTTATGTAAACAGTAGCATCACTGTTCCTCTGTCACTCTCTCCTTCCGGTCACCCCCATAACAAGCCCAAAGTGCCTCCTGGAAAAGAGAAAGAAAGGCAGAGAAATGGAAAGAGAGGCGCAGAAGGATTTAATTAGTCTTCATTAGAATAATCACAGTGTAAAATAAATAAACTGTCACACACTCGCGCGTGCGCGCACGTACACACACACACAGCAGGCTTACACATCACATCAGAAGAATAGGCTCTGCCACCTCACTGCTGTTCACGTTAAAAATAGATATGAGAGCGATAGATAGGGCAAACGAGATGTTGTCCGCTCAGCTTAACTCGGTGTCAGGGCGGCTGTGTCACACGGGAATGGCTTGTCTGTGTGTGTGTGTGTGTGTGTGCGTGTGTGTGTGTGTGTGTGTGTGTGTGTCCGGTATGAGCTGCAGACATATGTCACAACCTCACTACACACTGTTTCACAGATCACAGGACCCGGTTGGAGGAGGGGGGTGGCGCATTGGAGGGGGGGATGAAGAGTCAAGTCACATGCTTAATTAGACCCTGAATACACCGTGGGGCTCCTGACCTGCATGGAGCATAAGGTAGGAAGCCTGTGACACACACAAACACACACACACACACTTTGTTCCCATCTCACTCCCACATTTGAATACACACCTTCTTTATGTCTCCCAACAGGCTAACAGATACACACACACACACACACACACACACGTTTTTCTCTCTTCCAAAGATGATCACACACACTTTCTTGCTCTCTCTATATGTTCACACACACACACACACACATACGCACTCTCTCTCTCTCGCACAAACACACACAGCTGCTCCCCAGCCGTCACTGCTATCTCCCTCTGGGGGCCTTAGGGCAGAATATTAACACATACACAGACACGCGCGCGCACAGGGGGGAGCAACATCAATTTCCGCACATCCGCGCGCACGTCCACACTGAGCAACAAAGATATTAGAGTGTAAAGATGATCAGTCCTGTCGCTCCTCCCATGTTAGATTGTATTGGTGTCGGCTGTCCAAGGTGCTAGTTAACATTCCAGTGGTGATCACACGCGCTGATGAATAACGCTCCATTTATCAAGGCAAACCCGCCTGCCACCCTCCCCTTGAATATTTTTATACAGGAAGAAGAGATAAAAAGCTGCGTTGCACCCTCATCAAAATCGTGCAAGAGGAAGCAGAGAATTAAAAAATAGTAATAATAAAAAAAAGAGCAAGTGTAGGAAGAAATGCTTGCTGGCGAGGGTAATACCCTGTTTGAAATCTCTATCGCCACTGAAGCTGACTACGGCAAAACACACACACACACACACACTCAAATGCAAAGCCTCAACCTGCATCCTCGCTGCAGTAAGAATCATCAAATGACCAAATGTAGGATATACCGTACCCAGCCGGGGCGAGAGGAGGTGTGAAATCCCGCGGACCATGTTCCTGCTCCCGTCCACCGCAATATTCGCCTCGTGTTTTCGCTGCTGCAGCTTAGCCGACGTGCCCGGGATGGGATATTGGGAGATATTCCTCTGCTGCTGCTGCTGCTGCTGGTGGTGGTGGTGGTGGCGGTGGCACGTCTCCTGGGTGAGAATAACCCCCAAAAAAGAAAGAGGTGGGAAAAAAACAACCCTCAAGCCTTCAGTCCGAGAAAGCTGCAAATGAAAAGAAAAAGACGGTTTTGGATGTAGTAGAAAATGTTCTCCAAGGAGCGCAAGGCCCAGGACGTTCAAATGATCAATCTCCCTCTCTCCCTTTCTTTCGCCTCCCTCCCCCCCTCGCTCTCTCTCTCTCTCGCTGCCTCTCTCTCCCTCTCCCTGTGTCTCTTTCTCTCGGTAGATGCGATTGGACAGTGTGGCAGGCAGCCGCTACTGATCCAATGATACGCACCTAGCTCCGTGAGGAAGTGCAGACTGGAGAGGAGAGGGGAGGATGGAGGAGAGCAGGGGACCGACCTGTGCAGGGAAACACGCGCGCGCGCGCGCACGCACTCACAGAAGTGCCTACCGCTACGCAAAGCACACTGGGGCATAAACATATGAGGCTCCGTGCGTTTACACAAACCTGTAGATGGTCCCATCACGCATAAAAAAACATACAAGCACAGACAACAGACATGCTCACAGAAACCTGTAGCAAACACATGCCCAGACACACGCACGCACACACACCTTCACACGTTCACAAATGGTGCTGTAGTACACAGTGACCTCTTCAGGACCAGAGCAGGAGACTCTGTTGCCATTCTATTCAGCTCTGCCTGCCAGCAGCTTTCTCCCTTAGGCACTGCATGTGTGTGTGTGTGTGTGTGTGTGTGTGTGTGTGTGTGTGAGACTATGGTAATGCAGTGGGTCTGCAGTCGCTACTAACTGTGTTTGGGAACACTCCTCACGTCAGCACAGCCTGCCGCAGCCGCATTCAGAACTTTCTATTCCTCTCCTCAACAATCTTCCATCCAGCCATCCATCTCTTTGTCTGCCTGCCTGTCTGCCTCCGTGTCTGCCCGTGCACTTGTTTGCTCATTCCTCTGCGTCTGCCCTCTACTCACATCTCCTCCCTCTCTCTTTTTAAAAACAGGTGTCTTTTTTTTTAATAAGGCAAACTAAAACATGCAGGTCAATTTGTGGAAAGGCTTTGTGCAGATGGGCTTTGAGAAGCGATTTGGAAGGATGACATTGACTTAAAGTCTAAGCTTTACAAAGCCATAAGGCCCCTATAACAGCAGAAGCTGTGTCACTCATTCTTTTTAACTGAGACTGCCTGCCTGAATGTCTGAGGCTGTGTCTCAGTCTCAGACCGGATTAAAAGGTTAGAGTTGTAGCTGGAGGTTAGCCCCACACAACTCAAAAAAGTTATCGATAAAATCCCAGGAATAACTCTAAAACTGCCAGGCTGTGAATGTAAGGGCATAAAAATAAGCTACCGCAATTTGCACACGTCAGGGGACGTATTGCACCTTGTCAGTTCGTCGGAAAGATTACCCAGCTGAAGTTAACACAATGATTTGGGAGAGTTGCCCAAAGGTCAACCTCGGATAAAAGATGATACAAAAGTCTATTACCTGAAAGCTGGACCACAACAGACCTCTGAGTACTATAATGTGAAATGGATTCAGGGGCAGCAACAAGGTGTTGGCAACAAAACAATACTTCAATTTTGCCAGAGTAAAGAACATTTAATGGAAAAGTTAACTTCCTGTTGCAGTGTTTAGTAATGTGAGCAGCTGACAGGATGTGAACCTGGACCCAAGTCGTTTACTAGCAAGCTGTCAGTTTTAAACCGAGATCTGGATCTGTTGAGACAGGGAGGCCTCATGGACGTTGGGACTTTAGGAGAGATAGTGTCCCCTGTGTTTGTCATCACTCATTTCACTGTCCTTGTCTTGCCATAACTAATGAAAGAATACAATAGACAAAATCATGAGAACTGAGAGAAAGCAGATCCCCCTTGACAATAATGTAATGTAAATATATGCCTACATACTGTCTATAATAAGGCCTGATTAGATTCAATGACAGAATGGATGTCAAGATAACTGACAGACATAAAGTAGATAGTGAATTTAATCAAAAAACACTGTTTAAATCAGAAATTGGAGACAACATTGTCTTGGTAAGGTGTACACCTTTCTTCCAAAACATGTCTTTGGAAGTGAAACTCCTGCCATGCACGTCCCAATAATGAGCCTAAGTCTTTTAGGGCTAGTCCTTTTGTCAGCTGGGCCTGCTTAGCATTTTTATACATGTCACAGAGCATAATAGAGGGTTAATTGCTTAATTGCCCCTTCACCAAGACTGAAAACTGCCAAAGTACTGTGTTGGACAATTATTTTAGTATTTCCTGCTGGTTTTAAGTGCTTTGGCGGGTGAAAGCTCTGTTCTAGTGTGCAGAGAGTGGTAATAATTACACAAAGTCGTCAAAAAAAACAGGAATTTAAGTTTTATGTGCAAAAATAAATAAATACTGTTATAATGATTATTTCTCACTGAGACTGCATATGCAACAGGGTCCAGATGTTTTTGCTTTACACCCATGAATGAAACCAACTGTTGATTTTAGTTTAACTGAGTCAGATAAGTAAACAACTGAACAGGTTGTCCGATGTGAAGATTTTCCTTTTTAAGGGATAAAAAATGAAAAACAAGCAAAACTACACTCAGCAGTTCAGGAAAATCTTGACACTCCATGCTTTATACTGCTGTGGATTCACATGGACATCACAATCCTGCAAAGAGCACCACTTTTATTTTATCATCTGAAGAGGCATTACCTGCTGGAGTCATTATGTCATTACATCTAGAAGCCGGAGCTGAGCTGCCGCAGGAAGTAATTTGGAGCTCCGCTCATGAAGCTGACGAGCTTTAGGCTGGTTTTAAATTACTGCCAGTATCTGTCAGTCTTAAACCCCTCAGATAAAGCATGATGTACATCTTACAGATACAGCGGATAATCATCAGCATAGCAGTGGAGCTCAGTGTCATTCTGACGGATGAGGCAGCCAAATGGCAGCATACAGTGAGAATAATAATTGAATTCTGAGGTACAAAACATGTTTCTAAAGTTATGAAGTAAATACAAGTATGAATTGAAACAAGGACTTTTCTATTCAGCGGGCTAATTATTCCAGAGAAACAAATCCACAGTGTCGTTAAAGCCAGGTGCATGCACAGGGCTGTTTTTGCAACATTTGTTGGGAAACTTGAAATGAGTTGCAACCAGACGGAAGGAGCATTTTTTTGTGTTCATATTTCGTTTTAGCGCCTGGATTTGTGCTTAAATTTAGCAGATTAAACCTCTCACTAACTGCGCCCTTCCTTTTTACTTTGTGCCCTAATTCTACACCAGAGGAGCATCTGAACGACCCTCAGTGCCCCTCTGGTGACCCTCAGTGCCCCTCTGGTCAGCTCAATTGCTTCTGAAAGCCCCTCTGGTCTGCCCTAATTGCCCTACTAGTGCCCCACAACCACCCGATCATCCCTAGGGCCTCTCCGGTCATCTTAATTTCCTTTAAGTGCCCCTCTTCTCAGTCCAAGTGCCACCCTTGTTTAGCTCAAGACTTGCTATTGTGTGGCATTAGGGCAAAAAATTAACCCTTAACCTGCACACTGGAGTGTTGGCCCCCTGCTCATTTTCACCATTGCCTCATAGAAATCAGAGACTGGAGACTGAGCTTGTCTGTGCGTGCAATATCTAATGATACAACTGATTTGTTTTCACTCCTTGTATCCTTCTTTCTCTATTTACTTCTCCAGAGCTCATCAGTTTAAAACTGTTTTTCTACAAGTATCCTTCTTCATCGTGCTTTGTCTAAACCATTTTGGTTCATCTGTGAAATTACTCACACACAAACACACACACACACACGCACACACACACACACACACGCACACACACACACACACACAAACACACACACACACTTTATGTTTATCACAAGCCTGTCCAGGTTTAGGGATTCTTTTGAGCATTACACAATGCATCTATTTGTCCATTCATCCATCTTATTAAATTAATGTCGGTTCCTCTCTTCATCCCTTAGTCCAGATTAGTCCACCATTCATTCATCTCCCATCCCTCCAGCTTTTCTGTCTCTCCTCCAACACATTTGCTCTGCTCGTCTATTAAATTATCTCTCCGTCTCTCAGCAGCCCAACTCTCTTGCAGTTCACCCATCCCTTCCACAGCCCCCGCTCCCTGTTAAAATATTCATTGATGTCTTAAACACTTTTTCTGTCTCTTTGAAACACACTACCTATCCTTAACTCTTTCATTGCTCTGTGCAACCCTCATGCACTTGATCATCAACATCACCTGTGTTTTAGACACAATAGCAAAGAGAATTTCTTTACATTAATTCACATATATATATATATATACACATAATTTCAAAGGTTATCTTCAGAGAGTGCTTCCTAGTTTGATGCTTTATGGTAAAACATAATATTATGTAATAAACTGCATTGCACATACCTCACAGCCCTGTCTAGAATCATAATATTCTGTGATATATATATGTGTGTGTGTGATGTACAACAGAGAGTGATCAAAACTAAAGAAATAGTTTTATACTGCCTCTGAACACTAATGCAAAATAAATCACTGGCTGAGCTTGAGAATTCACAGCTAGAACAATCCTTTTTCTCTTGTCATTCGATTACTTAAACCTGTTGCTTATCTCATAAAAGTGTTGCTCTTAAACCACTTTTAAACCTGTTTTCAGTGTCGGCTATGACAGCTCACAGTCGCTGAGAAAACCTTGTATTATTGCTGTCTGCCGTGCACAAAAATGCAAACACACACACAAACGATGCAGCCATTTTCTCTTATTCACTCAACATATTTATAATAAAAACAAGTGTTCCACCTCTGCATTTCCTGTGTACCCTCTTGACATGAGATTTCATTTAAGTCGTGAGTGATCCAATTAAATTTCAGTCAACCTGCATAATGCTGCCTCTGGGCCTATCTCCTCCTGTCCATTTCCCTGATCATGGGAAACTGATATATCTGTGCTTTAAGAAGTATTTTTATCCCCCACCCCCAATCATATTATATGACTGGGCAGTCAAATCAAGTCAGATTTATTTATAAAGCACTTGTCAGAAAGTGCTTTGTCATAAGGAACTCTGCAGATATTAAAACAAAGGCCACTGAAACACAAAACCAAGAACACACAAACCCCAGAGTTCATTTGTGCATAAGGGTGCCTGTCAGCATGTGTACGATGACATATTAAAGCAAACAGTGGCAGACTAACACAGACCATAAGAAAGCGGCCATCGAGAAAATAATGGCTGGTCTTCATGGAGGAAGCTTTTATTGCTTAATGGGCGTGTAGTCTGAAGCAAAGTCTGACACATTGTCCGAAATGATGAAATGGGTGAACTGACATGGAGACCTGCATATTGTGAGTGGAAATTACTGCACAGCACTGGACTATAAAACATCTTGAAGGTGCAGCAGTTGACAGGAGAGAGAACAGAACAGAATCTAATTGTCTATTTCAGACCACATATAGTAACAGACCTGTGCGTTCACTCTCCCTAAAGCACCTACAAACAGACACCAGCATACAGGTAGCCAGTTCACTCACAAATGGAGGATGTCAACAAATAGCTGAGAAATTATCTCAAATAAAATGTTAAAAGATCACATCAAGTACTGTATTTAAACTCTGTGAACTGGGTAATGTGATGTGATGGATTATGAAATCTCCAGCACTTGTGTCAGTGGTAAATCTGTCCTAAGATACAATAACATTAAATCAGCGGTAATTGTTATTGAAAAGTATGTAATGAAAGTTAAAACAAAGGGCTCACAAATTCGCTCTGGAGTTACGGGCTCTTAAGCATCTATTTAGTTTGGCTGATGATTCTGCCTCATCAGCTGTAATTTGTCAGCCGCTTTGGATTGTCACTGGACAATACAGGCGTATATCGAGTGGTGTCTGTGAGTATAACACTGACTTCAACTATCAACGTAATTGTATTTCATATGCAGCACATTTCATGTACAAAAGGCACTAAATGTCGACATCACCCACATATTAGTCAGTATCCAAGTGCGAAATATTGTTCCCACTAACAAAAGATTTTGTTTTTGGCTCCCATTGGCAGACACTTCTATGCCAAAATTTCATTTATTCTGTATTTAAATGCTATCATAATGTCAGCTACACATATCCACACGTGTATCGCATGTGTAGGCCGGGGTCGGCTATGAAGATCTTCTGTGTGCTGCAGTCCAGCTCAGTGGTGTTCGAGGACAGTTTGAGTTCATATTTTTTGCCATAGACAGCACCAGTCATTATTGATCATTGTCATAATGTTAGAACACTGTGAGGAGGAGGAGGAGGTGAGGGTCAGACATTGGGAAGGGGATTGGGGAGGCACAAAGAGAAGGTAGAAAAGGAAGGGAGAAGAAGCAGGACGGGAAAGGGAAATCAGTGCAGGTGACATACAAAGGAGAATGGAAGAGAGAGGGGGAAAGAGTGAGAGACAGAGAGTATGTGAAAAGCAAAGGAGAGGTGAAAGCAATGCAGAGATAGAGAACGACAACATGTGTTACACACTGTGTTTTATCAGTCTTTTAAGGTAACAGTTATGTGACTCTACTGAGATCGTACTTCAAGGGGTATGAATGTTACACAGGTGAGGATGAGTATTGATTGACCCACAGCACCAGGGTGTACATACATCTACAGGCCGGGAGAAAATGCGACATGCCTCGGCCGTGCTGGTGTGGTGTGAAAGTAAAAGCCCTGTAATTGGTTGTTCTCTGTGGACTAGTTTGGGCAGAGGTTAAAACAAATAAAAAGCAGCTATGTGGAAATTGATGTTCATGAGACCCAAAGAGAAAAGAATTCCCTATCATCTCAAACATAATCAATAGTGGCACTGAGGGTCACTCAGATGATCCTCTGGTGTAGAATTAGCTCTATTTTTTTATGTACAAATAAATAAATAAATAGGACTATTGTTCATGTGTTTGAACTTCTACCACCAAAAGGAAAATAAGCCGCTGCACATGCTCCGAATGTTCTTCTCTGGTTTTTCACGCGTCATTTGGCTCGACTTTATCGCCACCTTCTGGCCTGGCATGCAAAAGAGGCCAAAGAGGCCTTTGTGAGCACTTGGAATCATTTTTGCAAAAGTCTGTATACCTGTGGTCAAGGCTTCAATCGTTCACAAGCAGGGATGGAGCGAGGTTCACCACTTTGTGAAACACAAGTTTTCTTGAGCCCACGTAGTACCTTTATACATAAAGGATGTTACTGTATGGGCTCAAGAAAACTTTTTGAAACCGTTGTTGGTAAACACAGTTTGTATCTTGGTTTTACTTCATTCATGGAATGGCTGAACAAATCACAAACATGAGCAGTGATTCATGACTCCATAATCAGTTTATTGATTGATTGATTGGTTAATCAATTGACTGACTGACTGGTCAGGCTGGTTTGTGTTTGTATTGGAAGGCAGGTATGACGGAAATCAAATAAATTACATTTGTTAGTCAAGGGGTTGTTTTGTTTTGCAACACAGTCACCAAACTAGGCTTCTACCCGAAACACAGAATCTCTGTGTTGTGTTTTGCACGAGTGTTAGTGCATTTTAATGCCATTATAAAACCATTCGAAGAATTCTGTCAAAAAAGCAATGCATAGCATTTTTTCATATTATATCTGTACCTTCGAACCCAATGATTGTAATTTGGCTTTTGACTCAGTGTGTTGCAGGAATGGCTGCCCATGTAAATCCACAGTGCCTGAAATTGATGTCCATGTATCGCAGCCCTGAAGGGGCTTCCTGCTGTCATCTCACATCGAATAGAAAAAGAAACTCTCGTCGCTCAGGGATCGGAGGTTCTCTGTTGCACAATATGTGTGTGAGGTAAAGCCCCAGTTCGTCCAACAAGAACGTTGGATGAAGCAGTACAATGTGAGAGGGTCGTGTTCATGAGCGTGTTATGTGTACATGTGTCTCCCTCTTTATCTGTGTTGGGAGATTTATTGCCAAAGGCACTCCTGCGCTACAAATAGCCACTGCTCTGGCTCCTGAATTGATAGAGCAGCTGTTCAATCAAGAGACCTGTAGGCACTGCTATGTGACAAAGCCTCCTAGAGTGCCAGTGAAATCCTGTTGCTTAACTTGAAGATCCTTCCCATTCTCTACTGATCGTCTCACTCATCTCTCTGTCAGCTTTGTGCTGCAACTGAGTCTCTGTTTCAATTCCCTGTGTAGAAAACAGTGCATCAACTCCACTTTGTCAAATCAGTGTAAATTCATGCAGAAGCTACACACCTCCTGCTGCGTTGACTTAAGCAGTGTTCCAACAGAATTACTGTCATAATTCTGATTGCCGTCGAGAGACAGACTGTTCATTTGGTTCAGTTCAGTGTTTCCCAGCCAGGAGGATGGGACCCTGTGGAGGTCTTGTGACTGAATCAATCATTCATACTCAAAGCATCACATAATTAATACATAAATCACAAACACATACCCAAGATCTTATCAATAATTGACTGACACCTGTCATCATCTCAAGCAGGTAGGGCAACATAAAATGAAATAATTATCATTGTTATATAATTAGGAACTGAGGTTTACAATGCACGCAATCACTTAATTCAAATATCACCTGGAAACAAAGCCAAAACCGTGGTTTTAATGGTTAAGGTTTGTGTTCAGGACTTCTCAAGAGAGGCAAAGCTCAGTAATCGATGCTGCTGGGAGTTGACCTCGGTTTAATGTATTTGTGTGTGTGTGTGTGTGTGTGTGTGTGTGTGCGCGCATGTGCATGTGTGTGAGTGAGTGAGTGAGCACTGCAGGCCTTTTTTGTCCAATAGTTGATCATCTCCAATGTGGCCATGAGCTCTGCCTCTATCACACCCTCTGATGTTTCTACGGCAACCCTGTCGGAGGCCTACCTTCAGTTCCAGCACACACACACACACGCGCCAACGCACACGCACACATATGTTAAGGAGCAAACAGCACTGACACAAGTGTACACATGATTACACAGAACCTAGATTTAAAATATGCAATATGTATGTGCATGTAATGTATGAAATGGTTTTTGCATGTTTTTCTGCAAAAGTGTCTGAGGAAAAAAAAGCTCATGGCACACATCAAAGTACCTTTCACAGTCATAAGACACAGAAACAAGCAAACAAACAAGCAAAAAAAACATAGAAATGCATCAAGTTTTATCCTGACGTGGTGTTAAGATAATCAATGCATGAATGAAATTCACTAAATCTACATTTACAAACATTTTATTTAGCAATTCAGTATACTTGCTTGAAAACAATAACCTTTTAGACATATTTCAGCACTTTTTGTACCATTTACTTCATCCTTTCATATCTTGCCCATTAAGAGAAGAGAGTAGATACATTAATCACCAAGAGCAGCTGCTAAAAAAATAATGAAACATTTCCACAAAACATTGCTCACATGAGTCTTACATGGTGTGTAAAATGTTCGCTGCAATTTACTGTAAAATGCAATTTCTAGATTAGAAGTTATCCATCACGTGCATCAAGTAGAGCAAAATGGATTTCCACCAATATGGCTGTTTAATTGAGCTGCAACTCTGGCCATTCCCTTATTTCCCTCATGAATTAAGTCACAGACCCGAATGAACTATGACCTGTGAGGCAGCAGCGCTTGATGGCAATTTCCCAGAAGCCTTGCCCTACGCAGACTGATAAGCCTAACTGGAAAGATGCCGTCCTCCTTCCAGACATAGATTAGTATAATGGACATTAACAGCCGTTTCATTATACATTCTGCCAAACCTAGGAGGTGCTGCTGAAACTGTCAGTGTCAAGCTATTGATGGACACCCTCTAGGTCACAAACAGGGAGCAGGTGAGAGTCTCTGAGTGCATTACCTCACAAGAATATTTATGCCAACTGAAGATCTCAAACAGTGACAGCAGGGGGGAATTCAGATTGCCAATTGATGCAGAAGATGATCAGAATGGTACTGAGTCACAGTTTTGACACTGATTATTATATCTGGACTTGTTGACAAAGGTAAATTTCATGATTTTGGGGGTGATATGTTTGCCGGTCATTTGTTTAAACATCAAGAATCATGTAAATGGGGGGTACAAAGTATATTATTCTGGCATTATTTTTTTTAACCTATAAAGGTGATCTTTCTTAGCCAAGTAGTTCACTGTAGTTGGCTATAATTA
This sequence comes from Chelmon rostratus, assembly GCF_017976325.1. Classification (NCBI taxonomy): domain Eukaryota; kingdom Metazoa; phylum Chordata; class Actinopteri; order Chaetodontiformes; family Chaetodontidae; genus Chelmon; species Chelmon rostratus. The sequence continues at coordinate 15,332,540 of NC_055670.1, read as the reverse complement.
ACCAGACCTGGTATGTCATGCTTGCATGAGGACTTGTTGGTTTTAAGATTAGATAATTGATCTCAATTTAATATCTAAGTACGGATACAGGTCAGTAACAGGCTTAGTCTAACCCAGCCATGTCCAAAGTATTCCATAAGGGGCAACGTGGCTGCAGGTTTTTTGTTCCAACCAGTCAAGGGGTCACCTAATTATCAGCTGAAGACTGAGATCAGCTGATTAAATGAGTTCAGCCTGGTGTGCTCCTCCTTGGCTGGAATGAAAACCTGCCGCCACACAGCCCTTTATGGAATAGTTTGGCCACGTCTGGTCTAACCTATATATAGTGGAGAAATGGTTAAAAACAGCAGGTTCATATGCTGAAGCTGTACAGCCCAAAGCTGTATTTATTTAAGTCCAGTTAAACTGTAAAAGTGCACTCTGGGAATGCAGGGAATCATAAAATGGGTAAAATGGTCATAAAACAGACTGGTGCAACACATCAGTGTTAAGATTATGTGACAATGGACCTAAGATTAAAAGTGGCACCACCATCGATGTGTCACGTGCTTGTGGTAACTTAGCAACCCCTGAAGTAGAGCCGTGATAAAGAGCATAGTTAGAGTCAGATCTTGAGGAAGAGGAGAGGCCATTTTTTAAATATTTGTCTTCTCGTGATTATCCATCTTTGTTTGTCGTGTGAAAATGCATTCAATAGTGTAATATAGCTTTGGCAATAATTCATCATTCGCATTCATGCCAATAAAGCATCTTTGAATTAAATTGAATTGAGAGAGAGAGAGAGATGAGCCGTGCCAGCACACAAATATTCAAGTGTGCATGTACGCATAGAAGTGTGCTCACTTGAGATAGAAAGATGAGGAGATACAGAGAAGGATGTGATAAGTATTGCGCCGTATGTGCTGCACCACACTGACGACTACACTGTCCATTTGCCATAGACTGTTTGTCAGTTGGCTAATAGGCACAGCACTTCAGGGGCAAAGAGGGTCGATAACAGCCTCTAAAGCAAAGCACTCTTTCCACAGATATAGATAAGGGCTCTCAAATTAAAAGCCCGCGACGAGGCATCTTTATGCTGACTAAAATGTCGTCCCATATCAGAGGGATTGACAGATTTATGCATGCCTCACAATTCTAACTGGGTGGATTTTGGAGATACTTTGGTTACAGAGAGGACTTTGGTCTATTCTATTGTATAATGCATGACTGTGATAAAATATGAACAGATTCCCCATGAATTTCCAGCAGCAATGAGACATAGGGACAATTTTGTATCAACAGACCAAGGTTGCACCCAGTGAAAATTACAGTTCAAACCACAAACTGTGTATAAAAACTGTACAGTCAGTGTTAAAACTTGTGCCTTCTCTAAATACTAATGCATCTTTTGCCAAAAACGACCATAAAGGAAACCCAAAGATAAGACTCACTGTGAGTTTGCATCTAGGAAAACAAATATGGGCCAGTGTTGTCATACAACAAGCATTCAAAAAGTGGCAAACACTGGGTAACAGCAGGAGACAAGTTAACCAACAGCGCCTTGTGTTCTTAAAGTCAAACATGTCCTGCAGTAAAATGGAAGAATAACCAAAACAATGACACATCAGACTTTCTGTCCTCTGTAATAAAGCACAATGTTAGTGGAAACAGTTGCAAACAAAAAGGATTTAAGGGGTGTGAAAATACATAGGAGCTGTTCTCTGTATTAAACTGTGGCATACTCCAATAAGCAGCAATAATGTGTGTCTCCTATCCTGAGGTTTGTTTTTGTTTTGTTTTGTTTTCTGCCGCTTGATAGTTGACACAGCATATCTACACACAATGTATGCTAGAAGAGTAAAAATGACAAAGGGTGCGTATTCCACCTAATTCGTCTGATATTAATTGACAGTCCAGTGGCTCAGCAGCATTGAAATGGTCACCTTCTGATAAGGGATGCAAAACTCACCTACAAAAGCAACTAAAATGAGGGCCATACTATTATAAACTGCCTGATTTGGTAACACCTTCTATTAAAAGTAGACATGACCATATTCTTCTTTTACTGGATAATTAGCTATTGTTTTCAATCACCTCCTAATTATTGTCTACTGATAATAAGTAAGGAAGTATACGAATTATTATCTTAATATCCTAATCCTAGCCCTTAATAACCCTAATCACCAGAATGAGTAAGTGAATTGTAATGAATGTGTTAATATGCATGCTACAAATATGCATGCTAATAAGCAACTACTTAATGGTGAATATGTGTACCTTAATATAAAGTCACACTGGTGACGGTGGACTCCATTTAGTTGGACTTGAGTAAGAGGCAAAGACATGTGAGCCATGAACTCCACAACTGCCTCAGCCACTCAATGAAGTTGCAGGTCTAATCTATTTTGCATGGAAGCCATAATTAATGCATACAGCAGAGGGCAAAAACATATATTTCTGGGCTGTCTTGCTATGTCAGAGTACAGTGAGTTAACTTTAAAAGAGCTGTCATGTATAAAAATGTGTACAAGTACAGTCAGAGGTAAAAGTCTTTGGACAGAAGCAGAGTGAAAATGTTTGTTGCTGTTGGTGAAAGTGAGTCAGCGTTTAACACCTTGCATGAATAAAATGTGCAAAGTGCAGTCCGTTGAGAAAGTACTGGCATGGTGAAGAGACAATTGTCATTTCAAACGCAAATAGAAAACATTTCATACCTTTACCCCCAACTGTATTCTTGTAGCATACTTTACAAGAATAAAACTTATGCCGTCAGTGTTTCAAGCTTTTAAGGCAGCCTGCTACAAACAAGACACCCAGGACAGTTATGGGAGCTTTTTGGTGTATACCTATAAAAGATTAAGACGTGACTTCTCCTAACTACGTATCAAAGAGCTCTCCCAAGAGTCATCCACTTCACATTTAAATACCTGGAATGAATAGAACATGTTAGGATAGTTTAGGTAAGGATGGGCTGGGATGGGATGGGATGGGATGGGATGTGATGGGATAGGGTAGGATAGGATGGATGAGCTGGGCTGGGATGGGATGGGGTGGGGTGGGATAGGATGGGATGGCATGGGATAGGATGGGATGGCATGGGATAGGATAGGATAGGATAGGATAGGACAGGATAGCATAGGATAGGATGGATGTGCTGGGCTGGACTGAGCTGGGCTGGACTGAGCTGAGCTGAGCTGGGCTGGGCTGGGATAGGATAGGATAGGATAGGATAGGATAGGATAGGATAGGATAAGATAGGATGGACTGAGCTGGGATAGGATAGGATAGGATAGGATAGGATAGGATAGGATAGGATAGGATAGGATGGGATAGGATAGGATAGGATGGACTGAACTGGGATGGGATGGGATAGGATAGGATAGGATAGGATAGGATAGGATAGGATAGGATAGGATAGGATAGGATAGGATGGGATAGGCTGGGCTGGGCTGGGCTGGGCTGGGATAGGATAGGATAGGATAGGATAGGATAGGATAGGATAGGATAGGATAGGATAGACTAGGATTGGATGGGATGGGATGGGATGGGATAGGATAGGATGGGATGGGATAGGATGGGACGGGATGGGGCAGGGTGAGTTAGGATGAGATATGACAGAATATGATATATTTTATCTTATATGAAGCTCAAATAATAATTCCACACAAGCAAGCCAGTCACTGTGGATGTGGCTGTAAATCTGACTCATTACCTTAGTCATCGCATCCCTGTCTTTCTCATCTTGATTATTTCTCCCTGATGTACAATCCTTAATAGACTCTCCCTCTACCCATCTTTGCCATAACAATCCACAATTTCATTAATGCCATCTAAAGAAAAATTTTAGAAAAATGAAGGCTATTGATACACTGACACACATACATCATTTTTTTTCCAACTGAAAGTTTAGAAATGGATGTACTCCCTTGATGAAGTTGAAAAGCAACCACAATACAATCAGTGTGATAAAAAAAAAAAAAGATGCATTTAACCATGACTGTGAGCTGTGACTAATATATGAGTAAGCCAAGAGGAGACAGTTTATAATTAAAGATAACACTAGTTTATCCAGGAATAGAACTTGCGATCCTCAGTAAGGCAGGAAGACCACTCAACTAACCAACGTGAGTACTTTACAGCCCCGTGGCAAGTATGAATATTTGAACAGCCAGTTGCAGATTTCAATATTTGATTAGCCTGTTGCAGGTGAGTAAGATGTGAAACCAGGATATTTTCTTCCCCATGTGCTGTTTACAAAAAATCTAACAAATGCTAATTAGTAGAGTTGCTCATAACAGATGATTTACTGGTTTCTGTAAGTGTTTTATGAGCCAACAGTATATTTTCTAGTCGTGGGAAGGCAACACACGCAGGTAACTGTCAAAGCACTGACATGAAACGGCAGCTGCTCTTATGTTTTGTGTATTCACTGCCGTGCAAGTTGTTCCTCCTGAAGCACATGCATGCTCGCACACACACACACATACAAATGCCAACACCACTCTACCTTGATGCTTTGTTGTGTAAGTCAGCAAGGCCGATGAACTAGATCTTGCTTCTGCGCAAGTGACAGGCACACACAAACGCACACACTCACACCGCCGCGCCGCTCTACCTCGTTGTGCCATGACCTTACATCGTTTTGTGACTGTGACACACTCTTGATATTCTCACTGTGAGCCCTAACATGGGCGATGGACTGGAACGTCCATGACTCTATCACACACACACATCTCAACAGTCGGGTTAGGGGCTTAGGTGTGAGCACTGGACTGAAGCCTCCCATACATATGACATACACAAACACACACTTTTAACTGTCTGAGTGAGTAGTGTGTGGCTGCAGCTCTGATGGTTCAGAGGGATTTAAGGCATTTATTTCAAATTACTCGACGTTAGAAGGTAATTACAGATGTCTGATGTATATGAAAAACTCAATTTTGCTGCCCACTGTCAGTTGAATATGTGTTACAGCTGAGACTTTAACACTGAGTCTCACCTTTGATGTTTGAACACATGCTATGTTAATCAGTGTCGACACAACAGGAGCTTTCCTTCCCTGCAGCTAACAGACACAGACACACACACACACACACACATTAACCTTGATCTACCTTGATCTTTGTGGACGTCATCATGGGTTCTCCCTCCATTCCTGTGACAAACAACACACTCACACACACACACACACACGCTACCTCTGCTCTCATTCTCAAGCAACGGACTGGAACTAACATACACATTCCCGCGGCTGTCACACACACCCACAAACACAGAGGGAGAGGGACAAAGAGGACACGTGCACACACGCATGCACACAACCTTGGTGCCGTGTGTGCTAAACGCACAAACACACAACCTTATGCACACGCTGTGATGTCTGACTCACACAAACTCACACTCTCTCCCTATAGAAATGAATCACTTGGAATCTATGCAGCCAGACAGACACACACACAAAAACACACACACAAACTACACCTCGATGTTCTCATCCTTCACACCAACACGTGCTACAGTCGGGAAGCATCCGTCTCCGTGGCTGACTTCATAGGTCAACTCTGCGACAGCAGCCAGCGTCTCCTCCGCCCTCGTGGATAGAGTTCGATGACCCACGTCCAGCTAAGATGACTAGTAGCCACATCTCAAACACTCATTTGTACAGTACATTAGATATGAACAACGCAAACATTTTGACATGGACATTTAAAGGAAAACATACTCGCTGCTATCTTATGCCTTGATACTTTACTGATGCTTCTTTCTTTATGGGTAGAACTGCAAGACATCTAAATTGACGTATGCTCCTCATTTCCCCACCCACCTACTGACACCACCTGTCATATATCCATCTCTTCATCTCATACTGTCAGTTCCTTCTCACCCCTCTCTCCCAGACAGGTACTAACCCCTTGTTACTTCCCACTGATCAAACACCTGCCATATTGACCCTATTGTGTCTCACCTTCTTAAGGCTATTGCTGCCAACCTCTTTCCTTCCCCCACCCACCTCATCAACACATCCCACACTCAACCCTTCTGATGTAAAGAGTTACAGAATCACCTTTGAAAAAAGCTTCAGCAAAATAAATGTAATGTAACGCAGGTCAATAAAAACTTACAGCTGCTGCTAATGGGTTATTTTTGGCCATTTTCTCTGAGAAGTCTTGTTCAAAATAAAGGTCAGATGGGTAACCTTTCCTGAGGAGAATCACTTCTGTCCGGTGTCTTAAAACAAGATGACAGCAGCTAGATGACCATGCACCACATGAGAATCTAATTCAAGTCTGTAAACACAGATTGACTGATTCACATGCAGTTAACGTGATCCACACATAGGTGTGCAATAGCAGTCACATTTAAATTTGCAAGTTGTCGGACGGACGTGTGTCTTACTATTGCAAATATTGTACAGCAATTCAGCTTTCAAAGATGAATTGTCATTTGAATACTAACTATAAGTCTTTGAAGAATTTCTTTGCAACATTTTAATATTCTCAGGAAATGTGCAAACTTATGCATATTTAAATTTTCAATCTGGGATGGAAAATGAAAAGATTTTTTTTTAAATTGCATTTTGACTTGACTCCAGTTTGCATGAATATTTCAAATGGCTTAACTTCACTCATCCATAAATTAAGGTCTATAGTTGCTCCTTCCCAATTCCCACATGAAATATGCATGTGTGCATGCAACATGTGTGTTTTCAATCATGTCGATGTACATGTTCACTATACTATTGCAGCAGACTCTCCTGCTTTCATACAATTTTGGTTTGGTAGGACTCTGTCCAGTCAAGGACAGTGACAGACACACTTGAACTGAAATGTGCACACACACACACACACACATACACACACAATTTTGACAGTACAATGAACCGACAAGTACAGTCAAAGTCACAACCTTTATTGTACTGACCACTACATGGACCCTCACAGTTCCAGACACAGCTCACTTGGTTCTGTAGGCAGTGATCCAAATCCTCCTCAGTAAAATTAGGCATCTTATTTTCTCTTTTGTTCTCAGTTTCTCCCTTTTTTGTCTTCACTCTCGTCAGCTTTTATCTTGTCGAGCCTCTCATTTCTCTCAAATCCTCTTTTCTCCTTTTCTCTTCGCTGTCTCTGTTGTCTTCGTTAGTCTGTCTCACATTGTAGTGAAACAAGTTCCACTCTGATCCAGAACTCCACCACGGGCTGAATTCATCAGCTTATCCAGTGTGTGTGTGTGTGTGCGTGTGTGCGTGTGCTTGAGCATTTGTGTATGAGCGGAGTGTGAAGCAACGTTGTGAGAGAAAAGTGTGTTGTGAAAATGGAAAGGAAGGGGGAGACGAGAGGAAATTTGTGTACGTGACCTCCTTTCCTGGCTGCCTGACAGAGTGGGTAGAGTGCTTGGATTGGGTGGTCGTTGCAAAGCACTCAGCCATCCATCGACCGACAGCCATTGATCTGCAAAATCCAATGACTCACTAGCTGCTCAGTATGCAACCCACATACAAATACATGCAAACGTAACGGCTGTGTGTAAACAAGCGCACATGCAGACACTGACAGGAATGCCTGTAACAGTAATTACTGATTAATGGAATTACAGTGCACACATTAAATGAGTGTAATTGGTTCAGAATATATAAACAGAGTTACTCTTTTAGAGATTGCAGTTGATGCAGATTACTAACCCTAACCCACACATAGTAATTAAGAAAGCAATATTGGAAACTAAAAGCAGAATGGAAATACTGGCTGTGCATTTCTAATTAAGACATTTGTTGCTGTTGTTTTTTTTTTTTTTTTTTAGCTTTGGGGACTGTGTGAAAATGATTTGGGCGGAGAAGGGCACAGAAAAGGTTTATGAGAGGGTTATGTACTTTTTGTTTTTGTTGAAGGGAGGGTAGCCTGACTTTTTTCACAGAGTACAGGAAGGTCTTTTGTCTCTTCCTTATCCCAGATTTCAATTTGATCTCAACCCTCCCTTGTGAGATTTATCGTGTGAATAAAACAAATATGAAGAAGAGGAGCAGTTTGGTAGAAAAGATATCTTTTGCATGCACCATTGGTAATAAATACGCTCTTGGGCCATACGTTTAGGGCTTTATGTTCACAATCGGCAGACTGTTTAACCACATTTGATGGCTTTAATAGATGTTTATTTGGCAGCTCTTTGTTCAAAATTAGAGAGCGGCTGTGTGTCCACCAGTGGTAGTTATGTAAGGAGTGGGTATTATGATGGGTATTGTCATAGGGAGGAACCAATGAGAATATTAGTGCTGATGAAGGCCTCATTCAAGATTCAAAATTCCACCTCCTTCCTCACGTCAATAATTTTCCACAGTCTCTTAGTTTTTCTATAATAGCCTACTGCAGTGCAGGATTTTATGTCTGAAGTAAAGCAAGCAATGCTTCAGACATGCCTGAAAGCATGCATTCACCTACTAATAAAAAGAAGAAAGCTGTTGCATCGATCTGCATTCACTGCTCTTGCCTTCCGTTTCCACAACAGATAGATGCTGAGATCAAAAACTACTTGAATGGTCTTCAAAATTGTTAAATCTTGGACATAAAAAAAACCAAAATCCTGCCAAAGGCACTTTAACTGAATCTTTGTTTCAACAGCAGAATACATTTAAATTTGTCAATCACAATCAAAACAATGAAATAAAATGTTAGGAGTCACTTCATTCATGAAAACTGTAAGACACAAAAAGAACTGAGGTATTCTTCCCCCTCTTCTTTGGTGTTTGTTTCATTTGAAGAGGAAAAAAGATCCATTGCTCTGTTTGGTCCAAAGCCCTTAATCCATGACTATGGTAATGATTGTATTTTTCATCTGTATATGCTGTGGTGATTTGTATTTTAAAGCCCTCACTCTGGAGGGTTTTTTTTTTTTTTTACCTTTTTATCCAATTGAGTGAGCAAATCCACAGATTAAAGCCTTTTAAGCTTTCTTCATGAAGATGCTCGACATCTGAGTAAATCAGAAAAACGAAAATAGTGTTTAATGTGTCAAAGCCCTTCCACTTTACTTCTTTTACCACTGTTCCGAGGCAATCTGTTCGAGCTTGACTTTACAATGTTTCAAGGCTTTTTGTTGATGGAGAAAGTCCAGTGTTGCTTGATGTAAGCCTCTGACCTCCACAATAAAAGTACATTGGAAACAAAGAGAAAGTGCACCACTTGTAGGAGGGTTTCATAACTACAGGTGTTTTCAAGGCTGAAACATTTTCCTAACGGACATTTTAATTATCAATGCACACAGGATTGTGGCATCAGCCCACTTCAAACTCTCATATAAAAACATATATTTATCTTTTTCTATCTTAATCCTTCTTTCACACAGGAGAACATACAAACTGCCCACACACAAGCACGCAGTCTTGCAAATCAATTAATTGCAGTCAGGTTGTGCTGAGGGCTTTCATTATAGATCTGAAAGCTGGTCGCTCACTGCTGAGCAATGCACAGCTGGGCCAATATTTTAACTTCACTTAACATCTATTCTGTGACACCACTCACACCTGGAGGGGCAGTCTGATTTTAAGCAAAGGCAACACGTTCTCTGTGTCCAGGTCAGTTCAAGAAATAGTCACAAAATTTAATCTGTTCAATGTTTTTGTGACACTCAGCATGACTTTCAACTTAATAGGAGCTAATCTAGTACAATGGTGGTTGCTCATAACAGGGGGGCATTGTGAAAGTTTGGAGCAGGAGTGTGTTGTCATCTTAATAAGGTCATCTATAATTTGGTAGGGATCAAAAAGCATCTGTGTGGACCAGGTAAGGATTGTAACATATTCTGTAGAGCACTGCAAATATAAAAGCATTAATAAGAGTGAAAAAGTCAATCAATAACTGGGTCCATCCTAATCCACACATCTACCCTAATTCTATTTATGTGTTCCTGGGTTGGTCATTGGGAAAGACCTCCTCACAAAGGACAGGGTGGCATGTAGAGCACTTTGGCTTTAAAACATGTGGATACACAGCTCTACATTCTACAAGCCAGACAGCATTATTAAATTGTGATGAAACAGTCTGTTCTAAAAGTTTATCTGGCTCCAATGGCATTTCTGAAAGACCATTAATAAAAGAAACAGCGCTCCAAGGATGTGTACAGATCAATTTAAAATAAGGTGCAGCCTTTCTTCTTTTTTAACAAGCTGTACTCTCCTGAATGTTTTCCCAGCAGCAAATCTACAAACTGTTAAACTAATCTCCAAACTCCGTGGAACCAGAGGACATTTGATTGAATATTGAACAATTCATGTATTTCTTACTCACCGTTTGGAAGATTTAATCATGGCATAGTATATTTAATTCCCAATGTCAGATGTGTTTGTGAGGTCTTTCTCTACATATTTGAAATCTATCACATTATGGTTATGGACAGAGTATGTCACATATGGATAAATCCACTTCTGTCCCACAGCAGATGACCTATTACATCATAACTGTATCGGCTTTAAATCACTTTGATAAACTGAATGCTGGTAAACAGAGAAGACTGCAAATCAAAGTGCTTTAAAAAGGTGGAGCTTTCTTTAAAGATGAGCAAAATAAACAATCCTGCATAATAAACTGTTCAAGTCCTACCTGAACTCAACTATACAGCCTTTCCCATTTCTACCAGGCATTTAATATATCTTTTGCAGCTATGAGCACAATGAGCCTGACTGAAGTGAACATATCACAGGACCCAAGCATATACAGATCATTGAAGTTTTAATAATCGTCAACACATTTATGTACAAAGCAAGCGATGTCATACTGAAATGACCAAAAAAAAAAAGTCCTAAATTCAAATTTTCTGTCATTAAAATATCTAAAGATTATCAGAGGGAATCAATTAAACAGTTCAACACTTGTACAGAATCAGAATAGTTACAGTTTGACAAAACCTCCACAGATTATCTCCGACAGTTAAATCGCCCTGGGCATGAGAGGCTGACAAAGCAGGATGGATCCAGAATGATTTCCCTCTCCAGTGGAAATAAATGAGTTATGAGTGCAAGATTCCTTAAAAAAAACACCGACAAAAACTCATCCCTGCCAGTTCTCTCAAAAGCACCAATTTCATCTTTGTTCTTCAGTAATCCAATGGGAAAAACATTCGGCGAAACACGGATCCTCTTTACTCAGACACAGTGTACACAGAAGACCTGGTGCAGGCCGGGGTAACAACATCCAGAATTAAAGCAGATATTAAATGTATCAGTTGATTAAATGAAAAGGGCTTGTTGGGTTTTCATTATGTTTTCAATTTACTACACATTGTGTTATCCATAACAATTCTTTCCTATTTGCCATCTGATTACTACAGGGCCCTGGAGTGGCCACAGAGAGAGAGAAAAAATATTTGTACCTGTATCTCGAGGCAATGCTTTACTACAACGAACAAAATGCTTTTGGTGCGTATGACATTCAATTCGTTCCTGCGTTTTAGTTCATTCATGGTACCAGGTAAGTGCGTATACTTTTTGAACGCACACAGAGGTTATCAACACCCAAACTACTGTGTATCTAAACCCAAGTATATCCACTGTGTGTAGAGACGAACATAACTCATTCAACACCACTGTCAGCTGTCCCCTAAATAAAACAAAGCTGTGTGGCAGCTGTTTATGAAATTAACCTAACAAGTCTTCACCAAAATGTACCTACTGAACAAACAGATCAACAGTCTGCCCGCTGTATCAAGGCACACCGAGCAGTCTGCCAAAAAACCTCAGTCCATTTGCTGACATCTTGCCAGACAATCATGTCTTATACCAATCGTATGTCCTGAAGGCATAATAGAGCTTGTTGACAATGCAAAAATTGAAAGGTCCGAGGTTGATGCATGAATGTGAATAAATTACACAACAGAACAATCCCTTAGACAATGGCTAAGAGTCACTTAATGTTATAGAAAAGTTTCGATACTGTATATGAACAGCTGGCACACAGCTTGTTTGTTATCTAGGGGATCACTAACGATGTTGCTGAATGAGTTGTGTGCACCTATATGCACTGTGGGTATACTTGGACGAACACGTATCATAGTTGTGTGCTGATAGCTTTCCAATGCAGTCATGGGAGTACATACACCTAGACACACATTTACCAAAAAAGGTGGGATCAAACTGTATCTCATGCGCACACAATAGCATTTCGATCAAAACGTAGTAAACACTCAGTGTCTGCGTAGAATGCAACGCTGCAAGGTGTGTAAATTTCTCGTAGCTTTAGTTCTTTCTTCAAAAAAAGCATCTTGACATAAAGAACCTGATTGTCTTATACACAAAAACTTTAAACAATGTCGCAGTTCGGGTCACACTAAACTTTCCTCATTCAACTAACAACAACTACAAGTAATTTGTCACCGCCTGGACAATAACATGAACTGTGTTCTCCAGCCGTGCTTCGAAAAAAGACAACCATAGAAGTTATGTTTTAATGATGTAAACAGCTACAGAAAAACAAAGGCAAAGGTGTTTATTTTTAAATGCCAATTGTTTATCATGTATTCAGTCACACAGTCAAATATAAATGTTCTAAACAAGTAACGATTACGTCCGCTGACAGTGTGAAGTTTAATGGAAACGTCATTTTCATCCCTCCTTTATCATATCAGGGAAACAAAATATGGATTCACTGACATATTCTAAGATTGGTGGTTCAAGGTCCAGTCAATCTGATCACCAAGACAGCCATCAACCCAATTTGCAATGCCCAGCAACTAATGGTAACATTTTGTGTGTATCGTATACAAACACACAACACTGCATGTAAGAATACTGGTGTTAAACGGTAAATATCAATTTAAACCTACAGCAAATATGTTTCCAACGTTGAAAACAATACCAACAAAGCCCCAATGAAAGACTAGGTCAAAGAATTAGCTCGGTGCCATCTAAAAATGAGGGAAAGAAAAATCACACCCAGGGCGCTACTTACGGAATTTAGTTATGTTCTGTGAATGGAGGTGATAATCTGTGTCAGTCAAAGTTCAAAACCTTATTCTTTTTGCAGCCAATATATTCAATTATTCCCTTACGCCAAAATAATCCTATCTGGCACTCTGTTCCAGGATTCACAACATGTGGTCACTCTGTGTAAAAACAAATCACATGAGGATCTACCAAAGCTTCATCTGCATTATTAGTTTATAAAACCGGGGACTAGAGGTAACCAAGGGAAATGCAGCAGAACAAGGAAGCACTTTCCACTTAACACAATCCCTTAAGAAAGCATAAAAGTAAAACAAATTTAGAGAAACTAATCTTTTACAAAAACACTTGCGCCACTAGTTAGTTTGGTTTGTTTCCTCTTCAGTCTTTACAACAGTGACTGCTTAAATGAGCAGCATCACTGAGGAGTTGGTGGTGAAAGTCACTATATATACACACACACACTCGCACAATTCACACACAGGCTCACACTCACTATAGTCAGAAAACTGTGCACACATGTGAGTGTGTCCAGTTTCCTCAGTGGTATCACAGGTGACAGTGTGCCAGTCTCTCTCTCTCTCTCACACACACAAACAAGAAACAAACTGGGGAGCTGAGTGGGGCAGTGGCTGGTGCACTGAAACTGTTGAAACTGTGACAACTAGGGTGCTATTCTTCTTCTTGGTGGTTTATGAGGCTCAGTCAGGTCATCTGGCTACCAAAAGGGAACTGTGGAAAGGTAGGTCCTCCTGTAAAGTGTGTTGTTTTTTTTTTTTTGTTGGTGTTTTTTTTACATTTTCCTCAAGTCCTTGAGAAGAATGGCTGTGTGCAGACAAAGAGAGTGAAAAGGTCAAACTTTGTCTAGCATTTTGTACAATTTGTTTGTATCACTTAATGACAAAATCATCAGTTCATGCCTACAGAAAACGTTACGTTTCATTATAACTATGACTTGTAACATGCATAACATCCAGAGCAGCAATTCAGTGAGAGCCCATCTGAAGCAAGGGATAATTGTATCATCAGTGAAATAACTGGCACAAAAGTGATCTGTATCTTAGAATTTTCAGAAATAGTTAATGAGTGTCATTATCACAATGACAAGTTGCAGCCATGCAATGTTGGATGCTATAGTATGGCATTAAAGAAATACCATAACATAAATAATATTGGTACAAATCTTCATCTCAGGTACCAGGCAAATGGCCAGCAGGCCTTTGAGTTGCTGTAGATCTTTAAACTTGCGAAAATGAATGTGAAAAGTGAACTGGGTAAAGGAAAACCCATCTAACCAATGAATGGGTTGATTGTATTTTAATGGGTCACAGATAAATGACTTAATTAATCATAAATATAAATGAGGGATGGATAACAGTGGGATTGCTAAGCCAAAGGGAAAGGCTATAAAGGAAAAGGAAGAATATTTCATACCAGAAGTGACATTAATAAAACACTACAGACAAGGGCACAGACTGACAAAGAAATTGAAGAATTAAGATTAAAAATGTTACCGTGATGGCTGTGTGGTTTTAGCTTTCATCATCTGAGACATGGGGCTTTGCAATGGCCATCTCCTCCTTGCTATTTGCAATCATCTTACACTTCTACAAAAACACAGAGCAAGACAAATCAGTTACTTTGCCTGGGCACCTTTGTGCACATAAACACCCTGAAAAACAACCACATTAGTCACTCTACAACATCCTTCTTTCAACGTGGTTTCTAGCAAACATGTAAACTTATTATACATTTATCTCGCACTCCCACCTCCCCACTTACCTCTGTAAGCTCCTTGATGGTGTGTATGTTAGCTTGCTGAGTGACCTTTCGCTTTGCTTCCTCAATGTGGTCCAGGTTGAGGGTTGGTGTTGGGGGCGCGAGGCACGGGGGAGGCTTGTTGGTGATGGTAGGAAGTGGGGCAAGGGGAGGCATGGCCGCCAGGGCACCCATGTTGGTCAAGGCAGCTGTCATAGTAGCTGCTGTCATACTTGCCATAGCAGCACTCATGGTGATGTTTGACATGCTGGGCATTCCTGGAATATTGGGTATCCCCATTGGACCCATGTTGGGCATATTCGGCATGTTGGGCATCCCCATGCCCATTGGGAGAGGTAAAGGTAGAGGTAAGGAGAGTGGAGCAGGAGATGGAGTGGGCAGAGGGAGCTGGAGAATGGCTTTCGGCCGAAGACTCTCAGGAATGGGCACCCCCGCCTTAGCGCACATGGCAGCAGCATTAGCTTTGGCTATCTCCAGTAACTGGTCCTTATCTGAGAAAAGAGAGGGCAGAGGGAGGAGTAATGCAACAGGGCATAGAGAGGGTAGATAGAGGGGGGAATAGAGCAAGATTTAACATACAAGAAAAGTAAAACAAAGTATAAACTTAAGAAAAATCTAAAAACAAAACCATGCAAAAGAAAACTGTAAATGATCATAAATGTAATATCACAACTATAAATGTTGTCTCAGGTGTGATTGTTCCTATCAAAATATTTTACCCAGTTCAGTGAGCCGTGGAGGAGTCTTGCTGGTGCTGCGTCGTGTCCGGGACCCTGAGCGGCGCTGTTTGCGGAGAATGAGAACTGGAGAGTGGCTAGGTTCCCTTTTCCACCTGTCCCGTCTATCGAAAGAACGGCTGCGAAATGCCGGACGCCTCCCTCGGCCCCTTGACCTAGACCTGCGTCTGCGATCAGAAGAACGAGACCTTGATCGCCTGCTTCGTTCTCCTGACCTGGACCTTTTCCTCCGGCCTGTGGAGCGGCTCTTGGATCGCTTGCTTCTGTCTGTGGACTTGGACCTCCTCCTCCCACGGGCGTTGGGTGAACGAGATCTCCTCTTGCGGGTTGGAGAGCGGGACTTGGACCGGCGAACTCTCGTCCGCGACTTGGAGCATGACCGCTTACGCCGTGCAGCAGAGCGTGACCGCCGGCGCCGGGCAGGACTCCGAGATTTAGACCGTCGCACAGATTCTCTTTTTCTCACTGGAGACTTGGACCTGAGGAAAAGTGAATGATGAGGCTGATGAATAATAAAAACATACACAACAATGACTATTAATTACATCTACTAGTGCAGCATAATGTGAGCATTGGATCTGGCGATTAGATAACTTTCAAGTCGCTGTTTCATGAGGTCTTTAATATTTAATACCTTTCAAGACCTTATAGTGATTTAATTTAAAGCTCTTCTAGGGCCCACAGACCAGACACAGAAGACAGGCAAATACACACAACAAACCTAGACTGCTTCTTCCTGGATGCAGACTTGGATGTAGAACGCCGAGGCAACGAAGTTGAGCGTGAAAGTTTCCTGCGATCCGCAGGTGAGCGTGACCTGGACAGCCGCTTCTTCTGTGCTCCTGGAGATGCCGAACCCGAGGAGCTGAGGAGCCTGAGGAGGGTTGCAACAGGAGAGGAAGACTCCTCTTCTTCATCTGAGCCTTCTGAACGATCTGATCTTTCTGGGCTAGTGCCAGGCTCTCTGGAACCAGACCTGGACTTGGAAACATCTCGTTCATTGGCCGAGCTTGCACGCTCCTTCTGTTCCTTGTCATCGTTGGGGGCAAGCGTCTGAGGCTGCAACTTTTCTGAGGAGCTTCCAGCATGGGGGCTGGAGGTAGCTGCTGAAGGTACAGGTTTCCACGCACCTGCATGGTGCAAGTTAAATGATAAGGCATAAAGACACATTACAAAGACGCACAAATACTTGTGCGGGATTGAGAGTTAATTGTTGAAATTTTGAGAATGAGCAACACACTGCAAGTATTAAACAATCAATGTTCACTGGGACTGGGTCGATAAGTAAGAGCAATGTATGAGTTTCAATACTGCACTTTGAATGAATTGACATACAAATAACATTTGACAGTTTGTAGAGAACAAAGTCGAGTTTCACTTTTGTTTTTGTAATGGAAGTCTGACATAAAATCAATTTCAGTGACTGTAGTTTGTTACAGTAATGAAAAAAGTCTGACCTGTTGTAGCTGAAAGTCCTGCACTTTCTCCAGATGCTGTTTGCTCTGCCTGAGGAGTGGAAAGCCTCTTCTCTTTAACAGGAGAGGAGGATGTGGATCTGGCTGGGGAGGAGCTCTCAGACCCACCACCACTTGACACAGACCTGGACCTGGACTTAGATCTGTTCACGCCTGCAGAGACGGATTTAGACTTTGACCTTCTTCCACTCTTCCTGGGAGATTTGGACCTCCTCTTGCTAGGTAGTGGTGAGCGTGACTTTGACCGATGCCTTCGAGACAATGAGCGAGATTTGGAGCGTTTGCCAGCCCTTGGTGGAGAACGATTTCTCCTGCCAGGGGAACGAGAGCGCCGTCTGACTGGTGAACGAGACGTAGACCGTCGCCGAGAAGGTGGGGTCCTGGATTTGGTCCGTTTGCGGGCACTCCTGGATCTGGAGCGACGGTTGCGCTTAAGGACTACAATGGAACGAGATCTTGTCCGCCTGCTCCTGCGGACTGACCGGGAGCGTGAGCGGCGGGATCTGGGGGGTGGTGATCTCCTACGTCGAGATAGAGATCGACTCCTTGAGCGCCTGCCTCCTCCACGCCTTGCCAGTGACCGCGACCCAGACCGACGAACAGGGCGTCTTGATCTAGAGTGGGAACGACGGGTTCTCGTGATGGAACGTGACCGTGAACGCCTGCCAACTGCACCACCTCGTCTAGGTGAGCGGGTCCTGGAACGCCTAGTGCCTCCACGGGGACGTGACTCTGACCTTCGACTTCTCCTTGGAGACCGAGAGAGAGAGGGGGACCTGCGGCCACCACGTTTAGGGGATCGTGACACCTTTCTTCTTGGAGAGTGGGAACTTCTGTGTCGCTTTGGGGAAACAGACGATGAACTCCTCCGACGTTTAGGAGACTTGGACTTCTTTGGAGGCTTTGACACCTTCTTCTTGGGGGTGAGGGAGCGAGAGGTGGATCGGGACTGACAGCTAGTTCTCTTGGTTGACTTTGGGGATGGAGAGAGTGGCTTCCTCCTAGATTTAGGGGACTGAGAGCGGGACTGAGAGCGTGATGGCTGACGACTCTTTAGAGGAGTTGTAGAACGTTTTCCCTTTGAGGTTGACCTGGAAAGGGTTCTTGACCGCTCTTTCATTGCTGCTGCTGCTGCTGCTGCTGCTGCTGCTTGACCATCAGACTGCTGTCTACTGGGACTAGGTGTTGGTGATAGACTGTGACTTGACCCAGACCTCTTAATGTCTGGGTCCCTGCAAGGGGAAGGGGACCTAGACCTAGACCTGGAGGATTCGCATTCCTTGACCTTTGCCCTCTGAACTGAATTGGCCTGATCTTTCAGGCCTGGGTCATCTCTTGGTGTAGCACCTTCCTGTTTAGGGATGATGTCAGGGAGTTCCTGGGCATGGCTGAATGCACCATCAGTATGACTACTCTCTGTCTTACCCTTAATTGTTGCTGTCTCTGTTATCTCATCTTGGCCTGCAGAGGGTGACCTTATATCCTTTTCTGATCCGTTGGTGTTGCCACCCTTCTCTCCAGATGGGGACACATCCATATCTGATACCTCCTCTTTCTTCACCCCGAGCAGTTCAGGTTTCTGTGTGAGGATGGGAAGCCCCTTCTCCTCCCCTCGTTTGCTTTTCAGAATCAGCTTGGACACTGGTTCTTGCAGGTCAGATGCTGTAGCTGGAGAATATTTGCCATCACCAGCCCCTTTACCTCCTTCACCTTCAGAATCAGAACCTGAAGCTGAGCTGCTTTCAGATGGGGAGTGAGAGGGAGATTTCTTTTCCTGCTTTTCATCTTTCTTCCTCTTCTTTTTCTTCTTCTTGGCAGCATGTCTTTTGTGTTTCTTGGATTTTGCATCTCCTTCTGTGTCTAAGCGATCTGGGAAAAGTGATGTTGTTGTTTTTTTATATCAAATAACTGTGGAATTAATCTCTTACTTTCACAGGAAATGTGAATTGTGTTAGTGTGTGAGGGTCTCCTACCTGTAATTACATCCCTTTTGCCCTCTTCCTTCAGCCCAGTATGATCTCCAGCTCCTGCAGCTGCTGCCAGTCTGGCACTACAAACACAAGGAAATATAAACACTAAAAAAATTTTCACAGAAATTCAATTTTTTTTCTTGTTTAGGGGTGCAATACAAACAAAACACAAGTAGGTCACTTTTTCAGTTTGGGTAAGGTACAAAATATTATGAAGGTAATTTTAGTTTTTCTGACCTGGCTCTGGTGGTCCTGACTGGTCTCGGAGGTGGTGGTTCTACATCTGAATCAGCACCAGATTCTGAACTGCTTTCCTTTTCCCCCTTCCTCCTCCTCTTCTTCTTCTTGCTCTTGTGTTTTCTGTGCTTTTTGTTTTTCTTGTGGGTTGGCTCATTTCCTTCCTTGGACTTCATGTCATCTTTCTCAGGTGCCTCTTCCTCACCTGCAAAGGGTAGCCAGTATAGCGAAATCATACAGAATACAGTACATCACAAGTATTGACATGACATAACAAAATTTGGAGCAAATCATTTGTCAACTTATTTGATTCGTCCATTCATTAGGCATAACGCTAAATTCTAAATCTGTAATCTGTAGTAAAAGCAGTAAAAGAAACTAAATCAAAATGGTTACAAATTTTAACACAGATTTCATTGTGTCCTATCCATCACTCACCTGAGGGAATGTCCACAGCACATTCCATTATGCCGGTGCCCCTGGATTTACAACGGCTCTCTTAATGTCACAAGCGTGCTGCTCCGACACTCAAGACTGGTGAGAGGAAAAAAAGGTATTGTAACTTAAGCAACAAAGAATGCAACACCAACTCAAGACGAAGTATAGATTTCAAAGCCATTCTACAGCAAAATGTAAGTAGCACCATTTTGATTACATCTCTAATGGGGGTTTTCCGTGGGCCAGGGATGGTCCGAATTAGCCATGCCGTGCCAAGCAGTGCTAAAATGTGTATCCCACTACAGACTCAGAGCAGGGGAGAGCCACACTGCTGTCATCCAGCTTGGTTACAGGGCTGCAACGCCCCAGCTCCTTAACAGAGTCATGTTGTCACAGCCAGCCAGCACATTGGCTCAAGTACTATATTATCACATTTACTAGTTTGGCACAAATGTACATACAATGTATGAGAGGGAGACAGGTTTTTTTGAAAGTTATCTTTAATACAGTCACAACATCTGTGTGACAATACAACAAAACCAAAAGACAAAGAATGGCGTACACCAAAAGGTCCACCAAGAAGAACTAGTCTCTTAATGGCTAGAAATCCCCCCTCACAGGTGATCAAAGTGAGCAAGTGGGGCAACCACACCACCACATTATAATGAAAAACTAGTCAAGTTGTGCCTGTGTGGCTCGCCTGCTCACTGCTCTTCACATAGCTTAGCGCAACTACCCACCCATAAAATATATAGCCCCATAACATTTCCCCAAATGGATGGATGGGCACAGAGGAATTATCTAAAATTGGTACCCCTTTAGTCAGGAGCAACATAGCTAGGCAGTCATGCTGTTATCAAAATATATAGAAATATTAGAGCCACCTCTCAATAAAACCATAGTACGATATACTACAGCCTGCAGAATTACAATGAAGCTGATCCAATACCTCTCTAAAGTTTGAACAAAAACTCCACATCATAACTTACCGCAGGTCTGTTATTGGATTGTTGTCATATACAACCCCTCTATTATTAAAACCAGCAGTACAGACTGTAAATTTCCCAAGAAGATATACAGGTTCAGGGTTGGGGTTGATCCATTTCTGGTTTCAGCCAACATGAGGCACAGAAAAGAAATACATATAATAAAAATAAATACTGAATAAAACCTGGTACCAACAGTGTGCTCCTGTGCCCCTTTGTACCCCTAGTACACCTGGTCTAATTCCCAGTCCTTCCTTAACAGGCACTGTGATGAATATTGATATCAGAGGAACATTTTCTGGCATTATAAAATTTCATTTTTACACCACATACTTGGGGCTGACGCCTTCAGGTCACTTCAGGAATTTTCAGGACAAGGACCTGCTCTATTCGCACACAAGCTCAATTGTATATTACGACTTTGTACTATGGAGTTGGCAGGGTAAAGTCCATTCAATATCCACTCCAACTGATTCAGACATTTGCGTTTTCACATACAGCTCCTGAAGTCTAAATAAATTCAGAGTTGCAGTGCATGTGTGTGAGAGAGAAAGGTGGCTGCATCAGAGCAAAAGTAGCACATTTTAAGTTAATCTAGAGAATGTGCAGATTGTTTACTTCCCCCATTAACCAACTTGATTGGTTGAAGAAAGGATAGAATTCTTGTCGGCTACAATTTACTTTGGTTTACTACAGCCCTACACATGCTGGTTCTTACATTTTTGTTGTCATGCCCACATTCTAAAGCCAAGAAAAAAATTATGCCGCGCACCCCACAATTTTTATAAATCATTACCAGCAATTGGGGAAGCAACTAATAAAAAAGGATCCAAGGTTATCTTAGTGAAATAAAGGTCAGCAAAATTGCATCAGCATACTCTTCTTAGTTTATTTTCCCTACATAAATCAGATTTATTCTATGCAGTTTCACTCCATATTTTGCCCCTAGTCATCAACACACCACCTGCAAAGGCTCTTATCCCCCATCCACCAGTTTGAGAATCACTGTAGTCAAACAGCAAGAACATAACTCTCATGCTCAACTTGACAGTTTGGCTGGCAAACAAGGACAGCTTGTCTATGAACACACAACCCGAATGATTAGATAAACCAACAGTGTCTCTCAGCACAAAGATCAGAATATGACTGAGAAGATAACTGAGTAACTTTGCTTTTGATTTTACAGTTTGTAAACACACTTTTCAGCTTGTTTCCAGAAACAATTTTGACCAATTAAAATAAGTAAAACGAGAGGCACAAATGAACAGTGGCATGTGTCTGCTAACAGATCAACTATCTTCAATGCATACATGCAAGCATCTAATGCTGCCAAAGGCAAAACACCTTCCCTAAAAACCACTCACCAAGATATGGCCAGAAGTGTAATAGATAAGCATGGTCTACCAGCCCTTATATATATGAACACTGGTTGAGTCAGTCAATGACATAAGCAACAAGGACAAAACAACCAGAATCCCTTCAATCCAAACAAAGATAGCATTCCCTGTGTAGTGGATCTGCCTGTGTTGTGTGCTGGATATCTTCACCTGAGTTTCCCAAACTACAGTGAGGCTTGATTGCTAATGCAAACACAGTTTGTAAATATCTAATTGTAGAGGGTGGTTGCAATACCATTTAAAACATCAATGTTTCCTAACATCAAACCTCATTCAAAATTGACTGAGAGCACTCAAATGTTGTTATTGTTAGCCCTAACATTAATAATATCGTGTACATGCAGATCTGATGAAAGTACATGTAATATTTACAACATATATTATTAAGATTAAAAAAGGAAAATGTAGGCCAAACTTTACTGAAGAAAGTAGCCATCCTCCAATCGCAACGCTTTAAAAGAGCCAACGTTAGCCCTGACAACGCACGTAACATGTGAGAAGCAGTGCTCACAAACATTGACAATGAAGCCACGATCTCACGTACTTTATTCAAATCACGTACATGCTTTATTTTTAGAAACACCTAACCAATACTAAGCGATATATAAATATCCGAAAATAATAATATCAAATTCGTAATACACCCAGTAGTAGAGGTTATGTAGCCCACAAGTAGAGCTAGTTATTGAATATTATCTTTACCGCTTCAGTTAATGCTAAAAGTAGCCATCAAAGGTATGGCTCTTCTAGATTTCAAATAACGCTAGCTAACATTAAGCTAACCTCTCTGTTTCCGATACATTGTGCCACAGCGCTACGTTGCACAAAAATGTAACTATCTACATGTAGAACAAAGCTGCGCGGATAATAGCCTGAAATTGTAGCAACAGACTGTTGAATTAACACGTTACTTAGATAATGCTAATCACTCTCGGGCCTGCACTGCCGTACTAGCCCTGACATTCATTCACAGATCACTGCAGCTAGCTAGCGGTAACTAAAGTTAAAATAACAATGAGTGATATTTTTTTTTACAAAAACGTCATTTCTTAAGCTGTAAATTATTGTGCACACATACCAGTTGGACAACCTATAAGCTGTAAGAGCCAAACATGCTGCCTGCACGCTGCGGCCTACGCGGCGACCCACTGCCAACTCGTTCACCAGTAGGACATTACCGCTAGCATACTCGGAGCTACTGTGCTAGGACATTTGGCTGCTACTTGTTTCAATAAAGTTCATTCGCTCAACACAGCTGTAGTTTCTGTAGCATATAATTACCCAGTTTCAATTCGATGGCTGCAGTCCCAGTGTAGAAATTGTCCAATGGCTGTTACTGTTAGTCCTAAAATGTGTGAAATCAAACAATCGTTGAATATGCTATCCGTATACATTAGCCAACTACCTGATCCGCCATGATGGGGAAAGGTATCCCGACATGCCATGCTTCGCGGTTTGAATGGCGGCGTCACTGTCTCCTAGGCAACTCCACGCTCCATGGTAGCAGACAGGCAAACTCATGGCCCAACTTCTCTACTCCTTGTTTTTATCGCATTATCTTATCTATTTCATGTAGTTTACGAGGTCAAAAAAAGCGTAGGTCTCTTGCGTCTTTTTACTCTACCAACACTTTAATTCAGGCTCAGATGTTTAATTACACTGAGGTTTTTGACGAATCCAAATACTTGGGATATCTTTATGAATCATCTTTATGGTTTGTGGTTTTTATATCTTGGTCCACGTAAAAAAAACATGTCATTCAGCTGTCACATTGAAATGGAAAAGACAAACATTATGGCAATATATTTGGTTTGTATAAATACAGAAAATTAAAATCTGAACTGCCTCAGAATCCGAAAACTTTGGAGTGTTTTAACCGCATGGAGTTGCTAAAATTACAATAATTTTCTTCTCATGGACTATTAAACTCAATTGTCATGCTGTTCATGCTTATGTCTGAGACTTTCTCACATGCAGTATGATTTGAAAGTTGCTGTGTTATAACCACACACATAACAAAAAAAATGTGATATGCACAAGCATCCTCTATGTTTTACCTTCTTATTGGCCTTACCTGAGTCACCACAGTGGAAAAGAGTTTGAGTGTCTCACATGGTAATAAAGATCACACATGGTAAATAAACAAAAAACAAAAAACACTGGCCACATTTAAGCAATAGTCTTTGTTGTTAATATACAATGTATTTTGCACAATAAATACATTTGTTGTTTTCTTTATCACAAGACACAAGTGAGAAACCCTAACTTTAAGAAGGCTACATGAATTAGAATAGTGTTTTTCATTGTCAGGTGTAAACATGTACAAAAGTTGACTATTCATGTTTCTCTGTTGAAAATGATGCATGTTCGAGGAGAATTTATGCTTGTATTTAGAAACATCTGGACAGAAAGTGTTTTTCTTGTTTTAGCTTGAAGAAATGTGCTCGGACAGCAACTATCATTCTAAAGTACTGTAATTTTGTTTTTCAATTGTCATGCCTTGTTCCAGTAAATGGAATCCACTTCTGACATGATTAAAAACATACAAATACTCTGCTTTGAATAATAATCTGTGTCTGATAGCTATGGTTTTTCACCTACTTCTTTTATCTCGCTGAAAAAAACAGAATAAATTAAAATGCAAATATGTTTTAATTTAATTCAAAAGTTCAACTAGACGTGGACGTGGAAAATTTATTCTAGGTTTCAAGTTTATACATCAGGTTTGTGTAAACTGCACACTGGACCTTACATTTTCTTGTCAGTTAATATTTTGAAGGCTGTGCTTTTATTTTGAAGGATGCGGATCGGAAGTCTTCTTGTTGTTGCAGGCACGCTACCTGTCAGTACGCGAGAGCTTAGTGAGTACCGTAACAAGAAGTAACACCAGTCAGTGGCATGTGTTTACTTGTAATGTAACTGTCAGTTACAAGAAATGCAGAAGAGATTTAACATCAACCTGGACGACTCCGCTTTCACCAAAGAAAGACCACCGGTTTGTATTTAGCCAACCAGAATTAACACTAACGGTGTCTCTCTACGGCGGTTAGGAATTAGCTGGCTAGCTAGCTAGCGTTTCAGCTGGCAACTACAACTTTCAACATCAATTTTTTAAATAGCTTAACAAGTTTTGGTCAGAATAGCTTGCTAAAACGTGATTGTGATTCATGATTCTTTTCACAAGTTTCGACACCCAGACAGCATTTCCATGTGATTGTATTCCAGCCAAAGCCGCAGTTTCAGTCTTCATTCAAAGGGGGACAAAACACCTCAACGTCCTCTTCGGCAAAGCCAGCTTCTGAACCCGTGGCCCAGCCCTTGTCCTATGCAGAATACATCGTCCAGAGTAAAAACAATGCGGCTGTTCCTCCGCAGAAAGGGTGTCCCGCCAAACTGCCCAGGACTGAAAGTGCTGGAGTTACCAACCTGAAGCAAAGTGAGTCAGCTGCAGTGTCGTCTGCCCCAGGTGGTTGTGAAGCAGCTCAGAACTGTGCCAAAGGGACTGAAGGGGGTAAGAAGAGTGAGCAGACGCAGGTGGCTGGCACGGACCAGAGAGAGGGGAACTGTCAAAGCTCAGACCCGACCCTCAGCCTGGGTCCGAAACCAGTTGGGTCTGGGAGCAGCATTATTGTCAGTCCTCGGCAGGTATGCATGAAACTGCACATGGCTCGTGACTTTGGCAGCAGCAGGTGTAGGTTTGTGCAGGAAATTATAAACGCTTTCCATCCGCACATCCATTCTCTGCACATTTTTGTTCCCACTCAGAATCACATTACAAAGTAAACGAGTACGCATTGAGGCATTTCAGGCTTGTATTTTACATAAAAACATACATATTTTTATAATTCAGAGGGGAAATCCCATTCTGAAGTTTGTGAGGAGTGTCCCCTGGGAGTTTGGAGATGTTGTACCAGACTACGTCTTAGGCCAGACAACTTGTGCTCTCTTCCTCAGGTGGGTATTTGTGCCTCAAGAAGACAGTGTCAAGAAGACACAGTCCTGACAGTGTATTGTCGTGCACACTTTTTTAATGATCTTTTAATGTTTCATGCGCAAGAGTGGCGATGCATTTTTTAATATGTTTTTTTCTCTCTCTTGTATGTTTTTCTTTGCTGTGCTGTTGGTTTTGGGTCTGTCGTAAAGTCTGAGGTATCATAATCTCAATCCAAACTATGTCCACGATCGTCTCAAGATGCTTGGACAGACTTTCACCCTTCGAGTACTACTAGTACAAGTAGATGTGGTAAGTAAAAAAGTGACCTTGACATTGACAAGTTATATTAATTAATTTAGCATTCTGTGAGTCACACAGCTGAAAGTGGAATATTTTGCAAACATCTGTGTCTTAACTCCAGCAAGGGAGTATTCTGGTTGTTAGCACTGTATTTATCAAACTTTGCAAGTACGGGGGGGTCCAGACCCAGTCTTGGGGTTTGTTATCAGATCCAAAGAAGACATATTTTAATTGATTGATATCTGTGTATCACATCTGATAAAATTCTGATTTTTGTTTGCTTGCTTGCTTTTTCATAATTTAAAACTATGGCATCTGCTCTGAGATGTCAAACACTTCCTGTGGTACACTGTGAAAAACTAGTAATTGTTCCTAATATACAGCACTTTTTCAGTGTTTTGGTATGATAATTGGTATATATTTTTCTCTTTAAAAAAATATCATAAATGACAAATTATATGACTTGATTAAATTCAAACCCCTGAACACACCTAGTTAGCTTTTAATGCTAGTTGCAAAGATCGGCTTTAAAGCAAATTGATAACAAAAATAGTCACAAAATACCTCCTCAACTAAAATGGCTCTCAGGTAGGTAGTGTACTTTTCTACTACAAACATTGAGAAATGTTACATTTAACAAAATGGAACAGCCTACACAAAGCATTTAAGGAGAACTGTAATGTAAGCTATCCATGCAGAACATTTAATTTGTCAGTGTAATTCGCCTCATTTGAATTAGCTTCACTACCAGTGGTGTACTTGAAGCCTGAAGTTTGCAGGTGGAGGCATTTTGGTACTGTATGTAGGAAAATATAAATACCAGAGTTGACATAAAGTACATACTGTTTGAAAAAGACTCAGACTGGGGTAAAAATAATAAGAAAGCAGGACATCTCCACTTGCAACAAATTTATAGCTCCAAGTTCCATTTATGATTTAAGAATTAATGTGTTTTATCTCACTGGCTTTGATTTTTCATCACAGAAAGATCCACATCATGCACTGAAAGAGCTGGCTCGCATCTGCATCATGGCTGACTGCACTCTCATCTTGGCTTGGAGGTAAGACCTGCAACATATAGCTAAGAAGACTGAACAGAAAACATAAAAGAGAGTGTACTTTCTGGTTTAAATGTTTGCTTCTCTTTGTGCACATGATCCTGGCCTTGCCACCTCAAAAGTGATATTTGTGTTTTTTGAACTTGTTATGTTATGAACCTTTGGGTTTGCAGTGGGTAGCTGATGTCTTCTGAAATAAATAAGTAAACATTCCTAATATTTTCACCTTCATGTTGATTTTGCAGTCCAGAGGAGGCAGGGCGTTACCTGGAAACGTACAAGTCATATGAAAAGAAACCAGCAGACATATTGAAGGAGCAAGTTGAAAAAGACTATCTGTCAAAGGTTTGTGGTATAACCTTTTTCTATTTAAAGATTTTGAGGTTCATTGCTATTTTTAATTTCATAATTTTGCCAATTTAAAGATAAGGAAGACATTATAATGTAAATGACTGAATGTGATGCAGCCATAGGTAAAGTCTTGCAGTGCTTTTCAGTCTGAACAATATAGAGCTGATTGAATTGGTTTGTTTTGAAGGTTACAGATTGCATGACCACTGTGAAATCTATAAACAAGACCGATGCCATTACCTTGCTGTCCACTTTCTCTGTGAGTACCACCGCAGGGAAAATTCATCCTCAGACATATCCACAGGTTGCTTTGATGTTGTACTCTGAATTAAGCTTTCATCCTACTTAATTTAATTTTGTGATGTTCTCAGCAGGAATGATCTAGTCAGTATACTGAGATGATGTTTTTTTTTTTTTTACAGTCTGTAGAAGGAATCATCAGTGCCTCTAAGGAAGACTTGGTTCTCTGTCCAGGCCTTGGGCCCCAAAAAGTGAGTAAAAATACATGTGCATTATATGAATATACAGAAAGTAGATGGAACATTACTTAAATGACCATGTAATGTTTTGTGCTCGCAGGCAAGGCGACTTTATGATGTGCTGCATAAGCCCTTCCTCAAATCAAAGACAAAAGACAGCTGAAACCTCTTACCAAGGATGTGTGACATGCTTCAGGAAAGAAACCTGTAATGTTGGTCGTCAGGTTGACTAGCTTGCAAACACATAAACGCACCTCAGATGACTGAATTAAAGAGTGTAAACACTCCTCATTTAATGAAGTGAAGAAAGAAATGTGTAAAATGTGACTGCTATGGGTGTTGTGAACTCTTCAACTGCTTGAGTTGTGTTGTGATATCATTTGCTCATTATTGAATTCATTTTTTTATGAAAATAAACATTTTGTAATATTTTTATACAGTTTATTATGCCTGAATTTTCTTATGCTTTCTTTGTTCTAAATGAGAAAAGGTAGTGCTAAAATGCCTTGCTTATTCACAAAATCTAGGCATAATTATGTATATTTGCTATACTTACCAGTTACTTTGTCTATTACATAAAAGACACAATCTTTTCAAATATAATACATTGTTAAAGCCCATCCTTTTTGACTCGTGACCTCTTACAGCCCTTTTTCATGTTATAGATTAGTTGTTAGCTGTTCCACCAAAGATACATTTCCCCTGTAAACTTCTCACATGGTTTCACTTCAATAACTGTTTTAGGCACATAGAGGTCAAATTATCATATTATAATGGAAAAAAAGTCCAGAGAATAAATAAAAATTTGTGGTGTTCAGCCAAAAAATCAAAAATGGAAAAAGTCCAGAGAATAAATAAAAATTTGTGGTGTTCAGCCAAGAAATAAAAAATGGAAAAAAGTCCAGAGAATAAATACAAATTTGTGGTGTTTGCCCCCCATTACTGATCTACTTTATAATAAGTGATGTATGGATTTGAATATGAAGAAGAAAGCAGTACTCCTTTATCTTAAAATAAATATCAGTGGATCTCCTTGTTTGAAGACGAAACTACCAGAAAATCTTGAAAAGAAGCACGCCAGAGCGCAGTGCTGCCTTTAGGTGATCCTCCGAGATTCCCCAATCTCAACTTTACCAGTCACAATTATTTTCAGTGCTTTAAGATATGGTTTAAGTTACGTTGTTGTAACAGAGAGGACACTTAAGAAATACAATTGGCTGATGACAAAATGTTTAAGAAAGTATGTGATATGAAATAATGAAGACGAAACAAATGACGAATTAAAAAAACAAAGATGTCTAATACGCGATGCAAAATGCAGTACACTGGCATAAGTTTTTTGCATGCTAACATAATCATATGTAGATAATCCAGAGTCATGTTTGTAAAGAGCTCCATTCTCAACAGAGGTGCTTCTCTTGTCAGCACCTCTGTACGCTTGATGTCTAGCGTCTGCTTCACATATTTCCGACAACACGTGAAGGCACGCTAACTTGACGTCAAAACAGGAAGTGTTCGTCAGTTGGCGTGTGGTGATGGTGTTTTGTTTTTTTTTACCGCTCATTTCAGTGTAGTACACAGCTTTTTCTTCACTAACAGAGACACCGTGTATTCTCACGAACTTGTTCCTACAGGAAACTAAACAGCAGGCGAGTCGAAGCAGCCGCCGTCAGACATGCAGACAGAGAAAGAGGCTGAGGATGATGCATCTCCTGAAGAGTACGTTGCCCTGTCTAATTTCACTGGAAGTGGCAGCGACCAGGTTAGAGACTCACACAGACGTCTGGCGGCGTAATAACTACACGCTTTGACCGGAAAGTTAGAGGCCGGGCGGCTAGTTCAGTTCTAACCGTGCTGTTTTTGTCCCGCAGCTTAGTTTCAGCTGCGGGGACAGACTGCTCGTGCACGCCAAGCCTTCATCAGAGTGGTGGTGGGCAGAGCTGCACGAGGTCATAGGTTATGTCCCTGCCGGTCACCTGCGCCAGCATGAGGAGGAGGAGGAGGAGGAGGACGCCTCCCTGGAGGACCCATGGCAAGATGAAGAATACTTTGGCAGTTACGGAACACTGGTCAGATGTTTAAAGGGTCATAATGTTTTGCATGTCACAGCCTAGTTATCTTCAAGTTGCACGTGCAGACAGTTTAAAGCAGAAGAGTTAAGACTCACTATAATAGATATTCATATGAATAAATACAGAAAAATATATAATGAATTGTCTGTTTTGATTTCACACTGACATTTTATTTCAAAATGCCACTTTTCACCACACCGTCTTTGTCAATCACAGCAAACCGGACACAGTTATGTGATTGTTGCTTTACTTTTTTGTTATTATTTCATAATGTCATCTTTATTTAGCGCTTGAGGTCTCTATACAAGAACATGCCAAACCATCAATATTGTCTTGACTGCTGTATGTGTCATGGCTTGTCACATGTTACACTAATATGCTACTCTGCATTTCTTTTTTGTAATAAAACAGAGGCTTCACTTGGAGATGCTGTCTGACAAGAGCCGCACTGAGGCTTATCGGCAGGTTATCCTGAGTAACAGTGCCTCTCTGAGGAATAAGGTGATGATGGACCTCGGCTGTGGGACTGGCATCATCAGCCTGTTCTGCGCTCAGCTGGCACAACCCTCAGTGGTAATGTCAACGATATGGCTGATGGGGAAGTTACACAAACATTGAGGCTCGTCAACGCAAACACATTGGCTGCTGGTAATGCTGTATGCACTGTACAGACAGTTGAGGGATTGATACCTCATAGGAGAACAGTTCAGGTACAATCCCCTTTGAGGGATTTCCATTTATGAGAGAGAGAGGTCAAGCTGCCTACCATTCTCCATGTTATATTTGAGCAAGTCATCTGTTGGCTTGTTGAAGTTTATTCATTGATTTTTGAGGCATATATTAAAGAACCAGTGTGAAGGATTTAGTGTTGAGGTTGCAGATTGGAACCGACTAAATACCCCTTGCCTCAGAAGGCCACGAATAACATGAAAGGTGCTCTTCAGAGCTCAGCAACTGTTGAAACATGGCGGTGCAACATAGCGGACTCCATGGAGGAGGATGCACTCCCTCTTTACATATAAAGAGCTAATTATAAGGATATTAAAACACAACAATTCTTTTTTTTTTAAGTTTTAAATCAATGCAGCAGAATCACACATTGTCTTTTTTTCGTTCCTTGTCAAAACCTCATGGCTACACTACCCACAATTTAACTGAAAGAGTAAGGTGAGGGTGTTTCTAACTCCTCAACCCCAGATTTCTCTCCATTTTCAAGCTTGTAGTCTTCAGTCCCAGCTGACACTTTCCAGACAAATTATCAGACTTTGCGCAGCTCCCTCTGGTGCCACAAAAGGCTTTATGCAAACAGATTTTGAATTGACTTTGAAGTGTAAAATCAGTGGCGTTTCCCTTCAACAGTTTGTCGTCCCATCTGGCAAAACTGTCATCTAAAACGTGAGAATGTTAAACACCAAAATGTTTTTAAAAATTAGACCACATTTGCATAACATGACATGAGTGTGCATACCTTAATTCTTACCTCAGAGTGTTAGAATCTGTTCAAAGCTCTGAGTGCATCTCAAGTGATAACAAGATTCCCAGAACATCCAGAGAAATATATTGAGTCAGAAGAACAGAATCTCTGTATAATACACCAAACTATTGAAATTTACTCACAGATGTCCTGTGTATTGAACATTAGTGTACTTCTGCTCCCATCTACTGGACAAGGAGGGTTGCAGCATGGTATAAGCAGCATGCTGGTGTTTGTCTGTGGTATTGTAGGTGTATGCTGTGGAGGCGAGCTCCATGGCAGAGTACACCAGACAGCTGGTGAAGCAGAACGGCTGCGAGGAAGTGGTCACGGTGCTCCAGGGACGAGCTGAGGAGATCGAGCTACCAGAGCAGGTGGACATCCTGGTGTCCGAGTGGATGGGGAACTGCCTGCTGGTAATAATGACACTGCTGATACTTTAAATAATAATAAAAATAATAAGTTATTATATGAAGATGTTGTTTTATCTTTACCTCAGTATTATTACAGCTTTATTGGATCCCATCATCCTCCTCCACTCTCAGCTCCATTCGGGGTTGTATTAACTACATCATGTTTCTGTCTCTTCTTCCTCTGGTCTAGTTCGAGTTCATGGTTGAGTCAGTTCTGCTGGCCAGGGACCGCTGGCTTCGGGAAGGTGGCGTGATGTGGCCCTCGTCTGCGGCCCTCACCCTTGTGCCGTGTCAGGCCGACAGCTATTATGCAGAGAAAATGGCCTTCTGGGAGCAGCCCTATGGCCTGGACTTCACTCCTCTTCAGTAAGGGTCATTACTCAGCTGTTCTCAGTTGTCCTGTCTCTCTTCAGTTTCTTTGTGCTTGCTCAGAACTAACAGGGTCACAACATTACATATAATTTTCACTTTCTGTACCGACTGAGTGACCTCAGCAGTTGAGAATGAACTCGGGACAGGGAATATGGTGTTTACATCCCCATCACATAACTAGGATGAAAAGCTTATCATAACCAGGACACTCAAGCACATGTGCACACTCTTTGCCTTCACCAGCTCAGTCAAGTTGCTGATGGTAAACAATGTTAAGTCTTGCATATAAGAATTAACATTATGATACACAGACCAGAAAGTTGCATGTTTAATTTCTGGTGAATCAGACAAAAACATGCAAATAATGTAGTGCAGTAGAGAGTCTTCACAAAGCTGTGATAACATATATGTATCAAACACAGAAAAACTGTATTAGTGAAGAGTAACACGGATCATAAGACAACTAAAAGTTATAAAATAGGAATATTTGTTGTAGCACAACAAAATGTGGCAGTTATCATTGAGTCAGGGCAGCTCTGACAGTTTCAAATAGTGTGAGACTACGTTGAATTTGAGGCTACTGTTCTTATTTTATCCACTTCTAACAGGTAATACTCATATAATAATTGGTATCCATATGGTTGAATGCACTTATTCTAAGTCACTTTGGGTAAAAGCATCAGTTAAATAAATGTAATGTAGTAATCCATATTTTGGCAGCCAGTTGTGAACAGTAAACACAGTTGTGACTTGTGAAATGCATGAACAGTTTCATAATGTACACTGGTTTCCAACACTGTCTGTCTATTCCAATACAGACTATATCACTACTCTATGTGGTTAAAACTACTGAGGCATACACTCACAGAACCCTGTAATTGTTTATGTTCTTGTCTGTTTCTTCCTTATTTTACATTAAGTGTGCTTAAATTCTATTTGTCCTTTTCCCTCTTGAGTCCTCATGGTGTTGAATAACATGTCCTCTCTGCAGGCCCTTGGCCCAGCAGGAGTTCTTCACCAAGCCCAAGTTCAGCCACCTCATTGAGCCCGATGACTGCCTCACCGCTCCCTGCGATGTCATAAGCCTGGACATGTACACTCTGCAAGTCAAAGACCTGGAGGTACTGCGTGAGTTTGGTTATTATTTTAAAATTATGTTTGTAGTTTGCCCTTGACTCAATGCACTGTACTTTATTGTTCATGTTACACTGTTTTAATTCACCTACTTTTACATTTTATTTATGTTTTTTTAATCATACAATGTTTTTTAGGTTTATTCCCCTTATATTCCTTATGCCTGCCTGTTGATTCATACATTATAGTGTGTTTTATTGTTATTTTATGTGCATTTTATATATCAAGCATTTTTTAACACTGGTTTTGATATGTGCTATACAAAAAAACTTTGTTTTCATTACTATTATTATAAATTGCTCCATCCCATACAAGGTGGACTTGGTAACTATTAGAACTGCTCTGTTTCATTTCCCAGGAAATGAAGGGTCAGTTTCATTTTTCTGCTGAAAAGTCTGGTGTGTTCCATGGATTCACCGCCTGGTTCACTGTTCATTTCAAGAGCCTGGAGACAGGAGGCGCAACCGTGGAGCTGAACACCGGACCTTACTCTGAGTAAAACGCATGAAACACTGACTCTGCTGTGCAGTTCAAAGAACAGTTTAATTACTAACAGCAGCATATTAAAAAGACTCTTTTCTCCTCAGGCCGACACACTGGAAGCAGACCCTTTTCATGTTAGACAGGCCAGTTAGTGTGTATGCCGGAGACTCCATCAGTGGAACCGTGGTCCTGCGCAGGAACCCTGTGTGGAGACGCCACATGACTGTTACCTTGCAGTGGAACATCAACAGCAGTGCAGAGGACACAGACAACTGCCAGGCAAACCTCACTTTACGCTGTCCTTATCTGAGGGATTCACTGACTATATTCATAAAGTGTTGATACCACCTATATTGTTTTATCATGTTTTATATCATTGTGGTTACGTTTATCACTCTCATGCTATGTGACATTTATTAGCCTCCCAAGAGTCCTAATTCCACCTTTAACTTGTCCTTATTGTTTTGTGCTTGTTCTGCCCATAGGTTGGGACAAAGAGTTTCCCCATGTGGAGGTGACAGATTCTCCATCAGCGGTGGACATCCACAGAAAAACAGTCATCAGACAGTGTGACAGGGTCATGAGGCATCAGCTGTCAGCTGCTGCTGACCTGGACGGAAGTCGACTGTCATATTACAGTGAAAGTCATGGCCAGAGGAAGCTCAGCAGGCTGGACATGTAGTCTGATAGTGTTAAACCTGATAACTGCAGGTCCAGGTGATACAGCACACCACGAACCAGAGAAGAAGTAACATGCTATGAATGACCTGTGGACATTACTGTTACTTTGACTTGAATGCTCATTGGGCTAAGGGGAAAAAGTGTCTTTGTATAAGTGTTGTTTCAGCAACAGATCACTGAAATGACAAACAGTTTTAACAGATATTTGTGGCCTCAAGGTGCAACAAAGTAAGAGTCCAGTCCTCCACATTAAGCTTTTATGTTTATTTTTACTCCATGTGCATATTGTTTTACAATAGCCATTTCATTTACATTGTTTGTACTTCCTATGAGTGCTACACATGCCAGCAGGCTTGTATGGTTTTAAGAGAGCAACAGATTAACCATGACTTATAATGGTTAGCGGTACTATACTTTTCCCCATATTCAAAGATTAGATTGAGCAATATACGCCACTGAAATGTTAGTTACAAATGTTTATTAGCTTTGACAGCTAAAATATGCCTTAAAAACAACATTGTCAAACTTAACAAAGATAATCAACAACAATAAAATTAATTAAATAACTGTACAATTAGTAAACTCATGTTGATACAATATATAAATCACACAACAGTATTTTGGGACTTTGTCCCTATGTCTGATAATTTGCAAATGGAATTTTGTTAACACTTTATATTAAGGTACACATATTCACAATTAAGTAATTTCTTATTAGCATGCATATCAGAAGCATAATGGATTTTTATGTCATTATAAAGCTCTTCCTTTATGCAGTTAAAAGACCATTAACAGAGTTTTCTGTCAATAACCTCATTACTGCTTATTGATAGTAAGGAAATTATTAAATGTTATTACCCTAAGCCTAACCAACAGAATAAGGCTTCAATAAGTGCTTTATTTTGACTAATAAAGAGTCAATATGCTACTAATATATATGCTAACAAGCAACTAGTTAATGGTGAATATGTGCACCTTAATTTAAAATGAGACCGTAACTTTTAGTTTGTTCTTCTGGTGGCAGGTGAGATTTGAAAAGGACATTAAACGCCACACTGCTGCTCTGCATGTGTTCTTCTGTGCTGTGGCAGAACTGTGTCGTGACAGTGGACGAACTCCTTTTAGTCATGGCTCCGTTTTACTCTTTGCTTTTGCTCTGGAGCGTGTGTTGACCTCTGAGGATAAAGGCTGAGTGGGTGAGGACTCAGGAGAAGGAGGGCTGGAGAGTGGGACAAACAGGGGAGGTTTAACAACTTTGTCTTTCACCTCCTTGCTTTTATCCCTTTTCTGCCTCAGGTGTTTATCACAGTGGTTCACAAACGTATCCAGCTTGACAAAAGTCTTGTTGCACACTTTGCAGTGATAAGGCCTCTGTCCTTTGTTGAGGCGGATGTGCAGCCTGATGTATGACGATCGTACAAAGGTGCGGCAGCAGACGCCACACTTGAGATCCTCGGGGCTACTTTGTGTCTTCTGGGGGTGGTTGAGTGCTGGTACTGACACTGGTTTGGCCTGCCCAGAAGCCTCTGCAGCCTTATGAGAGAGCAGGAGTGACAAAGAGCGAAAACCCTCACCACACTGCTCACACTTGTATGGCCGTTCCCCTGTGTGCAGACGAACATGTGCCAGGAGCCCGGCCTTCTGTGTGAACGACTTGTCGCAGTAGGTGCACTTGAAGGGCTTCTCGCCTGTGTGGAGCCGGCGGTGGGTCTTGAGATGTGAGGCGCGGCCGAAAGTCTTGCCACACTCTGGGCATTTAAATGGCCTGTCCCCGCTGTGGATTATCTTGTGCGCCATCAGGTGGGACGACTGATGGAAGTACTTGCCACAGGTGCTGCATCTGAACTTCCTCTCCTTGTTGTGAGAGGCGAGGTGGAGGGTCAGGTGCGCGGAGGAGATGAAGGTTTTGGTGCACAGGCTGCAGCTGTGAGGGTCCAGGCGGATGCGCCGGTGTGGACGCCGACCATTCGGGAGGCTGCTGCCCGCCTGGCAGGATGGACATTTAGAAGGACTGTCTGCCTTGTGCACATGCTGCTGGTCAGGAGAGGCTGACGTGTTGGCTGACTCTGGGTCAGAGTCAGGCTGTGGTAGGCTGAAAGTGCACCCACAGTCTGAGCAGCGCCCAGTCTGCTGGCCTTTATCACTGGCTTTATCCAGCATGGTGCTGTCTACAACCACAGTGGGAGAGGAGGGGGTTTCATTCTTTGACACATCTGAAAGTGATACACACATAATGTTTATGTTTTACAGTGGTGCCAGGTCCGTGTCATCAGCTTTATTACTATTAAGATAAAGGCTAAATCACGGATGATCTTGTTATCACTGACGCCGTACTGTGTTAAAGATAATCTGATCACGGAGGTGGATGAACTGGCCCAGCAGAGACTACAATCGGCATGCGAATCTGCAGTGAACCAGTGAAAACACACTAGCTTAGCAGCCAGTCAGCTGGACTGAACAGTAGGCCTTGCTTCAGGCTGAACAATGAAGAGGTTATACGTGGATGCCAGCAAAAGCGCACAAACAAAGATTTTACATACCGTGTTCATTCTTCCTAATAAAGTGTGCATGTATTCAGATTATTTTATAACCGCGGTCAGCCTGTATATCACAATAACGCGTCCAGATAGCGACGGAGCGATCGCTGGGTCTCATTTTCGTCTCCTGCGCTCCCCTTCGAGAAGCTGCCGGGTGTCTTTTTCCTGCTCGAACTTAGGCTGCAGCACCATCTAGCGAGCGGCGGAGGAACTGACCGGCGCGATGAGCCGCGGAGGAGACGCAACAATGATCAAAAACACACAGGCACACAAAAACATTTAGACTAAGTTGAGCACGAATCACGCCCGGTGAAGGGTTGTTTTAATGATCTTGCATTATCAGAGCGATGTGTGCAGATGACGGTTCACATAATTCAACGATATGATGGCATAAAAGTGAGGTTTTATGGTTGGACTTCTGCATTGTCATTATGCATGGGCCATTTGAAGGGCAGATACTCATCCACGGAAATGACAACTTCTAACTAACAATAGTTTCGTTTCACTGGAGAAAGCACCAGAAACAATCCTTAGTCAGCTGTAATACTGGCACCTCCTTACGTTTCGTTTTCATTCAAAATGGCACTTGGGTGGAAAACGAAAGAAACGAGGACAGTTGACACAGAGCGTGCGCTTTTAGGGCTGGACATCAGAAGCCTTTATGAACTCCGGAGCTGTTGTAACATCCTTAGTTTGTGTGCCAAGCTGGGACACAGCAGAACAGCAACTCTTCACAGATATGACTGAGGTAATGTGACTTTACTACTGCATCACTATTAGTTTTAATTACTATTATTATTATTAGTTATTTATCAGCATCCCCCAGTCACTTAACATAGTGTGTAGGTATGTCTATAGTGTGTGTAAATGAGGCATATGGGGGAAATACATGCAAAAATGACAGCAGTGTGAGGGAGAGTTTCTGCTGAAGAAATGTGGAAATTCATCCATGAAATGATAAAGAAAAGTTCATT
Organism: Chelmon rostratus; assembly: GCF_017976325.1. Lineage (NCBI taxonomy): Eukaryota > Metazoa > Chordata > Actinopteri > Chaetodontiformes > Chaetodontidae > Chelmon > Chelmon rostratus. Next base: position 15,294,352 of record NC_055670.1, on the reverse strand, counting down.
TGTTTCTGGTTTTAATTTCTCCAATTCTCCTTTTTGTATTATTTCTTAGATTTTATGAAGCACCTTTGCACTGATTGATTAATTCTTTTGCATACTGGTTCCTACACTCACTTATTCATCTGTATTTCCTCCTTTTAGTGGGAGGCATTACTGTACTCGAAAGTACAGATGCAGAGGTGTGGCCAGCATCAGTTTCTGCCAGGAAGCTGGCGCAAGAGCTTTTTTTTCAGGCTGCAATGATATTATCACATTGTCAGAGTAGTTGCTTAAATAATTGGTGTGAGAGGCTCAGGTGAGGCAGCAACATCAAATTCAGACTTCAGTAGTAATAGTCCAGAGGAAGGCTGGATGTGGAACATCAAGTTTAAACTGAGAAAAAGGGACAAGTGGTGCTTACTGCAGAGCCAAGTGGGTGGTCCAGCCCCACTTCTCTGGACATTATGCTTAGGGTGAATGAGAGGGACTTGAGATGAGCCAGTGGGTGAGTTGACCCACCTCCTGTCTCATGTGATCATACATTCAGGAAGCGCCAATCATTTCTATCTGGCTGTGATGGAGAGAAGCACTGGGGGAAGGGCAAAGTATTTATTTACACAAGATAAAATACTTGGCTAAGAAAGACAGGTTTCGTTTTTTGTTTTTTTAGCATGGTGACTGTGGAGTAAACTGAGCCAGTGGTTCCAAAAAATGTTGGGACACTGTGTAAAAACCAAACACTATGTGATAATATGCCAATAATATGGATTTGAACCTTTGAATCTGCATTTGTGGATGTGATTTGTAGCAGGTAAAATAACAATAAGATTTACTGTATAATATTTTCCTTCATTCTTAAAATGATATAAAAAAGAAAAAATCCTGAAACTTAAAAGAAATATCTGCAATGAAATATTTTTGGATAAACTCTGCAAAGTCTGACCTAAAGTGAAAGCAAGTCCAAAATAAATGGAAAACATTTGCAGTCTTTACAAAATGAGCAGTCAGATGAAATTTCCTGTTTATATCCCCTGAGGAAAGTTTTCGCTGAGGAATAAGCAGTTGAACATGCACCCGCAAGTTGGGCCACAGGAACACTTTTTATCGTAAAATGACAATAAAGCAGTCAGACCTTCAATATCCATTAAGTCTGATTGTGTAGGTTTTTAAACTAAAACATTAAAACAAACATTCAGCCGTTCTAAAGGTTGTTTATCCAAGCTCAGGCCTCACAGCTTTGTGTTAACACAATCATTGCCAACGACTACACTGATTTCGTTTGAGTTTGACGCAGATAAGAAATTAAGTTTGTTCTCTCTCTTTTGCAGCATCCAACCCGAGAAGGATGAGTTCGAAGTCAAAGAAAAAGCCTCGGTGAGTTGCCCCTCTGTCGGTTTTTCATTTTGTGTGCTAAGTGATGACGGGAAGAGGCCACCTCTTGTTCTTTCATATTGAATCCAATGGAGGAACCTGCTATTCTGATTCAAGTCGTGCACTAAATCAATATTTGAGTCTATTATATAGCACAACTGCAAGACACTATTCAGCACAGGTGAGCAGCGTGCTTCGTAGGCGGGCGAGGTCAATGACTGTATCCTGCTGCCTGCCTTCCTACAGTCATGCGCAATTGGCATCCATTTACCACCTATAGAGGACGCAATCTCACAAAATACAGAAAAAAACAAAATATGAGTGCAAGCAAAATAAACTTAAATATGGCTCCTACACTGACAATGATTTCTTAAGAAAGTTATTTATCAAATAATCATGTAGATTGCCTTTTTTTTTTTTTTTTTTTTTTTTTTTGCAGACCTAGAGACGCTCTCTGTAAAAGCTTTTGAATCATAGCATCAACGGCTTTTACAGATCATTAGAATCTACAATGGAGTTTGGCATGATGAGAGAAATGGCCAATGACACATGTATTAGTATTACGTGTCAAGCCTTTCTTGACAACAAATCATAACATGTGATACAATCTTCATGCTACTGGACAGGTTCGTCCTGCAGAGCAGGTTTGATGAACAGACGTTGAAAAAACCTGCTGCATAATATGCAAATATATGCATAACAATGAATAATGAATTTAAATCATTAGTATAACTAATAAAACTTGGATCATATTTATATTGCTCTTGTTGAGTGAGTACAAGTGCTGTGTGTTGCCATAGAAATATGTAGTAGTTGATGCCTGCTTGATGCATTATTTTGACCTAATGAACTCATTTCAAGTCAAGCACTTCAGGTTTGTGGCAAAACACGAGAGTCAGATATAGGTACTGTTCAAATTTGACTCGACTCTCAGATCTTCCTACCACAGCTGCCTCAGGAGGACTTGTTTTGAATATTAACTCCAGTTTCTTTTTAGGTGAGACAAGGCAGCTTTATTTATAGAGCATATTTCATTACAAAGAAACTCAGTGTGCTTTACATTATTCCACTTAAAGTATTCACTATGCTGAGCACAAATCCTTTTTTTAATTGGTCAATATATGAGGCTAGAGCCAGAGTTTTTCTTAACATGCAAGTTATTAGTCACACGGCATCATAAGAACCTCTATTTCCACTAATGAGATGAGTAACCTCATCTGATTAACGACCAAATATAATACGAGACAGAAATGGCTGTATCTCAAAAACTACAAGGAGTTAAAATCAAAAACTTTAATTTGTAGCCACACGTCTCGACAGTTTCCACAGCACCACCTCGAACAGAAAGAAATCTGTGAGGCTTTTCCTTACCATGATAAATGTAGTTGTTAGACATCAGTGGGTTCAAAAAATGAGACATACAAACATAAAGCATATGCAATGTAATGGCATAACAGTAAAAAAATAATGAAAAACAGCATACAGTATATTTATACATACCCATAATATCTTCACACACTCTCACACCAACCCTGTGACCTGAGAAAACAGCATGGTTTTTGAGCTTAGCTTTAGATGTATATACAGTTATTATGGATCGCAGATAATTCCAGAGGGCAGGTGTACAGGAACTAGAAGCACCTCTACCAGCTCCAGATCTCATTCTGGGTACGTCCAAAAAGCCACCGTTCAAGACCGGAGAGGTCAGATGAGGGTGTAAGTCAGAAATATACTGGGGAACTGAACGTGTCGTGGCTTAAAAACCAACAGGAGGGTTTTTAAGGGAATCCTCTGTTGAGGAGGAAGCCAGTGAAGTGCTTTAAGTGTTGGAGTGATGTGATGATGGTTTCTTGTACCTGTACTAACTCTGCGTTCTTTGTTCCTCCTGCCATGTTTAGAAAGTCCTTCAGGCCAACAGCGCCGCCCTTCATAGACTACCTGAAAGATATTCTACGCCGATATCCAGATGGTGGACAAATTTTGAAGGTTGGTACACTGCTCTGTCAAGTACTGGTAATAATAATCACTTTATATAATATTTCATATTCCCTAATTGATATGTAACCCAATTGTTCTTAGATAATGGAATTTTGGAAGTCTGTGTCTTTTGGTATGACCAGCATGGTTGCTAAACGTGTTGATTCTGCTTCAGTGTACTGTGAATCCTAAAAACAAGTGTATTTATTTAATTTAAAGACACTTCGGGTAAGAAAAATGAAAAAAAAAATCATTTCTTTTCTTATGTGTCACATTCAATGAACCCATTTATCAGATTAGTTTTGATTGTATGAAAACCTGGATGGGCCATCACTGAGGGACCACAGATGAACAAATGAGCTTCTGGCAAAATCTTGGTGCAGTGAATGTATTGTGCATTGTCACCTTTGAACAAAAATAGCAAAAAGAGGAAGACTGTGTCTGCTTAATGCTGCTGTGATGGTTGCAGCCTCCACAATAGAAATATCACGACAGATTATGGCGTGGGATGTAAACGAGCCTGTTTAAGACTCGCTGGCTGCTTTACAGGAATATTTCTTATATTGGAGTCATACTGAGGAATTTGGCAAAATGTTTAATCATATTTTATTAAACTTATTGGCTTCAGCAGTAAAATGAGACAAATATGATTCCCTGAATTTAATCTGACTATTGAAGTTTTGTATTAGAATTAGTTCATTTTGCTTTATTGGGCTTTTGTAACAATACTTGCTTTTTGCATTGCAGATGATTTTAATTCATGGTAGAATTTTGTGGCTACATATTCTCATTTAAACTTTGATATCAGCTTTGTGGCCTGATGTCAAGATTTTCAAGAAGGCAGCTTTCTGGTCTTCTTCTGGGACGGATTCAGTTGTTGAAATTGTTGTGAATAGACACCTTTTTCTCTCAGTTTCTAAACAGATAACATATCACTAATGTTCCTACTCCACCAGTGGAGCTTATTGGAAGAAGATGATACAAAATATCTTTTTCTTACCCAAAATACTCATAATTTGGTGTAAAGAATTATTGTAGGAAAAGCACAGGTGTTACTAATAACAGGAACAATGGCTCTGCTCTGTTTAAGTGTTCCAGTATGCCATGGCAGTGAGCCAGCATGCACCATAGCAGGACCCTGAAACCAAACCAGCTAAATGGAAATCAGCTTTCATTAATGTTATTAGTGACGTTAGTGACATCCTTTGCACTGTCTAAACAGTTAATATAGAAACACAGTAACACTGGATTGTAGCAAACAATGTTTAATTTAGTCAAACATTGGCATTCGCCTACATTTGACCATACATTGAGTAGCCAGTTTATTAGGTACCAATCATTTCTCACTATAATTTAAGTTTCTATTAGACGTTTCTCACTGTGGATATTTGACCTGTCAAACATGGAGACTACTACTACTAATCTGTGGGGGCCAGCTTTGGAACGTGGCACAGCCTGTTAGTTTTCGCCTGCTACATTCTGTTAATGGTTATTGTTTTTATTTGCCATCAGGAGCTGATCCAGAATGCAGACGATGCTCGAGCCACAGAAGTGGTTTTCATCCACGATGAGAGAAGCTATGGGACTGAGAGCCTTTGGACTGATGAACTGGGAGAATACCAGGGTATGCAGGATGTTCAGAGAGTAGCGATGTCCTGGTTATCAACATCAGTCGTAATTTATTTTTTAACAAAGATATACATGAAAAAAAGATAATTAGATCAAATAGGAGGTAGCCTAATGACACAGTTTTTTTAGCCTACCCCCCCACTTCTTGGATTTTGTATGTTTTGCTTGTATTCATGTGGGCTTCCTCCCATAGTTGAGTGTGGCTGACCAACGAGAACATGTGTGTGAGGTTTTGATTACCACAAAAATCATGATCACTGGATAAGACGGTATTAGAGTCTGATATGTCAGTCATTTATTTTCAGCAGCTGTAAGGCAGTCACTGGTTCGTTGGGACTCATTTCTTTTGTTTTTGCAAAGGTCCTGCTCTCTACGCCTACAACAACGCATCGTTCACTGATGACGACTGGCAGGGAATTGTGACTGCAGGGAGGAGCATCAAGCGCAATGACCCAAACAAAGTCGGGAGGTTTGGAATCGGCTTCAACTCTGTCTACCACATAACAGGTGAAACTGTGTACATTTACCGCACATATGCTTAGTAGTGTACCAGCCTCAGTTTAAGTTTTAGTCTTCAGAGAAGTACTGATTGGACAATGTTTGATTTGCTTTTTTCACAGACGTGCCATGTGTATTCAGTTCTGGGCACCTTGGCTTCATGGACCCCCAAGAAAAAATATTTGGAGAAAGAAATGAAGATTTTCTGTGGTCTTTGGATGATGCAGAAGACCAGGAAGCTCTGATGACAATGCATGATCAGTTCCAACCTTTTCGAGATATAGTTTCGCTTGTAAGCAAACAAGAATGGTCAGAAATCGTCACGGAGGATCAGCGCTTTGACGGGACAATTTTCAGGTTCTCCTTGCGCAACAAGAAATCAGATATTTCAGATAATCTCTATGACTCCAATAGGGTGGCCGATCTTTTTGACAGCTTCATTGCGGATGCGGACTTAAGCCTCCTGTTCCTGAAAAATGTCACCTCTGTGTCGCTGATACACATCAACATACATGGCACTGTTAACACCAGACTGGAAGTGAAATCATCAGTCCTTACAGATGTCGTTTTGGAGTCAGAGAACGAGTTAATCATTGAGAGTTCGACGAGGTTCAAAACGATAACTCTCAGCTCAGGGAAAAACAAAGAAACAAAGTGGCTTGTGACAACATGTACCATGAAAGAAGGCAATGTAGAAAATCTTGACTCACTGGCAAAAAAGTTGAGCTTTTTCCCGCAAGTTGACTTGGCATTCCCTTGTGGTGAGAAGAGAGACTGCAGTGAAAGTAGACTGAGCTGCTTCCTCCCCCTCCCAAACAATGAATCCAACAAGACAGGACTTCCAGTTTATGTCAATGCATGCTTCGGCCTCACAGACAACAGAAGACAAATCAAGTGGCAAGAGGAAGACCAGAAACATGACGAACACGCTGTCTGGAATGAACTCCTGATGAAGGAGGTGCTGCCATAGGCATACCTCATGATTATTCAAGATGCTATCAAACTTGCACAAGAGTCCATTCTGCCTGTGTCGTCCGTGTACGATCTGTGGCCAGACATCGGCCAGATAAAGCACAAAGAGAAATGGTACGCTGTTGCTCTGGATGTTCTTCAACACTTATTCAGACATAACGTGGCTGTCCTGTCTCTCGCGAAAGATGAGAGAATGTTCATCACTCCGTCAGAGGCGGTGTTCCCCTGTAATGGTCCAACAAGCCCTGACATATTGGCTGCCATTAAAAGGACTTTGGTTTCCTGTGGAGAAAATCTTGTCACTTTACCAGGGACTGTTGCAAGAGCTATACATGAGGCCTATTCACAGCTCAGCACCCTAAAACATGTGACTCCAGCTTTCCTAAGGGACACTCTGCGCAAGACTGGTGTGCACACCATCTCTAAAGACGACAAACTCTGTCTTTTGGAGTACGCTCTGAGCGATGGAAGATACAGAGAACTCGAGGGTCTTCAGCTGCTTCCACTCAGCGATGGCTCTTTCAGATCTTTCACAAACAGAGAGGAGGACACTGCTCTAATTGACAGCAATGAGTTTCCAAGGTAGGGTTTTCATTTTTTTTCATTTACCCTTAACAGTTATGGTATTAAGATAACATGTTGGCAGCTGTTCCTCAAATACTGATCAGCTAACACTTTCTTGCTTCAATATTTTGTTGCTATTATTTTACTTTGCTGGATTGGATTAAGACTTTAATAGACTAATAGATCTTTTTTTTTTGTACACTAAACTTTGTACACTAAACTTGCATGCAAATGTTCTTGCTCTTGTTACATGTACAATGATCAAACTTATCCTTTGTGCAGAGTCCTGCTACCATGCTGCAAACACCTCTTCATCCTAGCTGATCTCAGTCCAGACTGCAATGCCCACCTGAAACAACTGGCCAGAAAAAGTAGGACTGTCATTTTATAAAATCCACTAATTTAAATGTTATTTGCATCTGTCATCTGCATGTTTTCACACCTCACATACATATCTTTTATATATATATCGTTCTAAAATATATTTTTCAGACTTATTCAAGGTCAGCAACATTGATGCACACCAGGTGGCTGAATATACAAGGAGGTATCTGCCACAGGAATGGAAGCAGATGGGGACAGAGCTTGTTACCTGGGACATCAGCAACAGTCAACATCCACCCTTTGAATGGCTCCAAGAGTTCTGGAAGTTTCTCAACACTCGCTTCAAAGAGTTAAGTAATTTCACTGGACTGCCATTAATACCAGTCAGTCCTCTGTCTGTCAGTCAGCCAGTATCACTAGCAAGACTACAGAAGAACACCACCCTCATTTTTCAGAAAAGCAAGCAGATTAACTTGCCAGACCAAATAGCTCAGTTGGTGAACAAAGTCGGTGGCACAGTGGTGAGAGGAAACGAGTGGCTCAAGCATGAAGACTTAGACTCTTACGTGCTGTGCCCATCTCCAAGGAGTGTCATGAAAGTCTTGGCGAATTTAGATTCTCAGGATCTTATCAGAGAGCTCAAGACTACCTCTCGGAGAGCACGAGAAGAACTGAAAGATTATCTCTCCCGTCTGGATTCTCTCTCAGTCAGTGAGAAAGATTTACTCTCAAAGTTGCCTCTGTTTGAAACCATGAAAGGCTCCAGTGTTGCAGCTCAATCGAAACAGGCTGTTCTTCTCATTTCTGGCCTAACAATACCAACAGAGTTCCCCATGCCTGAGTCAGTTGTGCAGTGCACAACTGAGGCTGATCGCAGACTGTTACGGCTGCTCAAAGTTAAACTCTTGGACACAGCTGAAGCAGCCACTCTCCTCATTGGCTGTATTGAGAAGGGGGCTTGCAGAAAAGAAGACACTGAGAAAATCATGACTTGGATTTTACAGCATGGTACTATCCTTTTCTCTCAAAACCAGACCTTGAAATGCAAATGTATGGACCTGAGGTTCATTGAAATGAATGGAGAGCTGAGAAAAGCCTCAAGCTTTTTTGATCCAACTGTTCAAACTTTTAAAGTAATTTTTGAGTCAGATTTCTTCCCCCCAACTTCATACACTCAGACATCGCAGATGCTTAAAAGTCTCACAGATCTGGGATTGCTAAATAAAGAAGTGGATGTGTCACCGGAGCACTTGTTGCGTGCTGCCACACTGATTGACAAACTGGATGTTGACTCTCATGCCGAGGCTCTCAAAAGGGCACACGTGCTCCTGAAAATGTTGGATACGAATGATCTACTGTCAAAGTTTTCTCACGACCAGCTTCAGTGCCTCAAAATGCTAAAATGGGTCCCGTGCACAAAATCCCCTGATGACAAAAAACACTGCAATGACAAATCTCAGAAAAGTTGTTTCTTCTGTCCAGATGAAATAAGACATTCTATGTATGAGAACATTGTTGGGCATGTAATGCCTCTGGTGGGAAAGTTCAGTGACAGAGTTGCCAGCAAACTTGGCCTCAAACGCCTACCCCCACCTGAAAAAGTGATAGAGAATTTAGCAGTCTTGACATCAAAAGCACAGACAATGGCTGATCCTGACACAAATGTGGATTTCAAAAGGAAGCTGCGTAGCATTTATGAACACATGCAAGACCACATCTCTGAATTTGCAACAGTGATGAGCAAGGACACTCGCTGGTTGTGGAGCCACGACCAGTTTGTATCAGCACAGGATCTGGTTCTAGACTATCCACGCAATCTAGATCTGAGCTCCTACATTGGCAAAGTGCCGAAAGAATTTCTACCATACAAGAGGTTGCTCCAGAAATTTGGCCTGAGAACATCACTTTCAGATGAAGAAATTGTTGGCATTCTTCATTCTATCCAGCAAACCATTGAAGACAGGCAACAGCCATTTGCAAGTTCCTCTGAGATAAAAGTGTCAGTGGAAATTCTTAACTGGCTGTGGAGAGAGAGGAAGACAGTTGAAGATGACATCCCAGTGCCAGTCCTCACAGAGGGTGAACAGTATACCCTTAAACCACTGTCAACAGCAGTCTTCTGTGATGTAAGCAAAAATGGGTTGAATGAGCTGAATTACAGCCAGGAGGAAATTCATCTCGTACATGAGGAAATCCCAAAAGCAGCAGCTGAATGGCTGAACATCCGATTTCTCAGTACCTACATCCTGGATCCGGAGTTAGTCGGAATCGAACAGTGCGGACAATCTGAACCGATAACAACGAGGATTAAAAACATTCTCAAAGAGTATGATGAAGAAAGTGACATCTTCAAAGAGCTCATTCAAAACGCAGAGGATGCTGGGGCAGAAGCTTGTAAATTCATGGTGGATTTCAGAGTGCACAAAGATACTCCTGAAAGTCTCATTGACCCTGACATGATCCTTTGTCAGGGCCCTTGTCTTTGGGCATTTAACAATGAGCAGTTCACAGCTGAGGACTGGGCAAATATTGTCAGAGTTGGCTCTGCCTCGAAGGAAAACAAGGTGGAGAAAATTGGAAAGTTTGGACTTGGATTCAATACTGTGTATCATGTGACAGATGTTCCTTCTATCCTCAGTGGCAACAGTCTTCTCATACTTGATCCAAACGTAACTCACCTGAAGAAGCACATCAAACATAAAACAAATCCTGGAATCAAGCTGAATCTGAGTCAGCAGCGACTTTTTCATTGTTTTCCTGGTCAGTTTGGACCATATGAACGCATTTTTGGTTGTAATTTCACCAAACAAAGTCCCCCTAAACCCTATCAGGGCACTCTGATCAAACTACCTTTCCGAACTGAAGAAGAGGCTCACAAGTCGGAAATAAGCACAAAGGTGTATCACAAACACAATATCATTACTTTTCAACAGCACTTCACAGAGAATTCCCGAATTCACCTGCTGTTTCTGAGGAACATAAAAACATTATCTCTGCAAAGTTTATCAAAAGATGTATCAGCTCCACCAAGAGATGATGAAATGGAAACCGTCCTCACCGTTTCTAAAAGCACTGTGAGTACAATGATGATTCCTGATGAAACCAATGTGTCAAAGCAGCGTCAAGCTGAGAAATCATTGACGAAACTTGATGGAAAATGCAAAGAGGTCATTGACTGCTGCACAGTCAGCATTGTCCAGATAACCAGTCAGCTATCTGGTGTTACTGAATCCCAGTCCTGGCTCGTGTACAACTGCTTTGGGACACATCAGTCTTTAAAAATGGCCCTTCAAGAAAACAAGCAAGCCAAGTTCTCTTTGCCCATTGGGGGGATTGCTGTGCCTTTGCAAAATGATCCAGAAACTGGGAAACTGGCCTCATTACAAACAGATCTTGTTGGACAGGCATTTTGCTCCCTTCCTCTTTCCATTCACACTGGTCTCCCAGTCAATGTAAATGGAACGTTTGCTGTGACGAGCAACCGAAAAGGTCTGTGGGAGAGTGGCGTGAAACATGACTGGAACAAAGCCCTTCTTCAGGATCCTGTAGTGACAGCGTATGTTACTGTACTCCTGGTGCTAAAGAAAATGTCTGAAAAAGAGCAACTGGAGACTTACAATTATCACACCTTCTGGCCTAACAGAGAGAAAGTGAGCGAAACTTTCAAGCCATTGGTGGATGCCTTTTACTCCATCCTTGCCCAGACCTCCACTGGTCCAGAGCTCTTTAGTGATGGAGAACATTGGTGCTCAATGAACAGTGCCATATTTCTACACGAGAGCATTGAAGAGGATAAAGACATCAGTACACTTGCAGTGCAGGTGTGCAAAAAGCATGCAAAAGCACCCAACCATGTTGTCCCACTTCCACTGTGGTTGAGAAATTGCTTCAAACAGGCTGGCCTAGCAAAGGTTTTACAGAGCAGAACATGGGACTGGGAGAAGTTTTACCAGGAAGCAGTGTTTAACAACCTTGGTACCATGGATCCTAAGAGTAGAGATACTCTTGTGCTGCACGCTATTGACCTTAATATCAAAGAAATTGACAATCTACTGGTTTGCTATCCATGCATCCCCACAAAAGGCGGACAGCTCCAGTATATCAAGAAACTTGTGAATCCGTCAGGGAAAGTGGCCTGTCTTTTTGAACCACAAGAGGAACGCTTGCTCGGTGGAACCAAAAATGACTTTTGCTCCCCAAAGAGGATTCAGCGCTTGTTGGAACTTGGAATGGCAAATGACCATCTTCCAATGGATGAAATCACAGAGAAAGCAGGCACGATCAACAAAACCTGGAGCACTGACAAAAAGAAAGCATATGTGCATTTGAAGTGCCTTCTTGAACTTATGAAGAATCACATGAATGACAAATTCTCTCCTCACTGGGAAACACTGAGGATGACTGAATTTCTCCCAGCATTTTCCCCGGGTGATACAAAAATGGAAAGAAATGTAACATTAAGAAGGCCCATTGATATCTTCAGTGACAAATGCTCCCTACTCGTTAACATGACACAAGCTGTGCTGGATCATACCAATCTGAAGATACACAACACTGATCCAGTCCTACAAATTTTGGGAGTTCATGACAGTCCAAGCCCAGAGATTGTTCTTCAGCAGCTGCAAGTAACATATGAACAATCTCAATCCATTGACAGCTCCGTGCTTCTCAAAATAGCCAGTGAATGCTACAAGTTTCTGGATCAGTGGCTCTATGATTCTGGGAATTCCAGTTTCATTTCTGAGAGGGCAAATTCATTCCCATTCATTCTTGTCGGAAGTACATTTGTAAATGTGAGCCGCGTTGCAGAAACTGGGCAATTTGAAGCAAAGCCCTATCTGTATGTACTTCCACCTGCCTTTGCTAGTTTCAGGAGTCTCTGGGAAAGTGTAGGCGTTGAAAAATGCTTCACAATCCATCAGTTTCAAACCGTGCTCCAGGAATTGCACTCTCGGCATGGCAACAAGCAGCTGCCAAAGAGCGATCTATCAATTTGCATCACAATTTTAAACACAGGAATATATGAGGCCAAAGACAAAACAACGGGTGACTGTCTGATACCCAATGAACATGGTGTTTTACAACCTGCAAGTGAGATGTTTTACAATGACAGTGCGTGGATGCCAGTCGCCTCAGGTGTCACATTATGCCATGAGAAAATTCCACGTGTTACAGCTCGCTACTTTGGGATCAAAACTACCAGGCATCATACTCTGCAAAACCACACAGTTAATACCATTTCACCATTAGCTTTTCAGTTTGAACAGCAGGAACAACTAACTGTTCGAATTAAAAACATAATTTCAGCCTATCCATCAAAGAAGGATATCCTTAAAGAGCTCATCCAAAATGCTGATGATGCAGAGGCAACGGAAATTCACTTTGTTTGGGACAAACGACAGCATGGCAAAGAAAAAACATTTGGGAAGAAGTGGAACCATCTGCAGGGCCCGGCACTGTGTGTGTTTAACAACAAAGTGTTTTCTGATGCTGACCTGACTGGCATTCAGCAGCTGGGAGAAGGAGGAAAGCACAACTCTCCAGGGAAGATAGGAAAATACGGAGTGGGATTCAACTCTGTTTACCATCTCACTGACTGCCCCTCGATCCTCACTGGAGATGAATTACTGTGCATTTCTGATCCCAATCAAAAGTACATTGAAAGTTATTCAGACAAAGCACCACATGGCATCGGCTACAAACTAGCTGAGACTTTCAAGAACATGTACATGGATGTCTACAAATCCTTTCTCCCTGACAAATTTCCTCTTAAAGAGGGCACCATGTTCAGATTACCTCTAAGGATGGGTACCATGGCAAACAGCTCAAAAATATCAAAGCAGGGAGTCACTGATCATGACATGAAAGAACTGTGCTCTGCTCTCTCTGAAGATCCTGAAGGACTAATTCTGTTTCTGAAAAACATCTGCAAAATCGAAGTCCATGAAATCGATGAACATTCAGGGACACTCAAAACCATTTTTGTGGTTGAAAAAAGTCTACCACAGACAAGCAGAGAAGAAAAAGATGCTTTTGTAAAGCTTCAACAAAATGCACTACAATCAGAGAAGCCAGTAACACCACACAATACCATTTATGGAACCATGATTTCAACCTCTGACAAAAGACAAACTAAATGGATCATTGCAGAACAGTTTGGCTCATTCAAAAAGAGTGGAGAAAGAGACGTAACACTACCACACAAACTACCCCAAGCAGCAGTAGCAGCGCTTGTGAGCTCCAAGATCTGCAAGAGTCCAGCACCATCCAGCCATATGGATTTCAATGGAGAAGCCTTTTGTTCACTTCCTTTGCCAGGAAAAACTGGACTACCAGTGCACGTCAATGCAAACTTTGAGGTAGATTCTGCCAGGAGAAGCCTTTGGAAAGAAGATGGGCAAAGTGTAAAATCTAACTGGAATGAATTTCTGAAACAGAATGTCATCGCTCCACTGTATGCAGATCTCCTTCATTACATCAGCTGTAACATTCCACGTAAGAAAGTCTCTCTTGCATATATTGAGTTACACTTGAGTAGCTCATACTTGCGTTTTTGGCCAGCTGTGTCCAAAGATGTTGTTAAGGATTGGCATGAAATGATACATGAGGTATACAGATCAATCAAAGAAAGAGGCCTCAATGTAATTCCAGTGATGAGGAGTTCAACATGTCTAACTGCAAACCGAGAATTTAAGGAGTATTCTTTTGACTGGTGTAATGTCAGAGAAACTGAGTCAACTAAGGCACCTTACCTGACACACTCAGTAAGTGACGAGATTAATCCCATTTTGGAAGATCTTGGAATGACATTGGTTCCTTTTTCCATGAAAATGCAAAAAGTTTGGAGCAGTTTCAAATCTGCTGGCATCAATGTGAAAGATGTGACTCCTTCAACTGTGCAAACTTTCCTGAGAGAGAAGCCCCTCAGTGACCCAGCCCAAACATCTAGGGATTTACCCCTGCCCATAAGTGCCACTCTGATCAGAGATGAAACCAGGTGTTCAAAGCTGCTGACTTTCTGCTTAAAGGAGTTTGAAAATGGCTTGAAAAAAGTTACCAAGGACAATTCCAGCTTACTGAATGGGCTTCCACTTCTTCTCACAAGAGATAAAGTTTTGAGAGTGTTTAATTCCAAATCTCCCAAACTGATATCAGGATATGAGAGTCTGTTCTTTGGCTACGAGGACCAATTTGCAGATTATCGAACCAACCATGGCCACATAGGTGTTCTCCAAGATTTCAATCTTGTCAAAAGTTTGACAGTTCCCTGCGCAGTGAAATATCTGAAGCCTGAAATTCAGCAGCTTCTCCAGAACTGTGAAGTTGATGCACACAGTGGTCTTCATGTTCCAAACGAGACAACATTGAAGTGGTTGAAATCACTTTGGATGTTTTTAACAAGCCAGATAATACCTACTACAAGTAGTAGTGGAGAACAAAGTCTGACATTAAGTGATGTGAGGCAGCTCTTCAGTGACTGCTGCATTTTGCCTGTTGTGTGTCCAAGGTTGAACAACAAGCACTTCCTCCAAACAATGAAAGACATGCCAAGTGTGATTCACTTCTCCTCAGAAAGAGACATATCAGGCATCCTCTTTAAACTTGGATTTATGAAGCTTGACAGTGTATTCTTCTCTGAGATACATGTAGACCGACATCTACATTCACTTCTACACCCTGAACTCATGGATGTGAATGATAAAAGCTCTGTTTTGGACCAGGTCTACAACATAAACCACTCAGAGTTTTCCCAGCTTTCCAATGATGAGATGAAAGAGCTCCAGCGTTTCCTCCAGGATGGAGTATCCAAGTGCAAAGACAATCAAGACTACCAGAGAAAGCTCAAATCCCTACCATTATTTGAAACAATACATGGTAACCGGGTGAGGATTGATGGACCTAAAGAGGTATTTATCCTCAGCAGCATGCATTCAGTGACATTTCCAGATTTGTTCATCCTGGCCCACAGCAAGAGCATTTTTCTCCGAAACAATCCAGAAAACTGCAGTCTGTCACAAATACTGAATATCCAAACTCTGACTGACTTGGAGTATTTCATGAAGTTCATTCTGCCAGTTATACACACACTCAAAGAGAGTCAGCTGCTTCAATGCCTCAAACTGCTGATGTCACTACAACATGATTTCTGTTATTCCAAGTATAAGGACAAAATCATCTCCTCAATGAAGACGGTGAAATTGATTTGCAATTCCCAAGGCAGATTGGAGACAGCGTCATACTACTTTGATAAGGGTGTCGAGCTGTACAAGAAAATGTTGCCCAAAGAGAGATTTGTGCCTGAGAGATTTTGGACTGAGTTGTGTAAAGGAAATCCAGAATCAGTAAAAACACTAAAGGAGTTACTCAGAGAACTTGGAATGAAGCATGTTGTGTCAAAAGATGACATAATAAATTTTGCATACCAGGTAGAATCAGAAGTAAAAACAGACTGTCAGCTTGACGAGTTGAAACTGAAATCATCATTAGTTTTCAGAGCAGCCTTGAATATTGTGAGTAACGACAAAAACAAAGAGGAGAAGTTGCTGGAGGACATAGCTGACATCAAGTTCATTTTTCCCGAGAAAATTGACAAAGAACTGTGCAACTACCACCAACCATTTGCTGCTGAGAGAACTGCCGTCAAAATCAGAGGATCTTTGATTGAAAGCGATCCCAAGCATCAAGAACTGATCTGGTCTTCAATGCCAATTATACATCTACCAGTTTATAAAACAGCGAAGCTCCTGAAAATGATGAAAAATGCAGGAGCTCATGAGCAACCACCTCCGGAGAGTGTAACCAGTAACATGAGCAACATCTGTCAGTCGCTTTGTAAAACTGACCACTTGATCAAAACCCGTGCTAACGTGTTTCGAAGTTCATATGCCTTCCTGCAAGCAAACAGGTTTGAAGGACAACCACTGGCTGGGCTTCCTGTTGTGTTGGTTGAAAAAGACACAGAACTTGTGAGGACTGATGATGCGTGTCTTTCACTCCCTCATGACCTAGAGTTCAGACCGTATCTGTACAGCATTTCTCCAAAGGATGTCCTGTTCGCAGAGTTCTTCAAAAAAATTGGTGTAAAGGACAAACCTTCTGCAGTGCACTATTGTAATGTTCTGGCAGCAGTTTATGCTGATTCCTGTGATAAACCACAGCTAAACCCAAACCAACAGATAACCGTGAAACGTGCTGTTCACCAGTTGTTTCGCTTGATCAAAGCTCAAGGAAAGCAGTCCCATGTTGACGATGTGAAGAGTTTGTATCTCCCTGCAGTAGATGGTAAATTATACCCGTCATCCACACTCTACTACAACGACACAGTGTTTGAGATCAAAAGGTTAGAAGGTGCGCTGAAGAATAAGTTCCTGTTGATTGAGAGGCTCAGTGAATGTCATCTGGGCAGTGACAGGTTTGAGCATCATCAGTTGCTGCATTTGCTGCCTCAGAAATTTCTGCCTAAAATGCTGTCAAAATTCACTGAGGAGAAAGTTGAGGAATTAAACATGCAGCTTTGTGAGCTTGAGCCCGACTGTGAATTTAGTGGATGGTTTGAGAGACATTTGTCCTCAGTAGCATTCAGACATGGATTAATTTGTCTTATCAGAGAACAGTCGAAGGGAGAAATAACACAAGAAGATGCCGCTGGCATGTGTAAGAAGACTTTCGGCAGTATTCAGATTGTCTGCTGCAAAAGCCTGGAAACAAAGCTCTGGCTGGACAAACAGCCACTACACAAAACTGCCACTGAAACGGATGTCTACGTCAAACAAGGGCAACAAGGTTGCATCTTTTACTTAAAGCACAACAATGACATGGTCCCTAAGGTAATAAATGATGTCAATATGACTTTGACAGAGGTGATTAATGTTCTTTTAGGTAACAAGATTGCATCAATTCACCTTCAAGTCCTGGGACAACTTCTCATGTGTGACACTCTGAAAGATGTTCAGAAAACTCTGGCTAAGAATGGGATCCATGACAGTGCTGAAACAGAAAGCTCTGTCCTCAATCCACCACCCCCCGGGACAGATATTCCAGTCAAGTGGCATGACTCCTTAGACATGAACGTCCTCAATAACTTTGAAGAGGGGGAATATGTTGGCTACAGCACTAACAACAAGTACATTTATGCAGTTATTGTCGAAGAACTGCCTGGGCACTCTGGACCATATTCACTGCGATACAGAATTGAAATCGGACAGGATGAGCCAATTGAAGTCAGTTGTCTTGACCTGTATCAGTTTAAACGACAAAAGAAACCAGAAGCTAAAGGGAGGACTGCATCTGCTGAGGCTTCCTGCATGGAACTGGAGCCACTAGCAGGAGCTGTGCCACATTCTTCCCAACCATCAGCTGAAAGTTCTTCATCTGCAAGATCTTCACCGACCTCTATTGATGAAGCTAAAAGGGAAATTGACAAATGTTTGGAAGAGATCTGGACTCTTCCTAAGGAGGAGAGGCATAAAGCCATCAAACGACTGTACCTGAGATGGCATCCTGACAAAAACCCCGAATGCCAGCTTCTCTCCACTGAGGCATTCAAATACCTGCAGAATCGAATCGATGAGCTCAACAAAGGCAAAGGCAGTGGCAAAACTGCAGGCTCGTCCCATTCAAGGGGAAATTCAGATTTTAGAGACTTCTATCAGCAGTGGAATCAGGAGGCCAGACATCACAGAACTAGCCGAGAGAGATTCTCTACAGGCCACCAGTCCTACAACTTCTGGACCCATAATGAACATGTCCCGAGGCCAAACAGAGAGGAGGCCCGACGCTGGTGTAAACAGGCTCGCTGTGATCTCAATGCAGCTTACAAAGACGCTGGTGGTGGGAGTACAGAGTGGTGTCTTTTCAAAGTCCATCAAGCAGTGGAAAAGTCTCTCATAGCTGCAGAGTACAAAAGAAATGGTCAGCATCCCACCAGTAGCTCCATTTCAGTCATAGCTGCACAAGTTTCGCTTTACAACGCCCAACTGAGAGGTCTGCCTCAAATTGTGGAAAAGCTGAAGACGCTGGGAGTAGACGCCAAAAAGACTCAGTATCCCAACTGCCATCCATTTCCCCATATTCCAAATGGACAGTTCAAATCAGAGAATGAACTGTTAGCACTGAACAAAGCATCTGAGCTTCTCTGTAAAATCGAGGCATATGTGAATTAGGGATTTGAGAAGAAGAGACAAGTTGGCAGTTGACTTTTTTAACACGTTAAAAATGATGTGATATTGAAACACAAGCAATTCCATAATTTCTTCTGCAGGACAAATATAAGAATGATATGACTGTTATGAATATTCTGAAATGAAAAGGTTTGTTTTGTTAATGACTCTACTGATTGGCAATCAATGTATCACTATATGAATTTGTTATGAAAATGCAAATCTCTAAGTATTTTGTGCATTGTAGTAGACATTTATGACTGCTCACTGAGGACGAGTATAATCAGTGTATTACCTTATTATGAAAATTCAAGTTTTTTTTGTCCCATTGTTGTACACATTTATAATTTCTTCCTGACCTATATAATCACTATGTTACTTTCTTAAAAATATGTAAATATCAAAAGTCTTTTTGCAATGTTTCTGACTGCTGACTGGGGACCATTATAATCAGTGTATTACCTTATTATGCAAATGCAAATTTTGAAGCATTTTCAATGTGGTAAACATGACTGCTCAGTGATGATCAATATACTGTTACTTTCTTATGAAAATGCAAATAGCAAAAGGGTTTTTTTTAATGTTGTAAACATGTATCGCTTCTCATCGATGATCAGTATAATTACTGTTACTTTCTCATGAAAATGCAAATGTCAAAAGTTTTTTTGCAGTTTGTTAACATTTATGACTGCTCACTGAGGACCAGTATAATCAGTGTATTACTTTATTATGACAATGCAAATATTGTTGAATATCATAAGTTTTTTAGCAATGTTGAAAAGGGACCTGCTCACTGATGACCAACATAATCACTATAGTATTTTGTTTAAAAAATGTACCATAATTTTTTATTTTTTATTTTTTGCTATGTAAACATTTAGAGCTACTCAGTAATTACCAATCGAATCACTGTATTACTCTCTTACAAAAATGCAAATATCAGAGTTTTTTTTCGTTTTGTTTTTCGTGTTGTTGTCGCTGTATGGCTTTGTTATGGTTTGTTATCATTTACAACTACTGAGGATCACTATAATCGCAGTAAAAAAAATGTTTTGGGAAATGCAAATATTAATTAAATTAGAGGTATTTTGTCACCATAATTCATTTTGTTACAGTAGTATCAGCTTTTACCTTCTGAAATTAACAAAAATAAATAAAATAATGAAATGAAATCAAGGATGACTGCATTCATATTTTTAAATGTCATAGTGAAATGTGGCTGGGGTAGACACTGTCTTACTATAACGAGTGAATTTGTTATTATTACCTTTCCTTTTCTGGATGATATTAAGGACATCTTAAAGGTAATGTTGTAGAGGAATACTCTGATCAGTGAGGCAATCAATTGTGATTGTGTATGATATCACTTAATTTTACACAGCATACCTGCATATCCTCTTGCTTGTTTTTCCATTTCTAAACTCTACATCTCTCTTTGAAAAAGCATAATCAATTGCTTGTTTTTTTTTCATTGAATTATTTGCAATATTAAGTACTGCCACCAATAAAAGACTGCATTAAATCCGTAAGCTAGAGTAACAGAAATTCTACAATAATGCCTTGGAATCTGTAAAAGTTGCTTCACTGTTGTACCTCAAATCATAACAACTCAGTAGGAGCTAGTGGAGATCTTTTCCAATTGGACTTGAAGTCATACGTCATGAAATTATTGGAACAAATTATTTGATGTGGCTTTTCTGGGCGGCCAGTCAGATTTCATGGCCACCTGGGCACACCCCCGAAAGGGTCAACATTCTAGGATGAAAACATGGACAACACCCAAAAACCAGCTATTTAAATGTACACTGTGCCATGAATACAGATTGGTATGCCTCTATCCTGATTGAGCTTGCTGTGGTAGGGACTTGTTAATCACAAGATAGGCACGCCCTAAGGCATATCCTGCTTTATTGTCTTTTTTTTTTAAATGGGACCATATTTTACAAAATAATCATCATTCTGCATTGAATGAGATTTTAACACATTGATTGAGACAATAAACCCATTTAGGAAACTGTTTCCTGAGCTAATAAACCAAGTGAGACGTACATTTTCTCATAGACTTCTATACAATCTGTCAGCTTTCTTTTTGCAGCCAGTGTAAATGAACCAGGTCTGATTCTGCGAAGTGTGATGTATTGCACAGTCAAATGCTCCCCCAACATTATTCATATTTATCATTTTACCAAGTATGCTGCTGTACACTTTCATTAAGACGTTTATCCTGGATAGCCTAGTTCTTTATTTTTACTTCACTATTTTTTCTTATATTGTTATTTTGTATTGTATTTTTTTCATTACTTGAAAGTAGTTCTTGCTCTTTTTTGCATGCCCTTGTGTGTCCATCTTTGAGCTGCTGGAACTGCAAATTTCTCTTCGGAGATGAATAAAGTATCTATCTATCTATCTATCTATCTAAACAACATTATCAAAACAAAAGCATTTCTTTTGTTGCCTCAGAAGCCCTCACTTCAACACACCTCTACAAACCAGTTTGATATGTCAAGCACAGGATTTACTAGACAATTCTGGCGCCGCCGAAATTTTGACAGTGGCACGAGGGGGCTGCTGGTGTTATCTATACCACTGTTTCTCAAGCCTGGTCCTGGAGTACCGCTGCCCTGCATGTTTTAGATGTATCCCTGCTCCAGCACACCTGATTCAAACGAATGGCTCGTTATCAGGCCTCAGCAGAGCCCAGTAACAAGCTGAGCATTTGAATCAGGTGTGTTGGAGCACAGAAACATCTAAAACATGCAGGGCAGTGGTACTCCAGGACCAGGCTTGAGAAACATTGATCTATACTAAACATTCAGTAGTCACAATTTCAGTTCAATTTTTCTCTCCCTTGTTTTAACTAGTTAAAACATAATTGAAGGTCACTTCAAGGGACAATCTACATACTTTTAATTAATGGGAGTTAATGGGAGAGACTCCCCTGCTGTGTCTTGAGCCACAAATGCATTTTTTTTTTCAACAGGGAAGTGTCTGTAGCCAATCAGATGAATTGGCATATTTCAGTAAAATTATTATCCAGATTATCAAATCGTGGTATATGTATCAATATCTACTAGTGCTGTCATGATACCAACATGTATTTCAAAACTTTTTGATTTTCAAAAAAACAAGAAAAAAAATGTCATTATTGGTGAGACAGATAACCTAAAAAATATTTTCATTAGATACAGCCTGTCTTAAGTAGGACCAAAGTCTTTAAATGGTATGTTACTATCTTTATAACATATTAAATGGATAAATGTGTATGTAAAAGTTTGTTACTTCATAAAGATCATGTGTGTGTGCATTTACAGCTCTGGAAAAAAAAATTAAGGGGCCACTTCAACTTTATTGCAAATCAGCATGTCTACATGTATGGCAAACAGTTTAAAAATTACTGTAAGAATATTAATATAATAGGCCTAATATAAAATAATATAAATGGGCTATTTAAACCAGAGAATGTGGTAGCAGTGCAGCTTCATTTTTTTCCCATTTTCTTCTGTACTTTTGTGGAGAGTGAAGGGGGCTGGAGTTGCTGCTTTTCGCTCTGAATGTGGCTTTTTTCATGGCTATAAAGTTATTACCTGACTCCTGTTCATGTTCTTGCTGTAAGATTGGCTGAAAGCATACAGCATTGCTTGTGCTATGACATGATGGGGAACGACGGATGCCACTGCTGATGGAGAATGAGTTTTACTATGAGCTCCCTGAATATATCAAAGATTAAAAATCTATATTTCAAATATGTATGTGGTTTAGAATGAATACAACATCTGTAGGCTATCTACAGAAAGATGTATTCATAGTAATTCAGAAATACTTGATATCTACATTAGTTTATTTCCTCAATAAATACTCCCACACAGAAGCAAACTTTCATGTAGAGCATTAATGTCTTCACTATCTATCTATAGTTATCGCTAGCGCTAGTTATCGGTAGCTAGCTAGCGCTAGTTATCGTTATAGCTAGCTAGCTCTAATTAATGCTAGCTAGCTGGCGCTCGTTATTGCTAGTTACCTATCGCTAGCTAGCTAGCGCTAGTTATCGTTAGCGCTAATTATCGCTAGCTAGCTATAGTGATTCATCAAGCTATAGCGAACAGTCTGGAAGTGTTTCTCTGAAACTCTTCATAAAAATTGGAAAATACTGAACTACATTTTCCCAAATTAAATTTCAAGCATTACAACATTTTGGCTTCATATAAACATTTATCAGTTAACTCTGTAACACTTATGAAATGTATTCATGAACAAGAAGACTAAACACACAGCAACAACAGACTCTTCTGGACTCCTCCAGGCCCTGAAAATTCATTAAAAACACCCAACTGTAAACTGCAGCAGTATTTCAGCTGCTCTGTACTTTTTATACCAGTTTGATATTAAGTCTTGATTTAACACGTTTACTGTAAATCAGACTTAGTCCCAAAATGGGGCATCAGGTAAGTTTGAGCAGTAACTGCCAACAATTCAAGTGATAAAAGGCAGAGGAGTCACTGTAAATACAAGCAGTTTCAGGAACAAGGACCACTCACAAATAAACAAAACCTGAAGACAAGGTTAGTGATACAACTTCACATTCCAACACAATAAACAGGAACAAACTCTTATGCATACACTACCTACACATCTAAAATGATTCAGGTAAACATGGTTAATTTCATAGGGTTGGATGTGGAACATTTTCAAGACAAATACTCTGTCAGATTCTTCATGTTCTGTGCTGGTTTTGAAATGAAACCCATTTTCCCGAACCTTTTTTCAGTTCAATGTATTTCCACATCCAGCCCTTTCCATTGCCTTAAATATTGTGGCATAATCAATAAAAAATATAGAAATATACTGGTTGTATAAAATGTTAAAAAAGAGCAATTTGATTTGTACAGTAGCTCCTGTTGGACTCATCTCCTCAGTGCTGAGACGACCTCCTTCATCGCCTCTGCTGCCTTTTGCAGCTCCTCTTGTTTCCTTTGTAACTCTGTAAAAACAACATGTTGTTGTTTAGAAATCATTGCAGTTTCATTACAATAAAAATGGAAATGTTGAAATTGTACATCTTAAAACAAGGGAGGGATATTCAGTTGGTCGCAGTCTGCAACCTCACTGCTAAATGCCACTACTGCTGGAAGTAATGAAATTAAAATAATAACCAACAAAGTTGTTGAAATGAATGAAAATGAATGATGAAATATTTCAGAATAATGACTTGAGAATTATTGGTTCATTTATATATTTTACACAATATATTCAGATAATATTCATTTCATAATTCATTTTGAACATTTTGGGCTTTCGTAGTCTTCTGCTTTTTCATTAGTAGTTTAATATCCAAAAAGATCAGCGATTAGATCAACATACTTTTAACTCCTTTGACTACATTAGATTCAATTGTCAACACTCATTTGCCATTTCAACATAGTTGGTAGGAATTTGCTGTGTTGAGCTCATGTTTCTGATAAAATGGTGCTGCAGAGTTTACGGCTTGATGCCAGATACGACTTCGACTGTCGCAGTGGTCAGTCAGCAGTGACCATATTTTGTTCTTCTAAAAACAGAAGCATTAAAATACGTATTGCATGACTTCAAACACGCAACAGTTTTCAGCTGTGCCACTTTCCTTTGAATTCGCCAGCCTGAAACCTTCAGCGCCGGACAAACTCAATTTGCAGTTGACTACTTGCCAAAGTGTGTAACTGAGGGACCGACCAACTTTGCCATCCCTAAAGTCACACTGCTAAGAGTTTACTTCACCTTCCTGCTGCTTGGTCACAAACTCTGCCAGTTTCCCAGAAGCCTCCATCACTGTTAGTGCAAGATCATAATCTGTGGAGAGAAGAGAGAGAGCTTTATGTTCCTGTGTTTAAAAACAAACCGGGGGAGACAGAGAGGTGAGTATCTCGTATCCTCCCTCACCCTCCTGGCTGGCCTGGTCTGACTTGATCCTGCTTGAGATATTGTTCATCGTATTAATGAAATCAGTGAAGATGGCTTGTGTGCATCCGGCTGCGTTGCAGCTTTTCCAGAAGCTGGTGGAGTGGATGACGGGCTCCGGCTCTGAGGGGAGCGATGCAGGAGAGGCAGGGGAGGAGAGGAGGGATACACAGATGGTCTCATCGGGTGGAGCTGGGGAACTGGTCGAGCTGGTGACGGCGCGGGTTGTGGTGGGGTCAGGAGAGGCAGGGGGACCTTCAGAGCTCTGCTGTGGGACAGAGGGCCCAGCGGTGTGTTGATCAGGACTGTGGACGGGACTCTGCTCAGGACTGGACCCTGAGAAAAGAGACAGCTCCATGTGTTACCACAGTTTTCATACCATCGCTTGGCGTCAGCGACAATAGTTTCATTTTTGAGTCATTTGCAAACTTCTAGCAACAACAGCATCTCCGTGAGCTCAGCAGACAGGTGCTGTTTACCTGTTTGTTGTACGCCTCCACCAACCAGTCAAGACGCAGTTTATTTTACGATTTGAACCTGTTTTCGTCAGTGATTTTGATTACATCTCGAGGCCATACAGTAAACAGCCCACCCCCAGCAATAATTAGTCACAATTATGAAGTGTTTCTTCTTCTTCTTTGCTGCCTTTTCTCAGCCCAGTGTGAAATGTGACTATTGTGTGTAATTGCAAGTCAAAAATGTTTTCGCTAATCTGATGCAAACATGCTAACACCAACATACAGACCTATCTGTGAAACAATAGGAGAGCAGGAGCTCATCAAATGGACTCTGCATGCAGTTTTATTGGCAAAGATAAGAGTTCAAATCAATTAAAATCCATCCTATAAGACCAAATTTACCTTCACCGTCTCTCTTTGCCATCTCCTCCACCTTCACCACAATCACACTGGAATATAAAGTCGATCCCGTCTGAGTTGCCTGTGCAACATTCGCCACTGACAGCGGCTGAAAGTCCGTGCTGTTCTCCACAGGAGGCAGCAGACTCTGTGACTCAGCATCCTGAGAGGAAGCAAACACAGATGCCAGATGAGTTCATACTTTTCTGCTAGCAGTGATATATATATGAAATATGTGAATCACTTATAAAAAGTCTACAGATTCTGGGATTCTGTATCCTTCTGAGGGAAAACTAATTCAAATTTGTTTCAAGAAACCCTGGATTAACTGTGACTATCAGAGAGAAAGCCCAGATCTGCTGCAGGACTACATGAGGAATTACAAGACCTGCTGTGATGTTAAAATAGTATGGAGATGAGAATGTAGCTGTTAATGAAAAACAGACACTTTGATGATGCAATACGCACAACCTCGATTCTAAAACAGTAAGGATGCTGCGTAAAACGAAAAAAAAAATGTGTTTACAATAGTTTTATGAAGTGTTCCTGAGCCAATGTAGTAACATCCTTCATACAATCACGTGTCCACACAGTGGTGAAACCTCGCTCCATCCTTGCTTGTGAACAACTGATCTGACTTTTTCGGAATCAGGGTTTTAACAACTCACTGCTTCATCTTCATCTTCATTTCCATCGTTGCTCTCATTCTCCCGCTGATTCTCTGTGGGGCAGGAGTTTGTAAGTTACTGTATGTCTTACAGTCTTCTTTATATACACTGACTCTGCTGTGACGGCCTACCTGAGGCGGACCCAGTGAAACCTGGGGTGGACACAGTGGGACCAGAAGTGGACTCAGTGAAACCTGGGGTGGACACAGTGGGACCTGAGGTGGACTCAGGGGGACTGAGTGGAGAAAATGATCCTCTACTGTTATTATATATGCTTATAATTAGTTATTTTTTAAATGTCTTTATTTATCTGTACTTATTTCTGTTCTTTTGCGGCTGTAAAACCTGAATTTCCCCCGGAGGATTATCTTAGTTATTCAATCCATGATAATTGACTAATCTATACGTTAACCTGTTTTAGTTAAGTGTAGTACAGTAGTTAAGGTGACCAAAAAAATAGCAACATCTTTCAACTTAATGCAATACAGCACACCACCACCACAAACTACAAAGCATACCAGACATGAATCAACACCCTAAAAACTAAAGTAGCTGCTTCAACTAAACCTGTTTTTCATGTTGGTACATTTTTATTGCAAAGCTATTTATTACATGGCTTTACAATATCTTGGTGGTTCTTTAAGGTCACACAGTACCTAGTGCAGAAATGATCACCCACTGTAAAGACTGCAGAAATAAAGTGAGTTTTAGTTGATCACAGAGGATCAATCTCACCTGATCAACTGAGGCACCATTGAGAAGGAGGGAAAAAAAATGAAAGAGGAGAGAGGTGAAGGTTAGATTATTGATCAGCTTCAGCCTCTAATGATGATGTTGCTGAGTAATAATCAGAGGTGAGACTTACTTGGGACCCTGGAAGAGAGTTTGCACTTTCCTCTAAATCAGACTCTAAAGGGGCAAATATTTCCATATCTGCAAAATCAAATGAGTCTGTTAACTGCTTCATACAAGAGGATTAAACCCACATAGGTTACACTCCCTCATGCATTGTAAGTGAGTTGACCTGAATCTGAAGAACTGTCTGATATTATCCTTTTCAAGTGTCCAGATCGACGTTTAGACGAGCTCTCGTCCTGTCTGTGACAGAGGAGAGAGATCTGATTGGCATTATGGCAAATGTGACGTGTAAACTGGCATGTGAATGACATGTAAATGGAAAGCAAATATATACTATAAATATATATATCTATGTATTTGTATTTTTATTCCTGTTGATATAAATGATTTGAGTATTGTGATTATTAGGCTTTTTTCCATTTTAGACTTTAGTCTTTTACTTTGTACTGTAATGATGGCTGAAAGCACGAGAGGCTGCTGACTTTTCACAAATGTTTCAAAACAATTAAATAAAAAATCCAAAACATAAAGACCAACCAAATTCAGCACACAAATAATGGCACTCTTACCTGTCACTGAAGCTGAACCGTCTCTGTTTCGAAAGCAGAAGAAGAGTGATTAAAACCACCGGGCCATTGAAAGAAAGGAAATAATGTTAAAAAACGGACTCTGAATGAAATGTGCACCTTGCAGGATGAGCGCTTCGTGCTGCTGGATAAGCTGGAGTCACTGCTGTGTGCAGACGGGCCAGCTGCTGTAGGATCACCTGTTGAGTAGAAAGACGTTTCAGAAGAAAAACATCAGCAGACACGCGGACACACACGCGCTCTGAGCAGGACTTACCGTTTCTGTTCCCCTTATGTGATGAAGAGGCAGGCTTGTCACAGCGTGATCGGACATTGAGGAGCGGATTAGAAGCACAGAAATATTTAGTTACAGACGTATAAACAAATACGGTGAACATACTTACATAATAATGTCATTAGACAAACTTTCCGGGCTGACAATTCCTCGCGTCACCTCGGCAAAATGAGTCTGAGGCCATAAAGCCTTTCACCACTGCATGATTTCAACTTGAACTGTTACAGAAAAACAAAGTAACCACTCACTTCCACAAATAAACACAGACATTAAAAAAAAAAACATCTGCAGCATTAAAATCCTGCAGAAAAAACAATAATCAATAATTCGTCGATCCTATTAACAAGTGTTTATTTGTGGAAATAAGTGGTAACTTATTATCATGAACACATACACCATCAGTAAAGACTCATTACAGCACAAATCCAGCCCTGAAAACAGTCCCCCAAACATGCTCTGTTTAGTTTGCAGTACTCAGTGATTTGCCTTAAAGGACCAGTGTGTAGGATTTAGTGGCTTCTAGCAGTGCAGACAGCAACCAGCTGAATACCCCTCGCCTCACCCCTCCCTCTCCAAGCATGTAGGACAACCTACGGCGGCCATGTGAAAGGCGCTCTCTAGAGCCAGCGTTCGTTTTTTCCATTCTAATGGGGTACTGGGGAAGAGGACCCGTTGCCTCAGTAGATATACAGAGTTCATACGGAGGTGACGAAAGCACAACAAATCTTATTTTCAGGTGATTATACACTAGTCCCGTCAACAAATTTTCTAAATCGAATTTATATTCGAATTGTTAAAGAAATTCATGCATTTGATTGTAAAATTCATATTCAAATGTGGGGGGAAAAATCCTATTTATTTATTTTGTAATTTGTAGGTATGTAGATCTTTTAATGGACGTTTATGTTGAAATAATATTCAAGTCTTTCGTGCTGGTTTTCCCTCTTATGGATGTAATGTGCAAAAAAAAAAAATAAATATTGGAATGGCTCAAACCTATGTGGTATTTTAGAGGTTATAATGAAAACACTACTGAATATTATATTCCATTTCTGCCAATAGAGCCCCCTGAGTCTCACACACTGGTCCTTTAAGCCTTTGTAAGAGAGCGCTCCATCAGTCAAACCTTCGACGGGCCGGCTTCACTGGGAGCTCTGGAAGTTTGGGGCTTCGTTGATGAATGGCCGCATCCATTTACAGGATTGCTGCCTCCTGGAAATGAAAAAGAGAAATTCACTCGCATGAAAGGTCACACGCTGAAAACCAGTTCACGGAAGGACAGGGAGGAGATCCCAGCTCACCGTTTGTTTGTTGATTGTGGTCGCGGCAGAACAGCCTGGAGCATGAAAAGACAGTTTTACATTCTCAACTGCGAGTAAACAGATGTCTCTGCCAATAACTTTGGAATATACGCCTCTTTTCTAGACATGCAGGCGAACACTTGTGTTGGACTGACCCATATACTCCCGTTTGTGTGTTCTCAACAGTCTCAGCTCCGTCTTGAACAGCGCACGGGTAGTGGTAGGACTTCTTGCAGCGTTTGACCTCACACCCAGCAGTGGCGCCCTTTTTCTTACATTTGCGACACATCTAGTGCGAAACCAACAGAGGGACGGGACTAAAAGAAAAGCTTCCGGCACACGATTGACGAAAATGTGAATGATCTTTACCAGCTTGCTCCCTCGTTTCACCTCTTCCATCACATCCTCCACAGAGAAACCAAACAGATCGTCAAACTGTGGAGAGTGCCGGCAATAAATACCCGAGGAGAAGTACTGTGAAACAGAGACAGCATGTGTGAGGCTTTGCACAACACTGTGGTTCAAACATACACATTCAGGTGATTCACTGGAGGAGCAGGAAGAAACAGGTATGAAGGCCTTACTGAACATCTGTATCATCATGCAGACAGGAAGTCTCAAGCTGCAAGTATACTGACAATAAATGATCCGAGCTTATACACTATCCGCACACACACCTCATCAGTGTTGGCAAACAGGTCAGCTGACACAGCCAAGCCATAATACATCACTGGTCATTCAGAAACAGCGTCTCCATCAGGGCTGCAAATACTGATGATTATGATAATTGAGCATTTTATTAATTAATAGTATTTTTTTTTTTAAATCACGCACGATCAATTTTCTGTCGGCCAATTGATTAATCAATTAATCGCAAAGGAGCTGCGTTTTATGACTTTTAATCTATAAGCACGCACTGTATTTTATAAACTCACACAAGTTGTTTGAGTAACTAATGCTGTTAAATAATCACGCCTGTCTTTCCCCCGCCTCCGTGTTTGCAGAGGCAGATGTGGAACAAGTTTACTGACAGTCCCGGTTCGGTTTCTGCCTCTGTCCCCGCTGCAGACAGCGAATGAGAGATAAAGCTGATGTTTACCAAACAGTTCTCATGAGCCGTCACTTGATCTTTAGTCGATAACGCTCCGGTCGTCTTCGTCTCCACGGACAGATGACACAGCACGCAGGACACTTCGTGCCTGCGGCTCATTTCCATCGATCACCGCCACAAAAACTCAGGCTAAAGTGTTCAACTACGTTCAGGCGACGCCACAGTCAAGTCAAATACTCATTTGAGCCGTTACACTGCAACTGAGCGCCTTCCTATTGTACTCTCACCGCCCAGGCCGAAGCCTGGTGGTTGCCAGGTTCCATCCCGGATATCCCCCGTCCGCCTCTCCAACTCCCGCAGGTTAGTTCAGGTTAGTGGGAGCAAAACACGCGTCCTGAAAATAGTAGATTTTTGCATGTAATATTATGCTATATTATGTTTTCCATACAACATAATTAGAACTGACAATATATATATACCGGCAATATATATTTTTACATATTTTTCTTTTATACAATCCTTTGTATAAAATGAACATATATACATATATATAGTCAGTTTTATTTTTTATTCTGTATTTTTTTCCCAAATTCTATTACCTGCTGCCTGTAATACCTAATTTCTCCCAGCTGGGCATGAAGTCTATCTTATCTTATCTTATATTTAGAAATACCGCGGTTATAAATGTAAGTAGCCCAGCAGAATCCCAGCTACTGAAGGCATTTTTTGGGGAGCCACCGACCAAAATCCATGGCACGTAAAAGAAAAATCACTTTTACAAAGTTAATTTAGCTGTTCAGTTATATTGTCTGTATTAGTAACCTTGGATCTGGCGCCACAAAACTGAGAGATTCAGTGAAATGCAACATGAGAGCGAGGCGTCAACACAACAGCAGCAGCAACATGTGTAATATGTGTTGTGTAATTGTAGATTTGTGGCTTTATAAAGTTTTTCTGGCTATAGTCTGTTTTCCAGAGTTTTGCTACTTTCAGAGGTTCGTAATTCGTCCTTTTGCTATTAATTATAATTATATATTACTAATATGCTTCTTGTCACGCTGTCTAAAAATGAAAGGAAAGAAGATTGCAGTAGTATTTGGACTAGAAATTTCAGGTATAAGTATAAATTGTGGGTTTTAACAAACTTGGCAACCCAGTTGGACAATTTCACTTTCATTTCTCGTTCGAAGAGGCCTTGCCCGCCTCTGCTCTATATACAAATATATATTTGTTTCACAAATGGGGCCTTGTCCTCACCCACAGGAAAACTGCATCACAGTTGAGCTACAGAGAGACACACTGACAGACACACACTAAACAAAGGAAGAGACTGCGACTGAATTATCACAATTTGTTTATATAAAAAAAGTCAGACAAGTCACAAGGTAGTGACATCACCATACTTAATGTACAGCTGTAGGAGGAGTTGGGGGACAAAATTTTGGAGGATGATGAAAAATAATTATAATAATAAGAAGAAACGCGGTGACTTGGTGCGTTGCCCCGTGTCCCTAATAAGAAGAAAAAATGCCAGAGATTACAATAGTGGCTCTATAGCTCTTTGCTTCGCTTTATCTGGAGGAATACACATCTTAGTCATTATACCTAATCTCTTTTAGAATGTGAACATCCGGTTGATTTTAATGAAGTCCACGTTCTGAAAGATTGTCTCACCCTGTGCATCTTTCTCTGTGTCAGGAGATGTTTTCTTACATACCACAGCGGCTCTCTTCTCCGTCATGTTTCTCAGGCACATGATCTCCAAGACATCCTAAAATGCTGATGTTTGTTTGAAAAGTTTACCACACAGTCAGAGAGACCAACCAACTGTTCAAGACTATTGATTAAGATATCATGATTAATCGTATCGTTTATCAGGAACTGAGACCTTATTTTCATCATAATCTAGTCTGAGGTCACTGATTATTTTTGTCAGATCAGTTTAAGAGCTGCGGTCTGTTCTAAAGCCTGACTGAAATTTCTTCAGAATATTATTTTCTTTAAGGAAGGAGTTAATTTGCACTGATTCAATCTTTTCCAGCATCTTACTGATGAACTGAATGTTGTATATTGGCCTATAGTTGGTGAGTGCATTACTATCTAGGTTGGGTTTTACATCGTAGAGATGTATTTACAATTTTCAGGACATGACCTGGAACACTGTTGAACACCCCTTTTAAAAATGCTGCAGGCACAGGGTCAACACAGGAGGTAGACGGGTTGGACTGTCTTGCAGAGCTCAATGAATTTTTTCCGTGGTTCCATCTTTTTGTCAGGGTTTGCTGAGGTCATCTGTGTCCACACCAGCAGCAATGCTGGCTCTAATTGAAGTTATTTTGTTGTTGAAGTCACACATTGGTGTTCTGTTTTCCTTCAAATGCTAGATAATCTGAACACATTAGGTCATGCACTGCCACCAAACAGCCGTCCTTATCTGAAAGTATGGAGTGAACCACATGACGTACTGTTGAGAAAGGTTATAATCCAAACCTGGATGTTCAGTTAATAGTGTAGTTTCAATGTTGGTGGGACTTGATTTGAATTGTGCTCTTAATTCTGGTGTAATTTTGGCTCATATCTTCCCACCTTCAACCTGAGCAGCAGTTTCATCAGCCACAATATTAAACACACCTGTGTGGATGTTTGTGTCTTTTACAAGAAGCTTCAACTGAAACTGAGCTGAAACATGCACTCACTGGGGCCTCAGACTGTAGCATTAAAAAAAAGATTATTCAAACTCAAAGTTATTTGACCAAACTTAAAATAGTCTTATTGGACAGGGCACCTGGAGGATCGGTTGCCAGTGAAGACAAACATTTCAAGTTAAAATCACTTTTTTATTCATTAAGAAATCATGTTATGAAAATAATGACAACTAACCATATATCAGACAAATGTATCTTTCCATATGTTAACGACAAAAGTTTGCTCTAGAGGACGTGACATCTCAGCAGTCGCCAGAGCGTAACTGTCTTCTCCTTGTGCTCGGAGTGTGCTTCGTCTCACCCTGGAAGTGGCCAGTTCCTGCGGTACTTTCAGACTATAAAAATGTTTACAAGGCTTTTCGTGTCACTTCCCAATGTCCACACACGAGAATACATAACATAATTTTTGTTTGGGAGGGAGAAGTTCACATATATACCAGATTCAGTCTTTGTGTTACGCTTCCTGTCGTGTCCTCCATCTATTAATAATTTACACAAAACCTGTACATACTTACAGCAGGATGGAGCCTGTTTCTGAAGGGATGTGCACATTGAAAAAAGAAGCAACACACAGTGAAGTGAATCTTTACAAAGTCAATGTGATAAGGTGGGAGGTTATGGTGCTATGAGCATAACAGACACTTGCCACATACGAAACATGCAACCAACAACTTTTTGCAACTCCCATTCAACCTTATGGCACTCAAAATGAGGCTATAACATTCTGCATCAAACCCATACCAACTACGATTTCTTCCAGTCTTTTGCTATAAAACACACATTCAACACATCTGACAAAAGGGACAGACATTATTAAAAATATCTATGGAGTGTGTGTTTGTAATGGCTGATGTTAGGATCAAGTATATTCATCTTAGATCAAGACTTTTGGTGCAATAAGAGCAGGATTTACCAAACCTAACCTCCCTCTGCATATTCCCTCCTTATCCAACAGCTGTTAAACTTCACAAAATTAAGTTAAAGAGGAGCTGGGATAAGGAACAGGCGCCTGACAAAACACTTAAGGCTTAATTCATATCATTTGGCACGTTGCTAAGTGTAAGCAACGATTATATTCCTCGCCATCTCCTGACTTTGAATGATTGGCACTTACTGTTGGCTGTCACTCAAAGCAACATCTTTCACATCACTCATATTGCATTTTGTTAAGATCAAACAATAACTATATTACACGTTTTAGATTCAGAAAAGAACGAGACTGAGTCAAACCACAACATTATTTCTAAGGTTTCTGTTACTGACACTATAAACTAAAGCACTACTGCTGGAATGAGCAACAAATAACACAAACCGCACCTCCTCCAACACTGCTGTGTGCTTCTCTGTTGATGCAAATAACAAGATCTGAAATGCGAAAATCACGTTTGATTTTAGGGTGCAGCCATAATCCGAAGAGCTGTTCCCACAGACTGACAATGCATGATAGATGTTAGACCTGCAATGGCACAGGAGGCTCTGCGAACATGAAACATGTTAGAGCTTGTGTGGACCAGGGTTCGGGTACTGGTGTCTTTCCTGTTCTATGGCACGAGTGTATGGCAAACACAACTAACATTCAGAATTTTGGAGATTGACAAAGTAAATTATGTTAATGGCACAGTGTAATATTATACCTTGACCACCTGCTGGACTGCTATCGGGTGTCCTGGGTTCAAGGAGTCAGACGTTATGATGCATACAAAACTCACTTCAACAAAACCAGAATGCCCTTTAAAACATTATTTGTTGAGGCAAGAAATCACGGGGAGAAACAGACATAATGTTTGTGTCAATCTTCTTTCTCTTGAATTTCTCTCCATTTTTGCTGTGAAGTTTTGCATCCACGTCTTTCATATTTCCGCTCTGTGAGCTGAAAGAAGAGGGCAGCTCGGTTTCTTTCAACATTCAACCATACCGTCACCGGGCCTGCGTCTATCGCGAGCACCGTATTTACTGTTCTGCTGTCTCCTGTTGTGTGGCAAGCCACATGGAGGTGTAACCCTCCTGCAGCAGGGCCCTCACATGTTGTAGGCCACATATATGGGGTCCAGCTGGTCAGCCAGGAATCCATCTCTGAGGTGCATGCGTTGCTTCTCCCCTCGGGAGTTGATGGGGATGACGCCGGGGTCGACCACCACCACCACCCCTACGATGAGGTAGTGCTCCTCCAGGACAACGTTGGTGACCAGGGCCACCAGGTCCAGGGCCTCCTGCTCTGATCCCTCCAGCTCCACTACCACCACGAGGAGGTTGGTCCATGTGAACACAGCACTGGAAGGAGGAAGAGGTGGTGGGTGCATGGAGGGATGGAAAAAAAGGAATGGGAGATGAATAAAGAGAAAAGATGGCAGGAGGAGGAAAGAAGGTAGAAGAGACAGTTTAGTAGTAAGAATTGATGAATGTGTATTTCAAGTCTAAAACGGATAAACAGCTAACTACATCAAGAGTAATTCAAACTGACCAGTAATAAAGCATTTAATTGATGTAATTTCCTCACCATTCAGCTATGCTCTTGTGAGAACGGATAACAGAGGTCTCGATGTCAATTGGGTGATACCTCATTCCCCTCAGCTCCAGAGTCTCATCCAGAGAGCCGACCACATAGAGGGCGTCGTGCCGCTCTGAGACATGCAACCACACACAGTCACGGATATGTCACTTTATATCTGATAAGTTCAAGAAATCAAGCTGACACCAAAAGCAATGCGCTGACTGCGAGTTAGAGCGAGCGCTGATGATTCTCACCTCCGCTGGCATCAGTCAGCTCAGTGCGCCGCAGGAAGCCCAGGTAGCCCGTCCTCGCCCAGACAGTCTGGGTGTCGCCGAAGCTGAGCTTGGTGTTGAAGTGGTCAGCATGCAGCGCCTCCTCACCATAAACTGTGTAGTAGCCTGTGGCATTGTGAGGACTGCTCACCCAAACCTGTTACAAGCACAATCATGACAATTGGTGGCTTGGCAACACAGATGATGAAACTCATCTGTCGCTCTTTTGATCAAAGTTACAGATCTACATGTCGTTATCTAAGTTTTGTATAAAAAGAGAATGAGCGTATTGACTCCATTGGTTTTAAAATCAGTAGTAAAAATAATCACAGCTGTTGTTTGTGTTGTTTCTGCGTCTGCTTTGAAAACTTGACTATTAAGAAAGAAGCCTGGTTATGTGTATACATGGAAAATAAACAGACTCTTCTGTGTGAAATCCAGTTGGGCAAACATGGTCGCTCTAATCTCTTTGGTGTCTTGTTATATAACATTTAAGAGTTCAGCTTATTGCAGAAAGTTGAGCGTAACCTGATAACCTAAGCACATATAAATGCACTATTTGTAGGGAACAGCCAGTTGAAACAAGTCTTCTCTGAAAACCTCAAATGATGTTACCTCTCCTAGATGAGAGTCCCCCAAGGGTCCTTTAGTCTCAGTGTTGGCAATGATCACCTTCACTCCCGGAAGGATCTACAACAGCAGAAAGACGTACTTCAAATAACCTTGACAGGTTGAGAAAGTGCAACCCTTTTGCAGCATAGCGTCACAGCTGTTTGAAGTGTTTTAGTATATGTTTACACGATGCCATACCTTCCCAGACTCCATCAGTGGCAAGCTGTGTGGTGACCCTCTCTCTACCAGGCGCACCCTGAGGAAAGGCAAGTAAAAGGACAAAACGAGTAATTTCATGTCCAGTTTCATTCCATTTTTCAACATGTGGATTAAAAAAAGTGGGAAAACTGAAAACTGTTCAGGTAAACTTTTAAATTCATATGGAAAATTAAAGGGAAAACATAGATAATCAAAATGACAAAGAATTATAATTACCTATCATGTCGTAGAGCTCGCATGTCCACATAAACTGTCGTGGGGTCTGGTCCGGCTGTGCCCTGGAGAAAAACCAGCAGTAGGACATGAGTCAATAACGTATCTCTGACAGCCCTGACATTAATACTGTATGCTGTCTGAGTGGAGGGGACGTAGAAGCTGCTAATAATACAACTGTTGACAAAGCAGGGGGGGCAGCCAGAAGCCAACCAGCCAGCCAGGCTACGATAGTTAAGACTTTGGCAAAACTCAACCATGTAGCCACAGACACTGTAAGTACCCGCAGGGTTAAACTCTAATGCTCTAATGCTGGCGGTTTGTTTTCACACAAGTGTAAGAAGGTTGGAAAAAGCTACAGTGCCAGTTATTAGACGCCTACAAGAAATTATAAATGAACTGTAGTTTATTTCCTTCAATTATCTATTTTCCTTAAAAGGCACACAAATGCCAGATAAATTCTAACCGAGCACCGTTTGTTTTGATTAAACGTCTATAGCTCAGCCATGCACCCAAGCTCTAATTGAACCATTTCTCAAGCACTGATTCTGGTTGACACATATTGATTCCTTCTGTTATGGGATTTGTCATCATTATTGCTGTAAGACTAGTCACAACACATTATGTTTTCCCTCACTCATTTGCCAGTTTATAGCCAGAGCACAAGCTAGCTATGAGTTGCTGTATGGTCATCTGTGAGGTCAAAGCCAAACAGAGAGAGTGGGCAGAATCAGTTTAATGAGCCGGCAACATTTCAGACTCAAGAGAGAGATTAATCTTTGCCATAAAACCAAAGCCAGCGGTCTGATTAGCCTAATTAAAGGTCACTTAATCACTGCTGTCAAACATTTTCTTTTATGGACCTGATCAACATGTTGGCTCATCCGATACAACGGAAGGGTCAAAACTGTGTATAGCATTCACTAACGAGAGGCTCAATCCCGAAATGCAGCAATTTAAAGGGGGGGAAATAAATCAAAGGATAAAATGCTAAAAATTAGGTGTGGTAAATTGTTGTAAATGAAAGCTTGAATATTGGGATTGTCAAAAACAATAACTTAAACTTACAAGTTACAAGTTCTCCCAAATCAATCTAATTGCGGCAGAGTTCATGCTGCTAGCTCATGGTGTAATGTACAACTCTGGTTACAAAAACGTTGGGACGCTGTGTAAAACAAAAATAAAACTGAATGCGATAATTTGCTAATCCTGTTTGACATATACTCAATCCCAAACAGTCCAAAGACATTAAATTTAATGCTTTACCTCATCAACTTCATTGATTTTTATAAACATCTGATGCAGCATCATGTTTCATACAAGTCAGGAGAGGAGCAACAAAAGACTGGAAAAGTTGTAGAAGCTCCAAAAACACCTGTTTGGAACATTCCACAGGCAAACAAGTTGATTGGTAACAGGTGATAGTGTCATAATGGGGAGTAAAAGGAAAGGCTCAGCAGTTCACAAGTGAGGATGGAGCGAGGTTCACCACTTTGTGAACACATGATAACGGATGCTACTACATGGACTCAGGAACACATGAAACCGTTGTCCGTGACCACAGTTAGTGTGCAAAAGACTGCATTCTGTTTTTATTTACGTTTTATACAGCGTCTCAACTTTCTGGAATCTGGGTTGCAGTAGCTGATCACATATAACACACATGTATCATAAAGCAATAGTCAAGAGCCAGTCGGTACAGGTAAGACTCGGCTAAAATGAATAGCGGTAAAGGAAAGCCAAAGCTCGTCGGGGAAAATGAGAACCAAGACAAAAATCGGTGAATTGAGGTTAAGCATTTTCAAAACCCATGCAAGATAAACAAAAAACACTCACATGAACACACACACAGACACACACACACACACAGACTCAGCGGCAGCCCAATGAGCAAATAGCAACTCTTATCCTACAGTTACCTGCTCTGCCAGTTTCCCTAACCTGTTGGGCTGACAGGACAGGGCGGAACAGATAAATAAAGATATATATATATATATTTATATATGTGGACACACATGCACACACACATACACACACAAACATGAAAAAATCACCAGGGATAGGGAGAAATAAATTAACCAGAATACCGAAGGGCCACAGGAGAAAAGAAATATGATGAACAGTCAGACTGAGAAGCCACTCAGAGCATGGTATTTCTGCCATTGTTCCTACAAATCCTTACATCTCTGCAATATGAAGTTTTATAAGCTGTTTTTCTTTGCTTTCATTCAGCTGATAAATTAAGTTTTTTAGTGGCTCATTTTGATCAGCTAAAATGCATCTATTACAGGGTGTGCACCATTGAAAATAAAACAAGCCAGTAAAAGATAAACTGAAGAGTAAAGTTTTCATTTATTTCATCAACTAATTTGAAGTAAGGGAAAAAATAAAACTTTTTGCTTTGTCACCAACTAATTGTACATTAAGGGAAAAAAAACTATATACATTTTATATGACTGAAACATTATCAATGATGATTAAATCATATTTTAGACTCATCTGACAACTTTTTACTGCCTTTTTACTTTGATCTGACACGTTGCATAGATTCACAGCCAGTGTTGCCCCTGAAATATTAACTGGCATGGACCCCGGACCTCTCCAACCACTTCGTCCTTCACCAGCTGCTTACCTGCAAACAGATCGCCACATTCACCCTGCAGCCGAAGGTAGTGCTGACGGCTCGTGGTGAGAGGCCCAAGTCCTTGAAGATCTTTGAGAAGGACTGGGTGAGTGCTATGCGTGGCCGCTCCTCTGCTACCACCATGCACGTACGCACGCAAGACAGGTTCACATTTCGCAACTGAAGGTGGACAAAAGAGGAAAGAAGTGTAAACTGTGTGAAAACATACTGCAATTAAAGGAATCATTTCAGAAAAAGGAAACAAGATGAGTCAGGTGAAATGTTGAGCAGGTCAGTATATTCAACAAAAAAAGGTTTCTCGGAATCTTTTAATTAAGCCCAGATTCTAAAATTCTCGAGTTAATGTTATATACAGCTTCCTTAATCCATCAAATGTGTGCAGGGGGATAAGTGTGCTTCAATTTCAGTAGAATCAAATGTCTGGCAAATAAAGCTGTGAAGCACCAGAGAGGTCAGCATCAGGTGGGGTGCCAAACATGAATTAGGTGCAATGACCACATCATAAGCCTAGATTATATTTTCAGATATGTTCGACCAGAAGTTAATTAACTTGGGACAAGACCACGTGTGAATGAAATTTTCCTAGAACTTTTTTATTAGATAGATTCTACTCATTAAAACACAGGTGTGATTTTAAAAAATCCTCGTCTCAAGTGCTGCAGACAGTAATCAGCACACAGTTACAGAGCAGTGTTTCTGCCTCAATGATTATGGCTGCTGTGGCAGCGGCACTACAGGGAAAAAGAGTAATTGAAAAAACCCTTAAATTATGTGTAAGAAATGACAACACACAACACCTGAAGAGACAAACTGACCCTCAATGCTTCTGTCTGTGACCCCAGGCCCTTGGTGCACATCTCCATGACTGAATATGAGCAGAAGGTGACGCGCACTTTGTACTGGCTGACTGCGGCGAGCCACAGGGACGCATTGCTCTCCAGCTCCAGAGGGGGAACCAGGATCGACTGGTGGCCCGAGTACACGCTGAAACCAGAAACATACATGTAAAGAGAGGCTTAGTGTGGACACACGGAGGAAAAAGGCTCCACCACAAAATAACGCATTGTTTCTAGCCACCATCTCTTTTACACTGACAATTTGATTTCTGATTTTACTGCCAGTCCTTTGTGCAGAGCCGGTTTACCTGCACAGACACCACAGAGCGAAGCCCAGGCCGCAATAGGGGTCCAGACAGATGGCGATCTGCCGGGAGGGGTAGAGCTCACACTGCAGTTTGATGGAGCGACACAAGGCACTGGTGGCAGCGTGAGACATCTGGAGGAGATGATATGAAACAGAGACAAAAGTGATGCATCCAAACTGGATCCTGGAGTAAAACCCAACTTAAAACAACTCCTTGAACTTGTAGGGATTCATTATTTCACTTCAGCAGTGTGTGGATGGTTGCTTGAAAGTGAGAACTGGAAATGTTGCCCAGCACTGTTTGGATGACCTCCAGCCAGAAACTTTACCGGATCCAAACATTTTGTTTTGTATTTTGTTAGGTTGTTATGACTGTAACCATTTCTTTTACGATCTCTACCTGCTGAGAGCAGACTGTAAAATATTAAAATTTCTCAAAGGTCTGCTAACGGGAACAAAGGAAGACTGGTAGCGTCCCAACATGACAGCGACAGAAAGTACTCAGATGATTCACGTGTGTCCTTCAACGTGTGACATTCAACCTACTTTGACCCCTGCTAAGATGCCTGTTGTGGACACACTGAAGTCCAGGTAAGCTAGCATCTCTGGGGTCGGGGGCTTGTACATCTGGGGGCTCTTCTTCCTCGGGAGGTCATCTGGAGAATGAGCAGAGGGAGAGGAGGAGAGCTTTACAAGCAGCCATGGAAATCACAGACCACGTCTTCCTTTTTTAACTTAAAAATCAAGTCTTTGGTGGTAACACAAGAGATCAAACCGTGGATCTCAGTCTGCTGAGTATGTGTAATTCACCTGTGTCCAGCACCATGGGCCAGCTCTTGATGTCCACAGCAGCAGCAGCCTCTTTGGATTTCAGCAGCTTCATTATTGCTTGAGTAGTCAGGATACACACCGACTTACTGACCTTTAACACACAGATACAGCAGTATTGCTACATATATGTAACATTACTTTCACAAAATTTGCCGTTAGAAATACCCCTCATGGAGCAGAACTGACTTTGTATATAATTCTGTATATTTTCAG
Source organism: Chelmon rostratus (assembly GCF_017976325.1). Classification (NCBI taxonomy): domain Eukaryota; kingdom Metazoa; phylum Chordata; class Actinopteri; order Chaetodontiformes; family Chaetodontidae; genus Chelmon; species Chelmon rostratus. Next base: position 15,253,012 of record NC_055670.1, on the reverse strand, counting down.
GGTTCCTGCAGCAGTAAAAATTCAAGTACTTTCAAGGTACCTAAAGCAAAAATGTACAGACTCCTGAAGCCTCTATCAATTCATTTTCAAGGAGTATATTTGAATTCAAGCACAATCATAACCTTAAAAACATATCAGTTAAAATTAAGCATTTCAAGACTTTGTAAAAACCCTGTATTTTTTAATCCATGCATTCACCAGGTTTAATGATTGTAATAGCTATGCAGAGAGAGGAATTAAATTAGCTTTTTGATGCAAGTCAGTGCCCTTACCTCAACAATCATCTTGACAGTGGGCAGGGTGGTCGCCAGGTTTTGTGGGTGTGGGGGTCTGACAGTGACTGGCACACAGCCAGCATACAGGCAGCCGTAGAAGGTGGCAATCAGGTCGATTCCTGCACATAAATGTTCAACAGAATTAGCTTCACAATAATACGAAGAACTTTACTCAGAGCCTACGGCTCTTCTGGTGTGTGATATTATGTTGAATAAACAGACTGATGGCTGTGACAATAATAATAAGGCTAGTAGTAAACTTCATTTGTATAGCACCTGTCATACAGGAAAAGCAGCTCAAAGTACTTTTACAACAAAGAAATGATATGCACCAAGTGCTTCACATACAAAAGACAAAAATAAACATAAAACAGCAATAGAATGCCAAAATTACTGTTAAATAAGACAGAGAATAGTAAATACAAATAAGGATGAAATTACAATACAGAGAGCACAGCACATAAGATGGATAATAAAACCCGCTGAATAATAATAATACAATGAAGTTAAAAATTGAGTAAATAGAGTGCATAAAATAAACTAAAATACAATATTTTAAAACAGGTGTAAAGAATAGGATCGACAGGACAAGTAGCACAGCAGCAGGAGCGTCTCTTACCCGGCGGGTAGACGAGTGCTACATGGTCTCCGGTGTTGAGACGTCCCATCAGTGCTGCAGCCACCCGTTCTGCCCGTTTGTGCAGCTGCAGACAGGAAGCTGTGCTAGCCACCGTGCCCTGAGGAGCAAAAGATAAGAACACAAGTTACATTCACCTACAATGCTGCATCACTTAATAGATACAAAGGTCATAGGTTCAAGGATAATGGCTAGTCTTCCTCATTCTTATCATTCATCAAAAGGCAGTACCTTAGCATTGAGAACTAGGAAGAGCGGATGGTCTGGAGTGGCCTGTGCTCTCCATTGCAGCACATCTTGTATGTACAGGAACTATAGAGGAGAGAGAAACTCAAGTTTAACTACAGAGAAATGAGAGCAAACACACCGCAAAGTCAGACACAAACTGTGTTATGTTGAATCAGGAATGACAGATGTGATGGGGTTCAGTATATGCAAGCTGAGAAGAGTAATGGGTGTAATACAAGTGGAATCTGATCCACACAACTCCTGCATTTGCTTGCAGGAAGTCAAAATCATGTGTTCTCCATCAGCTGTATGTGTTTCAGACTCCACTCCCTCCACCATGGAGCCTTACCTGTATCTACAGTGTATGTGTGGAGGTGATGAGCGGGTGAAATGAGGGTGACTGTCTACCATACGTGCCTGATCATTGTCCTCTAGCTGGGCCACGTCTCTCCCACAGGCCTGTGCTATCCTCTTGCCTGCCACCAGGTTGCCCACTATCATAGAAGCAGGACCGACCTCTGTCCAGCACAACCACATTCATCAACGTCATCATGCATGTCAGTGAAGTTAGGGCCAACATTCATATGAACATAAAAATATACGCATCAATGAAAAATGAAGAAATTAGGTAAGTAAGTCTTGACGCTACATTTGTTTCTAAGCCTGATCTGTGTTGGGTCTGGTGGGCTACCTGGCTGTTTTTGTCTTGGTTTGGGCAGATTGGTGACACATGTGTGAGGGCACATGAGGACATTGCAGGGGTGCAAGGCGCCCTCCAGGAAGCGCTGTTTGGTCTCAGATATATGGATGCCGCCCAGGGGAGCTTTAGGAAGAGTGTTGGCAGGCACCAGAGCCAGGCAGTACACCCCGACCTGGTGGATGCTGTCTATGGCCTGGAAATAGACAGGTAATACATGCAAACACCAAGTAGAACTGAAGATTAACAAAGCTGTCTGTTGAATCAGAGGAAGCTTTTTTTTATTCTATTTTAACATATAAAAAAACATGTGAGCTTTGTTCAGTTTTAGTATATTGTTTTCACTTGCAATTACTCTTGTTTTTGCATGCATACAAAATATAGATTCAAAAATAAACCAAACCAAATCAAGACAAATTTATTGATCTTTTTGCAGCTTTTACTGGGACCAGAACAGTGGTTGTGCATTTTTCACACATTAACTACAAACCATGAATATTTCAAGCATGCAATAAGGCTTGTTAGATTTCGTATCCTCAAGCTGAGGAAGGAAATAGCATTGTTTGAGCCCCTCTTTCTTAATGCATTCAAGAATGCCTGAGCATCCCAAATTTGAGAATTATTCATTGTGATAAATTATCCTGAGGAAGTCTGAAAGTTCTGCAAGTTGGTTATCATATGGAACTGACATATACTGAAACCAGGATGGTAGGAGATCAATTTAAAACCATGTGATGTGTAGAAAACAGCACGTTAGGAGTAATATATACAAAGTATACCGGATTTGCACTTAATAAAATAAAACATGCAAAACCACAGGTACAGTCCTTCAATTAGATGTGACTTAGTGATAAGATGTGATAAAGACCTGAAGGACACGGCTCATCCACTGGAAGCTGTCTTCCTCTGAGGCATCTGGCCTCTGCTCTGCCACCACAACGATCCTCTCATCATGCAGCACGGACACAGAAAACACTGCTATCCTGGAACATGCGACATGAAAACACTGTTACAGCTGGACTGTACTCATCCAATCAGTTGCTTGTGTCCTGTAACACTGTGGGTAGAAAACAGTGCACATACAACAGACTCGTGATATTAGAGACAACGGATATGTAGAGAAGTGTAAACTACCTCCCCCTGTACACAAACTTCATGGGCTCCACTGCCAGTGCTGTGGCAACCACGTCGTCAGCATTGTGTCTCCGCCCACTGACCACCATCAGCCCGTCCATCTTCCCCACAATGAACACAAGGCTGTCCTGGTGGGAAACACAAATCACACATCATGAGACAGGTAGATCTTGACATTTGCCCAATCTAAAGTACAGTGTCCATCCATACAACTAGCACACTGGAAGCGGAAAACCTCAAAAGGTTTACAAGGGCTTGCAAATGATCATCCACCTCTTTATATCTATGAGCTCACAAGCCCTTACAGAAACAGAACTCTGCTTTTCAGCAAGAGAACAAAAAACATCACCATTTGTCTGCAAAACCTTGGCCACATTTTTTGCTTCAGTCACTGTGGTCTGGCCCTCGTCTCAGGTCGGCTGCATAAAATATGATTCTCTCCTTCACTGAATTGTAAAAACGTGACAGATGTTCCTTTAAACTAACAACTAAAGGCAGTTTTTAAATAAACACACCGCCCTATCAACAGTCTTCATTGGAACTACGGTATATACCACAGAGAGGTCTGTGGATTATACTGAGTAACTGAGATATTGTTTCTGGAAAGACACACTGCAGTTGATTTTTTTTTCCCTGCTCCATTTCCATTTCATTGCGGTCCTGGCAGAGGCTTCAGAGGCATATACTGTACTTCAAACCCTTAGCATATGAAACTGAAACTATCTGCACGGCACAATACTCATAAGCTCAGTTTTTGTGATTTGACTGACAACACTGAATATTACAGATTGTTAAATATGACCAAGGAAAATAAGACTAACTGAGGTGTAAGTACATATGTCCTTATGTAGCACGTGCTAAGAGACAGACATCAAAGTAAAGCAAGGTTAAAAGACGGCACATGAATAGCTGAAACTTACCGGTCCCACAAAGCCCAGCAGTGAGGTCCTGGTAAAGGGTCTGTCGCTGATGGGAACCCCAGATGACATGACTGGGATGGTCTGCAACAAGACACAACACTGTTCAAAACACACATTCATGGATGAATTACAACATCAATTGCCTTTACTTAAAAAAGTCTAAAAATAAGCCTTTGCAGTGTGGATTCTGGCAATAAATCATTTTGAGTATACGGTATGAACTTTAATGCAGAATGAGGAGAATTTGCCTTAAAAAATGTATAGACTCATACAACAATAATCCCTATAAATCATCACTGATGACCCACTAGAAGTGTGTAGCGGTGTCTGTATCCGCAGAGACTTATTTTGCTGTTGTCAGGATGTTTTTGGGTAGAAAAAGTTTACATTTGGTCAAAGTCAAAGTCAGCTTTATTGTCAATTCTGTACAGGACAAACAGACAATCGAAATTGCGTTACCCTTCAAACTTTTGTGACAGGACATATATTAAAAAAGAGATAAATAAAAACTGTACAATCTAAATAAAAACTGTACAAACTAAGTAAAAACTGTACAATCTAAACAATTTGGTGCCACGTCATGTGTGATGGCATATTTTGTAAACTTTGGGCTAAAACCTTCATTCTTCATTATAATGTTGGAAATGCATTATTACATCATGCAAGTTAAAAATAACTTTCCTGTTCCTGATAATTTAATATTTTCTGGTTTCATCCAGAGCTGTTATATAAACGAACAGAGGTATGGATTATATACAAAATTAACTGATAATACGCATTATAAACAAAGTATTTAAAGAAATGAACAGCATATTTTGTCACACCTAAAGTAAGAAATAAGACACTAACCTCAAAGACGTTCTTGGTCATGCCTGGGAGGCCGTAGTAAGCTACACCCGTGCTACCTGAGCTCACACAGATCTCTCCAACCTCATCTGTCTGACAGAGATAGGGTGTCCCCTCCACCCGCACCACACAAACCACAGCTGCAGAGACACAGTGATGACAAGAGGGTGGAACATTAGGAACAATGATTTATCATTTAATGGGTTTACAAATTCCTGCTTGGATTACAATTATAATTTGATTGTTTCATCATTGTCAGAAAGGTGCTTTGTAATTATGTTTTAAATCTGCTTCATGTTCTGTCATAAACACATTGACACATTAACATCAACAGATGCTAATGATGTCATTGAATAAAACAGGTAAAGTGTTAATGCTAAATATTTGAATGTGGCATAAACAAAACACTTCAGTTTAGTTTTTTTTTTTTTTGTCAAATATCCTATAAAATCAGATCTGATAACATCCATTCTATTCAATAAGAAACTTCCATTTTTCATTTTCAGCATTTTACTCATTAATGGCAGAGTTGCTAATGAGCAGCCCAGTGTACTGTACCTCCAGGCATGACCTGTCCCACATCTTGCACTGTAAGGACAGACAGTTTCTCCTCTGTGTCCACACGGATCACACTGTGGCTCAGCCCACCCATAGACAGCACTGCCTTCCCTGGAGGAGGAACACCCATTTCTGGAGGTCTGCAGGGCATAGACATTAAATTACACTCTGTGTTACTAAACACAATGACACACATGGAAAGACTTGTCAGAGAGCAGTCCAAGATCAACACTGTCACTTATTCCTCTTTCCTCTGGCAAACAAAACATACAGCAGACAGAAGTGGCTTCAGAAGCCAGTTCTATCATAGGTCATGAAATACAGATTTTTTTAAACAGTAGACTGAGCCATCTACAGCCTTAGTGCATTGTCATTGTCGCAGCAGTACTGACACCTTAAAAAGAGACAGATGTGCTTTGGTAGAATATGACAACCACGTGAACTTGTGGGATACAGAGTCTGGATCCATTACAGCTTTTCTAGACTCTCACATTTCTCTATTTATTTTAAAAATATCTGTCAGTCTAATCCTTCTTCATGACTGATCAGCAGAAAGCTGTAAAATCCTACAGTTCTGTGTAAAAGAAGCACAAATCTCCCTCCTCTCCCTGCAGGATCAGAGTAGTGCAAAGCGTCGGCGGGTGGCTTTTGTTCAAATAAGGTGCAGTAACGGCATCTCACCTGCGGATGGCGACAGTCATGGCTTCTGAAGAACTGGCACATGGACAGATCACCTCAGGTCGCAGCCCACGTGCCTGAAACACGTTGAGGAAGGCGTCGCAGGAGGATATCGACCCTGTGGCAACACACACACATACGCACACACACACACATACACACACACGCACGCACGCGCATACAGAGGCAGTCAAACAGACATACAAGCAAATACCAACAAATCAATGATAATCTCTTGTGGCTTCAGGCTGTTTTTAAGGTTATTTTATTAAATGAGAATCTGCATGTGGCCTCACATGGGTTAGCTCCATCGGCTACGATGAGCATGCGTAGGGAACTCAGGCTGATGTCTCTCTGGTCTCTCTGGGCCAGCAGAGACCAGTGCATGTCCCGCGACTTCACCACTGCAACCCGTGCTGCACAGGGGACACAAAGACAAAGAGACAGGCTTACAAAAGAATCACCCAATCAACACCGCTGTCATCCAGCTTGACAGCCAATCACAGATCACAAACTATGACAGCAAATAGCAACACAGTCTGACTCAGTTGCTGACAGGTGACTCAGCTAAGCTTGAACAAGAGAGGAGATGAATGTTATTCAGTGATGCAGGCCTCCTGTCCTCGACCTCCACCGTGCTAATACAACTGAACTAGAAATCAGTGGTCCAACAAACAATTGCTTTAATCCATCCACTCCTGTCACATGTGAGAATCAAAACGGTTATTAGAAACAGACTCCCTGTGGAAGCTTAACTTGGCCTTACACAGGCTTGCAGACTAGAACAATAACAAAATGTTGGTAAAGTATCATTTCACCATCATATAAGCTATCAAAGCATTTTCGTCAAGGTACTTCATGTGAAAAACCTATACTGTCCTGTATCTGTGCTACTGTACTTCGCAGTCTTGATACAATGCACTTTAATCAATACTATAAACAGAAGATGCAGCAAGCAATATAACTGTGAAAAGTAACAAACGTCGAAGTGGACTGAGCCGCACCTTTGTATGTGTGAACCTTCTGTATCCAAGAGAGAGGGTTGACTTTCATCAGGGAGTAAGGTATGCTGATCACGTGCATCCGATTCATGACGCTCTGCCATGAGAACAGACATCAAGCTTCACATCAGCACCAAAATATGTCAGAAGTGTGTTTTAACTACATGATGGCACTAAAAGCTGCAGGTCATGACAAGATTTTATCGCTTACTGTTAAGAGAATAAATGAAAGTGTGAGTGAGTGTTTGTGCTGCTGCTTTGTCATTTTAGGGATTTAAACTTGCAACAGCAGGTCATATATTTGCTGTGTGTAAATCCCACTGCATTTTTGAAACCAGCTAATCAAAGCTTGGTTGAGTATGTGTTGGAAGAAACAGAATATTTTTAGAGGTTTCAACCTCTTGAGTTATGAAATGAGTTATGAAATGTTTCTGCCCATCAGGACTTCATTAGTTTGAATGTATTTACATACTGATATAGGGAAGAAGTCACTCAGATAAATCAGACTTTTTATCAGCAAACTGAGCACGAATCTCCTCTATTTCTGATTATATAACCCATCTATTAGCTCTATCAGAGGCTTCAAGACCACTCACAGTAAGAACCCCATGCCATAATCCTGCTTCTCTCTTGAAGTCCAGCACGTTGGTTATGGTCTCAGCTGCAAATCAAAAAGGAGATTTTGCAATGGTTAGAAGACAAAAAGAGTTTGAGACATTCCTCAATCAATCAGATATCATCCTGTTGCTTTTAGCACAAACCAAGTCCTGTAAAGATGGAGTTAATCCTGATTGTAGCAGTACTGGACTGAGTGAAGCACCAAACTATGTCTCAGAAACAGACCTGGAGAGTGCCTCGAGGCTGCTAGTGTAGTTAGAAGTTATTTAGAGCAAAACTGGGACACTGGAGGAGAGGAGGTGCCTCACGTTCTGTTTCTTTTTAAGCAGACCTGACCCAGGTCTGACAAAAAGAAACACCAACAGCTGACTTGACTGTAATTACACTCTGATAGGATCTGTGAGCAATGTGAAGGGAAAATTCAATGTATTTATTGTGCTTATTTAAAAGGGACAGTGTGCAGCTTGGACATAAATGTTTCCCTTTGATGGACTGTACCACATTATAGCTTCAAGCTAATTCACATTTTTCAGTCCCTTGGCAGGTTGGACCAAAAAAACCCAACACAATAACAAACAGCACAGAGTAAAAACTAAAGACAAATGTATGTTTGTCAAATAAGAGCAAGTCATGGAGACCAAAAGGCAGAATATCAAAATCTGCGACTGCAGAGCTAAGCAGCTTTTAACAGACTTTTAAAGTTGACTTTGAAAGTGCTGATAGAGATGCAGCTCCTCATATCGGTGTTCCATTGATTTGTGGCTGTTACAGAGAGAGCTGACTGTCACAATGCAGTGTGGAAAAATGGTATGGTACAATCTGGTACAAATGCTATTATCTATAATATCATACATTATAAAATAGGTTCAATGAAGGTGCCCTGTGTTGCTTAATCTGCAGTATGAATAAGAAAAAACAACAAATCAAGCCTAAGGTATAGTACATGTCTTTCGTTGGATATTCCTACATTTTTATCATTGCTAAAGCTGGTTTAGTGCTCTCTCTTTCACTTTCTCTCTCCCTCTCTCGATCTCTCTATCTCTCTTTACCAACTGGGTGCTTTTCTCCATGTCATAGCAATGAATAAATCGAGAAAACACAGAAGTATAAAAATGAAGTACTGAGAAGTAAATGCAAAGTGTTCTTCTAACCTTCAGTGTAGCCGCAGGCCTGTGTGAGAGCATGACAGTGAGCTAGCATGGCTGAGTGGGACACTGTTATCCCCATAGTGCTTCCTTCCTTGCTGGTTTTATACTGGATGTAAGAAACACGGAAAAACATTTGAACAATTTCATTCTGAAAAATGAGACATGGATTATATGAAAAAGAAGAGTACCTAATTATTAGTGGATCAAAAACATAAAAAATACATAGAATATCAATTATTTAAATGAAAATATAATAAACCGTTGAATTAAATAAATCTTTGTTTTATTGGTAGCATCAGAGAAAGTACACTTACCTCTATGTAGGCTATGTCATTACTAGCTTCCCGTATTGGAGGATGCCAGTCTTTTGGAGGCTTCACAACATGTTTTCCATCTGTCACAAACCACAGCAACCGCGGCCAGCCTGCAGAGACAGAAGACGTGAAATCAGCTCAAACCAAATGAACCTACACAGGCAGACACTCAAAATGAAAGCAAAACAGGCCGTACCTTTAAAAGTGGCTACCTCCCCTGTCTGTGCTTTAGGCAAGCCTTTCTGACAGGCATCAGTGGTCAGTGCCAACGTGACGCCACAGCTGCCCAACAGAAAGCCAATCTGTTGACTTCCTGCATCCTGGGGGACCAAAGAGGATGATAAACTGAAGTTCATACTGTCAAAACATTGGCAAACAGTGTCTGTCACACAATTATCAACTATTAAGAAATATGAAATCCTGAGCATAAAGGCTTTGAAGAAAGATGCTCAGAGGGAATGTGGCAATTGTAGCAGAGAGAGAAAGAAGGATGATGACTGAAGAAGAAGAAACCTCAGAGCATCATACATCAAAGCAGCAGCAGGTAAGAAAGCAGAGTGACGGCCAATCACTATTAAAAACTCCACCGCAGAGCATCAAAGCTCAATCGTAGCAGGGATGAAGCCCAAGATCTGACAGATGCTCACTCATATTTGATTGGCTGTGCAAATTAGCTTACAGCTAGACTCGTGCTGAGCAAACCATACTGTGCAAAAAAGCAAAAAAAAGTGGGGGAATAAGAGAGAGAGAGGAAGAAAAAGGAGGTAGAAAAAGAAAGAGGCATAGAAAGAGAGAGGAAGGAAAAATGTGAGTTGGTAGAGTGAGTGAACAGGTTTCTGACACCAGAGAACAGTTGGCCTGTGATCTAATATTTTGACTGGAATTACACATCATTTCACCTCATTCAAATCTCATTAATTACAGCACAGCGTCTGCAAACAGCATGCTTATAAAGACAATCAAGAACAGGCATTAATATTCAGCCTGTGTAACTAATGTGGATGAATTTGGTTCAGCTTGAGCTGATGGATGTGTAGGAAACTGCAATGCATTGTAACACTCCGTAAATTAGAATATTTGAAGGTAATGCTGCAGCTGCAGTTGGAACCATAGAACATATTACCAAGAAGTTAGAGCTTCTTTGGGACATATTCTGGGATACGATTAACTGTAAATATCTAGATCGAAACAACATCTTGCATCTCCTTCTATCGTTGAGGGGTCAAATGTCCAGCAGGGGTCACTACTGCTCTTCACTGCTTCTGTACATACTAAAAATATTCATACCCTCCCAGGAGATGGTATTTTGTATTTGGCTTTACCTTTCTGGTCAGTGGCACTTCAATAGGCACAGGCACCAGCTCTGCCAGGAGGCAGCCATAGAAGGCCACCATGAACATCACTGGGTCATTGTTGGGGAAAACAAGTGCAACCTGCAGGCGTATCACAGACAAGATACCTTAGGGTATGATATGTTTTACGTAAAAGAAATGCATGGTGTGCAGCAAATATCATGAAACCAAACATTTGCTGTCCTTTGCAAGTAATGAGGCAGTGATAATGTATTTGTAACAAGTTTTTGGTTGAAAATAGAGCACCAAAATGCAACCTTCTGTAAGGGAACAACCAGAAATATCAAGAATTTAAGTACACTTATCTCACAACTTACTCTATCTCCAGGCATGAGCAAAGGCTCATTTCTCGTGCTCAGCTTGTTCAGAAGAGTGTAGGCCAGTTTCTGACTGCGAGTCCACAGTTTACCTGCAAAGGCAAATGTACAGTATCAAATGCTTCATTTGATTTAGCAACGTTAGACCCATAGATCAACATACATCAAGTCACAAAGAATGGATGACGAGAGGTGATATTGTTTTCCATTTCCATTGTTAATTCAGGGACAATCATCACAGGTTGGCACCTACCATAGGTGAGTGTGTAGACGGGTTTGCCAGCATTGTCGAGAGCAGTCAGACAGGGGCTCTTGGGCTGAGTGGTCCCCCACCTTTGTAAGGCTGCTGGCAAGGAGGGAGGCCACTTGTTGACCACCCCGAGATGCTCTCCTTCCAGGGGACTCATCTGCTGGCCTTCTGGCTTTGGCTGGTTGGGATCTGGCTCCTGGACTAAATACATGGGGAAGAGAAAGGGGCTTCAGTGTGAGGGTGGTTCAATGGGTACTTAGAGCGACAAAGCAGAACTAGCTCCTGGTGTACTGGTGCTATCCGAGCCCTGGACTCTCTCAAAGGAAGCAGGGTAGTAAAAGGAGCGTGGAAATTGAAAGACAATGAGAAGATAGAGGATTAAGGATGAGCTCTGCTCTGTCCTTATCTGTCTCAGTTGTCTCAGATACCAGTTCCTGGGAAACTTACTGAGCTATGGCTTACTGAAAGGCAGTATTATCTGTCCACCTTCCCTTCCTTCAAGCACCCTTTGATTTGACTTCCGTCTCCCCATCACTATTCGCCCCTCACACTCTCCTGAACTCTGCTAAGTGGAATTCAGAGCTGTTTAACTGAGCTGGAAAGATGTCCTTGCCAAATAAAACACTTCTATCAGGAGCAGATAATGCCCATCCTGCTAAGATTTCAGCTTTGAGTGTTTGTTCTGCTCACAACAAGCAGACCACCGAGGTTTGCCACAGTTTCTGTGCCAAAGTGACAAAGGCTTTACAATAACCTGCTAATGTACAGTATTACTATACTTGCTGCTTATTCATTTTCACAGTGTTTATTCAGTTTGGCAGACTACCATCCAAAACCCACGATGGGCTGGTTGGAATGGAGGAAATGGTTAGACGGGGTTGGTCCACCGTGTGTGTGTTTCTGTACACAGTATTCCCTCACCACTCCCTAAGCACACCTGGTGGTCTCAGCTCCACCCAGAGACAAAATAACAACCACTGATCTAAAAATGTACCTTGACTGTTTATTTGTGAGGCGTGGTGAGATAAATGTGACAGTTTTACCTCAGCTGCAACAAGAATTTGATAAATAACCAATACTGATGCCAGAAAACTCCATGGAAAGCTCCAAAAAACATTAAAGCTGAAGTGGATGTCACCCTCAAAAGAGCAGGGGTGTCTGTATTTAATACTGAAGTCTCTGATCAGTATGCTGATCACACCACAGAGAGAGGGATGCCTTTTTCACAATTTATTGATTTAATAGAAGCAATGTAATTACTTTCAGTCCAGCTTACCATCCAAAAGCTCCTCAAAATCGTCAACAAAGAACTCTCGCAACGGCGGTCGCTTTGGTCTCTTCAGAGTGTTGAGCAGCTGCTGGATTTTGGAGGAGACGCGACTGTTGACTGGAACACCTACACAATGAGATTGGAGGGGATGAAAAGGAAAAGATAGGGGGGAAATAAACATGGCAAGACAAGGATATGGAAATAAATACAGACATGAAAAGGGAGAATACCAGGGTGGAAACAGATGGGGGAGGGGGGATACAGTAGCGAAAGACATGCAGGCAGATTGATTGAGAGATTGATGCAATACAAGGAAGGGGACAGATGAGGGGAGGACAGATTAGAAAAGACAAGAGAAAAGGTCAGTGTGGTGTTCTAATGAGACACAGAGGACAACCTCTGTCACTCACACTGCAGCAGACAACATAACAGTGGACCTGGAGTGACTGTAGAGTCCCCTGGAGGTCAAAGGTTGCTATCTTTTAGTCACTGTTGAATCACTGACAAATCTCACAGGCTAAACAAGTCAGGAAATCAGGAGCCTCCTCGCCTGCTGCCTCGCAACAAAGATGCCTTCTCTGCAATAAGTGATTCATAAGGTCTCTCAAAAGGTGTCTGTTTCACATACACTGCAAAATTCACCATTGTGGAAGGCTAAAATTAACTACACCCCAGTCAAGTCAAAAAATATATACACACTGTATATTAATACATTACTGAGAAAGCATAAGAACAGAGACATGGACCTTTCTAAAGACATAACAACATGAATGAAGGAGCAGGGCAGCAAAGAAAAAGAGAGAAACAGACTAAGAATAAGAAAAAAGGGGAAATGTCTCTGTATTTGTGTGTTTCCCTCACATTTTGGAATGGGTATATGCAGACTATGATCATCATTGGACACCATTCCTCCATATGAATTCATACTTAGTCTGGGAGGGGTGGTCTGTGTCAGACATTCCAGACAGCCACAGGAGACGAAGGCCACAGCTGCACGCAGCTTGCCTGATCTGTCTTACTATAATAAGCCCAGCTGAGACAGACCCTGTGCCTCCTCGTGCAGGGACAGATGTGCTGGGAGTAGATGTGTGGGGGTCAGCACTGCACCTGATGGGCCAATTAGAAAGCCCCAGACACACAGGATTACATCTGAGGGCCCTGAACCCCACCCACTCAAGGGCCTTGATCATTAATATCACAGCCAGCCAGGAACCGCCTGTGATCAAGACTATAATTAACGTATTCATTTCATAATTTATCCATCCACAGCATTAAATTACTGCAGCAAACACAGTCTTCACAGCAATTTGTATACACAGTAAATTGAATTTACTGTACCAACAAGCTAAGCCCTGGCCTTATTCTATAGTTTTCCCATTGGTAATGAATCCCATGGAAAGACAAAAACCAACAATGTGTTAGTCTCTAAATATTTTAGACTTCCCTACCGTTTCTGTGGCTCTAAATCCAAAATGTATGCGTTCCCACTGAAGATGCAATTTTTTAAAGATTGTTCACAATATATAGCAGTGACATGTGGGCCACATCCAGGCCACCAAAGCTTTGCAACAGTCCCGCCAAATATTAATGACTTCAGAAACTGCGCGCATCTAATGTTACTCATCAGTGGCGGAGGCCCTGTCCGTCCTAAGGGTGATATAAATTAGCTTGCTAACCCCTGGCAACAAGCCATAAAGTCCTTAATTTGTAGTTCATCCACTCTACAGAATCGGGTTATTCTCTAACACCATCCTATCTACTCTGTGAACCCACCATCAAACCGCTTGGGCTTGGCTCGTGGACTGGTCATTCCCTGGAGCCGACAGCAGCGCACTTGCCGGATACAGGAGGCAACTCTGGAGTTGTTGGAGAATCACTAAGCTTGTTCATTAGATGCAAGAGTATTTTTGTTTGCTTTTTGTTGAGATGAGAACTCATTAAGTGGTAGTTGAACTGTGGGTTTTATATTGAGGACTTACTTCAACTTTAGCTGAGGTATGAGATAATTTAAGAGCATTAATTACCTACTTATCATCATTGACGTTGCATATTTTTAGGAATCTGTCGACCTGATAAAGACTAAAAATTAATTTTGTAAGAATGTCAAAACACTGAAACAATAATAGGTTAATTAGGCATAAATAAATGTATCTATTTTTGTATTTTTTTTAAGTCTGGCCCCCACAGTGTCTGCTTTAGAAAAATTCTGGCCTTTGAACAAATATACCTGAGGACTCCTGCTATATATTTTCATTTTCAGTAAGTTATTTCCTAAAATAGCAGGTCATTATAGCATTTGTCAAATGTCACTCAAGACAGAGAAAACATTGGATTTGTTTGGCACTATTTTCAACCATGGATTAATACACATCTTGAGTATTTACGGCACAAGAATTTATTTTGGGTCAATGTGGCATTGACCCAAAATAAATTACAGTGCCCATGTTTATGTTTTTTTGGTCAACAATGGAGCTCTATGGCTCAAAGGATATATATCAGACTTTGGGCACACACACAATACTTGTTAGTAGGATTAATCCACTGTTGGTTTTGGTCCTATCATGGGATTTGCTGGCAGAAATGCACCACAATGTGCATGTACAGAAAACAGGACATACAGTGTCGCTACCCATGTACAGATGGAAGTCAAGTTACTGTGTGGCATGTTTTCTACACCTAACTATGTGTCGTTGTTAAAATGGAAACAGTGCTAGACAGCCTCCATCAAAGAACCCATTGTGTAGCCGCAGGCCAACAGGCTTGTGTAACAGAATGTCGTGAGAAACAAACTGACAAGTCTTCACGTCGCAGTGCGAGCACAGAAATCGGTATGTCAACATGCAAATTATTTACAACCACCAAACACACAATCTGCTTAAATGTGATCGATTTTAAAGAGCATTTAGGATAGACATTGTTTAAAGACACTGTAAATACTTTTAGCCTTCTGTAAGGGAACGACTAGAACTTGTAGCCTTTTGAAACACACTTAGTTATACACACACACACACATACACACACCCACGCACACACAGGAATCTAATGACTGAATTCACTGTAACTTGCATATATTTTTGGAAAACACACAGGGTTTGGACAAGCGCTAGACCTGACAGTGGATGCGAAGGCAGAAACACAAACACACACACCAACAAACACAAATGCACACACAGCAGAGTGCACATTGAGCTGACTGCCACAGAGTTGGAGGAACAGTTATAAATACCATCCATTAAACAGAGGGATCCTTCACCTCTCCACTCACAGCCTGGAGGAGAGACACATCAGGATGTCAATGAAACAGTCCTGTTAACTTTGTGTATGTAAATGTGTGAATGTGTGATAGAGAAATCTACCAGCAGCCAGACGTAGGTGAGAGTAGACAGACTGTTGTTGTTGTACCATAACAACAACAAGGATGGGATTTTCTGCTGTAGTTATTTTTGTCATTTTTTTAATGACCCATGTGGGAAAACTTGCATAGGAAGTGCGGTTTGAAACATCTTGAATACCAAACAGCCAAAGAGAAGCAGATAAAAACAACACAGTTTAAATCTTTTAAAAAGCCATAGATTTAACAAACAAATCCCTTCCCCTTCATGTGTCAAGCCAGGTGGGCTGGTTTAACATTCATTAGCAGTGACAACCAAGAACGCACACATTCTTATTGACAGAGGATGGATTGCAGGAAGGCAATAGCTCTGCCGAAGTTGTGTTCCAGTTTTCTGGCTGCTATGAAGCAGCATTCCAGGCGTGATGCTGAATGAATGAAGATGGAGGGGAGACAGGAACACATACTGGCCTGGTCAACCAGATTGTCATCTATAGCAACTCTCTGAAGACAATAAACTTGGTGCATATATCGTAAAAACATCTATCTTAACGCATTAGTTTTTTCCAAAGGTAGATAACTAGTAATGTCACAAGATATTCTTTACCTTTTCAGGACTCAAAATAAACAGTGTTCCTATATAAATCATTATCAATTGAGTGTTTTTACTAGTGTCAACGACATGTTAAGCATTAACGCAGAAACGTGATTTTGAAACATGTGTTTTTGTGCAGTGTTACCATGACAACACACAATGGTCAGTCAGCAGCGTGTGCCAGTCTGACAGGCAGGCTGACTGAGGAGAGGACAGAGGGACAGACAGCAGGGGAGACAGGGAGGTGACTGTGTGCATGTGCGTGTGCATGTGTGTGTGTGTGAATGAGCAGGAAACTCACCATCTGCAGTCTCCATGACGCTGGTGTGATGGTTGTAGCCCCGGGAAACGCCTCGCACCGAGGCCACCTGGGGCCGCTCCGTGTGGAGCGTGGAGCGCTCCGACAACCCTGTCACATCGGGGGGCGCTGAGTGGTTATCTGTGATGAGTGGGGTGTCGGTGGTTAAAGGGTCAAACGCCAAGCCTACTTTGGGCTGTCGATACTAAATTAAAATCTAATTCATACGCTTGCAAACAGCTTAGGAATCTGATTGAGGGGCTGGAAGCCTTTCTGTCATCTGCAAGTGAAGTATTTAACTGCTTCAACCATAGACAGTACAATAAATAGTGGAAGTAGCCACCGTGACATCACCCAATTGTTTGTAGATTGGCATTTTGAGGCCTTGAGTTTAGCATTATGGCTGTCACCATATTGTTTTTTTGGAGCCAGAAGTGACCACATTTGCAAGAGAGAGTAGAGCTGGGTAGGATATGCATTGCTACACCTCTATCCTGATTGGGCTTGACTGAGAACCTGAGGACATGCCGTGGTAGCGACTTGTCAATTACAATGTACTCACACCCATAAGCATATCCTGCTTATGGCCTATTTTTACTCTAAATGGGACCATAATTTACAAAATGAACATTATGCTGCATTGAAGAAAACTTGAAACCAGCGATTAAGACCATAAACTCATTAAGAAAATGTTTACTGAGGTAATAAATTATGTGAAAAGCTGGGTCATTTACTAATAAGGAAACACACAATCAGACTTTCTTTGGCAACCGGTGGAGCCCCATGCTGGCAAGAATTTCACCTGACTGGCTTTACTTTTCAGACCTGGATGCTCCGTCCACTTACTATACTGTCTATGATTTTAACAAGGGTTTCACATTTTGCCTTCACTTAAACTACCTACAATGAAAATGAATGAATGTTTCTATTCAGCAGATACATTCCCCTCAAAGTGTAACCTATCCACTGAGAACAAGATGTCTGTGAAATCTGATTAACAAGTCTTAGGACATTGTGGGTACAGGTTTACCCATTAAAGTGGCCCTGGGGAATAGGTGCTTTGGTACGATGTGGTGGGAACTGGGTTTAAAATTTAACCTTTAACTAAAGCGCTATGGTAACACAGTCTTGTTGGACTACATAAAACATGTGATTTCAAAACCAAAGGCCATATTTGTTATTACCATCCATACTACCCTAAAATGTTGCCCAAGCATGACTCTACTAACCAGTGTCTATTGCGGAAGTGAATCATAGGCAGAATAAGAGTTTGAGCCGCCAAGGAACGGGATAATATGGAAGATATATTTACAGCTCCATTCAGCACTAGTCACTGCTGCTACTTTATGACAGCAACCTTGAGAAGAGACAAGCTGGACAGAAATCAGACAGCTTCATCCTAATGGGATATCGCTCTGCCAGCAACACGTACAGACACCCATGAACACACACACAAGCATGCACGCACACGCACACATTCACACACGCACGCACGCATGCACACACGCACACACACACAGTAAGACACCATCTCACTTTTCTGCTGCGGAGAGACGGATGGAGATAAATCCCCTGAATCTCATTAACTAGCTTGTGACACTCGCATGGTAACATGGAATGAGGAGCTTTGACAGGGAAGTGGCCGTGAACCCTTTCACATGACTGAATGACAGTGAGATGGCAGACGAAGACGACTAATTAGTAGAGAGCCTCAAATTAAAACTCTGTCACTGGTTCCCTTTGTCTTGTCTCATCAAGTGCTTTTGTGTGTCTGGAGGGATACAGCTGTAGCAGATGCGTAAGACACCGCTGTCTGTTTGCGATTGAGCTACACTTGCAGAAAAAGTCTGTGTCATAATACAGTCATCTTGGATATGACGAAAAATTCGGATTGGCTGGCAATAACATAACGCACCAACCTTCTGCTGACATCAGCATGTGTAACACAACGGAAAAAAGTAAAAAGATTCAGATCTGTATTTATAAGCTTAAAACCATACAGTTAAGCAGGAGGATCTGCAGGTTTGTTAAAGGTCGGTTTGCAAATGTAATTTTACTCCAATGAAATCTGAATCAGGATTCTTCCACTTACATGCTATATGTAGGAAATGCTTTTAAAGATCTAATACTGCTTCCTTGCTTGAAAACTTTATCTCATTTTAGTTCTACAATACCTTCCGATTTCATCTTACAAGCAAGTGACACACATTTTTAATTTCTCCGAATAGATTGAGGATGATTAATGTAAAAGTATTCACCCCTGGAGTGACTGGAGGAGAGCGATGCATCAATTAGAAAGGGGACAAGAACATACAGATCGGCCAACTGAAATGTGATGCTGCGTGAGACTGCGTGCGTGTGTGTCACTGACCTAGCTGGGTGTGTGCCATAAGATCGGCCAGTGCGGTAGCTGCTGCGTTGGCGTTGAGGGCTGCGTGGGCAGTGGTGTTGGTGGTGGTGACGGATCTCCCTCCCGGGTGGGATGAGGTGGATGACGCGGAGGATGAAGTGGACGAACCCTGGATGACACGGTTAAACCAGTGCTCAACGGCTGGGTGGCCGTGGCCCTGGTAGGGCGTGGAGGTGGCCAGACGTCCCTGCCGGCGCAGTGAGCCCTCGTCTTCCGACGCTGAGGAGGTGTCTGTGTTTGACAGGTCAAGACAGGGCAGCGTCACAACAGTGGAAAAAGACATGGGGCTGTCTGCAATGTAACCAGGAAAATAGCCAAGCTGGTGAAACTAGCAATGGATGATTGCAGGATTTATATAATATGCAGATGATACATTTTTCTACTTATACATACTGGAGTGAGTACATATAAGGTTGTGGGATGGCCAGATGATTTCGATGGAGATGATGTAAGGCTGAGAGATGCTTGTTTTTAAATATTCCATCACTGGTAGAGTCTGTATTAGATTGCCTTTAAAAGTAGCCATGCTATCACACAGCCATAAAGACAACCCACTGCAACTCTATGTGGACTATATATGAATGACAGAGTGTGAAAGCTCAGTGTGTTTCATATTTGTAGACAATGAAAAAATTGGGTGCTGTGGGAAAACAAAATGTTGGAGGTTGTGTTTTTATACACTGAAAGTAGACAGTAAAATTAATCAAATAAATAGAACTAAAAAAAGGCAGCTTTTTACGTCTACAGTAGGTCTTGCTAGAAAACTAGGCAGCTATACGAACGTATAAATCTCATGCGTGTTGAATGACAGTCCTTAAAACTATTGATGTTCAAGACAAAAAAGATTTTCCTTTTGGTATGTTAGTGCATTACATATTATCTAACCCATTGTGGTAATCCTATTTGAAGTTGTTGCTTCAAAAACAATTGTAAAAATACATACATACTGTTCTTGCATACAATACATACACACACTATTTCAATAGCCTAAACAAATTTCCTATCTAATAAATCTATCTGGAGTCAAACCCAGTCACTGATGATTTTACTGCCTCTCCCTTGAGGCAACTGTGAGCAGTTGGTCTCAGCAAAAATAGCCCAAACAGGAGCAACTTCAAAGCAAGGCAAGGATCATTCAAACTGAACACATTCCAATTCATCTACTAAGCTCCCAGAAATGTCTGTTCTTTCGACAGGATCAGTGAAGTTACACAACAGCAGGCCAGTCTGAGATTTGCATTCTGCAGAGGACTGAGTGCAATGAAAGGGCTAAACGGGCTTAGGCATCATCTACTTGAGAAAATTAAATACTCAGGTTATAAACAACTGACCAATAAAGGTCACACTTTCCCCCATTATTCATCACTGGCAAAATAAACAGCAGTGGCTGCTCTGCAGCCCCTGTAAAAAGTACAAAACTCATTCACACATCTCAAAATATTACAATATACAATATATTACGTGTCTGAGCATACTTTACAAAAGAAAGCCTTAATGATATGGAAAACCAAGTCCCAACCTTATTCCACTGAGAGGATGAGAGATTTAGAAAACAGAAATTAAGCCTGTGTGGATACGTGACCTGAGCCCGATGGGTGCAGACAAAAATTTAGAAAATGATGTATGGGTTTGGTCGCATCAACTGGGCTAGCCTTACCGACATAGTGCTCTAAAGTTCTAATCAATTAATGAAAATAAAGTGCAAAAATAAATAAAAATTAACTTCTACGTGCTGGGGTCTGTTATATATATGTAACAACAGATTTCAGGCAACAAATAACCTGTATTCATGTGGCATAGTAAAAGGATGAAGATATTAGACACAATTTGTCAACAGGGAAGTTTAAAAATCGCAGGGAAATCAATGGTATGGCAGTTGGTTATGTAAAACGTAAAACCTGTCAGGCTCTAATGAGACATGACAGCAAGAAGACTGGGAATTCAGCCCTGCAGCAACATGTGGACAGAGGGTACAGGGTGCAGGCTGAACGAATGCATGACAGCAAAATATCAAACTCAGTGCTTCAGCAGACATTAAATCCATCAGGGGTTTAGGGTTCGGCTTGGATACAAATAACACAATGCCTGTGGGGTTCAGGTCGGGCTCAGTTACTATTTTCTTGGACCTGGGTTGAGTTCGGACCAAAAAAAGCTTCCCAAGCTGCACTCTAGTGTGATATCAGCATGTGACTGATGATGTATTCTAAACAAACGAGTCCTCATGTGATTAATTTGCCTCCTAATCACTCACAGTACAAAGTTACGAGTAAAGTCCATCGATTGAGAAACTAATAAAACCACTGCATTTTCAGTCTTTCTCATGGCCTTGCAGACGCTGTCAGAGGTTTGATTATAACATGCTAAAATGTAATATCTCTACAACCAGCAGACTCACGGGGGTTATCTTGCATTTATGATGTTGCTGTTTGTTATTCCTCTGCCTCCCTCCAATCTCTCTCCCTATCTCAGTAACCTTGACACAGTTAGACAGACGGAGAAGGAAAGAGGGGGTCAGAGAATAAATGCAAAGCAGGAACAGAGAGGTGGAAAGAATGGGAAAGAAATTGAAAGAGAAAAAGAGGTATTAGTCACAGATAAAAAGAAAAAGCAAGAATAGATAGTGAAGAGTGAGCCAGACAAAAACAGGCAGTGATGGAGGATTTGGAGGCAGGGAGGGATGTAAAAGAGAGGAAACCTAAGCAGACACAGTAGCAGATCTGCTGTGATCTCAGTTATTCTAGTGCAGCAAGAAAATACTGTGTTCTAGCAAACAAGATACATTAATCAAGCTTCAGTGCAGCAGTTAAAAACTTTACTGACTTGTTTCAACAGAAAATCGAATCATTTCTATCAGCTTAAGCAACATCATAATGGATGGTTCCTGAAAGTGACAATTACTATACTGACTATGCAAAAATAGCATCCTACATATTGTAGACTCCAGATTCAATCTATCCTTCATCTATGTAGTATAAATAGTAAACTGATTTTATGGATCTGCTAGTACTGAAAACAATATTAAGAGGCCGTACTTAGGCACAGGAGTGCTTGGAGCTAAATGTAAGCAGGCTAACATGCTCACAATGCCAAGCAGGTACAATATTTATAATGTTCATGATTAATGCTAACATTTGATAATGAGCATTTTATGCAAAGTATGGCTGAGACTGATGAGAATGTCATTAGTTGGCTTTGGTTTTGGTTCTAAAACAAAGTCCTGGACAACTACAAACTTCGACCTGATGGTTTACCTGATGGTAGATGAAACGTCAGGAGGATCACCCAAGTGATTACAATTCATGCTGAGGGGATATTTCAGTCAAAACCACAAACGTGATCCTTGTGGCCGTGCTAGAGGAAAAGTCAGAGGATCACCAAAGTCAACTTCATCCTTCGGGGACAAAGACTGTCTGTCCCAGATTTCATGGCAGTCTATCCAATAGCTGTTGAGATAATTAAGTCTGGAGCAAAGTGGCCGACTAACCAACTGACTGATAAACCAACTTTGCCATCTGTAGGGCAATGCCAGGTTGGGTATTTATAAATGTGGTTTTTGCATTTTTTCCAAATATGAGTTCCAATATTGGGCACAGTGGTGCTTGCATAACAGTGCAAAGAAGGAAGCATACATCTACTCATGGATGAGAGGCTGAGAGAGGCTGCACAGTCATACGGCTGGCCAGTGTCGTCAGGTAGAAAGAAAATAGTTCCTACATGAAACTGCAGACAACAAGGTCTGTGGATTGTCTTGAGAAACCTGGTCATGATTTCTGGAAAGAGACATTGTTGTTGAGTTTTTCCAAATGTATTTTTTGGCTCTTTGAGCAACACAAGTGCATACACTTTAAATGGATACATTCAAAGTAGCTGGTTGTGGCTATTTAAATGCTTCTGCCATCCAGTAATGCTTCATTGTATTGAATGACAGGTCTGGCAGTATAAAAATGATTTTGCTTATATTAGTGCTGGTTCTTCAAAATTAGACATGTGTAACTCAGCCACTGATGGAAATCAGATGTAAATCAACCACAGCAAATTACCAAGAATTCACTTTCATGTGAGTTAAATATGGATACCAACAATAGTGGGACCTGTTAATTACTCTACAGTGGCATTAGTGGCCAAAAACGCCACTAAATCACAGACAAAATGTTGAAATAACTAACCAACCAAGACACTGTGTGCACACCAACATTTGTAGCTGCCATGAGCCTTTTCTCCTTTTATACATAAAGCATGTGATTTTCGGGGTCTGTCTGACATACCTATGTACCTTATCCCAGTAGATTACAATAGATCACTCAGGGTGAATAAAAACAACCATGAAGAGCCCCCCTCCTTCTCCTGTTCAAACTTCAGTGTCTGAGCTCTTAATCCGTTTAGTCACTCCACCACTGTGTCCTCTCCCTTTACCCAAGACATGAGGCTCTAAGGCCCCCCACCAATTAACTCTTATACACCAATGACAAAGCCACTGCAGTGTTAGAGATATCATCAGTCAGATATCTTACTGACTGATGAAAAGATGAGAAGCTTTCTTTGTGAATTATCTGGGTAAAAACCCAAAACCCAAACCCCTAACCCTAACAACACAAAAGGCTTTTTTCGGCCTTGAAAATATCAACATAAAGAAGCTGCAGAATGCAGTAAAATAACAACTCTTCAAATTGACTGGCCCAAACGATTTAAACTGTTATAAAAGCAGGCGAAAGGTTGACATTTTGGGACCATGTTAAAAATCTGATTATGAACCCATTACGCAACTCACGTGGGAAGGTTTGCCAGGGAACACAACAGCAAGAACTGAGTCCTTTGTAGTCGTAAAGAATGGACACATTCATCAAAATGCACATTTCTTTTCAGTAGCGAATGCGTGGCAACATCATCTTCATTCACTGGACACAACAGAGTGTCAGCATCCTACACACCGATGCTCATGGGAACACATGCAAACAACCCAGTGTGAGCATAAACCATTGCTGTATGTGCACAGGATAATCTCTGTCCCGTGAACAGTGGGTTTAGAGGTCTCACCTGGCGGGGTGCATGCCTCAACAGAAGACTGAACTAACACAGATCGTCTCTTGGAGGGCATTGGCATCTTCCTCTCTTTGTACTTCGCCAAAGCTGCTTGGACGGCTTCTGTGTGCAAATCTAAGAGAACACATCAACACAGATTAGTTACAGTATGAAGGAAGAGCAGAAGTCATTTAAACGTTTGGGCAGTATGGACACGTGATTACCAGATCTGAAGCGTTCATCCCGGGTGTTGGCCGCCCGCGATTTGTTGTGTTTTGAACCTGGGAGAACAGCTTGACAGGAGGCCTGAATCCTGTTGTCAATTTGCAGAGAAGGATCTACGCCTGCAGAGAGTTAACACCAAAGCAGGGAGAGGACAGGTTATAAAAACACACAAATAATGCTCAAATGCAGAAATATCAATATCACGAATGTGAGCGCACATATTCTTTGCAGAATGTGCCTTGGACACAGAGAAATGCTGCTGAAAATTGCTCAACCAGATCAAGTATCCACAAGCTTAACGGTAATCCCCTATTTAGGATGCTTTCTTCTAATACAGTAACTTGGAGTTGAGAAAGTATTCGCTTTAATTAATCCAGCCTCTCTTGCAGCTTTCCAGTTGCCTCCCATCTTTCCAAGGGAAGCAAATGCAAATTACACAGACGCTACAGAGAAGAGGTGATTAAGCTCCATGAATGTCAAAAAGACAACATCTTCTAACAAGAGAGTTCTGAAATTATCAAATTCTCAACTCATCAACCTCTCTGTGGTCAGCGAGATGCAGGCAGTGATTCATCCTTTAGCTAACACAATTCTCATTTGAGCTTCATTAAGTAACTATTGGTTAGCATCAGAGGGGAAACCCAAGACTACCGCCGTTCACAGTTCAAGCTCTGTTAGTAGTCATCCATCATTGGCTTAAATTCTTCTTCACTTCTGCTCTTATACTGACGTTTTTGCAATATGTAGGAGGGATAAATGTAAAAGTGAAATGATGAGTTTGTATCCCATGACACACAGAGGATATAAAAATGTGACAAAATGAGATAATTTTACTATACATCACAAGTTTGATCCAGATTAATTTATCTGACTATTAATTATTGACAGAAAATCTTCACCTTCTCCCAAATATGGTTTGTACTGTAATCTTCTGCAGAGACCTAAATGCACATATAAATATGTAATATTAATACTGTATGCAATATGAACACACCCACTAAAGAAATGCATATCCCACAAATTGCTGTATTTCCATGTTCAGTAAAGACCTTAGCAGTTATTTTAGGCAGAGCTGAAGGACAACTTCACACACAATGGAACAGGAAGCTGTCAAAGGAACACTATGAACACTATACTATGACTCAAGAAAACATCTGAAAGTTTTATACGGTATATTTTCCTGAGGGTGGGACAAGGGAGGAACATAAAGTTTAAAAGGATGCTTCTGTTGTTTCATGGCTCTGTACCAACACAATACCAACTAGAGCCATGTTTCCACAGCCTCCTGCTAGTTTACACCTGTACTTGAAAGACTTATTACAACAAAACTGTCTTGTTTCTGATCCCTAAACACTGCATGTTTTAGATATGCATCAAAGCAGCAGCACAACAAATATCTAAATACATTACATTTTTGTGTGAGTGAAGTCCTACAGCCCCTGTGGAGGTGACAATATGGGATGACAACTAAAAAACTAACATCATAGGTTCAGGTTCACACTGCACAGGTATTATAAAGGGAACACAGTTAAATTAAACATAAAATATTTTTCTTTTATTCTGTTTATTTCCAATGAAACCTGCTAACAAGATGCAAATATGCAGAGGCACTAACCTCTTCTTATCTGGAGAATATGAGGGCATCTCTGCAGCATCACAATCATTTCTCATGGCATGCTGTGGGACATTTTATCTTATCAAAAGATTTCAGCACCTTCAATTTGGATATTGAACTTGGTTGGCCATAGTACAATTTTGATAACATTTTGATTAATTGTTCATCCCTACTGTTACCCTATCATTGACTAGTGACTGAAAATTTGTTAAACTTGATTAAGCTAAGATGAAAACCCATAACATCCTTTGTGTCTGAAACTGTAGTCACATTGTGGGTTAATAGAAGGTCTGCAAATGCACAAATTAACAGAGCCGCTAAACAGTATCTAGGACCAGACTGTGGGCATCTTTGAGGTTGCGGTGATGTTGCAACTTTTACTGACCTGTGACCAAATGAACCACACAGAGAAAACAGCCTTGTGAGTTTTACCACACATTCAAGCAGCTAGCTGGCTGGCCAGTCAGACACCCAGCCAGCCAGCCAGCCAGCCATCAGCTCGCCTAGCTTTTCAGCAGCAGCTTAGTGAGGATCAGTGAGCTCCACACTGTCAGCAACTCCCAGACAGCAGCAGCACACACACTGAAATGCTGAGCAACATTCACGCAGACTTCAACTAAATCTATTAAATTACACAAGCTTCAGATATTACACAAGGTTCAATAAGGCCTGAGGACATTTACGGAAGCATGGAGTCTGAATCACACACACACACAGACACACACACACGCACACACACACACACAGCATTCCCTGAGCATGCATGGACACATCAATATATGCTGGTCCCTTATATCGCACTGACAGCCCAGTCACACAACAGCCTTTCCCCTGCTCCCAGAGGAGAGGTCTATAAAACAAGCCAGGACACCAGGCCGGGTTGCTGGGCAGAACACACTTCAGAGACACACCACACTGAGCCAATCAGAGGCGTGCTCCATCACAATAGACATGGTTATTGGTTCACAGCGAACCCCTGATGAATTTTTAGCACCTGTCTGATGCCAACGCTTGCAGGCGTGGCGGCGGGCAACACGTGTGCCGTGTCTCACTTCCTAGAGAGCAAATCAGCTTCACTAATGACTTGCATCATGTTCTCAGTTGTATGACATGACATGGGCTTAACACTAACAAATGGATGGGAAATTCAGTTTGAAAGAACTGGGACTTAGAAACTGCATTCATCTTCAAAATGAAAACCACAAAAAGAACAATCACCACATACCTGTGTTCTCACCAGAAGGTACCAAAATTCCTCTACAGAGCTCAGTTTGATTCTGATAAACTTACATTTACTTGCTAATTTTTTCCTAGAAGTTTGACCTTCGACACCTCAATTATTTACTCTCAAATTTCACGGTGAAACCCAAAAACTAAAATAAAAAGAAAGGAAATTAATCTACTCTCTTATAGATCTGAACAACCTGGCTTTGTACACCTACACCGACCTATTGCATTTGGCACATGTACAGTCCTATGACAACAGTGACATATATGACTGTCAAACAGCTTATGAAACTTTGTATGGAGCTCAGAAGCCCACAGTTCATTGGTCTCCTATTTCAATCCTACCCACAGATTGATCGTGCTGGATGAAAGTGCCATTAATTCCCAACACATCCATGTGTTGTATATAACGAATCTCACCCACTCTATTTCTGTCCCATATCTATCACTTCCTTTCTTTAGGTGTTGGGATCCAGAATGAATGGACCTAACAATGAACAACAGACAGAAGACACATAAATCCATGATAACAAGGACAGAGAGGGAGCAAGAGAAAGACAGAATGAAAGAGATGATCCGCCCAAGCTAAATAACAGGCCTGCTAACTTCAGTGGAAAGCCTTGAACGAGCGGCCCACACCAGACTCTGGTTTCCACTGAGGCTTGGTGTTCTGATAGCAAGCCAAACCAAAGACTGCCATGGACCCTGGATAGAGGATGGGTAAGCATACAGCCAGCGACTCCTCTCCGGGATTCACCACAAACCACCTCGACCTTATAGTCTGCCCAAGGCTGCTGGGACTGACTGACTGCACGACTGGGGCTAAAAATACCCTGAATTGATATAAAAATGTAGCCCCCTACACAGTCAACAACCATAGACAGATAATAAGTAGCAACATGGAACACTTTACGCCTCCCTGTTTTTTAAAGTTGATACCTCTCTTCTCAAACACCCACAGCCTAAAACAGGATGGCAGGCACAAATTCACATGAACCAGCAATTAAAAAACAACAAAACATTCCTCTGAATAATTTACATTCTCCAAGAAGAAGTAACTTACCTAAAATGTATAATGACAACCTATCAAGAGCTTAGCATTTGCAAAATGAAAGCAACCAAATCTAGACCACTTATAATTCCAGCAGACACCTAATATTTCCATTACAGTATGTCTTCCTTGCCTGGTTGTTAGCACTTACTTTCATCTGAAGCCTACATACACTACGATATATGGCTGACGCAGGGCTATGGCATTAAGAACAGAGCCAAGGGTCATAGGACCTGAGGAATCAAGGACACACGAGCAGAGACATAGCTAAGCAGATAAATAAAGTATAGATGTGTCAAAAGCCTCCACAGTATTCTTCATCACAACTTTACGACCATGTGATGTTCTCTCTGTTATGTTTGATATCAAAAATATTCAATTTACTCCATTGAAAATATTCATCTTCTTCTGAATTTGTTTTGGCTTTGCTTTTATACTATTGAGGTTTCAGGATTTTATTTTGATTGGTTTATCTCTGCCCTTGTAGTTTTTTTTTTTCTCTAACTTGTCTCTGCAAGGTGTAATAGGATTTGCTTTATTTGAAAAAAGTAAACTGTGCTATATGTTGTATGCTATATATGAAGCTAATCCTATAATCATCATGATCAACATTCTAGGACACTTTTTCTCATTCTGTTTGCTCTTGCAAGGACACTATGCTAACCTAACAGGCAGCCAGAGCAAAGAAAAAACCTGTTTTGGACAGTAAATTTCCTGCAGGCCTGTGTGTCTTACCTTGTATCTGTGGGATGTACGGTGCCAACAGCTTGCCTCTTTTCTTCTCATAGCCCTTCTGAGTGATGTCTCCTGTACAGACAGAGACAGAGAAATACAGAGGAACAGACAGACAGAGAGAGAAGGGGGGGGGGATGAGTCATTAGCTCAGCCGTGCCCTGGTGGTGTGTGTGTGTGTGCGTGCACAAGTGCCTCAGGATTGCACTGCGAGTCTGGTTACACTGGCACCACGGGGCACCAGAGGAGAGGAGGGTTGCAGTGGCAGATGACCAGCTCTCACCCACTGGATGTCTGTCTCTCACAAATACACAGGAAGTGACCTTGTAATCGTTGGATATGTTAGCTGATAGATATGTAGTGTGGCGAAGTTCCTACTGAATAATACTTGAACGATAACATCGACAAGGCAAGGGGCATTTAAAAGGCTATTTGTCTGGTGCGTCTGGAACATTTTCCCTCCAAGCATTTTTACCAGAAGTAAAAATACTGCTGATGTCAGCATGAACTGAATCCGCCTCAGTTGTCTCCCCACACATAATTAAAAGGCGGTCTGTTAAATAAGATCGAGCTGCATGTTATTTTAATGGCCCTATTTGAAAGGACGTACAAGCTTTTCCAAGCCTGGAATTTAACTACAATAAACCAAGACGGAGAAAAATGAGGGCAGAGCAAGACCGAGACATAGAGTGAAAGTATAAGTAATACTATAGCTCTGTAGATGCCGTAAGGTCTATAGGTTAACTATGCACAATTGTATACATGACCCAATAATAACATACTTCATCATTATAGTGGAATGTACATTGCAATTTAGCAGTATGTTATTGATTCACATTAAATACACTTTAACTGTCAGTGTTATTACAAAATGCTATGTTTTCACTTATTCATTAAGTCACAGCTAGGCATCAATTCAGTTTTAGGACCACAGCACTGGCCTCATGATACCCAACAAAAACATGATTCCAATCTGCTTAACACAATGAGGTATACAGATTCTCTATTTGTGAAAAAGAGCACCCTGGTAGAGCAGTGGTAACTGCATTGACAGATACGATGAGTTCAGGTATCCAAATCTGTATCAGAAAAGGAAACATTCCATTGATCCATCCCTAGATGCGGAGAACGCAGAGCATGCAATGGCTTTTTATTGCCTTTGTTGCAAGAAAGAAACCAGTAAAATCCAGTGTTTCTGCAGTGTGACATAGCTAGACATAGCTAAACAAAGCTTATAACAACCATACTCATCACTTTAGTGCCACCAAAATTAAAAAATATTGAAACATCCATGTCCACATGGGACCTGTTTAAAACACAGAAGTAGGTCATTGACTAGTGTTTTGGCTGCTTGTGGTTGATTTGGGGATTTAAGATGTCACTGTGTCCCTGCATATCAGACACTGTGGTGGGCTGAGGCTGATTGGGTGGAGGCTTGCTCTTTTGCAGACAAAGAACATATTGATTCACTTAGAGAGGGATGACTGACAGCACCATACAAACTATGACTGTGTACATAACTATTCTCCCATATATGTTCTCTGACAGGCTCTAACACCACAAAAGATTGATGTAAAAAAAAAAAAGGACTGAAAGACAAGGGGCCTTGTGGAAAATATTCCAGTGAAACAGCCACTTGACATGACATACACATTGTTTTGGCCGGATGATAGAAATGCTCACGAAAATCACTGCAGTCCAATGAATAGGGAACGCACTGTGGCCTTTACGTTAATCTCTACAGGCTCTCAGTGGGGGTCTCAGGGTGGAGGTCAAG
Source organism: Chelmon rostratus (assembly GCF_017976325.1). NCBI lineage: Eukaryota > Metazoa > Chordata > Actinopteri > Chaetodontiformes > Chaetodontidae > Chelmon > Chelmon rostratus. The sequence continues at coordinate 15,222,489 of NC_055670.1, read as the reverse complement.
TGAAAAAGCAATAAGTTCAATAGGGCTATGTCAACAGAACAAATTGATTAAAATCCCCCCCTTGAAATCCATTTCTTCATCACTTGCTCCTATAGTGACGTGTTTAACCTTTATAATCATAAAAAGCATGTTGTGTAAACACTTTGCCCTCTCATGCAACACATCTTATGGCCTTCATATTGATACATCTTCTATTGAGCTATGTTGCTTTATCTCTGCCGGTTCTCTGTTGCTTAAGACTCTTGAACACAACAGTGTGGTAGTGTGAAGGCAGGTGTTGTTGGTCACACTGATTGCCGTGCTGCCCGTTGGTCCTGAGTCACCAGTAACAGCTGAATGCTTGCACTGTTAAATGTCCAGGAGAGCTGGAGGCTAGCAACAATACAAACGCTGTCCACAGGCCGAGCCGGCTGACCTGACACTGACTCTTTCTGGTGATAAGTGCCTCTGTTTGTATGTGTGTACAACAGTATAAGTCTGCGTGCATGCCAGTGTGTCCGAGTGTGCACACCACAGCAGCCAACCGGCCTGACAACCACACAATAGAGGGCTATTCTCCGAATTCTGGCTAGCGGCCTCCATGGCCAATCGGCCCCTGGCCCACACTGATCCATCAAGTTATGTCTCAGTGAACTAATCTTTTGATCTGAGAACAAACAGCTTCGTCATTAAATATGGAGGAATGAACTCAAGCATTCAATGGCAAACAATGACTCTCACCAAAACAAAAAACATCTGAAGCACCAAAGGATCACAATATTTCCTGCGCAAGTATGTATGAAGTGTGTGTTTGCATATGCTTGCACATATATTTATGTGTGCATGTGTGTGTGCTGAAAGTGTTATGCATTCACAGACAGACACTCCATTTCCCCTCTCTGCCTGAGCTTTGAGTGCCTCCATAAGGAAAAAAACGGGAGGATTCAAAGGTCAATATGTGGCCTGCTGCCTTGGGAATAACAGAGGGGAGAGGGGCAGGGATGCAGGGAAATGGAGAGATGAAAGGATGGATGGAGGGAAGCTTACCACCTATACCAAATTACATCGTCACAGGGGACAAGCTGTAACTTACAGTATATTTACGGCAGAGTGGGAAACACTTCATTTGGTCCCTTCACCCATCTACGCTGACTACAGACTTTGCCATGTAATTGAGCTGTAAAGAAAAGAGCATATCTCCAAACAAGCACCTGAGGGGGGGGTGGGGGGGGGGGGGGGGGTGGGGGGGGGGGGGGTGGAGTAAATAAAAACTGAGAGCGAATGTGTCAAAGACGGAGATGAACCAAGGGACAAGAGGGAGGGGTGAACCAGAGAGGAGGCATTTCTCATGTCATGATGGTTAAAGAACATCACTGGGGGCTCAGCTGGAAGACTGATTTTTCTTTCCTCAGCCGGCATCCACCGTCATCAAAACCCACCTCCTTTGTTGCCTCCCAGCCCTCCACCCTAACCTCTTCACCTTCTTCTCAACCCTCAAGGGCTCACTGTCGACACATAGCTGAGCATTCTTAGCATTCTAGTCATCTTTTGACCTCTCTTTTTAATTACCTGCAGCAGTTCTTGCAGAGGGGAAAAGAACGTCTCATTTTTAGAGGCTATTGATGCTTGTCTTGTGACACTAGCCTTCATCCATCTGAGGTGACAAAATTTTAGCTCCCAGAGAACAGCTGCATTTTTATCTGGCACATCATCCAATGTTGTTACCGTAAACATTCCTCTCAAACGGCACTGAATCCAATTTCGAAAGAAAGATGGTCAATCTCGTGACACTCTGAACACAGACAAAAAGAGAGGCCGCTGTCTTCTGGTCGTCGTATTGAGTTTAATTGACTGATGGCTATTGAGCATAATTGACTGATGGCTATTGAGTTGAGCTCCTCCGATGAGGCCCATTAGAGAATTACCTCACATCTGCCCATATGGAGTTCTTCAGTGAGGAGGGGAAATACTGAAACACAGCACATTCCTCCACAAGCTAATACAAACACATTAGAGATAGATAACGAAGCTCTGAATGAAGATGGTGAAATTGGCTTTTGTTAGGGCGTAAGACTAGTAAAAACTAAGATTTATACATCCACACATATTTCCCATTATCATTCAGACACAGAGAGCCAGACGGGGATGTCAAGTCCTGTTCTCAGCTATATATCTGGATGTTATGCACGTGTAGCAAAAACAGCAACAGTGACGACTTAAGAATCACACAGCAATAGTTTCAGTGTCTAAAGTACTGCATCTGTGTGTGTTTGCCTCTGCTGCAGGCTGCCTATTAAAAACAGAACCCACAGCCAGTGTCTGTGTGTGTGTGTGTGTGTGAGAGAGAGAGTGTGTGTGGGTGGGTGGGTGTGTGTGTGCAGCTGATGGCAGACTGTCTATATGCCTACATGACTATGAGTCTTATAATGTATCTTCCCTATGTATAATTGTATTGTTTCAAATCTTTATTTCGAAATTATTTTCATGATGGGATTTTATTTATTAGACATCAATGAACATCAATATGGAGATAATTCTGTGAAGTGCAATACTAATTTTCTCCATATCAGCCATTGTTAATCAATGGTCCAAAATTCTTATTTACTCTGAAATAAAACCCGTCATGTCTTTGCAATACTGCTACCCTGTCTTCCTCGCTGACAGCCAGAGAGGTGGCCCCACCCACACTTAATGTCAGTGCCTGTGCCAGGCTGTCCCACACTGCTGCCAAGCCAGCAACCAAGCTGCCTGCCCTTCAGCCACAGAAAACCACAGTTAAATATTTAGGCAGGGCAGCATTTACTCTCTAGGCTGATGCAGCCAGCTGTTGTTTAGCATTAGCATACAAATGCCAGTTTTACACATATGATTAAGCTTTACCTTGGACAGGTGCTGAAATCTTTTTCAGTGCATATCTGCAGTACAGTTTATTTAAGGAACAGAAGAGACCTATTTCAGTTGTGCAAGGTCTCTCTGCATTATTACACTCATTCTAACAGCCCAGATGAAATGGGCATGATACTGCACAACTCGCAGCTTTTCCTCACTTGAGTCTGACAGATGCAGAAAATGTACCTGCTGCCTGAAAAAGGAGCAGAGATAAGAAAAAGAGGCAAAGAGAGGGACAGATGGAAAAAGAGCAGATCCACACCACAGCTTCAACCACATGTCTATCAAATTAGCCTGTCTAGATGACAAGAAGCACTAACCATGCAGCAGAAAGTAAGTATAGTTAAAGCTTAGTGTGCAATGACCACAGCAGACCCCTATTAAATAGTTTCAACACAGAGAGACAGAGGCAGAATCACTCACATGCAGAAGGCAGAGAGGCAAGCAGAGCAGTGATGAGACGTCTTCAGCAGGAAGAGAGAGATGCACAGACAGATGGAGGGAGGGAGAAGGAGAGGCCAGCGGCAGAATACAGGCAGTCAGGGCAGCAGAAGCTAACCGGCTAACCTGCTAACAGGCAAAACTCTAAGAAGTCCTGCTGTCATAAGTCAGGCCCTTCAGCATCCTTTGTTTCCTTTCCTGGTGGGAGCAGGAGAATGAACGATCCCCATCTCCCTCATTCTCCCTTTCCATCACTCCCCTCCCTCTCTCAAGCCCCACGCTCCAGACCCCCCCCCCCCCCCCCCCCGAATCGACTGCCTCTGACACCCCCTCCTTCTCCTCCCACTCCCTCTCTCTCACTCTTTCCATCGCTCTCCTCTCAGCTAAGGTCTCCACACAAAGCCAAACTAGGCTGCAGGATTAGGGTGTCAAAGCAGACCCCTGCCCCCCACCTTCCCACATACCTCTCTCTCTCTCTCTCTCACACACACACACACACACACACACACACACACACACACACACACACACACACACACTGTACAAGACAAGAGCTAAGAAAGAGGCTTCATTAGCCTGTTAAAACATGTTTATACAGGTCAAGTTACAAAGCATTCAAATCTTGTTTGGCTGTCACGAAGAAGCCCTCATGCTGATGCAGGCAACCACAGAGTTAATGCTTGCTACAACATTACAAAGGCCACAGCTGAAAAATATGGAGGCAAAGTAATTTATATAATGCTGTAGGATGGTCGACATAACCACACAACCACCTGGACAGCCAGATCAAACCTCCTCGACGATATAAAAGCACAGTGTCTCTAACCTCTAATGGCAGCGTTTCTACTGTAATTTCCATCTCGAAATTGCTTTGTGAAAAATTTTGGCTGTATTTTAGAGTAAAGGAGATCATCTCCTCTGATTCTAAAGACTGAGATGAACTATGTCACCTTGGACTTGTGGGTCTGTCACCCACTGCATGTTTCCTAAAGTTAATTTGATTAGAAACTGTTCACATGTTTAAGACCATATACACTGGGTAGAAAAAGAAAAACCCCTATTAAAGTAATGAAGTCGACAATATAGTAGATCCATTGATTATTCGAAAAAAATGTCCTGGCAACTAGTTTGATGATCAATTAACCATTTCAGTGGGTTCTTAGAAGAATAATGCCAAACATTTGCTGGTTTCAGCTTGTCAGATGTGAGACTTTGATGTCCTTCTTTGCCATATAGAATAGTAAATTAAATATGTTTGGATTTTGGACTATTGGTCATATAAAACAAGCAATTTGAGTATACCACCTTGAGTTCTGGGAAATTACCACAAAATTGGGGAAATTTTCATTTCATTCATCATTTATTTCACATTAAACTCAGTCACAGTATACATGTATGTATTCACACAGTCATTAATGTAGCAAAGAGAAGGCAGCATGACAGCAGCCCTGGACCAGTTTCCACCGTGGTTTGATATGAGGCCAATTCATTTAAAGTCACATACTGAATGTAGCTCTTGGCTGTACAGTACTTTTCAATAAAACCAAAAGATGTTATGCAACCTCAAGGGTATGACAAATATGAGACAACAGATTTATCATTTTGTACAGCTCGAGTCACACTGAATGACATGAATGCACACTGTAGGATCATTTATGTGACACACATCCTACTGGAAGGTTAAAGACAGTGAGGGACGGGAGGAAAAAGGGTAAGTGTTGCAGAAAAGAGGGGTTGATTGAAGATGACAAGGAGCTTGACACTGAGAGCCAGCTGGAAAGACGGAGGGGGGGCAGGGCCAACTGGAGGAGGCTTTAGGGAGAATTTAAAGACAGAAGGGGGGGATGAGGAAAGAAAGGAGAGAGGAGGAAAAAAAGGATAAGGAATAAAGGAGGATATGATTAAAAGGTAATGACTTCCTCTTCCTTTCACTAGACACACAGACACATGCTGACGCACACACACACACACACACACACACACACACACACACACACTGATATCCCTGATCCTAAAGCGCCTGGGTGTCTCTCAGTCTCTATCCATCAACTCCTCCAATCATTCGGTCGCATCGCTTTTAATTAAGTAGTGCCAACGAATTAGGAGACTGAACGAACCCGCCATTACCGCTTTGCTAATACATAACCCTCTCCTCACACACACACACGCACACACACACACACACACACACACACACACACACACACACACACACACACACACACACACACACACAGAGCCCAAAATCCCCCATCCATCCCCCAGGCTCTGTATGGCTGGTGAGCAGACAGACAGCGTGAATAATAAGACATTAGATGCAGCGCTGCCTTACTCAGGGGGCCCTGCAGCTGTGCGCTGATTTGGGGAGCAGACAAGAGGGGGGCCATAATTAACAGTCACAAATAAACACTGATACTGTAGGCACACACATCAAAGAAACACACACATACAGACACACACACACACACACACACACACACAAACAATGCTCTTACCCATTCTCACAAAGAGACAGATGCAGATTAACTCAAGAGAAAATATTACAGGAAAGGGATCAGATGAGGGATCAGGCCATTGTGTCAAATGTGAACGTATACCAGCCTGTGGAAGAGTGAACTGGTCACCTGTGTGTGTGCGTGATTTGTATGTCCGTTGTGAGGACCAATTTGAGTTTAGAGTGATGACATTTGGGAAAAGTGGGGAGATTTTGGCCAGTCCTAACTTCATGGTTTAGGGTAAGGTTTTGGGTTGCTGACATGTTAAGTATAATGGTTGTGGTTTGGATAATGCGCTAGGGAATGAATTGCGCCAATGAGTGTCCTCACAAATATCTAAATGTGTGTGTGTGCATTTGTGTGTGTGGCTGGCTCCAGTCCAAACATATTTATCTCAGTTCCATTCACACACATGATATCCAGTCTGGACTGAGCGATGTGCTGCTAAGGCACCATGAAACCACCTTGAGCAATGACAACAAAGAGAGACTGTTGCCCTCATCAGATATACAACCTCTTTTTAGCGAATGTGGTTTCTTTTGCACGTTAACGTTTGTTCTTCCAATTCAAACCTGTTTGACAGAGTCCAGAAATATGAGAGGTGACAATCAGAGACTCTCATATTGTCCAAGTCCTTTCATGTTGCCTATGTGCTAGTGTGTGTATCTCTATAGTGCATATGTGTGTGATTTGTGGAGCACGACATCTGTGTGACAGGCATGACCAGTGTGGGAGCCTCAGAGTAAAGACGCCATGAAACACAAGAATCCGCTCACAGCCACCAAGCAGAACTCTGCCTCCAGCTACAAAGTGATGGACTAACAACTGTATTCTACATGTAATCTTACATGCGCCAACCTCACTGTACTCCCTGCTGGTTCAGTTATTTTAATGACATGCCTGTAAATCAGCTCTGCTGGTGGTGACAGCTTCCACCTCTCTCTTCAGCTGCAAAAGACCATGTGTGCAACTGTCATTTGGCCAACACATCCGCGCTAACAGTGTGGTTACAGAGTGAACAGTGCTGCAGTCATCAGCACAAAAACCAAGACACAGTGTCTAGCTGGCTGCTAATGAAAATCTCTGGTCCTCACAGAAAATAAATGAAATATCCAGTAGTTATCATTTCAGCTAAAAACAGCCTTCACACACCCACTGTTAAGTGAGATGACAAGAAGGGTGAAACCAGACCATGCACTATGTTGCTGTATTCCGTATTGTGAGCAGTTTTGGCAAGGAAGAAATCAAGTCGGGCAAAGTCAACTCAATTTGACTGCTGCCCTCCATACAAGACATCACAGCTCTATTCACAAACTCAACAATCTAATTTGTCTCAATTCAAAAAGAGTCTAAAACACAGAATGACCTTCCCTGATGAGAAACCTTGTGCTATTGTCCAGATGCTAGTCAGCATGCTCAGCCACACATGCTGCATGCAGTCCGACTGTTTTGCATTCCTCTGGGGACCTGTTAAATAACCCGAGCAGGAAACTAATGTTTTCACAAACCGAGGCTCTGATTAATACAGGGGTGAAAATTACACTTGTTTGCTAAATATACCATTTTTTGTTATGAATTGCCTGTATGATATGACAAATATGGGCAAATATGGGACTACCAGATCATCATCATCATCATCATCATCATCATCATCATCATCGTCATCGTCATCATCTTCATTTTTGTCCTCCATACAGACAAATACAGACAACAATTTAAAAAACAACTTAAACCACTGCCCTAATGAAGAACTAAAGCTACTGACTATGGCAACCACCTACTTGGCAGACGCAGTACTTCCAGCATGTAGAGAGAAACCCTGCATCCCTGGTGTCTGAGATCCAAGTGGGACAGTGTCCTATCTGAAGCCCGAGCTCAGTGGGATCTGCTCACTTCTCTGTATGGTCTCGGAGGATGTGGAGAGATTTATTGTCTTCTTCTTTGCCAGGTTATTACCATATGAATGACCATGTTTTCACTGGCCTGACACAGGCTTAGCCATTAAGCTCCTTGCATATGGACGCACACATAAACACCTTTGCTATGGTGAGGGATGGCAGGGTGGGAGAGAGCCGGGTATCTTTGCATGAGCACACAAAACAGCTAAACTTCTACACACGGGCACCATGGCAATCCAATTAGAGGGCGCACACATAGATACTCTTAGCGGTATTAGAGATGCAAACCAACGCCACCAGCTGAGCATCTGTGTGTGTGTGTTTGTGCATCCATATCTATATGTCAGGGGCAAGGGCTAACTAGCTCTGCTCCAAGTCTAACAAGCCATACGGCAAAGTCTTTTGTTCCTCTACTGTGATTCATGATCAGGCCATGGAGGGGAGCCCAGCATCAGTGTGAGATTACATGAAAGCGTGTGTGTGTGTGTGCGCGCGCCTGTGTTTACTTTACACAAAATATACCATAAGTCCATTATTTCTTGCCGTCACTGCTAATGTGATATTGTTTCCAAATATACATTGAGCAAAGCAGGGCTATCAAATGAGACAGGCTCAAAACAGCATCAGTGCAGGTCAACAGAACAAGCAGGTGGACACACTATGTACAAATGTGCTCAAACATAACTATGCAGCTTACAGCGACAACAGAGTGTGTAATGCATGCTGCAAGAACCGAACTGAATGGTTACAAGACTGTTGGAAACCGTTGGATCTTAAAGGCAAACCAAGGTCTCAGCCGAGGTTTTTGTTACACTTTATACAAGTGTATAAAGGTTTCTTCAAGGTGATGTCTTCATATTTTGTCTGTAACAGTATAAATCTCACAAAGGGGTCAAATTTACAGTGGCATAAAACAGCAAGGAAAGCAGCAAGCTGGAACCAGCAACTTTTTTTGTGTTTTTGTTTGATTAATGACTTAAATCAATAACAAACTAATCATTTTGGCACAATTGGAGGATAAAGGTTTTTACTCCATGATATGCATTACATTTCGACAGTTTGAGGCGTCTTACTGTCTTTTGCTCACATGCATGTGCAGAGATGCAATAACTCACTGGTCCACTGCAATTGTCTCTCTTTCTAACATGAACAAACGGTGAACAGGCTGATCTCTCTAGGCTCTGGAGAGGATGACCACAAGCCTCACCTCCTCTGAAACACCATCTGTTCCTCTCTTTCCATTTCACTTCCTCTCTACATCACAAACACACCGTTCCAACACCTGAAAATGCACAGTAGAGTAAGCAACTAAGGAACCATGGGTCTCTATAACTACATGCAAACTGTTGTCATATGTGAATCAACCAGGAACCCCCGAATCTTTCAAGACCTGGAATTTTACACATTTTCCAAACTATCACGGTATATCTCTGTTATCTACAGTGTAACAATGTAATACTCCCATCAGTTTCAATTTCAGCCACAGAACCCTTAAGAGCCTTTGTCACTACATATGCATATACATACACACTTTCTATCTCATGTATGAATGTGATTACTCATCTATAATTCAGTAGAGTGGCTCTTTCACTTTCTTCACCACACAACAGGCTGAACTGTGCTCCTTTGGCTGCACCCAAGCAATTAAGTGGAGCAGTGATAGTGCTCTCAAGGCCGGACATAAGCCTTTTAAATTTTAACACCGCAGCTCAACACTGCTCCAGCCCTTGTTAACAAGACCAGGGCTGGCTGGAACACCTGGTTGCCCTTAGACAAGATATTTATTACTGGAGGAGAAGAACATGAAATGCTTTACATATATACTGACAGCCAGCAGAGTTCAGTTTAGCAACAACAGAAGATGTGCAGGGTTTCGTACAATCCTGATTCAAAAAAAGTTGGGATGCTGGTGTTGGGACAGGGACAGCAAAAGGCACAAGGACATGGACAGCAAAAGACTGCGAAAATGCTTAAAAAACACCTCTTTGGACCATTCCCCAGGATCATGACTGGATATGAAAGGGGTGTCCTTGAAAGATTCAGTCACTCACAGGCAAGGATGGGGTGAGGTTCACTACTCTGTGAAACCCATAACGATATAAAGGATATTACTACAGGGGCTTGGGAACACTTCGTAAAATTGTTTGAAAGTGATTGAATTCTGTTTTTATTTCAGTTTTACACAGCATCCCCACTTCTTTGGAATCAGGGCTGTGGTCTTTTTTGCAACAATTTGACATTGCACTGCTTTGTTCAGACATAGTTTACAGATTTTTGGGATCACTTGGAATATCTTTGAAAGGAAGTACAGTGTGTGTGGGCACGCACGTGTGTGCGTGCATGTGTGTGTGTTGTGTGTGAGCGTGGGAGTGAGAGTGTACTCATTAAAGTCCCATCTGAGATTCACCCCCTCACCACACACATTACTAGACTGGTCACCCTGCTGCGATAAAACCGCAAAAACAGCACAAATATTTAAAGCCAAAGACACACACAAAGTGTATATGCCACACATGTACATCAATGACAAAGAAATGTTTAAACTTACATGTACATGCTCACACACACACACACACACACACACACACACACACACACACACACACACACACACACACACACACACACACACAGTGAGCAGTCCATTAATGAGAGCAGAGGTAGGATGAGGAGAGAGTCCAGCTGGAGCACATGTGCAGAGCTCCTGTTCTAATGAGTCCATTAGTCAGTGGCAGAGCAACCACAACTGCCACCACACACACACACACACACAGACAGACAGACACACACACATTTGTGCAAAAACACACACTCTAAACACACAATGTTAAACATGTTCATGTTTCACAAATTCACAAAATAAGGAATCATCTGCCCCTCAGCCATAATCAGACCCACATCAACATGACACATTCATTTTGCTGTCATGAATTGATACTACACACAAATGAATAACAGTGGGAAAAGCGTTCCTGTCAGACAGGCTCGTCATGTTACACAGTATCTTGTCCGGACATTACACTTGTCCAACCCCAGGAGAGCGCACGCTGACAGCGGAACAGTGGTGGGCTTTTGTCTAATCTGTCCAACAGAGGGTGCTAGAGTGATATGCAGCCTGAAGGCTCCCACACCATCACCTTTCTGACCACCTCTTCATGTCATCTTGTCTTGTCTTCTCTGCCCTTGTCCTCCCATTCTTCTCCTCTGTCCTCTCCCTCCTATCAGTCTGTTCACACACTGTCACACTACACAGGGCTATTTATAGATCAATCTGAATAGAGTTTTGTCTTCGTGTATGTTTGTGTAAAATGTCTTAATGTTGTCAATCCTGTGAATGATTTGTTCTACCCAAAATTTTAGGTCTGTCCAGAATCTTGCATGAAAAAAATGGGAATCATTTTTTAATTACTGGAGAATAACCATGGAAACTCAACAAAATTACACCACTATTTCACACTAATAACAGTATAATTCCACTATGGCCTGTGGCAGCCCTCGGCTCTATCACAAGAGTGTGAGACATACTGTATCTGAGCACCAGCAGCTTGCAGACAGAGCCTTATAGTGTCATGTATGGACTGACAGATTGAGCTACAGCATGGAGGTAAACCCTGGCTGCAGAATGCTTGTGTGCATGCATGAGAAGTGGCAGCACTTAGCCTGTGCTCATCTATCACAGTGGTTGTGTGTGTGTGTGTTTTCTAATGAGTGTGCTCTTAATGAGGCTGAACTCTGTGTGATCAGCTCTCTTCAACAAAGGCCAAGCTATAAAAAAGCAATCACTTTACCTCAGTCACAGCACAAGCAAGAGCAACTCTTACACTTAGTATGAAGCTCTTGACCCGTCCAGGCAAGTAGCACTCATCATCTTTCCATATGGGTTTATGTTTACACCAGTGTGTTTACAGCTTACAGCAATCTATTAATCTGTGGGTAATCTGATGCAAGCAGAAAACAGATACCTCTGTTAAAGCTGCACAAGCTTCTCAATGTGTTACTGCATTAATAGAAAATGTAAAGACTTTTTCATGTGTAACTGGATCTATTTTTCCATTCCAGTTACTGTTGTAGTCAATGGCAAAAATGCTAAAAAATAAAGAAAGAAAATGTTGAGAAGTCATCAGAAAACAAGCATCTGCACCACAAACTAATCATTTGTTCCTTGCAATATGACCTGCTTTTTCAAGTTTTATTACATCTCTAACAGAATTTTGTTTTGTTTCAATATCCTCCTACTGAACTGCCAAACAGACTAAAGAACAGAAGTAATAAATGTTACAGAGTAGGAAATATGCCAACATTCATTGATTGTTATTGCAATAATGCACTGTAGATAGATCATTTACTAAATATATGGAAAATACTCCATATATTTTTGTTTGATAGTGACAGTATGAGGCCAGCATTGCTTGCAACACTAATAACGATACACCTTTGAACACAGAAGAAGCTACTGATTAGTTACGCACTTCCCTAGAAATGAGCCATGTCCCTTCATGCACAACCGAAGTGCTGAGAAGGCAGATGTGGGCCACTGCAGACAGAGGAGAGAGAGGCAGGGAGGGATACAAGAGTAAGTGACTGATGTCTGCTCTTTACTGTATCTATGAGAGAGTGATTCTAGCCTGTGACCTACCCTCAAAGGGATTTGCAATGCTAATGCAAGTGCACCCATCAGGCTGAACTAATCTGTGCAGCACACTGGACGTTTACCTTCTACCTTCTGACTGAAGGTCACCACTGACTGAACTGAGACAAGAGCATGTGGTGTGTGTGTGTGTGTGTGTATTTATGTGTGTTTCCTTTGCTTTGTGTGTGTCTTCTGGTCACTGCAGCACCATGTCCTCTGAGCAGAGTGAATGTTGTAGCCCTGACCTGACAGCAGCAGTGGCCCAATCACTGGTGAGTCATCAACCAGCCAACCTCTACATACAAAAGGTACTAACTTCAATATATTAGTAGGCAGCATCTGAAAGAACGCAGATATTAGATAACCTAGTTTACATGCTGCTCTCTATTTTAAGCTTTACTTTGAAGGAACTGACTTTAAAAGAGCACAGCAACACATTTTAACTTCAAAACGGTCTCTTTCTTACACTCATTCAAAAGTAGCAGAACAGGAATTTGATAATTAATGCATGTCATCATAAAGACCCGTGGTTAAGCCTGCAATCCATTCCCAACTGAAGGGAGATATTATGCAGTACAAAGTTCAGCAGCTATTAAAATAGATACCATACAGTGCCTCTCAGTGCTGCCTGTCTTGTATATAGTTTGTGCTTTGACAACTGGCTTTACAGCATTTCCTGGAAAATAGGAAGCTCTTCTAAAAATAGCTGTGAATATGGAAACTAAGAAACAGAAAATGAAACATTAGTCATTCTAGATTATAGCCTTGTTGTTAGTCCTCAGAAAGAGCTTTCCTTCATCCTCATGCAGCCTAACAACGCTTTGTCAAGATCTCACTACCACTTGTCCATATATTCCTTATATAGGCCTTTACTTTTTTCATCCTTGCTGCACCAGATAAGGTGCAGTGTGTTTCCACACTGCTCTGGATCCTCCCCTGAGGGTACCTGGCCTTGGCATGAAGCCCGCCTGCCTGCCTGCCTGCCTGCCTGCCTGCCTGCCCGCCTGCCCGCCCACCCGAGTAAATGACTGCTACAGTATTGGGGGGGGGGGCATGTTTGATGTCTTTGGGCTGGTGGGATTCACTTGAAAAGAGATGGAGAGTCAGGGAAAAAAAGGGGAAGGAGCAGGAAAGTTAAGAGGGGCTGAGAGACAGAGGACAACAGAGAGAGGAAAAGCAGAAAAGGGGAGATATATTGATTGAACAATGGAAAGAAGAGAGAGAATACAAATAAAGGAAGGGAGAGATTGAGTAGGTAGACAGGAAAAAGAGGAGGGGGCATTTACTTTGAAGTTATGAGCCGAGCAAAGAACTGCCTCCCCAGAGAAATACCAGGAGAGGGTTGGAGCCTGCGATCGTAAAGAATGGTTGGTTGGAGGAAAGGGAAAGGTGATGAATCATGATGAGCTGGATAAGAGTGTATCTCTTTCAGTCTCCATAGTTCTGTTTCAGTTGGTGCTACATGTTTTAGCTGTCAAATGACATAAAACATGGTACTGTTGTAAAAACCTGAACAACTCTCTTCTTCGATGTCTTTACTGCCATTCAGTTACTTGACTTGTCTGCGTCAAGACTGCTTTCCCTTTTCTTCTGTTTTATTTTTCCCAGACTTTGGCAGCATGTGAGTCTCTCTGTCTGATTCAGCCGGGCCAGCAGTGGTGATTTAAAGCAAGGCTTTCAGCATCTGCAGCACTCGTCCAGAGTGCCCTGCTGTCCAAGATTGTCTGTCCCAAGCAAAGGTCACCATGGTGACAGCCGCAGTGCTCTGCAGGGTCGTCTGACACGGGGAGTGAGTGTGCTGAAAAAGAGTGATTGTCCGGCTTTCGATGAAAGAACTCCAAATTAACAGAAACTAGACCACATAAACTCAGTGTTTTCTCTGCATGCTGTAAATTCACTCCACTGTGCATTGCTGGACTCTAAAACAAACAGGTTTGTCCCAAAAAGGAAAGAAAAGTAGCCATGAACTCTTAAACATGAGAATCTGACTGTCGGAGAATAGGATGGGCTCTATCCTTTAAAAAAGGACATGAAGAGAAAATAAACAGAGGCAGGTCAAGCCCTGACAGATAGGGTGATGGAAAATGATAGACCTGAGAGGGGGAGCAGGGATAGAAAGAGCCTTTTATAGGATGGAGAGATCACTTTATCTTTCCTTCACACTCCGTGGCCTCCATTACAGTTGCCAGGCACTTCCTGTTCTATTGTGCAGAATGCTGGCTGTACGTACAGGAAGTGGGCTCTTTGTTTCCTTTCTCCTTCCTGTTGGTGTTGAGCACAGTGAAGAGAAGAATGTGTGTGGATCTGGGAGAGAGGGACAACACGCGTTCTTGTTTGCAAGTAACCAGGAAGGAACTCCTGGGGACCTTTGCACTTCAAACACATACAAACACACCCATACACACACAGTAGACACACACACATACACACATACACACACACAAACACGGTAGACACACGCATGCACACACACACACACACACACACACACACACACACACACACACACACACACACACACACACACACACACAGTAGAGTGTAAAGAGAGTATAAAGAGAACACAGATGGGGCGATACCAGATAATTAATATCCAGACATTTAAAACAGCTACATGCCAAACGTTAAAGCTGCTCTGATTAGACACCTGATCCTTGCCTATTAATTGATCAGTTTCATTACTCATCAGGGAACGGAATAAATCATCAATGGCAGGCCCTTGGCTCCAACATATGTCATGTCAAAGCCACTCTATTTACCACTCTTTATTGATTCACGCCTACACAATGGCCCCTGGAAGTGTGGAGCTCTTTTTGGCTTGAAATATCCCATCCATCCCATCACTTTATCTACCCTGCATGGTTGAGAGCCAAGAAACAAGGAAATTTATCATAGGGCTCCATCAAAAAGATTGAAAGCTATGTATATGGCCCAACTCACTTTTGTCTTATTGCACACACAGTAACAATATGATGGGATGCTCAGCTCGAACCTACTCCTTTCTCCACTGAGGGTAAATGAGGTTACCAGTAGATCCTGTTAATAAGCCATAGATTTCACTCAGTAGTCTGTCACATATCAATGAAGGGTTTTCAAATTTCCTTCTCAAATCACATTTAAATGGTGTTTGAAATGAAAAAACAGCCAACTTAGCTCAGAGTCTGGAAGCTACTGTGTGGTTTTTAAAGAAACAGTCTGATTTCAGTGTAATTTACGCACCACTCATACATGTTTTTGTCAATCTGTAAATCTGTCAACAATCAGCAAAACAAGTGAGCAGGCCACAAGGCAAGTACATCATACCTGTAGAGACAATATGCTTTTTATTGCTGTATTATCTTATTTTTGCTCTACTGTTGCATTAGATGTGCTTTTTGCTGTATTCTTCTAGTGTACATGCTGTTCTTCACCACTGCAATGACCCACTTTCCTTTTAAAACTTGAGATGGGTTTTGCACCCGACTACATTGAGTGCATTTTGCAGTTTGCAAGTTACATTCATATTTGCATTCAATTTTCATGACATAATCACAACAGTCTCTTTTTAAATGAAAGGTAGAGAGAAAGGTCAACATGCTGCCAGCACCAACACCCAGAGTAACTGGTTCCACTGGACAGACAGGTTAGAGGAAAAGGAAACAGAGAGATGAGGATAGTGAGGGAAAGGAGCAGGGAGGCAGGCGCAAGAGCAGCTGTCGGAAAGATTGATTTAAGGAGAGCAGAGTAACGACAGCCCGGTATCATCCAATCAGACCCTTGTTTCACAAGGCTGGCAGAGCAGGGCAAGAGTGTGTGTTTGTCGGGATGGTAAATTCTCTGAGGATAGAAATAAAATGAAATAGAAGAGAAAGAAGGAGGTAAGAGGAAGTGAGAGAAAACTTGCGGTGTTGTGTTGTGCTGTCAGATGTCACTGTGAGTTTGATGATCCGTCACATCTCTGGGCAGCCATAAGAATAATGGAGGATGCAGAGGGAGAAGCAAGACCAGGGGGTGTTTCTCTATCAGTTTCTTCCATCTGTTTCCTCAAGCCCAACGGGTCTAACAGTCTAGTTTTGATTTAATTTAATCAATTCCAAAATTTAGATATGTGAAATAAGGACTATACTGCAGATTTCCCTCTCACTAAATGGGGTTCTAGAGTATACATGCTGTACTTTGGCAAAGTGGTGCTTTGAGCTAAATGCTAACATGCTTTACCAGGTATAATTGTTCACTTTCTTATTTTAACATGTTAGTATGCTAACATTTTCTAATTAGTGCAGCTGAGGCTGATGGGTATGTCATTAATTTTTCCAAGCATTTGATCTTAAAACAAAGAATTGGCTAATTAAAATTTTACATTATGATGGAGCAAGAGGCAATTGCTTCTCAATACAATTTGTCTTGAGGGGAACAGGAATATCTGTACCAAATGTCATGGCAATCCATCCAACAATTGTCAGGCTATTCCACACTGAACAATAATGTCAACATCATTGTGGTGCTAGAGGAAAAGTAAGATGATCGCAGGTAGGATTCATCCTCTGGGGAATATGAAAGTCTGTACTAAAATTCATGGAAATCCATCCTATAGTTGAGATACTTCAGTCTTGACCTAAGAGGAAGAAACCCCCAGTAGACGTTGGAATCCCTAAAGCCGTGCTGGTTGCATGGCTAGTAGTAAATATCATCATATTCAGCAACTAGAATCTGTGTTACTCTTGTTCCTGATATATAATTTTACTGAGCAGGGATCTGTGTCTGATTTTCACATTCGGACATAAAAGGTTTTTTTTTTTGTCACATTTAAATGACAGGTACCTCAGTCTACAAAACTACCCCAATGCCAGAGGGGGTAATTACAGTTGAGCTGACTGCCACCACCCATCAGCCCTTGTGTCCATCTCCACCCCAAAACCTGATTGTCTGACACACATCAAGTATTGTTATATTCTCTGTCAAAGCAAATAGTTTGAGAAAGCAAAACAAATAAGACGACCACCCTTCAACTGACAGGCTTTGGTATAATTGTGTCCACTACATGTGTGTACTCATGTGAAGTACTGCACACATGTAGGCCTAGAGCGTGCCTACATGTGTGTATCTGTCCAGATTAAAACAGTGATCTGGAGGTGTCATGACCCTGTGCATATGTGTGTGTTAAGGTCAGTGTGTGTACCTGTATTTCAGAAGCAAACACTAGAATGATGAGGATGTGTAGATTAGACCAAGGAGGAGACAGCTGGGCCCTTGACTTCTGGCCATCTCAGCCATTCATGGAAGTTTAATGGAGTGTGATAACAATGGCAACTAATCTGAGGGGGTGATGGGAGGTCAAGAGACCCTGATTGACTCCGGGTCAACACAAGAAAAGAACAAATGGAGAGAGCATGTGCGTGCGACCTGGAAAACACCACACATAAAGAATAATGTCGAGCTTTACGTACAAACAATAGCACACCAGGAGTTGAAATTGATCTGCAACTGAATCAGATCAAACTAGCAACTGACTTGCCAACTCCTGCAGCAGCACACACTCAGTGACAAATGGCAAAAGTGACCAAGATAGAGAGAGATAAGGGAGGTGCAGATATCACTTGATAGAGATGTAGAGAGTGGTAGTTGTACAGTATCTGTCTGCTCTTTGATGATATGGAGTCTTTTCCCACAGGGGGAAACAGGACTGATGTGGAAAACAAACAAAGCATTGCCTTTCGTCCCTGCCGCTCTCTCTGTGAGTTTATTTTAACCCTCCATTACCCCTTTTCCTTCTCTCTCTTTCCTTGTCTGTCTCACTCCCTTCCTCTCCTTGTGTCTATATGTTGAGAAAAGGCAAGGATAAACACAATTTTACTATCTGTTCTTTTAGACAATTTTTGGGCTGGAACTGACCATTATTTTCATAATCGATTAAACTGCAGATTTAAAAATTGTAAAAAATGCTTATCATAATTTCCCAGAGCCAAAAGTAATTGCTTCTTCTGTCCAACCAACAGTCCAAAACCAAAAGACTCCTCATTTACTATCATGAATGGAAAAGAAAAGCAGCAAATCCTTACATTTAAGAAGCTGTAACCAGCAAATGTTTGACTATTTTACTTGAAAAATGGCTGAAACAGTCAGTTATAAAAATAGTTGGAAATTACTTTTCTTTCAATTCACTTTTCGATTAATCAAATAATAGCTGCAGCTCTACTGGATTAGTGCAAGTGTCAATCAAATATTTGTTTAAAATAGCATGAATATTATCATCATATTACTTTCTGACAAACTTAAAAATCTACTCATCGTTTAAGCTGTACCACAAATTCTTCTGGTTACATCTTTACCTTCTCCATTTTAAACATTTTTTTGACTGTGAACAACTCTTCACATTGCTTCCAGCTCATTTGATTATTTAAAAAAATAATCAATGAATCAATCATAGACTACTCAATGCTGAAAATATGCCTGCTAGAGATTTAAGTTGAAATGAAACTGTAAAATGATAGGTCTTGATGATTTCATTATCTATTTTCAACTACAGCGATCATTCTAAATATCAGCTTTCTAAACTTGCTGACAACTGTTAACTGTAGAAACTAAAAACAGTACACACGTTTGACTGTGCAGCCCTGGTTGGAAATTTATAATCTCTGTGAGGGGACAGTGCAGGGAGTGGGAGTTAATCAGCTGTTGCTAAAAAGAGGATATCCTCCCATTTCCCAGCTGCCACCTGTCACTCCACCTGACACCTGCCCCACCGGCTATCTCTCTCTCTCACACACACACACACACATAAACAGACACACAGAAGAGAAATGTCTTCTCATACGACTACGTGCATGCTTGCACTCTAAACACACAGTGGGAAATGTAAACAAACCGGTTAATACACATGTCCACATAGGTAAACCCACAGGCCTGTTTGCACACGCTATTTACTGGGCGACACCTCAATATAACAGGCAGACAGAGAAGCAGAGTATGAGATGAACACCACAAAGGAGCATTTACACTGATGGTTTGGGGACAGCTGGACCACACACGCAGAGCACAGACAAACTAGCAGGAATAATTATACACATCCATGTACTGAATCATTCATTCCAAAAGAAACCTTCTTTTTACTTAAACACAGCTTTGATGTGAATCACTACACAATAGGGTGAGGCATTTGGTCATGGTACAGAGGCAACATTTTAAGTCATTGCAGCTAAGCAGAGAAGGAAACGAAGGACATTATTAGGACAAATCACAGAAATATAGCCAATATAGTTAAATCTTAGAAAACACTAAAAAATGTGTCCATCGGTCGTAATGATTAATAAGTAGCTCATATCTTATATTTGTCATAATGTACAGTTTTGTTTTAAATTGACAACAAAAGGCAAACCCCTGAATTTGCTCTTAGTTTGACCCCTAAAAGGATACCGCTGCACATCCTCAGCTCTTTTAACTAAGAGGACAATCCCCTTTCACGCCCTGGTCACATCTGCACAGAGCTCTACACTAATGGCAGACTGCATTAAGACACACACACAGATCCCTTCTCTCACTCACTAAAACACACACACACACACACACACACACATACACAAAAGAGGCCCTAATCCTTTGTTTCAAGCTTGGATTCCCTTCCAAAACACATCCTGAACGGATCCTAATGTAGACCTATGACTCACAAACCATTTCCCTTTTTTCTATAAGCACACATACATCCATGTGTCGTGTTTTACAGTGTGTGTGTGTGGTTTTTACAAACCCCCACCTCACAGTCATCCGTTGACTCAAGATATCAATGTGGGTTTTGTTTGTTTTTGTGAACTCAGTTGTGTGTTTTTCCTGAGGTCCTGATATCTCCACTCCGAGCAGAGAGCGAAGTTAACAGCAAGTTGCAGTCAAATCAATGCTCACTTCAACAGATGTTCCACCATCATTATTTTATGTGCCGGTGGGCAAAGAACCCTGACATCCATGCAAACATGCTTGGCTCCCGCACGCTTTGCAACAGATCCATACAGACACATGCAGATACATGTGTGCATTCATGTACTGACACAGGGCACGCACAGATTCAGTGTTCTGCTCTCACACCACATGCACTCAACAAATATCATAACACAGAGACATGAGTGCACACACAGCCACACTTTAAAGACAAGTTTGACATACAGTCTCTTAATCCTAATTCCTAATCCACCCAGATTCTGATGATATGCAGACATAACCTAAATAGCGCACAGCTTACCTCGCAGATCCCTATTAAAGCCTGAGTTGTTGCCACTCAGCTGGTATTATCTCCTCTCCAGCACACTGTCCAGGTCTAATGAGTGACATGGATAACACAGATCCATTGTGCTGGATGGATTACTAATGTAAACATGCGCTCTCTGACTCTAGCATCTTAACTGACAGGCTTGATTATTTCATCTGTCTATCCCAAATTCTAGCCGTCCTGGTTGTTTCATAAAGTGCATTTTTATAGCAAAAAAAGAGAGCCCACACCTCTCACAAAGATCCCTATTGTGTGATAAATACCTAATGGTAAATCTGGGCCCAGATCCTTAGCGCAAGTCCACAGAAGTCTATAAACACAATGCTGACTCAAGTCACGGAGGTGTGCTATGTGCTGGCCAAAAGAAACCCCAGAAATGAGATAGAGGAGAAGGCAAATGAGGCATTACAATAAATCATCAGCTCAACATCTCTCTGAGGCAGCCTGAGCTCTTTGGATCTTTTCCTTATATGGACCAATGGACTGGTGAGGCAGCAATACAGTAGTCCTGCTGTAGGTAAAGAAAAACTGTAGTGCCTTTCATCGAGTACAACGGGAAGTATGACTTGAATAGAGCTGGAAAGAAAGCAGGGAGGACAGGAAGCAGGAAGAATGGAGGCGGTATAAGAAGGCGGACAAAGGAGAAGTTAGCATAGACAAATGAAAAGAAGTAAGATGTAAGGTTGAGAGAAATGGAAGGTGGGGGATGAGAGAAAAGAGAATGACATAAAGAATGAGAGCACAGCTCTAATAGATAAACACGCACTGACAGGAGACACAGCAATAGAGAGTTAAGTAAGTGTGTGCATGCTTGCAGACCCCCAACAGGAAACATGGGACACAACATAAATTAACAGCACCACCCCCACCCCATACAAAGACAAAAGGCAGACACTTGACTGCGCGTGCAGGCTAGACATACACAAAATAAAGTAACCACCACTGACAACACTTTTGTGTTCACACGAGTATCGAGCTGTTTGATCATCACTCTTGACCTTGACAACTGCAACTGAGAAAACTTACCAAAAAGGTCAATTTTGTCACTGTTTTAGAGCATTTGATCATATCACATGATCTTTATCTTTTTTTTTTTTTTTTTTTACTTGCCGTTGAACTTTGAAACAGATATTAGATCAAGATGGATGAGAAGTCAGAAACTGCTCAGAAAACTCAATTATTAAAATTGAGTGAAAGCTCAAAAAGCAGTCACTAAATGTACTTTGTGATAAGACTGTTTTCTTAAACGGGCGTTGACGTTTTGTCTGGCTGACGCAAGTTCAGCCACAACGCACAAAATCTTTTGTTTCATTAAATCTCTGCCAAACATTTTTGTTGGATCCATTTGCTCATCCAAAAACTTGGAACTATTGAGCTTGGTTTAACACTTTATGCTGGGAAAGTTGTTAACCTGTGTGAATGTATAACATTGTCCACCTTTGCACTTAAGGTGCTCTGCTGGTTAAAGGTGGACTTTTAAACTGAATTTCCCTCAGGATGACCAACGAAAAATTATTTTCTGACTTCAGAGGGTCTGATACAAACTACACTCACAAAGACTTTTGGTTTCTTCCGTCTTTCATTATCTGTAGGCAACAAATAAATTACTGTGACCATGTATGGTGAGAAAGGTTCCACATAAAAAGTGAAAAAAAGAGAAAAAGAAAACGCACTACATCATTGGATAGTTCTGCAAATCAGTCATCTGGTTGCCATACCATTTGGTGCTACACTGCTCGGCAAGATGCTAGCTGAGGTCAGAGATATGTTAGATGACATCAGGGTAAAGGCAGGCTGGAGATCTGCCACGTATAACTTCACACAATAGAGGAGGAGCACTGGGATTTATTTCTGGTCTTTCTCCCGGTTTCCCTCTGTGTCCTTTCTTTATCTCAGCCTGTCTTCTTGTATTTCTGCATCTATCTTTATGTCCATCCTTTACGTCTTTGTCAAATGAGCTCTAAAAAAAATGAGGGTCTGCATTCATGGTGTCCTGAAGGGAGTTTCGTAGCTTTATCTCATCTTTCAGAAGTCCAACCTCCATCCCAACGTCCTCGAGCTACATGTAAGAAAATGGAAACTGTCTTTTGTTTAGGCTAGGCTATATGACTCATGAAAAAACTATGGGAAATATATAAGGGAAGACTGTAAGAGGCTATAATAAAACCACTATAGTCCTCTCTAGGTCTCTCAAGTAGACAATGCAATAATACAGTTTTGTTCCTTTGGTCCAAATGAAACCACTGTTCCATTAATCTCTCCCACCTGAATTCAACAAGATTAATCCCAAGCAGCTTCTCTCCCTATTTCTGTTTCAGCCTTATGCAAACACTGATGCACCACACACTACACAACTGTCATGAAGCCAGGCTCCCTGCCAGGTGTGACCTCATTGACCTTTGGTTAATTTGGTGGCTCTGCAAAGCTGCAACAGCTCATCTTTGGCTGCAGTGGCCTGTAGTTTAGCAGCTATGAGGGCACTCGGACTAACGCAGCTTCCAGCTTGGAGGTATAATTGTGTTTTAGAGGCATGAAAAGGTCAACCTCAGGCCATAGCCTCTTTTGAAGCTGATGGCCCCTGACTGAGGCTAAAAAGGCCTGCAGCTCTGCATGTGTCACGTATGACCTTAGCATGTGGACAGAGCCAGCTGGCTACAAAGTCACCATTTGAGTCCAACCTGGCCAGCTGACACAAGAGTTCAAAGGCAAAGAAACAAGTGGCTGTGGCAAGTGCCTACAAGTGCACAGGGGTTAAAGATAAACAAAATTAAACTAAATTTGATTTAATGCATTGCTTTAGCACCAGGATTAAGTTTTTTTTTAATAATGAAAGCACCATTATATGCCCTTTAAATGCGACACAGGGCAGTTTTTTTCAAAATAAATCAAATATAAAGGAATAAAAGTGGAAAGATAGACTGTAGTAGAATGTTATTTTCTCAGTCCTGCACTTGAGGCTATAACATTATTTAAGTGTGTATGTAGAAACACATGGTCATCAGTGCGTGACCTCTTTAATATCTGACTTTCACGAAGGGGACAGGCTCGGAAATACCAGCGTGATGGAGGGCCGAGGTTTGATCCCTCAGCTGATGACGGACACTTCCTCCTGCAGTCTGCCTGATAACACTGTTTACACTGGTCACCTCACAGCAAACTCCTCATCCAAAAAAGACTTTACTGCATCACCAATCATCCGCACAGGCAAAAACTGCGTATGTCCTGTGTACAATTCAGTCACTGCGCAGCCTGGGTTCATTTCAGTACAACACCTCAAAGGAGAGTGGCGCTAAATTTGGGTTTAGTAATGTCTGTTATTTACATGCCCATAGACAACAAGCATTTCAAAGGGATGCAATTTCACTTGGGAATGAAACTTGTGTGTTTTGTTTAGGCCTCAGGACTGTTCTTTTGGTTGAATGAACACTATATAACAAGCAGAAGATCACTTTTTAGCCCAGAGACCTGTGCTGTAGCAGATGATTACAGCAGCACATAACTGTGAGGTGAACTTCTTGCAATACCATAAAAAAATTTTGTAGGTATAAAAGTGCCATTGAGGTCCACAAAGCCAGACTCCACTGTCAATGTATCATTCTACGAGTCTTGATGGCATTACATAACCATTCATCTATGAGTTGTTTTTTCTTTATTTAACCCTAATTCTGGTCATTGCTGCAGTGTTGATTCCAGAAAAGCACCAAAGGCACCCTGGACAGTCTGAACTACAGCAACTAACTTCTATAAATGTACAGTACATATACTTCAGCATCATTCAATATCACTGAGCTTCTCACTCTGCCACACACCTTAATATCAGCCACTGAGCAAAGACGTATCTCTTTGATTATGCTTTATGCTTATGCTTATGTGTTTAATGCCTTAGTCTTTGCTTGACGCTTCAATGATGAAACACCTTCATTGTAAAAGAGCTCCACACACTGACTCATCAGCTAATCAAAAGGACCTTGCTACATATTGAAGGACAATGAAGACAGAAGTGCAGTGATTCTTTGGAGGATGGTGTTAACCTCACCACTCCCCTTTGCAGGCAAGCTGCCTAGTTCCTGGAGAGAGAGAGAGGGGAGGGAGGGAGAAAATGTGTGACTGACTGAGGCACTTGCTGACCCGTGACTGTGCTTTGCTTGCAGACGCTAACACAACACACATTCCAATCTGCAATCACAGGACACACACCATCCACTTTCACATTCGCCTGAGCACGCACTTACATATGTTCATACACACACGCATAAACTGCAAATAGCTCAGCAGCGGCATGGTTGAGGTAACCAGGGGAAGAAGAATGGCTTCCTACAAGAAAAATGCTTATCCCAGCTAGGGATGCTTGGCTGCTCAGTCACACATCCCAGCACTGGGATAAAGCCACTTCTGAAGGTCTTATCTGGAGACAGGAAGCACACAAATGAGAATCAGAGTGAAATTGGAGAGCTTCATTGGTCCCCTGTGTCCTGGAGGCTCATTACATTTAGTGGTCAACAAGTGCTATGGGACTAACAGTACTGTGTGATGGGGAACTTGCATACATTGTGTGATTAATTTTACTGTAACTGGAGAATACACAGTGACAACTACTGATGCTGCATTTATGTCAGATCATCTGTGAATACATGTCCATCCATCCAGCTGTTACCTAATCCCAGTTATCCAGTGCAGGGTGGTGAGGGATTGGAACCTATCCGGGACCTTACTGAGCAAAAAGCAAAAAATCTCCATGTATACACTTTAGACAGGTCAGGAAATCGGTTTGCAAAGCTGGCAAATAGTCCCCTCAGCCCCAAGTCGATTGCAGCCATTGATGACACAAGATCAGCTCCAATCTTACTTCAATTCAATACAAAGTCGATTGGGTAAAACATGTTCCAACTGTGATTGGTGATTATCAAACTGACTTCATCATGTTGTCTGACCCATCCGTGATGATTGCTTTATCTCACACATCAGGTCAACCTAACTGTGACTGATTTGGTTTTTGTCTCTACTTTGTAAAAACTCAGAAGGCTGTATTTTCTTCCCAACACTGTGATGTGCCACTCTGATTATACTGTATATAGCGAAGGGAACATACAGTGCGATGGATCAATCAATCCCCTGCTGAGCTGAATCAGACAGGCCCTCGTGCATCCAATCGTATGATTGATGTAGTGGCTAGATGAGGATTTCAACAGGTATTTCACTTATTAAATATGTGACCTTTTCTGTGTGATGCAGCACTAGTCTTTTCCCCTGAAGCTTAATAGGCCCAATAATATGTTTTCTAAAAATGCAAAAATTACATACACTATAAAATGCTGCAGAAAATCCTCTAAGAGTTCCCAACTCTATCTCATAATTGACAGAAATCAAGCTAACCACACATACTTTAACAAAACACTGATGCTCAAAAGGGCAGAGTATCAGTATAACATCTTAGTCTACTAATGATGTCAGCCTGTTGTATCGTCTTATGTGTGACCATGCGAAAACTAACACTATGACAAAGACCTGCTGGCAGAGGTAATTTAACTGTCCAGAAGAGACTTTTTACAGCCTGATCATTTTACAGTGCTTCTCAGCATTGCTTTGAGACCATCTTTCTCATCTTCTTTCACTGGGGAATACTGTACCTGAGCTGAGAGTGAGAAATTGACAGGCCTATACCCTAGCTGACAGCCCGAAGGCTTGGTGTGTAACACATACGCCTGTCTGTCTACTACTACTGTATGTTGACACATAATGTACGGTAATTGATTAGTCTTCCATTCTTACAAGACAACAGTTATGTAGGATATTACTGGTGCCTGGAGAAGTCTTCTTCTGTTTAATTAGTTTTTCCTGATTTTAGATGACAATCAAAAGTGGCACGTTCTCAAATAATCTTGTTCAAATTCTCTTGCTAAAAACACAATCGCACAACAAGCAATTCAAAGATAAGTTGCTGTTTGTTTTGCTTTTATCTGTCAACAGTCACAGTGTATGAAAATATGAATGACAGTCCTCAACCAGGAGCCCAGAAATAATAAACTTTTGCTCAGTCTGTCGAGAGAGGCCATTCAATGATAAGCCCTTTTGCTGTCAATAAAAAGCCACCACTGTGGAAAGCAATATATTGAAAAATGCAAGCATAATCTTTCTCTTCCAGCTTGCTGGAGACAGAATTTACGATTTGTGGGTGACATTTTAGGGCATATTTTAGTATGTTCACATACTAAGTTATGTTCATATGAAATACTATACCTGATGCTATCACATTGATGCAACAATTGTATAAAAATCCAATACTGCCATAAAACAGTCCTGGTCACTGATTAGCAATATTGGCCCCGATGGTGTAAAACAACCAGAAAGGGATAGTTTTGTTATATGTTAATCTCAGAACAAAGACAATTTTATATTGTTTCATGGTATAAATATGGGCCAAACCTCCTGCAGCATGTTTTTTTCTTACCATGTTGAAGAGATATTCTCTTACTCTCACTCCAGCATTTACACTACACTCACATCCTTTGTTCTGTATGTACTTTAGTTCTTGTTATTTCCTTCTATCCTTTACTTCCACATTACTATGCTTCATGCCCCCTCTCCCTGCTTGCCATTACTCTGTTTTCACCATCTCCCTCAGTCGGTCTCTCGCTTTGCTTTTCCATCCTCCAGCTCCTCAATCAATATCCTCCCCAGTGAAACCTCAAGCATTGTTGTGAGTGGTCAAACCCCCGAGTGAGCCTCTCAGTGAGGAATCTGACAGGCAGACAGAAAGAAATGAGACCAGAAAAGACACAGCAGATTCCAGCCTGAGGTGAGCTGAGGTTAGCCTCATGCCCTTTAAACTGTGTGTGAGTTAGAAGGGAAAGAAATGGATCGACAGCAGACAGCTCCAGAACATCTGTGCTGCAATACCATGCGGTAATGTGCCCCTGAGAAACACAACATGTCCTGGAGCTAAACTGTAAGTAAAGCTTCATTCTGACAAACATGGTAAAAAGCCTTGGGGTGTACCTTCAGAGAAATAACATTTAAATTTTGTAGGTGAACAATCCCACAGATGTATGATAGATAATGTGTGCTATACCACGCAAACAGACAAACAAACAGAATAGCAGCAACCACAGGGGCTTGTTTGCTCACA
This sequence comes from Chelmon rostratus, assembly GCF_017976325.1. NCBI lineage: Eukaryota > Metazoa > Chordata > Actinopteri > Chaetodontiformes > Chaetodontidae > Chelmon > Chelmon rostratus. The sequence goes on along the minus strand of NC_055670.1, from coordinate 15,194,795 downwards.
TCTGTCAGACAACAGCCTGAGGTCCATTTCACCAACTTCCTGAGGTATTCTGCCAGCTCTCACTGCTTCCCCATACATGGGGAAAACAACCGGATGATATGCTTGTTCTAAAATTTCTCGAAGCCATCCCCGGCCTTTTTCCAGCCCTGCATTCCACATACGCCCACAATTCAAAGTCAGGCAGCCCTCTGCCCGGGCAGCGGCAGGGTTGCTCACTGTTCTTCCAGGACATGTGGAAGATAAGGCAGAGAGAGTCAGCTGTGGTGATATTGTTCACAGGGCTCTTGCTCGGTAACACTAGCCAACTGATATCGTCTGCCAACTCCACTGCAGGCTAATCGGCCTCTATTAGCTAATGTGGTGAAGCCTCTGCCTCACGAGGGAAATTAAAGAGTTTCAAGCTCACCCCTTGGGAATTCATTATGCGAAACTGCATATAAACAGTCCTGTGCCAAATATATTCAAATAATTCTTTGCATTAGTTTCAATCTGCCGGGAAGAAGAGGTTGTAGCGTACTGTGTTTAAGCAACTTAATGAGTGCCAGAAAGTGGGCTATTTCAAAGTCAGTTAAGTAACACTTTAGTATGGCTGACACCCTAACACTGTGCGCGCCGCAGTAAACAACATGCAAGTGGTGAACTAAATAGGTTAAATTCAAACCTCAGAGATTATTGACCATTCTTGAGGTTCTGGCCAAAGGTTTCTAGAACACACCGCAGGAATGCATGAACTTTTGTAAGACATTGTTTTAAAATAAACATTTCCAAAAATGCAATTAATAAATACCAGTCCATGACACCAGACAAAATATCCCTTATTTATGGAACCAGCGTTAGAGTGCTCAGGGTGGGGTTTAAATTGTTAGCTGATACTTCAAAAACAAGTAGAGCTGATTCCAAGACAAAAACAAACTCTAGCCCTAGCTAAATCTTGCAATAGCATTTTTCACCAAGCAAGGCATTCAGTGCTCCAGCCCCTCCACCACTCCTTACAGAAAAAAAGACTGAAAACAAGAATAAATGGTCAGTTCCAGAGAGAGGCAGACAAGGCGGCCAGCACAGGATCTGCTTTTGCACTTATCCTCACACACACGTAAGCCAGGGACCAAACCCGCAGCCTAACTCAACACACAGGCTGTGACACAAGGGACGGAGTGTCTGTGTGTGTATTTATGTGCACACACATACATGTGCAAAGCCTACCGACAATGAAAAAACACAAAACAGAGCAGAGTCAAGGGGTCTCAGATGATCGTCTAGGCAGACAGAGCCGGTAGCACATGTTCTCCAGCCAGAGGCCAATTCCTTTCACCCTAAAGAGAAAGTGCAGATTGATGGCAGCCCTGCTGCAGCTCTGCATTAGCCTATCATTCATCTTCTGTGACCTGCAGGGGATACAGCACTCATCCTGACGCAGCATCAGTAACAGTGGATCAGAGGTCAAGGCCTTGAGAGCGACCCTGCCGAGGCCTGTAGACAGTTCATCTTCACAACCCCTCAAGAAGACAAAAAGGTAGTGACACTTAATATGTGTAATACCAGCAGATGTTGGGATTATACTTAATGATTTTTATTAGTGTAACTCTTTGAAAATCTGTTTAGGAGTGAATGAAAAAAAGACCAAATCAACAAAACCAGAAAAAAAGGCACACCTTTCATTTTAAGCGCTGTATGAACCACCACAAAAAGCCAGTAAATTACAAGTGGTTTTGATAAAGCATAATATTCCCAGTAGTCTGACTGAGGAAATAAGGTGTGTCAGCTCTATTGTTGCCGTAACAACCCAGAAAGAATGTATTTTTACCACTTAACAAGGCAAGATTAATATGTATCAACAAAAAGCACAGTGATTACAAACTCCTCTTCAAAAAAGCTACACAGACTGCACACACACATATTTTACTGCAGACACTGTGACTGTTTCACCTGAGTGAATACGCCATATAAGGATCCAGTGTTTGTGAATGCATAGCCTTAATTCTTAGCATTATTTCTACATGGTATTTACTGCTTCAGAATAACTGTAATCAGGGGAAGTCATCCCTAAAAAGACAGACTTGAAATAGTTTCCTATCATTGTTTCTAGTCTTCCCTGTGTTAGTGTGGCACATGAATGTAGTACCACATAGTGGTAATACAAACAGGTTAAAAAACAAGCAATATTTGTAATTCCCAAATGTTGATTTCTCAAAGGTCTGACATACTCCAGCTGTTTCTGCGTAAGGGAAAATTTACATCCAGGTCTCATTATTCCTCCCACTCCTCCTTCCTTCCTCCCTCCCTTCCTGCCTTTTTTCCTCTCCTTCAACTGACCCTCTGGACACAGACATGTAAATACAACTCTCTTTATAGATTTAACTTGGAAGGACTGACTTTAACCTCAGAAAACCAGACCAAACTGCAAGAATGGAGCAGATTTGAAAGGAATATCATCTTTAAATAGAAACAGACTGGTTACTTGAGTTGATTTTTTTCCAGTACATTTTCAACAGCTTAGCTTGGTCAACATGACATTCAGTCAAACAATCCCTACAAATAAGAGTTAACTACTTGTTTTAAAGAATACAAAAGGGAGAAAACAGAAAAATGAGAACCAGCACGAATTTCCTGATTCAGTTGTAATGTCATGTTCTCTGCTTTAACAGCAAGCCTTTGTTGTGTAAATCTATTGCATTTTACTCTAGTCTTATTGAGCTTTATCAGACATGGCATTTGTGAAGAAACCCATCCTCTTCTTACTCCTCACCTCCCCCTGCATTAAGTAAAGTCACTTGGTCATCATCAGAGCACTATGATTTAATGTCTTGATGGCTAAATATAGGCCTGGCCTGACCACAACAACAGAAAAAATCTAATTCGGTTTGTCTCATCAAATTAGTTAACAAGGACGGGACGAGCAAGCAGCAGCTTTATCATGGGTTAGTCTTAAGATTTTCAGGTCATATGGCTTGCTCAGTCACATACATACACACAGATAAAGACACACCACACACGATTGCCAATTATGCGAACAATTGGAGGCTGCAGTAGTAAGCCTCGGGAGAGAGTTTGCACTCAAGTGTGTGTGTGTCATCGGGGGCATGACGCACTAGGAGAGGCTGCCAGCAGCTATCTGCCACTTGTTGCCGTTTCAGACTTGACTGTGTCTCCCTCCTGCTGACAGACAGGGTGGACTCAGCACAAACAGTATATCTGAACTTACTGCAATTATTAGAGGAGTGGAAAACAAGACTTCTAAAACTAAGTGAAAAGTGAGCTCCGACTGTCATCATGAGGCCAGTCGCACACACGTTATGGGAGCACAGTCATGAACATCAACCACAGGCTGCAGCGGCCTGTGACCTCTATGCCAGGAATGTTGTGAGTAAGAGCACTAAGACGTGACATTTGTGTGTGTGTGTGTGTGTGTGTGTTATATTAGATTACAGGTCATCCTTAAGTTGTATCCATGTCATTGTTCCTTCCCAAGCGCCTGGGATTCCACAACTAACACACTTGGGTGTGCTGACAGGCAGCAAAACTGTGCTTCATGCAGTGACAAAAAGCTATGTTTCATCAAAGGGTTCAGAAGCTTCATACTGTACACAGTGAAGATTTTCAAGGTTTATTGGTGTTTGATACTTGACAGGAGAGTCACCTTGAGTACTGCTCATCACGCGTTCCACATGGCTATGCCCTAACATGGACAATGAGTATAAAAACTGATTGCTGTCTTCTGTAGGCTAGTGTTAAAGTTAAATGCAGACAAAGGTAAGAAGCTTGGTTCAGAAAAGTTCTTCAGCTACAGTCAAGAGTAAAAAACGTCAACACACTCTCTGAGCTCCTTATCTGTAAAAACATCTGGTGTGTTCTTGGTAGTGCCAGAGAAAACATTACAGTGATTACTTTGACTTTGAACCTACATAGTATGAGAGACCACATTCATGCATCATTACTCAGGAATGGAGAACTCCAAAGACAGTAAGGCATACCTGCCTATAAAAAAGCCACTGAAAAAACATCAAATTTACAGAATAACCGTATGTTTTCATTGGTACAGAGGAATACAAAGAACATACGGTAAAGAAGGAAGGCTGCTGGAACAGTTAACGCTGCACACTAAATCACCTGCAACTGTGATTTGATCAAGAAAAGATGTATCCAATTCTTAAGAAGGGAGACAAAATGGTCAAAATCTTTATATTCAATCATTTTCCCTGGCCATCTTTTTATTGTGTTGTCATTTCATGGCTGAGTTGCTTTGTGAGTTTTACAACAGCAAATTAATTCTAGTTTATTAGCACTTCTCATGTTCAAGGTTTTGCTTTTGTTTTCTCTTCAAAATGACAACTAATTGCAGAAATAAGACCCAAACCAAAACTTAGCCATTAACTGCTTTGATAACAACAAGCTAATAGGTTTCATGTCTTAATATTAATATTAGTCAGTTCAGTTGTACCTTCAAATCCTACCTCTATGCTACTGTCTCAGCCTAATTAGAAAGGGTGCATTGTTACTCCTTTCTCCCAGGATGCTTCAAATGTATGTGCACCAGCTTCTAAATGCAGCACCAGAAGCTGAGTGAGAAAAGAAACAGTCTCATAACAAAAAAGCTTGGATGTTTATCCAGTTGATTTACAACTTGATGTCTTACAGACTATAGCTGTTGAATGGTGAAGGAGACTCCACAGTTTGTCAGTTATGCCTTAGGATATTTTAATGCAGTCCTGACTTGCCCCTGCTTTGCATGCCAGCCCTCTTTTCTTTCTGGCTATACAGGTACACAGTGAATAACTCACTCTGGAGAGTCTCTGGAGTGCAACAGCTGCAGAGCGCAACTAAAGCTGGCTGTCTGCTCCAAACACACAGGCTGAAAACACATTTTCTGGAATGAGTTAAGTTTTCTATCTAAAAAGCCTAGATTTAGCCCCACAATAAAAAATACTCTTTCAGTTGTCTCCCATGTTCTACTGGGACACCTAAGGGAATGAGGTACAGCTGATGAAGGCAACTTGGCCTTGTTCTTTTCAAAGAGCTGGGACAACCTCCTATGCTATGTGCCTGTTTGTTGTGTGTAGTCCTGCCCTCCAGCAGTGGTGGGGATTTGGAAAACCCTCTCCTCATGGTTAAGTTGATAGGTCACAGCACATTCCAGACATTTTCTGTCTGTTTGTTTTCCACCAGGAAGGCTCACAATGCAGCCTGCTGCTGCTACAAAGGGCTGTTTGTCTTTGATGTGCACATCACACCTGAGTAGGCCTAGACATTGACTGAACCAACAAAAACTGCATAAAAAAAAAAAAAAAAACTTTTTCACGTGATGTTACACTATAGTCAGAGCAGTGTAATTCGGCATCACTTTTGGCAACAAAGAGACACATAATCAAAACAAAAAGGGCAAAAAGGTGATATCTATCTATTGTAAGTATAGCAGCAACACCATATTAGTTTTTTCAGTACTGTTTCTAAAGAGGTTGCCCTTTGTAGTGCTTCCTCCATGCTTTCATTGAGGGCTGCTTGTTGGCCAGCTGCTGATAGAGCTAAGTTCATACTCCACACAGTCCTGTCATGCTGTGCAAGCTGACCTTTGCTAGCTCCTGGCTAGAAGGTCAAGAGAAGCTAATAGGTGCTGATGGCACTGACCAGGTGCTGATCATTACACTACCTCACTGGAATTAATCACCATCACATATTTTAATTAAACACTGCAAATTCCAGTCATTGACAGCTTATTTAACTGGGAGTCCAAGCAGTAACCATAATCAACACTGTCTGGTAAGATACAGCAGAAGATGTGGTAGACAATCAGATGTTTCTGTGATCTCCCAGCCTTTATTTTCAACCTGACTGGTTTTAACCATCAAGGGCTCACTTGTGAATAGGGCACAAATACAGCAAAGTAAGTAAAAAACAGTTAGAGTAGCTTAAGGATTCATGAGGTTGTAATATCATCACTGAAGTTATTTTGTTAACATGTGCAGAAAAATCACAAAGTGTTCAGGAGATGAAGGCTGAAGTTACTGAGAGGGAGCACTGGAGATGCAGGGTCACTAGTGTCACAGCTGAACACAGTAATGTATTCAGCGATACACACAGAAATTAAATGTTAAACAAGAAAAGTTGAGATCAAATAATCAAGACAGCAAAAGAAACATGCAATGAAGGACTAGTGATACATTTTTACCTTGGCATCTGAAAAACTTTTAAGTCTAAAAGCTCCCTGCAGAGCTCAGCAACCTCAGCCCTGCAGCCCCCCCCCCCTTTATCCTCTGCAACTAATTCACTCAGTACTTGTGAAACACTGCAGTACAAATATTGTGGACAAACTGCACTTATGCAGGAAACATGAATAATAGAAAATATGCTCTTAGAGCCAGTTCTTTATCTTTATCTTTTGGAGACAATTCAGCTCTCTGAAGCAGAGTCTGCATGTGTGTTTTAGTGTGAGTGTGATTGGACCAGAGAGAGGCCAGATTGAGCTGTGGTGTTAGCTGGGGGGTGGTGGACCTTAGCTGCCATCCAACTCTCATGCTAAGCCTGTCTCTACCAGATGGGCACAGAGAGGGTGAGGGATCAAAAGATATACACACAGGTAGGCAAATGGACAGCAAAGAATTTACACCACAAAGGTGACGGAGGCAGAACAAAAGCCTTGCTAGGCAGAAGAATGCGGTGCACAGAGCAGAGTGAAATTTTGCAACGTGTCCTTGAAGTGGGGCATGCAGCTTGTTTGGTCAGCAGATCTCCCTGGCACCGGTGCCCGCTGCACTGGCCTGCTCTCCACTGCATGTGCCATCTCTCTAGCTACAAGGACACACACAGTGTCACCTGGCTCCCGCTATAATTAAGAAAATATTCTGAGCCTGAGGAGATACTTATTAAATTATGCAAAATGGTCCTCATACCGTTATTCATTTAAAAAATGTCCCCGGTTGAGTACTACCAGACGCACCTCCTGGCCAGCCACAGAGCTCAGTGGTCTCTCTGCGTCTGTCAGGATGGGCAGGATGGTGGCCTGGCTGGAGCCTGGCATCGTCTTTCTTCTGTTGTGTTAGCAGAGGGAAGTTTCTGGTGGGCTTGAAAAAGACCAACTTCCTTCCTCTATACAGTCATTCTGATTCAAAATGTAAAGGGAATTCAACTGCAGGAGACCGGAACAGAACAGAAAAATGCAGAGTGATACTGTACATCCAGTAGAAGCCAGTTTAGCTGCCAGTAGCTCTCAAAATAATGATAAAAAGTCCACAGCTTTTAATTCCAATAATTCATAGCAAATAGAAAATGCATGATTTCTAAAAACTTAACGAGTATTGGGGTGGGCCGACGCAAAGGCCGAGTCCAAGGTCTGGGGTTTAATGTATATCTATCTATCTAACACATTAATAAACCATCTGAAAGTAGTTGGCATTTTCACATTTTCAATGGTTGATGTTCTTAAAAACTATCGCATTGCACTTTTCTGAAATCGTGAAAATACTGGAGCAAATGAAGGGGAATTTATTTAGCTTTTGCTGTGCTTTTTCATAGTAAATTAAGTGTACAGCGAGCTGTCTTGGACAGTTACGAAGGGTCCATGTCTAACCAGCGTAATGAAATGTACTAAATGTCAATCATGCCCCACTGATAGTAAGTGTAAGATATTAATTCACTGGCACTTTTAGCTTTTGTTATTACTTGTACAGTATATTGGAGAATGCTACTGTCTGTCACAAGCTGTGGATTGAACGAGTGTGGCAGAGTAATCACACTGTGCAGCAATTTCTGCCATCAATTGTAACCACAGCGATAAAGTACTTCATGCGATAAAACACTGCTGAAAAAGCACCAGTAAGTCAGTGAAACTTCATGGTTGACTCAGTTGAAAGAAAATGAAATGTCATATTTTTGGAATGCATGCAGAAAGGGAAAAAAAAGTTTTTTGTATATCAAGTTTCCAAGCAAACTTTTAAATCCTTCTGAGCCAAAAGCCCTCACAACATTTCTACAGGGAAGTACAAAGGAGCTGGGAAACAATCATTACTGAAACAATGTTAGAGGTCATCTTACAAGAAAAGAAATGATAAAGTAGTAAGTGCTTTGAAAACAACTTAATTACTATTTTGCTAATCAACTGATCCTTAAAGTTACTTGTCAAAATAAAACTATGGTTGCAAATATTTACTGCTTCTAAAATGAGAATCATTCTTTTCTTCCATTTCATAAAACTGTTACATGAATACTTTTAGGTTTGTTGACAAGAGAGATTATTTTTTTCAATTTGAAAGGCTAAGTTATTAATCAGTAAATTGATTGAAAACAATAATGATAATGTTGGTGGAAATCTGAGTCTGTAGACTCAGACCACACTTGAATAAACAAGGTATAAAAACATGTTTCTACACATTACATTCCCACAGCGCCACCCATTAAATATCCATGGCTCCTATAAAGACAGAGACAGGATGTTGAAGAGCATTGTAAAGAAAATAGGAAGGATCTACAGTAGTGGATCATTGTTGGGCAAATGAAACACAGCTCTGTGGTTTGTACTAAAAGTCGTCATTAGAAAAAATTCGATGCTTAAGTATTTTTATGGTATGTTTTGTACTCAACATCACCTATACACAGTATCTGGCCAGACAATTATAAAAAAAAGTAGCTTTGTAGGAATTCTTAATTGTCTCTTTGAGTTTCTAATTTCCTGTAAAACAGTTTCAAAAATGTTGATGACTCATCCTGCACTTGAGGGCGTATGCTAATTTTGCATCCTAAGAAACGCATTCTGAATTTTTATGACGCCACCATGGATGAGCAAAGCAAAGAACGCCGCGGGAGCGGACTGTTTCTGTGGGCTGGGAATCACGGATAACTTTCTAAAAACACGACTTTATGAAGTACAAAAACACAACTTTCAAAACTGATTCCAAAAAAGTTGGGACTTTGTGTAATAAAACACAAATAAAAACAGAATGCAATCATTTGCAAATGAACTGTGTTTATCAAAAACTGTTTAATAAAGTGTTCCTGAGCCCAGGTAGTAATCTCCTTCATACAATCATGTGTTCACAAAGTGGTGAACCTCGCTCCATTCTTGCTCGTGAATGACTGAGCCTTTCCAGGATGCTCGTTTCATACCCAATCGTGATATTATCACCTGTTACCAATCAACCTGTTAATGTTCCAAACAGGTGTTTTTGAAGCGTTCCACAACTTTCCCAGTCTTTAGTTGCTCCTGTCCTAACTTCTTTTAAATGTGTTGCTGCATCAAATTCAGAATAAGCAGATATTTTTTAAATAAATTAATGAAGCTGTTGAGGTAAAACATTAACAATATTGTCTTTATACTGTTTTCAATTAAGTATATGTCAGAAAGGATTGGCAAGTTATCACATACTGTTCCATTTAGGTACGTTTTACACAGCGTTTGGAATCAGAGTTGTAATAAATGGAAAGGGGGACCTTAACAATCAACCCAGAGACACAAGCAAGAAGTAAATAGACCGAACGAGCACACATTTCCATGTTCACAGACTTGCATATACTGGCAGAAGCATATGAGAGCAGCACAAGAATCTGAAGCTCTACTCTGCTCTGAGGCACACCCTTGAAATATTTATGACCTTCCACGTTCTATCCTCATCTATGGCAGGGGCACTGCATAGCTGCCTCTTTATCTCCGAACTGGACTTTGCAGCGGCTACAGCAGCCAGCTAGCTCGCTCCAAGGCTCAACATTCTTCTTATTTGGATCCTATTACAGAACTAACCAGCAGCCATGTACAAAGGTCCTTCAGTAAGCTCCTTAAATCCTCCATGTTCTCGAAGCTCTTAATGTAGAGTGTGATTCTACATTCATCAAAAGTTTGGTTTTGCTCAACAATAGACTGAACTCACTGGGTGAGTCCAGTGGATGTTCTTCTTTCATGCACTGGTGGTGGGAGTAAGTGACCACAGAGAAGAATGAGTCAGGACCAGAACATAGTCATTCCCTGCACGGAGTGGTCTTTTCCTTAACTAACTCACAGGGGCTTCCTGTACACTCATACTTTCCAAAAAGAGGTTTTATGAAACTACTGTCAACCAAAGCTATCCACTAACCCCACCTAGTATGCAGGCCTATGCCCTTAATTGTATAATAATATGTCTATATAAAACAGTATTGTAGGGTGCTCCTCTTGGATGAAAATCATACCTTACAAAAGATATTTTTAAGGCTTTTTAGGGATCTGGGGAAAATATGCCTTTGTATTGTACATGGTATTTCCTCATGCACAGGATAGCTTCCTTGTAGAGGTATTTCTAAATTTCTTCATCTGTGCTTTTGACTGTTATCTATGAAATTGAAAAAGTTTGAAACAACAGCAACATACACATTAGCTTTGCTTTTTTGTTTCTATCATCTCTGCCTGTACACACTTTGGTGTAATGCAGTCTTGCTATTGCAGTTTAGGGAGAAATTAAGAGTGCTTGATTCGATATAAGAGATCTCCCTGCTAATGCAATTGCTGTAGAAACATCATGAAAGAATGAAACTGATGACGATTGACTGCCCTGCCATACTTTAAGGCCCATGTAAACCTTCAGTTCATATGAAAAACTGATTTGGGGTTACTGTGGTCCAATACCAGCAATAAAATACACACTGCTGATCATTACGCCATCAAGCCTCCATCAGTGTAAGAGGTTGACAAGCATGTGCAAGTTTAATCATCACCATCTCATTACTACAATTACCACTTGACAGCAGTTTGCCTGGCCGCCTCTTTACCTACAGGCCTACGATGAATAAAGTCTCACCTTATCGGCATGATTAGATGAGGTGAAACTTTAATGATCTCCATGGGGAAACTGGGTCATTGCAGCAGCCGACATTAGATAAGAGTGAGAGCTAACTGAACACAGTTCTGGTCAGTTTAATCTGACTTTTGATAAATAAGTTTGTTGTGCTCATTGTGTGTTTGCAAGAAACACTTCGTGTTCTTCCAAACACCTAAAACCTGCTACAAACCCTACAACAACCATAAACAAGCCAGGGGCCACTACCAAAAACCTGAAATGCTCCTCTGTAAATGTTTGCTGAATGGGAGCAGGCGAAACAAGCGCAATGACCAACCAGGGCTTTGGCAGTTTCCCAGCTAACACCAGCACTGGACTAAAAATGACTTTGTAATCAGAGGGTTTACAGAGCAAACAAAGGAGGAGGGAAGAAAACTAGGGAATGATAGAGTGAGCCTATGAATTACTCAGCAGACTCATCTCTCCTGCTTTCCTCCCTGCAGGAGATAATGGGGATCATCTGTCTTCTTGCCCTCCTTTATGCCCTGTCTTTTGGCCACTCATCTGCATTCAGGTCAGCTGAGAAATACCACAGGCCCTTTACAATAACTATGATGTGTAGAATTCGATAGGCCGAGATTTCTGTCTACCAGCATTGTTGGAAAAAGCAGAATTACCAATCTGGCCGGACTGCACTGATTAAAGGCCCTAAAAATAAATTTTCTCAATCAGATTCTTACAACGAGTGGTGGAGTCCTCCATGAACACACAACTTAAAGCTAGAACAGTTTTGGTTATTTAACATTTCTGAGAGCAATTTCTGTGCTTGTATTTTTGTCTTGAGCTCTTCTCAGGGGCTTTAATTGGGAGGGGCAGAGTTACAAAAAGGTGATGAACAATATTCAACCACCAGCACCTGTAAAGCTCACTGATTAATTAGATTTTTTATGTTTGATCCATACATAAACAAAACTGTAAACTGAATTACTATAATTATTTCTCATCCCAGTTTCAATCATTCCGAAAGATGTTTTTCTTAACTTTTCCTAACTTTTATTGTCGCATATTTACTTATGAATATTTAATGTTAATGGTGCTTTAAACCTAGAAAAGCTATTTTACATACTTTAAATCCACTTTCCACATTTAAAGCAATTCCAGGTTCCAAGACAAGCTCCAGGTCTACACAAGTGTTTAGTCTTTTCAAATTATTTACTACATAGACACACTGAAAAACAGAATAGCAATGTGGCAAGTTGTAAACAAAAAGAACAATGGCACAAGGATGTAGGACTGTAGATTTAAGATAGATGTTCACCAAGAAATAAAAACAGATTGAGATAATTTGAAGATAAATGCATCTCTAGAGGAAACACTATTCATTATGACCACAATAAGAGTGCACAGATTGTTTATTTCACACATCAGCAGGCCTAAGATGCTGACGCTGGAATATTATCTTGCTGAGCAGTTGGATCGTCTCGAACTCATGTTATTCCAATGCCTACTGCTGCTAAACTGCTTAAGAAAACATACATGACACATCTATTCAACTTCATGAATAATACAGCGTTCCAGCACACTCACACACGCCCACTGGCACACTCATGCATGCTAAAAACCAGAGACGCGTCTCTCGGTGGGACATGCCTGATTTTAAATCCCCATGAGAGGAGCTCATTGAGAAGGATAGAAAACCTGCAGGATTCCCAAGCTCTCATCTCCTTCCAATAATACAAGTCGTTTATTCTATCCTGAGACAGGATGCAACAGCGAGGCAACCGAAGGGCATCATAGTGAGGTGAAGAGTTCACTGCAGCGTACAGGAATAGGATTTGAGAGTGGAAAAAAAGAGGCTGATTGGGGAAAACATAGAGGAAAAATGGAGGTGTAGAGTCATGGAGAGAGGCAGTAAAAGGGAAAGATGGTGGGCAAGAGACAACAGAGCATTTAGTAAAAGAAAAGACTGAAAGAGAAGCAGAAGGCAACAGAGTCAGGGAGATACTGCTATCAGAGCTCCAACATGGCAGGAAGTGACATGTGGAGAGCAGGAAGAGGAAACTGGACAGATATAGATTAATTTGGTAGCTGCTCCTGAAAACATGTCTATGCCATTAGGGGCGTCAGCGGCAGTTAATGTGCTTATCAAAGCGTGCACCTTTGGTCTATTCCTAACCCTGGTATGGTGCTACTGAACACAGCCAACATGGAGAAAGAAAAGACTTTTAATTTAACTACAGGTCAGTGGGTTTTCTATTAGTTCCAGTTCTAGGACAACACCTACTTCCTTGTAGAGTTTCTCCAGAGTTGGCAAGAAATAGGGTCAAACCCTGGGGTCAGATCCCAAATCTAATCAGACTAAATGTAGGTCATTAATTAATATGACTTTACCACAGCTCAGCTATTTTTTCCACGTGAGAACAGCTCAAATAAAAGGAGCACATTCAAACAATGAGTCTCACTGAACTAACGAAAAACAACAGGAGAGCTTTGTGAAAAACAAGCACCCTCTTATTTAGTGCACTGAAACTCTGCATTTAAGGATTTCAAGTCAACAGGAGGATGAGCTCAGCTTTATTTACTCTGCCGTGCTGAGGGACTACAGTTAAATGTTAAGTCCTTCTAGGTCCAAATATGAAGAAAAAAGACAGCTTTTGGGCAAATCATGCAGGTTTCAGATGGCAGGTGGCACAAATATGGGCAATTTCATGTTTTATCTTTACACAGGGATCCACAGAAGCTAAACTCTGTTGAGTCGGCTACCGTATCAAAATTTTTAGCACGCTTAAATACATGAATAGTGCATCTAGTATTTTGTCCTTTAAGGCCAACACCAAGAAAAGTGATCAGCAGATTAATAGCAGGTATAATTGTTAAGGAGAAAGATTTCTTTTTTGTTATTATTATTCTGTGAGTTTTATTGGCTATCAAAACATCTGATTCTGACAAAAATAGATAAAAAAATAGATAAAATCAGATCAAATGTTTCATGTTCAAAACCCAAAGAATTCAAATTAAGATACTTAAGGGAGATGGGACCTGACTTGATGTTTGGAAAACTAGATTTAATACTTTTTATAGAGCAGTAAATGCAAGACCTCCATGTTCAAATGCCTCTCTTTGCCCTTTTTGTACTAAAGTTTATCAAAGTACAAGTCGATGTGCAAAATATCAGCAAAAGTCTTTCAAAAGGATCCTAATATTTGTTCACATAAAAAAAAAACCCTTTGTTGCCTTTGCTAAGCAATGTAAGGACTGTCTTCACTGTTTCAACTTTTTCTGATGACATTCTACTTTCATGGTTCAGAGTCAGAAATCATTATATGGTTCCAGTCCAGATGAAAATGGTGTTGGTTTTTAATTCTACCTTGTCATAAACTTTAAGAAGGTACAGACCCTCTGGTTATGTGAAAAACAGAGCCTCATAATAGCAGCATGGGTGTGTCAGCTCAGCTGTTAACGCTGAGGCAGATAGCCATCTGATCAAATATGGTAGCTGGAGTTTGAACGTGTGGAGTCAGGACAATAGGAACAGTTTGTCTTCATTAGGATTTAAATAAAATATTGCGAACCATTAACCAGTGAAGTTCAGTTTGGAAACTGCCTGCGCCGCAGTAGTTCACAGCTATGAGGAGAAAACTACAGCAGAAGTTCAGTTTGGGAATGACTGATAGTTGCACTGGGGCTTCGCTGATGTTGGCATGTTTTCAAACATGAACCACAACGCCAACATAAAGGGCGGTGGTTTCTGAGACCTGTCATGTGCATAAACAACGCTTAAAGCACCCTCCAGGAAATAACAGCATGCCCCGGCCTCACGGTGCGGCAGCTCGTTTACATGTTGTCAACTTACCTTCAGAAAGCTCCAGCTCCAGCTCCGCCAGCTTCTCCCGGACCTCCGCCGGCAGGGTCATAGCGACAGCCGGAGTAGGCTCCAACATCATCGTTAGCAACCCGGTTGAGGTCCTCTCAGCCATGGTGGTCCAGTACCAAGCACAAATAGGTCCACGGAATCACAGGTGAGAAGGACAATGTGACCAGAAATGAGAAAAAAACGAACCCGTCCTCACTTGTTTTCGGCAAAGGAGGGCAAACAGGGTGTTGGTGCTTCTCCCGTCTCGCTGCAACGTCGTACAGATGTGTGAGAAATCTCTCCAACCGTCATGACACGGCTAGCTGTGGGGCTAGCAGACACACCTGGCTGTGCGCTTCCATGTAGCGTGGAAGGGCAGGGTTCCGTCAGTGTCTCCGTGCACGCTGCCCGTCCCTCGGCACTAACGCTGTCCCGACTGTCCGCGGCTGCTTCCCTTCAACTGTGGAGGGAACTCATTCAACTCCTCGCTCGCTTCCCACGGCGCAGTCGCCATTGCATCATAGCAACAGCAGCCCTGACCGCGCGCGCCCACGAGGCCTACTCCTGTGTTTGTGTGCGTGCTCGTGCCGTCTCCTGATGATGTTCCTCGTAAAACTTGCCTGCCTCCTACTGTCACGACCACAGCGCTGCGTGGCACTCAAGTACATGCAACGACTGGGGAGAAACTACAGCACCATTTAAAGTTCCAGCTGTTTTTTTTTGCATGAAGTGATTTGTTGGACGTTATACAAAAACACTAACAGATTTTTGATTCACTTGCTGCGAAATTAGATGTCACTATTATTTCAAAAACGTGTTTTGTATTGTAAGGATATAATTGAATTATCAACCAGTTAAAAGCACAATTTTTTCTGCTTCACTGGCCCACTACTAAATTAAATGTCACTGTTATCTCAAACAACATGTTTTGTATTCTAAGAATACAAATGAATTATTACCCGGCTAATGGCACTTTTTTTTTAATTCACTGGCAGCTAAATTAGATGTCACTGTTATCTCAAAATCTATGCTTTGTATTGCAATAATATTATTGAATTATCAATCAGCTAATAGCACAAAATAGCTTAATGATGTTGCCAGATAGTATTCAGAACTCCCTGTAAATATGCTACATTTACAACCAGAAATGACTCAATGTTGCAGTTGAAACATTTGAAATAGTTTAAATGCTAACAACGAAAGAAGAAGAAATAGCTGTTACAAGGGAAGTGCTGAAAGGAGTTGAAGTGCAATTACTGAATCAAACTGAAGTGCCTACTTAACTGTTAGCAACAGGTGAGGCTGAAGTATGAGTTGAAATGAAAGTGCTGAAAGGAGCTGAAAAGGCCAGATAAAGTGTACGTGATAGCTTGAGCAGTGAGTGTCAGCTGAAGCGGATGTCCTGAAAGAAATCAGTACAAGATCATAAACTGAAAGATAAGGTCGGTTGAAGTGTTGGCTATGAGGATATAAGATCAAGGTAAGTTTATGGTACAGTTCACACATGTGCTTTACCTACACTTTCACAGACCTAATTTTACCTAATTATTTACACAAGATATTTCAACTGTGTCAAAGTGCTTGACATGAAATTAATAATTAGAATAATATATAGTCACTACTGAATTCAACAAACTGCTATATAAATATTCCTTTAGTGTAGTGATTAGGTCCTAAAATTTGAAAGTGAATTCAGGTCTCAAAAAACAGGAACAATTGTATGACATGTAGGTTGGTGGGTGAGTGGGACAGGTATAGGTTATCAATTCAGCAGTAGCTTGGTTGGTTGGGGTCTGGGTTGACACCTCAACTGACAGTAATCTGCTCTTCAAGATCAAGAAAAACCGAGGAGTCAGTGGAGATGAGGTGGAGGAGGGTTGCAGAGAGCAAAGCCCAAGTGGGAGCAGATTCTGTCAAAGGCATGACTGCAGGCTGAGAGGAATTCATGTGGTCCTGTCACCTGGTCTCTGCTGGTATTTGACGTCATGCGATATTATATGTTATATTTTAATTACTGTTCTTTAATTTTATTGTAATGTAGCAAACAGAATTAGTATGATATACAAAAATGAAAAAAAGCCAAACATACAGCTGGGGTGATAAGTACATAAGGTTTTATCATTAAAACATATTGAAAGTAATAAAAGCATAGATATATTACTATATATTATCATATATTATTATCGTCAGATAAGACGAAGAAATTGTTTCAATACGATGTTTAATTTCCTTACTATTTTATTTTGCACACCTGTATCAAAATGACAACTATATATGAAATTATGCTGGTAGCCTACATGCATACATATAACACAGCAGTGCCTAGAATCCTTCATATATTGGGAACATAAAGATACAGAATATGTTAATATTAAAGAACATAAACTGCATCTTTTGTAAAATAAGTTATAGACTGCTTTACAAAAAGTCAAAAGCCAGAAAACAGATAAAACAGTGTAAAAATAAAAGAAACTTTAAAAAGTATAAATGCAATAGAAGCACTGAGAGACATCACTGTATGAGATAGATAGATAGATAGATAGATAGATAGATAGATAGATAGATAGATAGATAGATAGATAGATAGATAGATAGATAGATAGACTGTAGTGTTTACTTCATCCCAAAGTCATACAGGTAACAAAAACACATACCTGTTTTAGCTACAATGTATGAGGCAAGATAAAGGCTATTCACATTTATGCTTCAAAATAAGTGACATATACAATACTGTATGTTGTGTGCATGTTTAAACATACTGGGTCTGTATTGTGTGGGAAGTAGGGTCTTATTGTTCACATTACTATTAAGTCATGCAGGTACATGGGTTTGTCTGTTATAAAAGAACTAAAACATACATGTAAAAATCATATTGAGTGAGTATTCAAAAATTACTTAAATATATATTAAAACAACCAGTTAAATAGGTTTTGCTTCATCTGTGAAATTAAGTGCAAGTGTTTTGAGTTAATGCAACCAGCAGGTGTCACTGCATGCACAGTAAAAAGGGTTCTTCAGTGGCAAGGAATATATGACATTGATATCAGGCTGACAGAACAGGTTTGGTGAAAGAGATACATTCTCTATTGCAAGTAAAGATCTTTCCGCAGAGTATGTTTCAGTTCAATGAGGTACTCAGCTGCAGGATTCCTTTTGTTGTGTTCAAAAATGGCCCCATTCACTTCAGTATGGACATCAACAAGACATGATTTCCTGTCCGAACACAAACAACAGTTTAGTGTATAGCTTCTAGAATCTATAGCCTTTATGGAAACTGTCTGATGCTAAACAGGAGCTGAATTTGCTGTTGAGTGTTTGCCTGTACCTCCTTTGGCCTTTGTGTAAGGCATCTGTCAGAGCCTTCAGGTAAATGGAGCGATGGTGTCCTTGCTCCAGTTGACGTTCATCCGTCCAGCAGTGACTCCAGAACACATCTGCATCTGAAGGGATTAAATCATATCTGGGCAGCCCATCACACCCATCTGTCTCCAGATCCTCATCCCGGTGGTCTATCCTGGCACAGGGCTGAAACTCGGGGACGCTGTATCTCTGGATGAAGAAGAGCTTGGGCTTGCCAGCAAGCATTGGGCATGCATCACCATTGAAAAGATGTCTGACATTGTCCAGCTGCAGACCTACACTGTACGGGTCTGTACCCAGGAGTCTATTTGAAGTACCACGGCTAATGATGCAGCAGACAAAGCCGTCACCTTCAAGGTTCTCTCTCTGTCTGAAGATCCCTCTGAGAGCTGCCAAAATGTCATCCACACTCAGCCACTTGTAGATGACCACGTTGAAGTGAAGAGCCTTAAATGTCTGTTCCAACATGTCTAGGTGAGTAAGGAAAGATGAAACCAGAAGTTCAATTTTATGCTGATAATTACTCACTAAATAGATTAATGAAAAAACACCATCAGAGTAGGGCTGCTACTGATTATGTCTTATTTTGTCCAATCAACAGTGTTATACGTAAGTAGTTGCAGAAACATTATTTTGCAACTAAGGGTGTGCAACTAAGTACATTTACTCAAGTACTATACTGCACTTCCACTTTACTACACTATTGCCATTTTCTGCTGTTTCATACTTATACTTCACTGCATCTCAGAGGCAAATATTGTACTTTATACTCCACTACATTTATGTGACAGCTACAGTATACTTACTAGTCTATTATTAGAATATTTTACATTAAAACAGATGTCATAAACTTATAAAATACAACACATGGCTAATAAGTGACTTTAGTGGTTCTCATTTAGTGGGCCATTTTCTGCAGAACTTTGGATACTTTCTAATATTTTTTGCTGATAATACCTCTGCACTTTTACCCGTATACCTGTAAGTATGATTATAAATGCAGAAAGTTCACTTGCACATTGTGGTATTTTATGTGTACTTTGGTGATGGATCTGAATACTTCTTCCAACTGTAGGTTGAAAGTGTCAGGTGTCTCACCTCCATCATTACCCACGCAGTCTATGATAACACAAGTTCCTCTGGGATTAGTGTTAAACTTGTACAAATCTAGCTGGCTCTGTAATGCAAAGGAAGAAGCAAAGCATTAATGCACTTTACTAATCAAACACAACTCAATGGTAGACAAAAAAACGACCCAATAGTGAGTGAAAACCTTACCTGATGGCTCTGCTCTCTGTATACAGACACTGGTATGTTTTCTGTCGCTGATAAAGAGCAATACATTATTATGAATATCAAAGTGAAAGACAGTTCCATTTTCCACTTACAGTACCTCAGGCAAACACATTTGTTTGAAGTTGCTATAATCATATGTTAATAATAATAATAATAATAATAATAATAATAATAATAATAATAATAATAGGCTAATATGTAGCCTGCCTACCACTGTGACGGGGCTCTGCTTGTCTTGTTTGCTGTAGCAGATAAGAGCTATTTGGAGGGGGGAATGGACGCTGAGGAGAAGATGTTTTTCAAAAGCATTAGTGTTATGAGAGAGTAAATGAATGATTAACTTTGGGACTCTGTAATACTCACAGGAGTTCTGCACCTTTGCTGTTGGGATGAATGTTGTTCAGATGTTGCAACTGTGAAAGGTGTACACACACACACACAAATAAATGTAAGAAATGAAAGATTATTTAACAAACTGTACTTTCAGGATGGCTTTTTTAACAGCTTTGGGATCACTGTACATGTGTAGCTATTTGGGTTTATTCCATGTTTTCTGTGCCAAACTAGCCTGCATCGCCACACCAATTCACAAATGAGCACGCTCATGTGTTTGGTTCTCAGGGCTGTTGCCAAGCAGCGTTGTAATCTGAATACCACCTCTCTGTGTTTTTGTGCTCTAATACATTTACTGACATTGGTATCTCCCTGTAGGCTTAACTCTATCAAGCCTCTGCAAAAAACTCAGATCTTTTTCATGTGGTCCTTGGACATTGGATTTCAAAAAGTGCAGTCAGGGGAACTGAGTTATTGAAATACATTTTGAAAGAAAAAGTTCATATTCATTTGATTGTGTTTTTTTTAGTTGTTTAAAGTAAAATGGAATAATGAGATTTGGAACAAGCATGTGGTTTTAATAAATACAGAGTTTTAGTACTGTAATTATATCTGTGTGTCAACCTGATGTATGGTATCTTACAATCGCATCTGTAAACTGGACGCTATGCTGGTATCAGTGAGCATGATAGGCTTTGCGAGTTAAATGAAACAGAAAATGAAACACATTGTGTTTTATACTATCTTTAACAAGATAGTCTTGGAAAAAAACATAACATTTTTGTTGGAACACGCTGAAATAACCTTTTGTAGTTCATTGAGTATCTGAACAGTGCATGATCACTGGGAAAAAATGTGTCATATAGGTGGCTTTAACACTGGGTGTCTATTCTGTGTCTCTGCTCAACATGTTTCACTTTTTTTTCTTTGATTTAAAAACCATGTTGTGTATGGGACGTGCTTTATTTCTATAGTGTACATGGTATTGTCATGTGTAATGGACCCTTTCAGTGGTATTGCACATGCGCAAGCACGTGCACACACACACAAATGCGATCATTTTCAGTTCCCATTTTCCTGTGTACCTGTTTCATACTTCACATACATTTCATGTACTGTACAAACTCACTTCAGAACTTCTTTTTCACATTTTCACACTAGGCATTTGGTATTAAATGGTCACACAGTCTCACCTGATGTCTTGTACGCAGTCACTTTTTTGGCTAGGTCGACCCTGCCGATGTTCAGCAAACATTCCTCTACAAAGTCCACTCTTTCAGGTGAAACTATGTCCAGCTTCTCAAGTTCTATTATCACATCCAGAAAGCTCTGTCACACAAGAGAGAGAAGTAAGTTGGGTTTTTTTTGTCCCCTCACGATGAAAGTTGAAAATGACTATATTTGACATTGTTGTGTCAAGTGATATTACACCAAAACTCCCCTCCCACACATACAGGAATGAGAAATCCAGTCAGTAAAAACAAATGAGTTTTTGCTTTCACCTTTGCTTTTTCCACCTTCTGATGGGGTAATGTGGTGCCTAACAAGAACTTCACACTGTTCAGATCTTCACTGGCCATATCTTCACTTATATTAGCCATCAATACTCTACAGTAAGGGGGAAAAAACATGATTGCCTTGAGAACCACAATCAGGCCTATGTTAACTTGAATGATTAAAATATGTATGTCTAACTTGACTTGTTAACACACATCCTACCTGAATCTTGGCAGAACCCGCCTGTACATCAGAGTCATCTCCACCTCCTCTCTGCTGGTTTTACACACCTTCCTCAGGATATCAAAGCGTCTCAATTGCAACATCAGCTCCCTCAGGAACAGCTGACCGGTCTCATGGCGCATCACTTTACATTTCAGCATCTCCTTCATGCAAGCCACGCTGTAGTCCGTGTCCAAGCTTCCGCACAGGTAGAAGAGGCACCTGCGTTCACCGCTGCTGAGAGCCTCTGCAATTTGATTAATGGCTTGAAGCTGAAGTTGTTCTGGAAGAGCCATGGCATTTAGCAGAAGAGGAGTGACAGCTGATGGACTGGTAAACCTACAAACGGGATCGGGTTAAACTACTATTATAATACTGTTAGCCGTGAGTTCCGATTAAACTATCATGCAAGTATAACAAGGAATGCGTAAGTAGCTGAGAAAATTACTGAAACAACCTACCGTCTGCCCTCACAAGAGACAAAGAGGAACCACGTAGGAAAATGACGTACTATTATAAAGCTTGTGGGGAAAGACCCGTTTCGTGTAGACCTAAACCGAAAGCCTTTGAGACGGGCATGCACGGCTGCTGACACACATATATAGGCACCAGTACTCTTGACGATGGGTGCGCGGTAATATCCAAATTCTTGCGAGTTTTATAAAGCTACACAACAGGTTGTGGCAACTGAAGTGAAAGTGAAAGCAAAGAAATACGCGGCAGTAGAACGATTAAAAAAAACTTAAAGGCACAATCAGAGGCAGCATATGATCTGGACCGAAATCAATTTATTGACAATTTATTAACACTTAAATTGATTTCTGTTAGATGAACAAAGGCTACTTTTTGTCACTTTATGCTTTTAACACCAATGCAACATAAAAAATAGAACTTCGTGACAATTAAAAATAAGGACTGCTTTTATTTTTTATATATATTTTCACAGTTTTTATATTTTCCAACTAAGCTGCGTTGCTTCAGGATATTCTACTGGTGTCACTTTACACATCCTGAATATATGCAATGACATCGCTGTATTCGTGGTAAATCATCGCTATGCAACGTGGGCTAAGGCGCTCAAAGCGTGATGTGAGTTTTCCGACAGACATGAAGGCATCACGGCTGCTCCCCCTGCAGGTCGCCTGAGCTTTCTGCTTACCAAAGCGCACCGAGTTCCGCTCAGCCTGGCCAATCGTGTCACCATTGCAGTGTGGAGAGATCATACGGAGGTGCTGCTCGCTGGGAGAGGGATCATTTGGAGGAAAGATACTCGACCTGGGTGACCGCCCTGGGCAAACGCCACCCCTATTTCCCTCATACAGTCACGGCGTGACATTGCCATAACCACCTTTAGTCGGGGTGAGTATTTCATTACCTGGTAGCTGGCAAAACAATCAGAATTTTCTAGGTAGTCGCAGTCAAGGGCTGCTGGTGACTTGGAACATCATCCACAGTGTTGATGTGGATGTAAACCCGCGGCGAGGAGGCTTAAGCGTTAGCGCGCTGGCCAGTCCCGATACATCGGTAACTGTAGATTATCTCGGGGGCACAGAGCAGATGCTTCGGCGTCGGAGCCTGGCAGCCAGCAGCCAGCCGTTTCGGCCTGGTCACGACTGGTGAAAAAGAAGGATGAGGATGTCCACCAGCTGCTGCCTAGAACAGACAGGCTAACGGCATGCGAGCCAAGCTAAGGCAGCTAACGTTGACGTACTGGTTCAAGCTGTCGTGGCAGCGTTGTAAAAGACGTTAGCTAGTTAGCCGTAAACTAACGCTAGAGCTGCGTAGAGCCATCCAGGTAACACGCCAGCTAGCAGCTAACAGTTTATAAGGTGGGTTAAAACAGCACGAAGGTTGTCACTGAGCGTCAGCCGCTGCGCGTTTCGTCCTGAAATGTATAGCTTCACCTTTTCCACTATGGTAGTTAAAGTTGAACTCTACAAAAACGCTGCAGCTTGTTTGATCAAAATGTGTTTTATTTTGAAATCATAAGCGGAAGTACGAATTTTGCACCCTTGTACGGCTGCATTGCAACTTTTTAGGGCTAAAAACAGCACAGACATTAATCTAATGCCTCTCGCTCAAAGGGTTGAGTCTGATTATCTTCAGTCAGGCTACCTGTCTGAAAGGAGTTGCTGTAGAGTAAATCACTGTCATGTACAGCCGTTCAGCTTTAGTCTCTGAGTAACCTTTGCCATTGGCAGTTACATTTAGTGGCTAGTTAGTGACTTGTTTGTTTTTTTCCTCCCTGGTTAGTAGTCATTCATCATTCCACCATGTCTGTGAGTTTACAGCATTACCATGATGGTGATTTAAATCACCAATGCATAGGTATTTATATGTGCAGAAGTACATACATGTTTCAGTGGTTAAGTTAAGTATGAACACGTAACTGAGAGGTGTGAATGCACAGTTGCTTTAGTAAACACAGGTGAGAGTGCACAGTGCATGGTCAGTTTAGCAGCATCAGACCAGGACCCTGATGGTGCTTCAACTTTTCACCCAGAAACCTTTCACCCTGGTAGCTGTTTTCAAGCACACTGCCAATGCCTGCACCATTTTTGCTTAGGACAAGTTCTCACTATGACCCAGTGCTGTTTAATAAGTTGTGCTTGGACAGATCAGTGTTTTACATTGGACCAAAGTTAGCAGCAACACTCCGTATATCAGCAGCATCACAAATTCATTCCTCTCTGCTGTGCCAGCCCACTTTATGTCTGCCAAGTTGCTTCCTGGTTGATCTGTCAATCTTGTTAACGCTGGTATCTGTAAGTTAAATGAATGCTGCTTGGAGTGATATTGCTCATGATTAGTGAACTACCCCACAGATAATGGCGTCATGGGCATAGATGTTGAGCTGAAGATCCAGATAATTCCATGCCATCTGCTGCTCATCCTCAAATCATCATCCTCCTTCCTTATGTTGCCTCCTTCCTTGCTCTATCTCTGCCACCATGTGTTTTGGGAGTAGGCTGTCATCAGAGCTGCGGCCTATTTTAGACAGAAACTCCATTTACCCACTTAATCTGTGTCTCTGTCTCCCGGACTTGAGTTTCTATGATTGCTCAGTGTCACAAATGGTAGCTTGTCCAGCCCATGTCCAACCCATGTCTTTGATGAGAAGAAGGCTGTAAATGTATCAGGTCATATTGTGGAATCAGTGAATTCACTTATCCAATAATATACTGTAGTTACAGGGGCATTAGTAGCAGATGTGGCCTTATTAAGACAGCTGTAAACCAAAACAAATGTAAACGTAACTCTATTGAGCCCCAGAGTGCATTGCCTCCCTCCCACCTATGGTGATGCACACGCCTCGGGGATCAAAGCTGTAATTAGCCTGCCATGGATTAGCATTGGGGACTATTTTCCACTGTACTCGCTTCCACAGAACCAGAGGATCACACGGGCTACCCACCCCTGCCCTTCCTCTTCTTCTAGTTTGGACATCCAGCATTTCTTAAATTGATTATGGTACTTTCCATTGTCTCTCGCAATTCAGCATCCAAACTGGCTCTTGGTGTATATTTACGTCACCAGTGGAGTCATTCTTGTCAGCCTTGAGAATCAGCTGGGTGTATGGTTGGCATGCAGAGAGAGCTGCTGACTCACTGCACTGCCAGGTATGAGGTCTGTCTGTGTGTTGGCTGTCTCCATGATGTACAGTACCCCCCCCCTCGTTCAGAGTCTTGTCTCTCTGTCAGCCAAACACGAGTTCATACTGTTCCTCTGGGGGCTCCAAAGAGGTGGAGCAGCATAAAGAATGTACTGTCTTGTTCATTAATGAATCAGTGCTCTCAAAACTGATTGCAACAAGGTTTGGGAATCACTGGGTATATTGCCAAAGCTAAGGATGGTATTACCATACTGGCAAACAATACTTGTGTTTAGAGCTGCAGTTAGTCAGTTAATCTGCAGATAATCTTCTCAATCAATTGATGAGTCTATAAGATTGAAGATAGTGAAAAATGCAAAGAAGAATTATTGAATTTAATTACTCAAGTATAGTTCAACCAAATATCCAAAATCCAAACATAATCAGTTTGCATAGTATGACAAAGAAAGACATCAAATCCTCACCTTTGTGGAGCCAGAACCAACAATTGATTGGTGGTTTTTTAGGTTGTTTGTTTTTTTCCCTTGAAAAATGTGTAGAACGATTAATCAGTTATGAAACAGATTCTGTATCAGCTAGTTGATTAATTGACAAATCGCTGCATTTCTGGTTGTGTTACTGAAGTTTATTATTATTAAGATTTATTAACTGCATTGTGATTCAGTTTGTAACAGACTGTAGACTTTTAAAGCACAGATACATCAACACGTGCACGTCTACTATCAGCATAGGTACATTCAGAAATAACACAGCCATAAATAAAAGGCAGCATTAACATGTGCAGAAAAGCATGGGTGCACCTCTGCCCCCTCTAACTCTTGCTCAAATAGTTTCAGTATTGACTAATGAAGTTTACAAAAAGAGTCACAATTGGCAGATTCAGGAGGAACACATTGTGGTACATTGTACGACTTCTTCGTCAAACCTGTAATTCAAACTTGGTTTTGGTTTATGTGGTTTGACAGTGGTTGACATCTAACAGTGGATTACATGCGCTTGTAGTGTAAGATTTTAAAACAGTCTCAGATTATGTTTGGAAAGTGGCCCACAGTGCTAAACTCTGCTGCCATCATTGGCGCAATGGTTTGCTGGACGTGTGTGAATGTTTTGATTAGGTTAGATTAACTGTATTATCCCTGAGGGGGAAATGGCTGGTTCCCATGGAGGTGGTGATGGCTTTGTTGTTGTTCTGTTGTACAGTGTGACCGGTTGATTTCTGTGGGCCACAGACTTTCAGCTCCTTCAGTTCGTTTTAGCAAATGCTATGTTTGCCACCCTCCATTATTAGTACAATGCTATGTTGACAGATCCACCAGTCAACCTTTAATGCACAATCCTGTATTGGACACAGTGAATAGTTAACTTACAGCACATTCCTTATCCAAGTGTAAATCTGTCTGGTATATTGTTGATAATTGACGGACTAAATGAAGTAGAATACATTTCCTTTAACCAGATAATACTTTATTAAATTGACTATCAGATATCCAGAACCAGCCATCCGCCTGTGGTTATGACAAGCTATGACAGCCCTGTAAATTGTGACAGATCTACAAGTAGGGTAAATATTCCCATCGCAGTTTACGTGGCTGTCATGACTCAGGTGAGCTGATGCTGATGCTGATATTGCGAGCTATTATCAACATTACTTTTTGACTAAAAGTAACCTTTTTGTGTATGTTGTAATAACTCAATTTTCACAATGTAGGTATTTTACACATAATACAAAAGCAAAAATTCTAATTAATCAAATTAATTTGATACGTTGGCCAGCCTATTTCTGACCAGTATTCAATTTACAGTAATAGAAAAGCAGCAAATCCTCAATTGAGAAGCTGGACCCTGTGAATTTTTGACATTTTTGCCTGGTAAATAACCAACCCTGCTGCTCTGTAGTAATGGTCCAGAGGTCAAAATGACTAGGATAGTTGAACGTCACGTAGGGTTTGCTCTTTGGGACCAAACTCAATTGAAGGACTGTGTGGAAGAAATAGATCTGTGAGACCCTCTGTCACAGTGATATTTTAATCAACAGTTTTTACTAAGATATAACCACAAAATGATGTTGAAAAAGTCTGATACAGTCATGCTGCAATTTAAGACTGTTCCTCAACAGAAGTTTGAAGCTTCGTTGAGCGGTTTGCCAGCTCATTTGACATGCTGACGGCATCTCTTGAGCAAAAGGATATGATCTATCCTGCTGTTGACCTGAACACAAAGTAGGTGAGACTAAACTGCACCTGAACTCTCACACTGTTGCCTGGGTGTCAGAGTGTGTGTGTGTGTGTTTGGAGAGGAAACACAAGCTCTGTATCATTAATATGGCAGTATGGATGGTTTGTTAAAGCCAAGATCATGGGTCATCATCCTCTCAGTGCCACTGTTCTCTATGGGCTTTACCTTCCCATAGATCAGCTCTCTGCTCAGCTTGCTGGTCACGACTCAGCGCCTGTCTGAAGTTGAACCGATGCCAAAGCCTGGTTGATTCCAGGAGCCTTTGAATTATTGCCAGTTATTTGTTGTTGCAATATGATGGAAAAGACTCGGAAGGAAAGTGGGGGCTTTTACTGAAGCAAGCTGTGAGAGATGTTTACTGGAGAGTGAGCCAACTGTTAACAAATGTCCTCTCTTACATTTAGTACGGCCTAGTTGCTAATGCTTCCAATGTTGTGAGGATTGTTTGGGAATTTAGGGATGGAGGGTTTCTGATGTTATGCAACCTAACTGATCAAATAGATACAGTTAAAACTCAGTCAAAAGCTTAAAAGGTGAAACAGTTTGCATTGCACAATTAAATTTTTTAGGTGTCCAGTTTCTAAGAATACTTGAAAGGATTGAGTGTTTCATTGGCAAGCCAAGTCTGGCCAGGGCTTGAGGTCTAATGCTTATTAACTTGGCTACAGTTGCGAGTAAAATTGTGTTATTGTCCTGTCACTGTGTTTCTTTGTGTCTGCTGCAGTGGGATTGAATGAGCCAAAATGTATTATTTTTGTTTTTCACACCCTAGGAAACAATTTGATTTGATGATGAGTCTCTAGGGTGGGAGAAGTTGAGAGGCCAAGCTCTCTGGCTTGATTTTCTTAGTATTCAGTGGTTTTGCTACCCCCCCAAGCATCTGAGATTGTAGTGTCGTAGTGCGCCCACTCTCCTTTGTTTTCCCCCTCGTCGGTCCTTTGGTCATGCGGGCTGTGGTCTCAGGCCTTTGGGCTATGCAGTGCTCTTGGCATGTCACGAAAGCTCAAGGTGGTCTATTGTTAGAAGACTGCTGAGCAGCTTATATGGCAGCGCAGCATTTTGCACCGTTTCTCTGGAGTAAAGTTAAATGCTTCAGCTGCTCCCCCCCACACCATGCACACAGAGTCAGCAGCCCTGCTAAATACTGTGGAATTAGTGGTCATGTGTCTGTAGTTTGAACTGTCAGTGAACTTGTGACTACCCAAGCTTTTCATTAAAAAAACAATCCCCTCATGGCTGTTGTTTTATAACCCCGATTCCAAAAGAGTTGGGATGCTGTGTTAAACGTAAACGAAAGAGAATGTGATCATTTGCTAATTCTTTTTGACATACACTTAATTGAAAACAGCGCAAATGCAATGTATTTCATATTTTACCTCATCAGCTCCATTGATTTTTGTAAATATCTGCTTATTCTGATTTTGATGCAGCAACATGTTTCAAACAAGTTGGGACAGGAGCAACAAAAGACTGGGAAAGATGTGGAACGCTCCAAAAACACCTGTTTGGAACGTTCCACAGGTAAACAGGTTGATTGGTAACAGCTGAAAGTACCATGATTGGTAATGAAAGGGGCATCCTGGAAAGGCTCATTGACGAGCAGGGATGGAGCGAGGTTCAACACTTTGTGAAACACATGATTGTGTGAACTACACGAGTTCGAGAACACTGTGTGAAACTGTTGTCAGGAAACATTTAGTTT
This sequence comes from Chelmon rostratus, assembly GCF_017976325.1. Classification (NCBI taxonomy): domain Eukaryota; kingdom Metazoa; phylum Chordata; class Actinopteri; order Chaetodontiformes; family Chaetodontidae; genus Chelmon; species Chelmon rostratus. The sequence goes on along the minus strand of NC_055670.1, from coordinate 15,165,951 downwards.
GCAAATGATTGCACTTTGTTTTTATTTAAATTTTACATTGTCTCAGCTTTGTGACTCAGCATTGTTCACTATTTATTAAGTACACCTGTACAATCTAATGTAATACAGTACAGTAACCCTGCTGTAAATCCTTCATTGGGGAAACTTGGTGACACTGTGTCAGACTAGCTTCTTGGATGTAGCTCATGTTTGTTTATCTTACATCTTACATACTTGAGAGGACCAGAATATTAGACAATATCTTTTAATATAATGCAAAAATGCACAAGAAGACTCTGCTTTCTTGAAACTACTACTTTTCCTTCTCATCGAACTGACTGACTGGTGGTCTTCAGTTAGAACTAAAGAACCCCACCTTGGATGACTTGTCAAGATGCTGCAACCCCTAACACTTGCAGTCTATGCGTATCTTGCTTGATATGATACTTGTCTGAAAATTATTTGAAGTTGTATACAACAACTATTGGAGAAGATCGCAAACTAAATACTCGAAATGTAGCACATGCCATTCTCTTTGTTGTTGTAGTTCAAGTATTCCCCATTGATCCCAGTGCTAATATGTGTAGGTGAAGTCGACGTGGGGCACTCTGGATGGCCTCAATGTGTGTGTTTATCCTGCATGTGGCGAACATTTGCATTGTAAGCATTTGTATGCCTCAGTTTGAGGAGCAGAGAGGAAAGAGGCCGGATGCTGTTGGCATTCACCTGTGCTGTTGTGCGTTGTGGCTCACCCTGTCTAATTGGTGGAACTGTGTGTGTGTGTCTGTGTATGTGTGTGTGTTCTTAGTTGCAACACGGGCCCATCCCAACACGTCTGGCCCTGCAGCTGCAGCAGATCTAATTTTAGCTCAGGATGTGCGTACGCCTCAGTTCCCCCTAGCCTGGCCTATGAGAGATGAGGAGAGGATGAGGGAGAAAGAGTAGCCAATCTTTCACTCTCTCTTTCTCTCCTATATTCTGTGCACCTATCTCTCTCTCTTCCTGCCTTTCAGTACTGTTACCTGTAGTATGTATTTTTCATGCCCAGAGAAGTCAGGGTTTTTTTTGTGCCTATGTCCACGTGTTCCAGGGGCAGCACTATTGATTCATACAGGAGCATATTGACTGTAGTCTCTGTTGCCTGCCTGTATGTGACCTTTACTCACCAAAAGTCCTTGTCTCTATCAGCTGCTGTCTCATTGAGGTGTGTACCTGTTTGCCTCCATATATTTCCAAATATATATTAGGTCATGATTTTGTGTAAAAAAATCAGTGCTGTATTTGCTATTAATAAACCCCGTTCTATTCCTGCGCAGACAGCCTACTCCACTGGTGAGTGGCTGGTTCTTGTTACGATTAAGAGAGGCACGGGGATGGAGATTACAGCTGACTGGTTCACTGTGGTCAGGCATTAGAGTTAATCCCTTTACCTAGGGAAAGTGTCTGGATAAAGAGCGTGTGTGTGTGTGTGCGTAGTGTGATTGTGTGGACGTTTCAGGAAGAATGGGCACCTGCAAACACAAATGCACAAAAGAGGATGAGTAAAATTCCCTTGTGACTGTGATCTTGTTGAATCAAATGTGTTAGAGGAGTGCTTTGGCAGAGAGGAAACAAAATTAGCGCATGCTTGTGTACCTTCGTGCTTTGTGCTCATTTATTTGCGCTATGCTGTGGGTTTATGTGCATATCAGCAGACTGCATCAACACATGGTCATGGTCCTACCCCAGATTCTTTTAAATAGAGCTGTGGCGAATAATGTTGAAGTTTGAAATTTCTTCTTTGCGCATATATGTTGATTCTGTTTAAATCCAGTATTTCTGCACAGTTGCAGATAAAGATTAGGCTCCCCTAATGTTAATAGTATGATATCATTAGAGTTAGATTCCAGTGGTGGCTGTGTAGGATTGTGTGCAACTCGTGTAACCCAAATTCCAATAACTCCAGAGCATTGTGAAGTCCTAAAGTCAAAATTAATTGGAAAAAGATAGATGTAATCATTGCCAAAATTCACAACATGTTTGTATCTGATGAAACGTTCTGCTTTAATTCACTTTTGCTGGCGTTTAGCCTTTCAAAAACAACATTTTCACTGCATTCATAAAACTGTTCTCCAGTTTGTCTCACACAAACTGGCACAGGCATGCACCTGTATTAATGAGGCGATCTAACAGCACCATGAATTACATTTATACAACCACAACAACAAAAAATCTACATCAGCTCTGCTTGTATTATAGTAAATTATTTAAGTTGTTACAAAACAGATCATAATAGATTGTCCTGCTGCCCCATTTAAGACTCATTTAATCTGATGAATCACTTTATTCAAATAGAGGATTTTGTTCAAGGACTTTTTAATTTATCCCCCCTTTTTTTAGGTTGATGACATTTGGTACAGCCGCACTTGTAAACCGGACTTTTAAGAGGCTCCCCTAATTTAGATAGTAAAAATTGAAATCTCTCAATGTTTGCATGTGCTGTATGGGAACCACATCAGTCTTGAAACGGCAAGAAAAAATCTTAAGTCATGGGATCCATCCGCCCTGCCTGAATGTGTCTGAACAGGACACTGAATCCCTCCTGTCTGTATTTGACACTGTGATCTTCCTGTTGAACAGGTTAAACGCAAATGAAATTTCCCAGCAGGGATCAATAAGTTGTCACGCCATCATTGTTGGATATTTAGCTTGTCATGTGTCACAGCGAGCAAACTTGAGGGAAGAGGGAGGGCGTCAGAAGTGGCGCAAACAGAACAGGCACAGAGCTTGCTCAAGCTCAATAATTCATGGCTGAGTGAGCTAAGCTGACCTTGAAAAATCCCCAGTGTTGGACAGTTGAAACCTGGCACTGCTCATTTAGGACAGAGAGGAGAAGTTGAGACAGATACAAACCAACATGAGCTGTACATTTGCAGTCTGCCTTTTGGTAAGCTTTTTTGTTGATGCAGTTTAAGCAAGTCATCTTTCTCATTATCACGTATTCCTGTTGCATTTCATCACTGTAGTTCACATGTGCTTGTTATAGGACTTTGATTATTGCATTTTGTATCTTTAGTAGTTTTGTTTTGTTTTGTGAGAGAGACACATGTTCCACTACAATGACTTGTTTCACAGTAAGAAAAGGGAAGCAGCCTGTCTCTCCAAGAGATTTTATTGTGAGGAAGCATACAAAAAGAACTTTCCAAAGGATATTAGTGATGCAACATATACCCACCTGCTACCTTTATTAATGTAATTTGTTGTTTGCTGTCTTGTGCTGTTTTATGGCTTTAGTAAATTAGATCTTGACCAGCCAACGCTTCAGTCTGGACTGTCTTCCATTTCTTGGTACTGTACCTGGGACATCAGAAAAAGCGAATAATGTGAATGAGCACAGGCCTTCCACACTTTGCTGAAGTAACGGGGACTGAAATCAGATTTTTTTGACTCCTCTCACTCCTCCTCTGCCAAAACCTCTCACTAATCTCACGGCACGACAGCCAAAATTCACTCTGATCATTTCAATAATTGTGTGTGCATATCAGTTTGGATTACAAGTTCTGTGGAGTTGCCAGTTGCTTTTGAAGCTAAGAAAACAAAACATGAAAACTGAAAGCCTTTCGGCGGTAGTGCAGTTGAGATGAACCGTAGGCACGATCGCGCGACCATCTTCTGCTTGAGTGTTAAGGACATTTCTTCTCATGCTGAGAAGTGTTGCACCCGTGTATCAGACCCTGATTAACGCTGCTGCGGTATTTGTTATAACAATACCACACCATACTCACTTGTCTTTCAAACAGTCCTGCGTTTTGCCCTGCTTTGATGGATGTGGTGAACACTCGCTTGCAGCCCCGTGTTTGGATCGCATGTGGGGAAAGTTGTTAAATTTCTGTTGCACTTGTAGTTGACTTGTGGGGGAAATGACATGATTGTGCGTTTCCTTTCAATCACATAGCAACTGTGGCAATACACAATGGAAAACCTCTGTGTAGCATGATGCCCAAATAGTAAGTGTTGACTAATACAAGCTCAGTGTAGATTGATTTACTTTTGGTAGCACAACTGAGTGTAGTTTGTATTGTAGCTCATAACTTGAACAGGCCAACTATTTGAATCTGTCTCCTCTGCTCTGGCCTGGGTGCAGCAGCAGTTAAGAGTGGTTCTCTGTACTTTGCAGCGTTGCAGCGTTGTGTTTGTTTACACTGGTTTAATGAGTCACTTAGTCACGGATACTTGTATGATTCATCTGTCTGCAATGAGTGATGAGTATCATTAGGTGCTTGAGGGAGCCCTCTATTTAGTAGTCACTTGAAATAAGACTCCAGCTACTAACAGGATATGTTAGGGATATGGTTTTATGTTGTGTATTGCTGCTAATGTGTCACCTGTTGAAAAAAAAATGTTTCATTGGCATAACCTGCGTCATACCTGTGCATGCCCCCTAATATATTGTTCAGTCAAGCCCCGGCTAAATAGGTCTGTTTACACGGACAGTGAGGTAAACACACATGCAGTACACAGAACAGCCGGGTGGGATTAGCCTGCGAGCTGTCTGTCATAGAACTGACTTGATTAGCATTCTTGTAGTGTTTGTTTATGGAGTTGCACAGCATGTCGATGAGTGTGCTGCAGCTGTTGTTAGTCCTGTATGTCCTGGCAGCTGGCAGAGGAGAGGACAGGCAAAGACGGTGTGTGGGTAAGTGTCATGGCACACGCACGCACCCACACAGAGACACACACACACAGCAGTCTTGCCCCAACATTCAAGACTTTAATCCTATGTTGTTGTTTTGGTTCTGACTCGACTGATTGTATGAAGGCGTTTTTCTTTTACGAGCTTAGCTAGCAAATACTGCACTTGTTGAGTCATGAGACTGCCGAGGCTCCAGTATGATAACAGTCTCCGTCAGAGTGTGAATATTGACCAGTTCCTTCCCCTCACTCATAAGTGCAGTTTGAACAACACGTAGCACTCCATACCTGCCTGACTGGGCTGGTCAATGACCCCTTTCTCAGTTATGTATTAATCAGTGGCCGGGTGAAAGGTTCCACTGTTTTAGCCCCATCCGATCAGCATATGAATAAATTCATGTTTTTTACAGAATGAGAATGGAAAACTTTGACACTGTAATGGAATATCCATATTGACATTTTTTTTTTATTTCATGCCCTGTTTGTCAAAATTTCCAATCAAATTGAAACCGATCAAAATTGCAGGAATTGCAGCGGTGTTTTATAACTCAACAGTAATCACCGTGACAGTATATACTAGCTAGAGGATGGCAATGTTGAATAGTCTCAAGAGCTGTCTGATCAATAGTCATGAAATTGTGTACATTCGTGGTCCCCAGATGATGAATCCTCCTGACTCTGGTGATCCCCTGACTCTCCGTTTTGCTATGAGGTTGGCATGTTTAGGTTTTAGTGAAATATTTGAACAATTATTGGATGGATTAAAAAAAAATAGAGAGGGAACAGGCCCTGTCCTTTGCTCAGTCCAGGGTGTAGATTGGACAAACAATAAGAAAATACTGTAATATTTGTGGTAATGACAAACATTCAGCCAAGCTGCTCTCTATCTGGCTCTGTTGTACAGCATAAATACACTCCCTCGTCAGTTTATTAGGTCTACCTAGCTAAAACTAACGCAGTCTCAACAAGGCAGCCCTGTAATACTCTTACATGATTCATGAAGGTCTGTTGAAAGTGTTTTAGAGAGGTGTTGATTCTTGCAACTGAGTGTAGTTCTGAGGTAACATTGTGATGTGACTACCTTTAATATTTATGACAGTTTTTTTTTCCTTAACCGCTCTGTCTTTACACTACATGTACAAAATACACTCGATGGCTTTGTTTCCACCTCGTGCACTCTTAAGCAGTGTGTTTAGCAATGTCATTGTGATTTGGGGTTTGAAGTGCCGTAAACAGGATGGGTTGGCGCTCTCTATTCCCTTGTGAGTCCCTCCACAGGACAAAGAGCAGGTTCTGCATAGAGGAAAAGCGGCCCTTGAAGGAAAGTTTGCTTATTGTTAGTCGCCAGGCCTCATTAGGTGTATGACATATTTAGCTAACAGTGACGGCTGGCTGGAGAGCACTGTTGATACATGCAAACACTGGGATGAGATGGGTGCAGAGTGGGGAGGAAAAGTACGTTCCAGACAATTATGCATTGTTATAATGACAAAGGAGGACAGAGTTGTTATTATTCCTTTTCTTACTCCTGTTACCAAGCCTTAGTTTGATGTTTAATATGTCTTATTCTTAAAGTGGTTTCATATTGATACTGTGGCTTTTGGGTTTCATCTGTATGATGGGAAGAACTCTACCCAGTATCCTTAAGGCAAAAACCCTTTTGGTAAGACTGAAATTGTTGAACTGAGGAAAATGCATGTTCTTTTGTTACAGTGCAATCATTTCGCCTCATACCGTATAATTTGAGGCTCCAACTATTCAGACCAATCCACTGCAGTTCAAATGATCTTGGGCTCTTTCACTTGCCTGGTATTCTCTGAAATGTCCTCAGAGAGGTTTTATGGATGGAGATCTTCTGTTTTCTCTGTTCCTTATTGTTACAGAGCTGTGTTTTTGAAAAGGCAAGAGTCAGTCAGGCAGACTCCAAATCACACTATCTACTTTATAAAAGGGACAAATCTCAGAAGAGCAATATGGTTATTAAGGCTGATTTGTATGTTGGTTGTCAAATAACACATTTCTTACACATAATTATGATCTACTTGCCATGCTGTTTAGACATTGGAGAAAGACCTTGATGAAAGTTTAGATTCATGGTAGATTTGAGGCTACAGTACCGTACAAAATACTTAATTCTGCCGAAAATCCAGCTTGTTCTGTTGCTGTTTTGTGCTAATCTTGCAAGTTAAATGTCTGACAAATAAGTAGTTGCATTGCATTTAATGATGCAAAAATCATACAAAAAGCCAATATTGCCATAAGGAAAAAGCCCTGATCATTGATTTGCAACGTTGCCCACAATGGCTTGATGTACCCAGAGATATTAAAGGGATGGATAATATAAACTGTGTGTACCAAGAGCACACTGTACTGTTTGAGAAAGTTGTAAGATGTCATTTTTACCCAAAGAAGTGAGATAGATACATTAGATTGATCATATTTAATGGGTAGTTGTGGTAGTCTGTTGTCCTTTTCCCATCAAACATTTAGCTTATGAGTCTGTTGTCTAATATGTAATCCACTGATGTTGCAGTTTTTATTTTGTCATATTATTAATTCCTCGTTCCTTCCCTTTGCTGTATTCACTCAACCTGGAGCCACTGTTACCCTGGGCTTTGATGAGTCATTCAGAATGAGTACGCTTTATCTGGCAAAGGAAAATGAATACCTTCTTTACAGCTTTCAATAGATAGCGAGGCTATACACATAATTCCAGACAGATGGGACTTCTGCATGGCAATTTCCTCGACTCTTTGTGATTAGTCACTAATGTGAGGGTCCTTCAGATAAACACAAGGCTGTGCTGGAAATGCTTGACATCAGATGGAGTGCTCAGTGATGTGGCACCGTCTGCTTCTCAGGGACATGCAGCAGTGCAGAGCGGGCTCTCTACAGCGTCTTCCTGTGTGTCACTGAGGCCTTGATTCATTCTGCCACATACAGTAAATACTATGGGCGTGGATCCTCAAGTTGCATTTTTAGCAGGCGAGGACAACAAGTTGGCCAGCTGACTGTTGCTATGCAACAAAAGGAAACTTGAAAATTGACTCCTTGAGCCATGCCTCAAAATAACCTTCAAAACAGTGTTTGTTCAACAAATGCGTAGTTTTTATTATAAAACAAAATGCGTTATTGGTTCCTTGTAAATGCATGTAGTGAGGCTCGTCTGCATGACAGTAATGTTCATTAATGTTAAAACTGCATCTTTTAGTGGAGGACTGTGCTTTTGTAGCAACCATCTGTTGGTTTCCGAGACTCCATGTTGTCAGCTGTTTGGTACGTTCTCTTGGCTGATTATTTGTCGTGTATGTTCCTGTTCATTTCAGAGATCCAAAGCTAGGGCTCTGCAGTATGACCAAAAATCTCACATCCATATATGGGTCATTTCATATCCTGATAACAATATATACCAGTCTATAGCACATTTTCACACAAGTTCACCAAATAAATAGTTTATATTAAATGACCACATGGTTTTCTGGTGCACGTCAGACTTTTCATACCCAAACCAAGTCCATGTGACAGAAATGGTCCCTCTTTTTAAGTACGTGCTCCTTGTTTTGTTCTTGGCTGGTCAGAGTCCTCCTCCTGTTTGGTATTACCTTTTTCTGTGTCACGTTCCCTCTCCTCCTTCCTTGTTTGCTTTGCCTTCATGCAAATTTCCTGTCTGCATCAGTGCCGTGTGGAAGAACACAAACTGTTGTCCAAATGGTGGAAAATATTGCTGTCGAGAGTGTGATTTGTGGCACAACAAAATGAATGATAAAACGTAATATGAAAGAAAGATAGACGCTTCTCTACGGCTACATGATCATATTGCACAAACCTATTCAAAACATTCTTTGAAGCACTGTTTAAAGTTTATTTATAGTTCCTTTCAAAGTCATCTTTCTTTTGAATGCACTCTGAGAGAAAAACACATTTAAAGGAAGTTAAGTACTTTTTTTGCAAACTCATGACATAAAGAATAATAGGGGTGCACCTAATGATTATTTTCATCTTCTATTAATCTGGAAATGAGCTTCTCAATTAATCAATTTAGAATTATCGAAAATGTCCATCACAACTCCCACCAAATGCCTTGTTTTGTCCAGCCAAATGATGCATCTTGTTTTTTGTCCTTGTTGCAGGTGACCCTCAGTGATAGACAGATGTGTGACACTGTGGAGAACCATTTGCCTCTCCCAGTGGAGATCTGAGTTCTGGGACACTGAGGTAAGCACTGACTGGTCAACAACATGCCTCTCAAACTGCCTCATATTTTGTATTTTATTGATACTCATGATGGCCTCACCTGGGAATTTCTTGAATTTATTACCAGCCTCAATACAAGAAAAATCAATGTCTCATTGATGGCGTTATCGTAATTGTTCTTCCTGCTAAGATTCTGTCGTCGAATTAGCAACACTGAACTTCAGGAAAGTTGTACTGTAATTTTTTTTCCAGTTTAGTACAGATTGGCATCCGTCTCATCATATTTTTGTACACAGCCTGAAACAAGTTTACACTTTCACAAAAACATGTGGTAGCTAAGAACATTGCCAATGATGTAGATATGAACTATTGAGGCAAATGCCACTGATAAAATTTGGAACAGTAATGGCGCAGACTAATTCCTTTTTATGTGGAATTCTTAAGTGTGTGCTTGTTATTTCTGTAAATATAGATTTATGTGTAAAATGTGAGCTGTTAAAAATCCCCCCCCGATGATCCAATTGACGGAGCTTTGTTTTTTTTTATCTTCCTTAATGTTGTGGCTATGGATCTGTTTATCAGAGTTGAGCGTGTGTTTTTTTTCCTCTGGTTTTGAGTTTTCACTTTCATGTGTCCTCTTTAAGCTCTCACTTTAAGCGCTGTGGGGTAACTGACATATGAAGTATAAACACCATAATAAATTCTCAAATCTTACATTGTCAGATTTTAATTGTTTAAGTGTATCAGCCTGTCCTTTACCTGCCTCTTAGAGCAGCCCCCTGTTTTATAAACATCGTGAAAGCAGTATGATCTGAGTCGTTTTTACAAAATCGGACATTCCTCATTGGTGAATATTTGCCATTGCCTGAAAGTCACTCGACTACAGTTCCCATGGTAACTGATGAGCCTGCCCTGCCGATGGAGAACTGCACTTCAGTGAATCTTTGACAGTTTGACAAGCCAGAGTAAATGAATGAGTCAGCCTTTCATGAAGAGCTGAACAAGCTTGCTAAATGGAGCCTTTGAATTCACACACTCAGATTTAAGGAGTGTGCTCACACAGAAAGACTTGACTCGTTCAGATTGTCATCTGCTCTGAGCGGTGAACATGATTTCTGTCTCCGTCAGCCCCACAGCAAAGCAGATATCTTGCTCCTCTAAGCCTGTTTTGTAACATTTTCAAGCTTATCTGCACCGTTCAGCGAGCCACGCATCGTTTTATGTTGGATTTATTTCAGCGGGTAACCTCTAAATACTAGTGTGAAATACTGAGGTCCCTTTAAAGTGTTACAAGGTGTAGTAGGTGGTCCAAGTTAGAATTGTGCCTCTGAATGAAGTGGATGTGTTGCATTTACAGTCAGTCCTAACTTGATTTTAGAGAAAAGGCCAAAGATGAGAGTCAGAGACCAAGTCTGTTTATGTGGGTGAAAATATAGATTTGTACAGAAAGTAGGTTAAGAATCTACACTATATTAATGCTTAATTGTGTCTCTTACAAATTTAAAGTTGCTACTCAAATAACTAGTTTTGCCTCTCTAAAACAATGCTCACATCATAGCAGTTGAGATATAAAAGTATTTACATTTAACCAAATTGTGTGTGGAGTTTTAAGTTTTTCAGTACATATGAGATTGTACTTTTCAGGTTTCGATTGTAACCCTTTTTGCTAGAAAATGTAATAAAGTTTACATTTCTTGTCTCGGAAAAACTGCAAAGCATTGAGAATAAGAAATGTAAATCCAGAGGAGCATTAGGGCTTGTGCAAATTTCCTGGCCTGTAATGATTTGGGTGTACCAAATGAGATTAAACAAGGGTGTGTCAACATTATGGCTTACTGTGGGAGTGTGCTTTAAGACTGTGCACATACACACAGTTTGACACTGTTTGGGACTTACAAAAAGGCACAGCGTGTGAACATCTTAAAAGCAGAGGTTGCTAAATCTGACAAATTCTATGCATGCATATTCCCAATTTTGTGCCTACGCAGCTTTTTACTCTTGAATGTAAACACGTCTTAAATCTTTAACTTTCTGAACTGTCTGCGTAATCCCTGTGGCCTCAGTTTATTCAGTTTTGTTAACTTGTGCATGTCAGAAAGTTTACCAAGGACACTGACCCAGATACAGCTGCAATGAGTTTATTTGCAACACGCTTCTATCACATATCACATATTGCATGCTGAGGGAGCATATTTTTGTGCCAAAGGGAGGAAGGCAGGGCAAAGAGAGGAGTGAATTGGTCAGATCTTAGATAATTACTGCTTATAATTACAGCATGAAGGCATACGAGCTCTGGTGAAATAGCTCATTGTAAAGTAGAGTGTCTACTTTTTTTTTTCTTTTGTCTGGAATAACTGAGGTTAACAGTACAAATAACATGAGTTATATATAACAGTACTGTATGTTACCACGATTAATTACCATGGCATACGTGTATGTGAGTTGCATTATAGTATAAAAGCTAAGACTAACGGAGTCATCTTGAAGCACGTTGTCACAGTATCAGTGTGTTAGCTGCAGAAGAACACCTTACAATCAGACAGCAGGCTGTTGCCTGATATGTTAAATGGGATCTTCCCACTTTCAAATGCAAATATATTGACTTAGTCCTAATCTCTAATCCCATCAACTCAAAACCACAACACGTTTATGAGACACACAGTTCTTTCTAAGGGCAAAGGCTCCAGGGCCATCACAGCTGAACGCAGGTGACGGAAACCAAACTCTTGTCTGGCAAAACTCACTTTTACAGGATTTTTACAGTGGCCTTGAAATGACAAGGTCGTTGACAGTTACACACATTTCAAGCATTCCGTTTATCTTCTGATTAAGGAAATGCTTGAAATTTGATTAAGACATGGAGCATGTTGAGGATGCATGTAACTTTAACTGTTAGCTGTACGTCCTGGTTTTGGTATTTGAGGTTCAAGTCAGGGAATCTGTTCATCTGAAAGGATTTGGATCTGCAATTTCCACCTGCACTTATATTGAGTGCTCTTTTAAAGGCACATGTCATTTCCGCCTCAAGGGGTCTCTCAATCAAAACAATAGCAAAAGGCGCAGTTTGATGACATCATTAAGTATGCTTACATCATGGGAGTTGTTGTCTTCATTGTTTAACAAGCATCATGACCATTGAAAATATATGTGTCGTGACTCAGGCTGAAACGTTTATGAGTGAGGCAATGTATCATAGTTTTATTCGTGGTACGTGTAGTCACATTTGCCGGCTGCCTTTCTCACGCTCTGACAAATTATCCAATGTTTCCTGTGTTTCCCCTGAATTTATAGCAACTCCAAGGCCTAAAGATGATATGATACAACTGCCAGGAAACCGTTATCCTGAACAAAATTACAGATTTCTCTGGGTTTGAACATTGTTGGAAACTTAATAATTTTATAATTTAAGTATAAAACTCAACAAAATATATTACATAAATCAATGCAGAAATGTTACTTATTATACCTTAAAAAGCCAACAATGGTAGCTCAATCATAACAGTCATAACAGTGAAAGCTGTCAAAGGATTTGGGCATTTACCGTAAGCTATAACCTAACTCTAAAATTCCTTCAGCATTATTTTTCTCTTACATTTTGGCAGTTTGACACACTGTCTCACCTACAGTTTGTATCCAACCCGTCACTGGAACCCGTGACTGCTCTCATTTAACAGGTGTAGCTCAGGAGGTAGAGGGGTCGTCCATTAATCACACGGTTGGCGGTCAATCCCCAACTCCCTTTGTCCATGCATCCAAGTCTCCTTGAGCAAGACACTGAACCCCAAGTTGCTCTCGAGACAGGCCAGCCTTCCTGGGCAGCTCTGCCATCGTGCGTGCGTGCGTGCGTGAGGCGAAACAGTAAAGCGCTTTGTCCATTAAGGTAGAAAAGCATTATTTAAATGTTTACTATACAGTCCATTCACTCTACTAGTCTACACTCACACACTTGCTGAGACACATGAGTCCTTCATAGCGAGCCTTTTTATGGGATAATTAATATTTTCCACTGAAGTCTGAAGGAGAAATGACTTTTTATTTTGAGCTCTTTGCTGAAGTTAATTTTAGCAGCTCGATACAGAGAACAAGACAAGGGATAACAGTGTGCCTGTAGCCTGAGATCAGAATGTGTTTGAAGGAACTAGGGACTGTCTTTTGTCATCTCATATCTCATCTCTCTGGATGTATTGTGAATAAACTGTGTATATGAAACATTTAGGAGATTCAGATCTCTGGCTTTCTGTCATTGCAAAGTATAGAAATATCCGAGCTGTGGTTTTTCAGCTAAAGTAGGATTTTTATTGGGTCTTTGCAAGGCATTGTTTCCAACGTCATTGTTGGTTAGATCACACCCATCTAACTGCCCTGTGAGGTTTTGTGTCTGTTTGTGACGATTTCGTAAGAATGCACCAAAAAAGATTTGAGCTCGGGCCACATAAGATTTGAATTGTCGAGAGAAAGCCCGAATGACGGCCTGCTGCGGTCCATGTTCACGTCATCCCTTATCCGTGGTGACAGGTGAGGTCACTGAGGTGGCTCCTTATGTAACAGTTTGGCCAGCATCATAGCTTCCACACTCGGAGGCGGTAAATGACCATGCTGGGTTTTTTTACTAGTGTATCCCAACACATGTACAGTGCACAGTACTGTTGAGTGCTTGAAGATACTGATGTAATTCACTCATGGGACTATTGAACTGACACCACTGATAGACGTAGCAATCCGGCTTTCGTAGTCTGACGATTGTATGGATTGTAAATATTGCAACATGCGCTGTGGAATGAGAGACAGGAAACAGGCTCAGCGACGTCACAGAGGACAAAAACTCACAAACACAGTAGCAAAATGCAGCTGATGTCAAGAAATGCAGCAGCAACCTCACAGAAGGGAAAGCATCTTGGATGTGTGCTGTCATACCCACTGCTCTGACCCCCCCCCCCCCCCCCTTTTTTTTTAAATTTTATCAACAGCCCAGTAATATTCAAGCAGGAAATTAAACTTATCAAAGAGGACACACTAGTCACACAACTCCAAGGCTCCCTGGCAGCGACAACTGGGGCATCTTCGACAGAGCTGAATAACAGGGTCACTGGAGTTACGGACTTTATCAATTTCTGCACAAATACCACTATACCGGTGGAAACAGTAAAGAAACCTCCCATCTCCAAACCCTGGATAGCTCCTCAAATAAGACTGAGAATTTGGTTTTCAAAAGCAAAACTGAAATCTGAGTTTAAAGTGGAGCATGAATTTGGCCACGTGAACACTAAACAAGCTTTTAACATGGTGAAAATTCTGCAAACAGCAACAATAGCAACAAAGGAACGAGCTCTTGTATCAGCAGATATTCAAATTCAGACGTCAGAATTGGATCTGAAGTGGGGGGAAAAAAAGGGGATGGGTGCATCTCTAGTTTTTTAGATGACTGATTCCTGTTTATTTTTAAAAATGGCTGCCTATTTAGTAGGGACAATGTGGTTTAAAATGTATCTTGTATTCTTTGGAAAATGGCTGGCAGTAAAATTAAGTGCATGTGCTTTGAAAGTGATAAATGGGCTCAAACATAAAAAGACATTGGAGTTGCCCTTCATCAAACCACTGCAAGCACATATTGTTTGAATACGCACTCACTCTGCCCCCACTCATATCTCCTCCTCTGTCACAATCTCTTCTCCTTTTCTGTCACTATCTCCCCATATCTCCCCTCTCCATCTGTCCTCTCTGTTTCTCTGTCCACCAGGCGGCCGAGGGGGGGTCTCTGAGGAAGATGCTGGGTTCAGAGCGCGGTGTTGTCGAAGAATGGCTCTCAGAATTCAAGGTAAAGGCCCTCCTCTCCTCTGTTCTCCATCATGACTCATGTCAGTGAAATGTTCTCCTGGAGGTCATCTTCGGAGGCATTTTTTCAGAGAGAACCACACACTGTGGGAGTAACAACTGTGATGAGTGTGCAGCGTGCAAGTTGGTGCACGTCACCTCTTCAACATTTCAGTCCTTTTAAATTCCTTTTAAAATGCAGTCCATGCAAGCAAGAACTTTGGCCATTTAAGGACAGTTGGGACGCATGGTCAGCTCTACTTACATCAGTGTAGGCTGGTTGTACTTTGTCCAGTTCGAGCTACACACAGAACACATACTCTTTTCATTCAATCTGTGAGACACTGCATCCATCAGTGTCATCACATACTTGTTTGTGCATACATGTAAAGTATAAGCAGGCTTCGGGATGCTTTTAAAACGCAGAAAATGTCGGCAAAAGACGAAAGTCGGCCTACTTGAAGACGCTCTGTTTCTGAAACGTTGCCATCGAAACATCAGGATAAACATGACAACATATAGGTCAGACTAATGAGAGCTGACCTGAGTCTGTCGAGTCTGAGATGTCCTGAAATGACCACTGCATGTTAAGTGTTTAAAATGATCTGCATGAATTCAAGGGAGTGCAAAGGGAAGACAAGCCAAAAAATAAGGAATTGGTGTGTAGTGCATTAAGAGGGAGGGCGGAGGAAAGCACGGAATTGTGAAAGAGAAAAAAGAGGGAGTATGATGAATAGTGAGGGAAATAGATTGGTATGAGTCATTGTGTGAGTGGCGCAGACTGGGCACATTGTGTTCTGTCCTGAAAATGACCATACTTAGGCCGTGCTGAGAGGAAATCTCTGCCTTCTGTCATCTGCTGACAAACACACAGTCTTGACCATTTAAAGAATTTCACCCCAGGATATTCTGAGCCTGTCAGATATCATCACTCTGTGATGTTCAGAGTTATTTAGTGATTCCTTTTCATGAGTGTATCCACTTCTCACTTAACCTGCCTCATTGACTTGCCGAGTTAATTCTCCACATGTCCCAGAAGGCTTTTTAACACTAGCTAGGTGAGTAGGCCTTTTTCATTCACACATTTTGAGACGTCAGAGTTGGAAAAGCACAGGTATAAATACTATTGTTAATGATGGCTGCGTTAGTCGTAGTAGTATGCAGCCGGCTCACTGTCACACTGTCATGGCTTACTGGGACTCTTGGATACAACAGAGCCATCGTTAATGTAGGTAGTAACACTTGTGATTTGATGCGTAAAGGTGTGAATTTGTGTCATTCAGGTGTGGCTCATACATCTGGGTGGAGAGAGTGATAGTAATAACACAGCATGAAGTTTCCAATAGACCAAAAAGGTGGTGTATTTGAGACGCTGCCAGTGGAAAAAGTAGTGTACCTGCCTCTTGTATGATGGATTTATTTCTGAATGACAGGTGAACATTGATTACACACCCACACAGGTGTTTTGAATCACCCCAGCTGATTAGACCTCTAGTCAGGTGAAAGTTGAACAGAGCTTTGCTTGGAAATCACACGATGTCACCTAAGCCTTACAGACCAGTAAGATGTGTCTGAATTCACTTCCTACTTACAATGCAGTGCTGCACTATATTTACTGACTGACTGCAACGGAACAAAAAACGTTGTGTCCACAGCATGCACACTTCTCTTTGCTAACAGTCTCACAATGCAATATGGTGAATTTTAGAGATCCTGAAATTCCATTCATGTGACCCAGCAGCTGTCAGCGATGACGCAAATGATGATGATTAGTAAGTGCTCAAAATCTCCCTGTTAACTCCCCGCTGAATAAACAATTGAGTTTAGAATTCAGTTTGGCAGGTCAATTTGTATAGTACCTTTCTACAACAAGGCAATTCAGAGTGCTTTACAGGAGAGAGAGGGTCACTGAGAAACTATATCAAAGAAATACACGGCAGTATAAAAAGGCACGTGTAATAGATAGTCCTAAGTTTAACTTGCAGTGGCAAACAGAAAAGTTGTAAGCCCTGATTTAAAATAACTGAGAGCTGGAGCAACAAAAGCAACAGAATGATGAGAGTTGTCAGTCAGTGGCAGTTTGTGCAGGCGGTCTAATCACACTATAACACCTGTTAGTGTGTCGGGGCTTCAAAGTGTAGGGGGCGATCTCTGAGGCTTTGTGGTTGATTTTTATTACTGGAAGTTTCCACCCTTTAAATTCTGCAGTAGCTGAGCTGGAAATATGTGGTCATGACATGACATTGTCAACATTTGTCTACTGACTGTTTCCCATGCATGAAATACTTGATGACTATTTAGAGGAATATAAGGGAAAATGATGCATAGGCCTTATGTGTCATGCCTCTGGTCTTGTGAATAAATGTGAAAACTGTGCGCAATTGCTCAGCAAACCTTTCTTTCTCCTTGCCCCAGTCCTTGCCAGAAACCCACATCCCCAGTTATGCCGGCAGCCTTCATCTAAAGAAGTCCCTGGTGCCAGCACTCTACAGAGTCATCCAGGACCCCAACAATGAGGTGATATACAGAGGCCACACACACACACACATGCAGAGAGTCTCAAGTATGGCTGTTTTTAGCTCTAGGAAATGTGTTGCTTATGGCTCACACGCTGTGGTCTCTGTTAGTAGTGAGCAAGAAACTGACACACAACTGTGTCTGCAGGCTCCACATGCAGACTAAAACAGAAGCACGCTGTACTCTGGGAGGGTGTGATGGACGGGCACAGTCGCAGTGCCAGCCACACTACCTGTGAGATGGCACACAGTGTTCCTAACATATATACACACACAGCATTCTTACAGACTGGAACATCTGCTGCCCACGCTGGAAAAGCTACACACACAGTCAAAGATGCAAACACAGAGCCTGTATACATGCACAGACCTGGCTTATTATTAGATGTGCTGCAACACACAAGCACCTCACTGTTTTAAGGCACAGGTGTTCCCTGTCCCAGGTAGGCTAAAGCAGTATTTTCTCTTTAAACGACCTAATGAAACAATTTTTGAGCAAAGGCCTGAAGCACTCAAGGAGACGGGACTTTAATCTTATCTTATCTTATCTTAATTTCACTCCAGCAATACTGTCAGTGCCTCTAAATTGGTCATGGTCAAACTTGGGTGTCAAGCAATCAGGGATCTGGCTGCGCAGTCCCATTAATGGTCGGACAAGCAATGCAAGACAGAGAGAAAAATAAATTAATTATGACAAGTAGTTTTTGACACATAAACACACAAAGTTACATATATATTAAATACACATTTGGATGGTTTTAATGTTTTTAATATTGTGTTATATTATGTAATATTTCTGTTAATTACTTGTAATTTTGTATCAAAATTGTCTTTAATGCCAATACAGCCTTTGAATCGAGGGAGGGAAAGAGAAAGAGGTTGCAAAGTGTGCTTGACTGTTACATATTTGTGTTTGTTTTTTTCCCACTGGTGACATGGAGGGCCAAATGCCTTGCCAAGTTCATTAATGAGTAGCTGTTTATTTCATGGTCAGCCACACTACGGCACACACACTCGCTTACACAGTAGTGCTGTGTGGGCACTCAATTCACTGACCCCTGGACAGTATAAACACATTGGCTTAGCTGGCTCCCTGGAGACGACATCTGACCAGACTTCCATTGTAGTGATTTATCCCCTCTGCTCGTACACACCTCCCACTATTGACCAGCAGAAGAACTTTCCCTCCATCTGTCCGTCCTTGTTGTAGTCAGGCTGACATTCATTCATGTTTTGAAATAAGAGCTGTGCAGCAGAGATAGTGTCTCAGTGTGCTTCTGATGGCTGTTCAGAAGGGTTGCTGCTGAGTCTGGTTTCCTGTACTTGCCACTGGTATGTTAATTTGGTGAATTTGAAATTAGGCAGAACACTTCCCTGAAGATGATCTTATAAATTTCTTTGCCATTTTATCATTAACTGATCTTTTTACTTGTTCAAAATTAATGATAATTTGAAGAGTCACAATTATTTGCTTGACTGTTGTCAATCTAATAATGGGAAGGATGAAACTTTTTTCATATCCGTTTTTCATTATAATTGTATCAATTCAACCTGTCAGCCATATTGTATTTCCACTAGGGTGTCAGACCTGTACTTATGTGCCTTTATTTATGCCCCCCTCCCCTCCAATCCAGCTACTGGAGCCTGTTTGCCACCAACTGTTCGAGCTGTACCGGAGCTCTGAAGACCGCCTGCGCCGCTTCACCCTGCAGTTCCTGCCTGAGCTGGTGTGGGTATACCTACGTGTCACGGCCAGCAGAGATCGTCAGAGCAATGGATGCATCGAGGCCCTTCTCCTGGGCATCTATAACCTGGTGGGTGTCAGCCCTCGTGGGTGTAATGTGAGATATATATGCATGTGTCATTTTGCTTCCCCAATTCAAAGTATCCATTTGGTCACAGAGAGAGAAGACAAAAAGCAGAGCAACGGATCGGTTACGAATAAGAAAATCATTATTTTCCCAACTATTCCGATGGGTAGTTGTTCTTTACATGGCTTGTGTGTGCAGATGTGTGCTGCAGTGATTAGAGAAACAGTGCAAACATCATGTAGAAGGAGTGTCCTTTAGAGAAACTCTGAATCCCCACTACAGCTTGAGGGATGTTGCCCTGTAACTGACCCTGACAGAGAATCGCACCATTGTTCTCACCAACACTGTGCAAATTCCTGCAGTTGAACTTAACTCTTCAAACACATGCTGTCATAATTGGCTAACCAGGATGGTGTGGCAGTTATATCACCACATCACTGTCAGTTGACAAAGAAGGCCTTGTCATGTCCTCACCTCTCTCCAGAACTCATTCCACATTAGAGAGCCTTACTTTTCTTAGGAACACGGAAACAGCCGTGTAGATGACTATGAATGGGTTTGTGTCTGGGCTTTCAAACTTGTAATGTGGAAAACACCAAAAATCGTTGGTTATCTTTTAGAGCTAATTCAGGTGGCGCATTCATGAGGGTGTAAGTCTGTTGACGTTAAAGACAATCTGCAGAGAAAATCCTGGTTAATGGATAGACCCAGGATAGATTGCATCCCCAGGAAACACCCTCGGGGAAATGGGCTAAAAGCTAGAGACATCAATAGAAAGAGCTCCATGTCAGCCAGCACGGCTAAAGGTATATCCATGCATAATTTATTCCTCTGTGTCTATACCACCACACACACACACACACACACACACACACACACACACACACACACACACACACACACACACTCCATGCTCATGGACCTCTCGCCTATGGTCCCTGATGACTGAGCTCTGATAAACAGCTTTGCTCTCAGCAGTCCCATCAGATATTCAGAGATATACTGTGAGCCAGTGAAGGGCAGGACAAGGCCTGACCCAACAGTACACGCAGGGAGAACAGGAGATGAAAGGGATAATGGTACTTTTTGGTACCACATTCCAGAATGTAGATTATGGGAGCTTGGACGGGTGGACGGATAAGCTTGTGTTGGTTGTTTTCTTTGCATTGGTTTGCTTGCAGTCGCCCCACGCAGCCAGAAAATTAAACTGTGAGCCCTTTGATCGGCACATGTGGGGGGGAAAAAACAACTGCAAGGCACATTTATCCACATTAAATGATTTAGCAAAAATAATAATAGTTTCACATCTGCCATCAGTTACACAGATAAAACTGAGAAACATCATACACTCAAAACACAATTGCTTCTGTGTCTTTCAATCAGTTAACAGTGTCTGCTATGCCCAGTTGCTGTGATAACTCTTACACAGTACTTCAGTCCTCATCAGGTGCAAATAATTGTCTTACAGAAAAAAAAGGAATAACAAGTGCTTTCTAACGAATGAAAAAATGCCCAGCTCAACGTCTCTGTTATTGTACTTCATTATCATTTGTGGCTGGTGCAGATAATCAGGCATTACTTTTAGAAATGGCATCATTTTCAGGGACGCATTAATCTTTGTGTTGCGTATCACAGTGTGAAATTGGAATTGAGTGGCTGGACGGTCCTGGCAGTGACATCTGCTCTGTCAGAGTCAATAACATGTGGCAGCTGAATGGTCTTACACTGGCTCAACAGCGTGAGGGACAGAGGACTGTGCAGCAGTTATTAATCGCACGCGGCTAAATGCTCTCCCCAGTCCACAGAGAAGGGCTAAACTGGGTTAAATTATGGAGATAGAAGTCTGAATTAATTTACTGACCCAGATTTTCTGTCTCTTCTTCTCTCTGTTTGGTTTTGCAGGAGATCGTGGATAAAGATGGCAACAGCAGGCTCCTGTCCTTCACAATCCCGTCTCTGTCCAAACCATCGATATATCACGAGGTGGGGCTCCTGTCTGTCCTATCAATCAATGTTTTGAAGGCAGTGTACTCTACTATTTACTTTCACTCCTCCTGCCCTTGCCTTTATGTCTGGTGCTGCTTCCATCTCCTTCTCTTTATCTCTGGCTCCTTCTCATTGTCTGTTGGAGCATTAGAAAGACTTCCTATATTTAAGTGGCTGTTCAGAAGATTCCACCTCCCCACTGTCCATTTTTATTAACTGAACCTGCAGGGCTTATCCATCTATGCCAAGAGCTTCACTTTGAATGTCTTTGAGGAAAGATTGGCAGATTTATTGCGCCCCCTCTCTGTGACGGCCGGCTTTTGCCACCACCCTCTCTGCGGGAGCCACTTTCTTATTCAGTGTTTTCCACATGTCTAAACTGTGAAGATATTTGGAATGTTCCGGCAGGCCTTCAAGGAAGAACAACTCGGCAATAAATCCTTTCCAGTTTGCGCAAACTTTTTTGTTTGTGTTGAACTTTTTTATTTTAAAAAAATGAGCTTTTCTGTTCATTCCTCCTCTACTCTGCCTTAGTCTCTCTGTGTCTGAGTTTGTGCAGCCCCCCAACTTCTGACCTGACTGCTAAAACAGAGCACAGCATTGACTATTGTGTGAGCTGGAATTCATTAGAAAGGTGTTTAACAGGACATGCTGACCTAGGACCATTTACTGAGGGCAGAAACAAGCCATTAGCCAGTTTTTTAGGCTTTTTTTTCTTCTGCTACCCAAAGCAGAGCAAAGCAACCACAGTGTATCATCATACACTATGACAGTGTGTGTATGTATGTGTGTGTGTGTGTGTGTGTGTCATTGAGACTACAGTGTGCAGCATGTGCTGAGGGCGATTTATCGCTGTAATTACAAGCTTGAGAGGCTCTTTCCTCCATGCTGAGAGAATGAAGAAAGCATGGAGGCGTGGTGGGCTTGGGTGTGGTGGGGGGGGTGTGCGTGCGTGCGTGCGTGCGTGCGTGCGTGCGAATCACAACAAGCTTTGTAGGCTGTAGTACGGCGTGCACGTGGCCTTATCCCCAGGCCTCCAGCATTAGCATAAACTCCAGCCTCTCTTTTTGAATTAATCCGCCCTCCCCTCCGTCTCTGCTCAGAATCACCTAAGATACTTAGGACAAAATATCAATTCAGTTTAGTGGTGACTTTTGTTCTGCACACCATCAGAATGAAGTGGCCTTGTCATTTCTCACTTGGACAAAAATTTTGATTCCAGTGACTCTTTGCTTCGCTTTTCTAGTCATCACCCGTGCCACTTCTTCTTACTGTTATACTCATGAAAGAAAAAGAATATCTAAGATTAATTTCCTGATCACGACGTGTCCGTTTGTCCTGGATTGACTTAATACTGGACAAAAGGTGCAAGTACAGAATACTTGACATACCTGTTGCCAATAATGATACAATCACAAATCGAAAAAGAAACCGCCATGTCTTTTAATAAAAAAGCAAAGCAAATAGCATTGCAAATGAAATGCTGATTAACCAGATGAAGACCTGCTCCAGGATCTGTACAGTCGTCACTGAGCCCCCCCCCCAGGGAAACATACAGTATCACTATGACAAAGGTGACGTCACTGACAAATACATTTATTTGTAGTTGAGGAGGGCAGTTGGTGAGATGTCTGCAGGTTTTTCCCCCGCAAAGTTGTTTAGCCTTTGAGATCCTGACAAATCTCATCTCATGATGAGTTTAGTTAGTAGATGACAGCCTTAAGAGTACCTGACTCATTAAAGCTAAGTCGCTGGATGTGTGGACTAACACCTTGACTTTGAGTTGACTGAGACTTTGGCAGGGGTCCAATGGTAATAAAATGTGTGCAGTAATCACAGCAGTTTCCCATCTGAGCACACCAAAGGCGCCAGTTTGTCAGTCAACAACTTGAAGGGCACCGCAGCTTGTTCGCAGCATCATCACTGCAATTTACTAACACGGTGTGAAAGCAACAAGTGTTTAATGAACTGTGTTTTTCTTTTGTGCGCCTGTAGCCTTCTAGCCTGGGATCCATGGCATTGACAGAGGGGGCCCTCTGTCAACATGACCTGATCAGAGTGGTGTACAGCGGCCTCCACCCTCAGAGAGAGACCTTCACAGCCCAGAACAGGTACCACTGTGACTCCACCAGCTGTTAACAGAGAGGGAATCATTTGAGGTGCAGTACAGAGATTAAATGGTAGCAGTTTAGAGACATTTTGCTGAGTCTGGCATCCCGACTCTGACAGAATGAGTTACCAGAGGAGTGAAACTCTTTTGTTGCTTTTTGGATGCAGAGAAATGGCAGTGCAGTAGGTTGTTCAGCTTCGCTAAACACAGGTAGCATCGGCACACCGAATCCCACTTTAGCCCTTTGGATGTCAGTCTCATTTATTTATTTTTTACGACAAAATAGCATCCCACATCTCATCCTTCCCCCGTAAGATGAAAAAGACCTTTTAAGATGATCAGAGCGTAACCCCTCGACTCTCATTCAGCCTCTTCTGGCCAGACTCAGCAGGCCTGAAAGCTTTTTTGGCTCTTACATTTTCTCTGCTGCTGTGGATGAATGATAATCTTAGCATAGTAATGAAGCATGCTGGAGTGCTGCCAGAAAATGGTCTGCTGCTGCACCAAAATGAGCAGACTTGCAATTTGTACATGCGTTTATTAGCAGTGAGACATGCGCAGAGACAGGCACGCATCTGAACTATCAGAGCTGATAATGTAAGGGCAGCACAGATAAGACTGGTCACGCTGTGTGTTGTCCAGAGCAGTGCGGCCCTCTGCCACGGTGATCACAAAGTATCGTAAATTTACTGAATGGTTCCAGCAGGGCCAGGCCTCGTAGCTTATCTGTGGCCTGAGATAGTGTTTATGAGAAAAAGGCCCAAAGCTCCTGAGAGGTGCCGGCTCACTCCAACTGATGATATACAGCCAGGCCATTTACCTCCCCCCTGCGCACAGAGTCAGTTATGGCTCTTACACCCGAAGTCCTCCTCCTGGTTGTCCTCCATCAACACGCTCACACACACACACACACACACTGCCAAAACACACATGCACCAAATCAGGATGCGCAATATTGAGATATCTGAAAAGTGATCATTTCAAGTGGATAATTTTGTTTTGCTCTCATTTCAGTACCACCATTTATGTTTTCACCATAATCACCAGTGGTATCTATGATACTGTAACATTAAAAAAAATCACTGTACTCTAGCATCTGCAGTCTGACAGAGATGATCACAGATCACTTCGACTCTAATGTAATATTTATTTTGGGTTTACATTTTTAAACATCTTTGTGCTTGCAGTTTCTTGACAGCACCTTAATCTGCTGACAGTTACACTGACGCGTCAAGTGAGCTAGTATTTCACATTTAAACAGAAATGGTGTGTAAAGGATTTTAAAAAGGCAAATTTTGGACTTGTAATTATTTCTTAATTTAGTTAATTTAAAGTCAAGATACTTGTGCTCAAAAAGAGGATTCATTCTCAGTGAAGAACCTTGGACCCCTAATCTGCCTCTATACATGCCAAAGAGCAGTGATTCCTAACACGTCTCTGGGGGTCATCAGGTGGATACCTCCCTTCAACGGTGTTCCGCCTACTTAGTCCCACTACACCTCCAGGAGGCTAGGTGGTGAACTCCAGCGTCCCAGAGTCACCCCCCCTAGTGCCAGTTCACACTGCTCCTACACAATCCAAACAGCACTGCCACGTTCAACTGACGCAGGCCTGTTTAGGAGATGCTCCCGGTAGTGGCCAGTACCGATGCTACCATTTAGCTAATGCTAATGCTAATGCTAACCGCTAAGAAGAGCAGAAGAAGACAATATAGTTCCGATGCTACCATTTAGCTAATGCTAAACGCTAACCGCTACCTGCTAAGAGGAACAGAAGAAAACAATAAAGCTAGATTCACCTATACTGTTAATGTCTTGTTAGCTGCTACAATGCTACCACAGGCCTAGATGCCACATGTAACTGCCAATTGCCATACTACCATCATCTACCCCTAATTATTTATTATTATTATTTATTATTTTATCATTTTATATATTTATTTATTTAGTGTTTGATTAACAAAGGTTCCTGGCTATAATTCTCTGAAGATGATTGATGATAATTCCAATTGGGGATAATTCCAATTTTAGGCCTGCAGAGCTGCCCAGTTGCGTTTTTCTACTTAATGATTGCTAAACATTTTACCAGTGAACCATCTAAACTGCAGCCTCTCACAGTCTGCGTTTGGCCTGACATGTGTGTGTTGAGAGTTTAAGGGCGATTACTGCAGTATATTAGGCTCTGCATCTGCATACAATACAGTAGCTCACAAAGCTGCTTGGGCAAGCAGTTTGAACAGCAGACTATTTTACAGTTCAGAGTGAATAAATTGCTTGAGCAACTCTGCATAATTGTCGACAGTGAAAGTGTCACAGAAAAATGGACACAATGTTGAATAAAAATGGACGAGCTAAAATTAATCTTCACTGTTTTGTGGTTGCAGGTTTGAAGTGCTGTGTTTCCTCATGCTCTGCTACAACTCTGCTGTGGTCTACATGCCCCTATCGTCCTATCAGTCAGTCTGCAGAATGAGCTCACGGTGAGAAAAACATGTGTGAAAAGCATCTTCTGTTCTGTCCATTCTGTACCCAATTAGTGACTGCCCTCTCCTCTTCTACCTCCAATACTTGCACTCCTGAATCTAGCATTAAATCGCCTCCTCTGCCCTGTAGCCATACACTGACCTCAAAGCTGACGGTCCTTTTTGCAGGAGGATTTGATAAGTCTGATTTCATTAGAGCTCAGTCAGACAGGTGTAGACAATACCTGTCTGAGTCTGTCTGTCTTGGAAACATGGAGATGCCCTGGAGTTTGGAGAAAGGATCAATGTGGAATTCACAATATGAGGCTCTGTAGAGGAGCCGCCACCTAGTGTTTGTTCCACCGCGGCATGCAGACTATTCAGGATATTAAGACTTCCCTACTGTGACTGAGCAGACAGACAACGCCTGAAGCAAGCTCAGCCTAGAAAGACGGCAAACTGTGACTGTGAAGATTTCCGAGAACAATGCACACTCTTTGAGTTTAACCTCACTGCGTAGACCCCAAACACCTTGTCATCTAACCTTGCCTGACCTTCATAAGTGGGAAGTATTTGAAATTTTGTTCCCTTTGCTGACGTCTGATGTGTTTTCTCTTTGTGTATTTTAGCCAGGAAGTGTCTGATATTCCCCTTTGTTGATATCCCCATCTGATCTGTGCAGCAGTTTGAGGGAACTTGTGATTTAAACTGTGGAACATCTCTCAACCGTTGTCTTCTTTTTCCCTCTTTTACCACCTCTCTTTGTTGTTGCCTGACGCTGCATGACTTTAGTCACCTCCCTCATATCACTGTGTATGTGTGTCTTCCCTGCTCAGGTTGTGTGTATGTGGCTTCCCCCGGCAACAGCAGAAGCTTTGGCGGGAACCGTGCAACCGTGTGCTGCTGGACCCTGAGTTCATGGTGCAGATGCTGACTGCTGTCTATCACGCCATGTAGGTATCTTAAAAACTGTTTGTGAACAATATTAAGTCCGTTACCTCTGTTTTTATCTCGACCAACTCCTGAGGGAAACGCACACACATACGCACACACATATGTGTACAGACAAGGTATAGTGACAGTAATAGTATAAAATAAAACCTAAAAATGGCCATAGAACATGTATATAAACTGTATCAAAATAAAATGTGACACATCATCAACTCCCAATGTCCCTTCTGGACCTCAGCTATGTTGTTTGTAGTTGTCTATTATTTTTAATATGCCATATATTCTGCCAAGAGCACATTTAATATAGATTTTACATGTGGAAAATGTGCATTTCACAATCTGTCCACCACTACAGAAGGCATATGACGTCACAGGCTTTACAATTGTGTGTAAGAGCCTTAATCTCTAATTAGTAATATTTGAGATCAGTCAACATCTGGCTCTGTAGCTGCTCCACTGTGTTCACCACCTGAATGTGAACTGTGTCTGTCTACCACGTGGAGCTGAGCTGTGGGTGTTTTTAGAGCTGTTTCAGCTGCAGAAAAACAGCAGCCTGCTGCAGCCCAAAACGAAGCTGTCAGAGCGAACCAAAACGGTAAAAAGTTGCTTAACTACGAGCTGAAGCCGAGTGGAGCCGCAGGTCCAAGTGATAATTTAATGCAGTATGTTCATAACTACAAGCGACCCCTTTCACACTGTCATTTCAATCACTGTTATCATGAAATAATCAATTATAGCTGCTTTAAGTGGCTGTCGTCCATGCTATATCATATCACATCTGTGTTGAAAGATCAATGAGCCATTCAGTTATAGATATCAGGTAATTGGCAGGAAGGTAATCCCATGTGTGTTCCTGACCTTAACAGATATCATCATGTTCAGAGTTCCTTTATGAGCTACATAAGACGGTGTTTCTCATTTCTGTTGTTGTGCCTCTGTGGGACATCACTAATGAGGGCAGTCTCTTTTCCAGTTTGCAGTGATCTACTGCAGAAAATCTCCCAACAGCATATGCTAGCGCTCTACCAAGGACAGAAGCTTCCCACTGTACAGACTGATTACATCAGCAGTGCATTGTGGGAGCAGGTGATTTCATCCCCTACGAGGACAGTCGTTGTAAAGCTGATTACGTCTCTTTGATGATAGCTCGTCCTCCAAGATGGATCCCCTGATACGGCAGCGACTGGAAATCGCCACTGCTAAAGACAGTGCAGCGAGGGGAGAATGAGTATGCATTCTGCATCATCAGCCCTGTGAGGCTGCACAGCAGCAATCAGGAGATTGGAGCAGTCGGTGCCGCTGGAAAAAAACCCCAGCCTGTGTGTGTATGTGTGTAAGAATAATAGCCTTTTTAGTAATCCCTACCATAGGTCACCTCAGTGCCTCAGTGCCTGAGCTCTCACATTCACCCTTGGCCCAGGCAGGCGCACGTGAAGGGCAGATAAACACGAATCTACAGCTCCACACATGCAGACGGACATTGGCACTCGTCGAGGACACTCTGGGATTTAGGTTAATATGTCCACTAATGCAATACCCCATGAGAGGGAAGAGAGAGGGCGAGACATTTAGCGATATCAGAATAAATATACACAGCTCTTTTTTTTTCCTCTTTATCGGCTCTGAAATGTATTCTGGACTGATTTTCCAGCCTTCACGACATCAGAGGATCCATTTTTACCTGCCCATTCATACCAGTCTTTTCATCTTGAGTCGAAAGGGAAACCCACGTGTCCATCCCTTGCTGCTGTTGCACATGCAGGACCGGATCAAAGAGAATATGTTCATTTATCGTGGCTGTTCCTTTAATCCCTCTTGATTGTATATGGGGTTGTGGCATCATCTAATGCAAAGACATCCCTCATCTTTAGCAAAGAGCCGGGTCATAAACCCAAAAATGTCCCTTTACCAGCACACGCATTCATCCTTGTTTCACCCCTGTCTCCGTGTTCAGTGCTCATGCTCTCCAGGTGCTTTTGGAAGCTGTTCCCTAAATCGCTACAACACCAGAGGTCACCCAGTCTGCACTTCTGTCTGACTCCTAATGAAGCAGCATGTTGGCTGCTAATGCGATCAGATTTTAAGCCTTTAAAACATGATCTCACAATGAGTGCTCCAATGGAAGTTTGAAAGTTGTATATGCTAACATCATTCATCTGCTATCAGAACTAAGGACAATGCTTGCAATTATTGAAGTATTTTTATATAACTAATAATAACAAATGTATAGTGACACTTTATATCAAGGTACACTTATTCACCATTAAGTACTTGCTCGCATGCATATCATTAGTCATTACAAAGCACTTATTAGTGCCTTATTCTACATGGCTGTATTCTACAACTACGAGGCCTTTAACTGAGAGTTTTCCCTCAATAACTTCCCAATTACTGCTTATTGATGGTAAGTAAGGAAGATGTACATGGATTCCAATCTCATTAATCTATCCCTAACCCTTGATAACCCTAACCACTAGAATAAGGCATTAACAAGTGCTTATAATGACTAATATGTATGCTAATCAGCAAAGAGTCAAAGGTGAATATGTTGACTTTAATATATAGTGCTGCCGAATTTGTGTGTTCCTCTTAAAGCCTTTGTGTGGTTTTAAGAAAAAAGGTAGATCAGGTTTACGGGAATAGTGTGACATAAAGGTATAATGACTCTTGGCTATGTGTCTAACGTCTCTTTTCCTCCCTCACTGTAGTTGCAGGCATTACTAAACAACTAATATTAGTCCAGGAGGATGTGACTCAGACATCAAGGCATCTCGTCAGACCCTCCTATTTACTCAAATAGGCTCACAATGTGACGTTATTAAATGCCGACGTGCGTGCATTTGTGTTTTGTGCTGTGATGTGCAGATACAATGGAGAGTGGGAGATGGGACGGGAAGCTCTGGAGGACATTCTGTACAGAGCCCAGCTGGAGCTTTACTCCCAGCCTCTCCTGGTAAGACCAACAGCACCGTGTGTATGGAGTTAGTCACGCACAGTTCAACTCAAGTCAAATAAAAGCACTTGTGAGCTGCCATGTTTTCCACAAATCAGCACAGGCTCTCCAAACACTTTAAAATCAGCGATTGTGGTCGAATTGACCTCATAATCAGGCTTTAAATCTCGCAAAATCATTTTACTGCTTATTGATCTGTGTGTGTGTCATCTCCAGCTGGGGAACGCCATGAAGAACTCGCTGCCAGACAGCGCTCCCGATGAGCCGCGGGGGCGCAAGGTGCTGCAGGTGGAGGTGACGCCCACCATTAGCCGCATCTCCATCTCAGCCATCACCACCGCCTCCATACGACGCCACCGCTGGAAGAGAGAGGGTAAGACTGGAAAACAGGGAAGCCTGCCGTCATGGCTTCAGCACACAGCGAGCGAACCAGACCTCAGTGCAGGACAGGTCTCAGTCGACGTGACAGCGCAGTAGATTCATCATAATTTTTTTATTTTTTTTAATCGACCTCATTATTAATCTAGCACAGGGTAGGATGGACAAGAAAGCTTTGCAAGAAAAGCACCAGTGTTCACTTGTGATTTAAGCTGTAAACTTACCAGCTGCTACTTTTTTTTTTTCGATCTGTGAAAGGCCACAAGAGGGAACTGATCGGTGAGACTTTTCTGTTTGTTTAGCAGTGAGACGGAAATCTGTGTAAACCAGTCACACCATTAGCATCGTCCAAATGGTGTTTCACGTCAGTTACTGTTTCTAATATTGGTCATATAGTCTCTGTGTTGCAGTGCTTGTGCCACTCGCTACTCCTTTCTGTTGATTTTTTCTTTTGCTCGTCTTCGTCTATTGCCCGTGTGCTGTGCTTTGTATCGCCAGTTAAATTGAAGGTTTGCGGTTTAAGAGAAACTCACAACAAAATGGTGCCTGTAGATTCTACTGACTCCATTTTACCCGGTAGATGGGCGATAAATGAGGCAGTTCATTTTTAAATATCATTGTGTTCCTGTTTTTCTGTAGTCTACAAAAGAATTAACAGGCAGCTGTTAGGCCTGCTGTGCCCGTGATGGATGAGGCCCGACTCAGTTGGGGCTGGTCGCCACTAAAGAAACACGTTTCCCCGTCTGTGTTGTTGACTCCCAGATTGTTTTGACTACTCAACCGATGCAGAGTTGAGCCTCATCGTCAATCCTCCTAGCCTCGCCCAGCACCACCAACAACACCGCCACACTCCCTGGGACCCCGCAGCCAATGAGGAGAGAGGAGGGCGGCCTCACAGCCACCACAGCAGCAGCAGCAGCAGCATCATTCCCCCCATCACATTTGAGGGTAGGGGACAGGGGCGGTCACTCAGTGCAGGGAGGGCCTCAGGAGGAGGGGCCCCTTCGATCCGTATCTTCCCCACCCTCCTCCTCCTCATCCTCCTGCCTCTCCTCAGCTTGAGAGGGTTAACTCTGCAGTTGCCATTGTGGCTGCCTCTTCACTTCCCCAGAGTATACTAACTCATCCAGTCTATAAGACCCTCAGCCAACAACCCCTCTACTACCAGACCACTGCTTTTTGTCACCTCATTCAAGAGTGGAAGAGTCGCCTATTCTGGGTTTGAAGGAAGTGCGGCTAGTGGCCATATTGCATGGGCCGTGTCATCATGTCATATCCTCTCTTTTTCCTCATCATGCCTCCAACGTACTTTAGACTGCCGCCCTTGTCACTCACTGAGCATGTTCAGTGCCCGGCCTGCAGCTTGACCTTTTACTCTGGGCTTTCTCAGCTCTCCATGTCTGACAATTGGTTTTATACAGTAGATTGATTTTTTTCTGTCGTTTTAACAGGAAAAATACATCAGTTTTAACAAAACTGGCACAGAGTACCCGACATCTTGTTCCTAAGCTGCCCCTTGCGGTGTTTGACACCACCGCAAGTTTAGGGTCACTCGGGCCAGCAGTGCCCATCTGCTGCCGCTATTCTGCAGGAAGAGGCCTTCCATTTTGTTTTTCAGAGCAGCCGCTTTATTGTATGCTAATTTTGTGTTCTGCCATGTTACAATTCTTTTCCTCAGCTCAGTGAGTGGGAATGAGCCCTTCATCATGCATGCGCACGCTACGGCAAACCTGTGCTAAAACATGAAAGCCTGGAACACTTAACATGTCAAATGACGAGGCCAAGTGAGCAGACTGATTATTGTCAAGTGAAACAAATCCAATACGTTGATCAGCAAAGGCTATTCCGCTGCCAGGACCTATCATACGGCCCATTTTGTCTTGTTGAATGTGTGTCCATTTCCATGCTTGGTTGCTACATGTTTCGAAATCTTAAAACGCCGCTCAGATCTTTTGACGTGACTGAAGATCAGCTCATTCCCTGGCTTGGCAGTGTTCGTCTGAGTGCCATCCCGTCTTCTTCCCATGATCTGTCATGAAACTCAGTGCAGCTGTGGCAGAAGAACTCTTAAAGTTGTTTCATTAGACAGAAATCTACCACCTAGTTAAAGAGAGAAGTTATTTTAAAACAGAATGAGTGTCTGTGTACAATTACTGGACATTCTGTGGCAGAAACAAACACACTTCCTTTTGTTTGGAGCTGCATTGCAGCAATATTGGAAATTACCGTACCAGTAGTTCTGCATGTTGAAGCCACTTCACTACAATTTGCATTCACTCAGCAACACGAAAGTCTTCTATGGTATACCACACTTTTTGTAATTGATTTCCTTCCTTGTAGGAAGACATTAATTTCCATTCATTTCACTTGACAGTGAAAATGACCGTAACACAAAGTTTGCGTGAGCAACAGTAGCTTCTCAAGTAGTGAATATTTTACAGTTCTCTTTTTTTGTTCTGTCATTGAGAAAAGGGACAGTCTTAAGAACTCCTACTGTTGCTGTGTAAATCAGCTGCTGCACATGTTATTAATTTAATCTAAATTTTTAACAGAAATGACAAACGCACACCGTCAATAGTGTTTTTAGCAATGTAGTCACGATAATAAACGTATTTAACTTTTATACTACTTTTATCCTCTCCCTACATGTGCACAGTGTTTGTGTATCCCTGCATCAAACGCACCTGCTTTGTGTAACATCGCTCTCAGGTCCAAATATCTTTTCCTCCCTTTGTTTTATATCACAAAACTCACATTATCCTTTTCACATGGACCATATTTCCCAGAAACACACCTTGTGTACTTATGCAATGATTTTCAACAGTCAGGTCTAAAATCAGAGTGTCCTTGAATGCATCATCTAGGAGGAATTTTTAAAATGGTCCCTGCTCCACAGCTGAAGTAGCATACTGAAATGACTGGAAATCAATAGCAAGCATATAAATGTACTGCACAAACAAACATGAGCAAATTGAAGTCCAAAGGCTAAAACATGCAAGAACATGGTACGATCCTTTAATTTCATCCGTGTTTATGAAGCTGTGACGAACTTTAAGCTCTTCATTTGGGATTGGGTTGGCTTGTGATGGCTTGCAGACCGGCCCACTGAGCCTCGCGGGCTGTCAGCTCGAACTGGCGTGCTGTTGATCTGATGAGGTGTGCGGACTCGCCTCAGTGCTCTCCACAGATTGGCAGGCTCGTCTCCGCCAGGCCAGCCACGTGACCCGCTGCGGGAGAAACGAGGGATGGGCAGGAGAGCATGTGTCTTCTCCTCATGTTATGTGCATGTCAGTCCAGACCTTTTCTTCTCGGTTCCTCCATTTCTTTTCTGGTGCTGCCTGTGGTTCCCTGTCCACCAATTTTGCTTGTCCCAGCGATGCATGACAGAGACAGACGGCTGATCCTCTGTCTCTTCTCTTTAACAGGCCTTACCCTGCATACCGTATGTCAGTAACATGCTTTTTCTAACCCGATTTATCATCTTTTTCCCTTTCAGCTTTCAAACAATGAGTTCATTGACGGATTAGTAACTGCTTTATTGTTCATATTTTTTCATGTCAATGTTGTGCCTGTTTGAATTCTACCAAATTATCACCGGATGCTAATTGATAAAGTTTAATATATTTTGAATATGACCTATTTTGCTTAACGAATTCGGCTGTCTAATCAGGCAGGTTATTGAACTCAGCTCTTTCCTAAACAAACAGCTCGTCAGATTTTAGTCGATCTGAATTACATCAGATGATCAAAGCTCAAGGTCATTGTGTACCATACCGCATTGTACCTCTGTTCGATGCATAATGAGTGAGCTAATGAAGCAGAACGGTCTGTTGAATGTTAGCGCGGGCCTGTTTGAAGGCTACTTATTTAATCTGCTAATGTATTCTGCAATATTTATAAACTCTTTAAAGATTCTTAATGTTATTGCTCAGATTAAGTTTTTCACAGGCCTGTTCACACCACTGTTAACAAGAGGCTCTTCTCTGGATTATGGTGATATTTTGTCTGAATTTTGGTACTTCACAGTCTGATTTAACTTAATTTGTCAACATAACCTCAGCCCTCATCTGACCTTGCTCTCTTTCCTGTTTGTCTATCATGCTTTTTTTCTCTGTATGTTCGTGCATGTTCATGTTCAGATGCTGATGGTATGAGCGGCGGGGAAGATTCCTTCAACGTCAACGACCCTGACGAGGGTTTCTCCTCCGGGGCGTCTAACAGCAGCCAGCCCAGCGGAACCAAGACGGGCGGCAGCATGGGGCCGAGGGGCGGCAGCCTGAACAGCAGCAGCAGCAGCATCAAGAAGGCCATCACGGCCCGGCTGTCTCGGGACAAAGAGAGAGAGCGGGAGAAAGAGAGGGAGCGAGAGAGGGAGGCGGTTTTGTCGGTGGATCACCAGACCCCTGTGAGGAAGCATCACCAGAGGCAGCAGTCGCCTCCAGCCAGCATTAACTTGGATGCCATCCAGCTGAGCCCCATAAAGAAGCACCTGAGCTTCCCTGCGGGGCCCACGCTGGTGCGGACTGGCAGCACCTCCTCCAGCAAGTCCTTTGACTGCATGAATTTCAACCTGAACGGAGGTGATGACGAGCGAGAGGAGGCGGCGGGGGGCTCGGACAAGGAAGGAGGGCTTCCGGCAGGTGGCTCCCACCGCCACTCCACCATTAGCTTGAAAGAGGAGCACCTCATCAGGCCAGAGGACGCCCAGGACCTCCTGTCTCCTGGAGCTCCTCTCACCAAGCAGTCCCGCTCCCCCAGCTTCAACATGCAGATCATATCACAGGTCTAATGTGCAGTGCAGGGCATGGTAGAGACACACACACACACACACACACACACACACACACGCACACGCACACGCACACACACACACATACACACAAAACACCTGCTCATAACACACACTCATGCAGTTTTCCTCTGCAACTCTTTACAGCCCTACTTTGACAACTTCTGTCTACCTATCTATGTTGTGTGTGTGCGTATGTGTGTGTGTTTGTGTGTGTGTCTAATTCAAGATCTCAAGAGTTGTGTGTCCACCCTTTTAACATCCATTAAACTTCAAATTGTGACCTGCAGTCGCTGCTGGTGGGTTTAGCGTGTCTGGAAATGCAGCAACGAGAAAAGAGGTTAACGACGACTGCCCACTGTTGTGAAAGAGTCCAGCATGTCAGCGCATCCTCCCGTCTGACCGGGCCGAGCATCCCACAGAGAAACTCTCCTCAGAGGGAGCAAACACGGAGAGAAAACTCGTAAGGATGCCACGCTAGCTGTAGGAGGATAATATGACATTTCAGATTTTTTGAGTTCCTGACTGAATCAGTCAAAAAAATGAATCAGCAATAACACTTACCAGTCGCTCGTGTGGAGAAGAGTGGGGTCTCTTCATTCCTTCCCTTTCATTCCCGGGCTCACGTGCAATCGTTTCTTCCTTGTTAACTGTTTTTAATTAGGCATAAATGGTTTTATGAGTAAAATTTCTTTCTTTTTTTTTTAATCACAGTCCAAAGAAGGTAGCATTTGTTTTTCTTCACTTGTTTGATTTGGCAGAAATCACTCAGACTTGAAGTGATTCTCTAGTTTTGACCTTCATTTTATTCTCATTTGATCCGTAAAATCAGACTTTTAAGATTGTTGTAAAACCAAACTGGAATGTGGTAAGGGTTTTGTCTTGCCCCAAGCTTTTAACTGGATGAATCGGAAGAATTCACTAATGTGCAGCTACAAGAGGAAGGAATTCATCTTGTGACTTGATTTAAAATCTAAAGCTGAATCTCGTGGAAGAACGGGATTAAAACAGTGCAGGTTTGGGTCTGAAGCTAAAAGGCAATGACTGTATTTTATATTGGATTGTTATTAAGGTTCAAACCATTTAATGGGTCCTTCCATCTGAAAGCGCTTGTTGGTGTGTGTTTGTTTGGCTCGTGTGTGGTGTTCTTTCTGAGCCGGTGAATTACTGCCCTCTGGAGGTTTGTACTAGTCACTGCGCATCAGCAGTCACCATGACGATTGTGTCTCCTGTTTTGTGCTCTGATTGGATGCTCATGAAACATTTTGTTCTACCTCATTGTGTGTTCACCTGCCACTCAGACGCCTGTCTCCCAATCAGACGCAGGATTTTAAAAGACCCCATTTGGTTTGAAACTGGAGCGCTTGACTAGTTGTGGGGGGGGGATTAAAATAGTGTGGACCAAAATGGTTTCACACAGCAACTGTAATGACACAGTAAAATCTGTGTGTGTGTGTTCATGTGAGGAGTTATGACATTTCACTTCAATCGCATCATGCACAAAACCTAGCTGCAAAACAAGAACACGACTGTCTTCAGGTTTTCGTATTTTCTGTTCTATATCAGACAACCACATTTGGGATTAACAAGATTATTTGGATTCCCTAGAAATGTCCTGCTAATCTTTTTTTTTTTTTTTTTTTATGTAATGATTTTTGAAGTGCAATTTTTTTAATCCTCATGTGCATGGAGTTGGATCTTCTCTGCTGTTAAATGCCTGCATCTGCGCACAGTGCTAGCTAGCCTTCTGTAGTGCTCCCTGCCCAGGCTGAGTGATATGAACACGGCGTGCTTGTCTGCATGTTTAGTGCCCTGCAAAGCACTGCTGTTTCAGATGCGTGAAACGGCCAGCGAGCCAAACCCAAGTCTCGTCCTTGTCTTTGCCAGATGTGCCAATACACATCCTCTCCTTAAGGAAATCTTTCTTTTTGCTTGGGTGTCTTAAATTAAAATGCCTATTTTTTTCTGTTTACTGGTCTTACTTTAACCGAGAAAAAGGGATGTTTGGACATACGGCTCAACGTGCCCTTAGATGCAGCTTCACCTATTTTTTGCCATGAATTTTCTTTTCACTCATCACAGGTGTGTGCGTCACGCCGTACTTTCACGATCATCGCTAAGCTTTGCTGTTCACATGTAAAAGCAGTATATTATGCGTCTGTGTACTGTAGATGTCTGCTGTTGTATTGCATTTTCCGCGTCTTTGCTCACGTGCTTGTTTAAAACGAGGATGAATGATAAATGTATATAAAAGCCAGCTCAGTCTGCAGTGAAAATCCCACACACTCACGCTCCCACTGTGCTGGAAACCTCCACAGCTGCTGCTCCTGCTCCCGAGTGAGTCCTGCGTGCGCTTTAGCCTTAAACATTTCAGGCCAAAAAGCCTCGTTCCGTCGGCTCTTTGGCCCTCACGTGCTCCTCCTCTTCCTCCTCCTGCTGGACTTGACTGTGGAAGAAGAAGAGAGGAGTGCAGCGACAGTTCACACTCTCACCTGGTCTGTCTGCTGTCATCCCCGTGCTGTGTGGCTCACGACGAGCCGGGTTCCCATTTGCTGTACTTTGCTGTGAGTTGAGTGGCACCTTTTTGCTGTTTTAAAACTGGTGACGTGTTCATGTCATTAATATGAGTGCCCCTGACCAAGGTTACCAGCAGCCATGTTGGTACTGTATGTTGACTTAGAGTAACCGATAGACAAATATCCCTCAGTGTCTGGTGTTATTTGCATGTGACCAGGGCGGGAAATGAACACCAGCCAGTGAATGCTGATGAAACTTGACTGGGGCTGGAACCTGCCATCCATTGTGGGAGAATAATGAGCCCAGAAATCCCCATAAGGTCCACTTACATTTCAAAAAGAAGTCTAATTTTAGTGAAAAAATGTGAAATTAGTGCTTGGTCAGCCACTGTTGCTGGTGGACAAAGTTCATTTCCTGTCCTGCATGTGATAACTGTGGGCTTTTGTTTTCATACAGTATAATGCACTTTAATCCATCCACCTCTCTCCTCAAGATAGTTATTGAAATGATATATATAGATGTGCAAACGTGTATACACTCAATGCAGGGTTTTAGTCTCTTTAAAGTAGTGCTTCTATGTGATGTCACATCCAACACAATGCTATTTTTGTTAAAGTCTAAGGGTACAGCTATTTACTATATTTTCATTTCAAAACCAAAAAAAAAAAAAGTTATGGAGTCTGGAAGGTCTCAGGAGCTTATCAAAAAGCCACATTTTAAAAATGGCAGCACCAAAATTTCTGTTCTTGAAGTCAGAATTGATTCTATGCAACATTTTTCCCCCTTTTTTCTTTTTGGTGTACCGGCTTTCATTGATCCCTGCTGGGTGGGATGGGGCAGATGCATTTAAGCTGATTTTTTTTTTAAAGGTGCAAGGCCTCAACAGTGTCCCCATTCAGTGGTTCTGTTTATACACCCTGTTGTGGTGCTGCAGAGCGAAGGACCCCTCTCACGTGGGTGAAATGAGAGGACCATCCATTCGTCGTCCGACTGCCCTCACAGACAGAAAGCCACACCTGGACTTTCGGTGCATGTTTGAGCCCTTCTGTCAGTTTGCTGCTCTGTGGCTCAAAGACGTCAGTTGGTGTATGAAATACAGATTATCAATAATGAATCTCATCTAGATGCTTCGAGGGAAGCTGCTGGACCATGTGATAACACTGTACTGTTGATGTTGTATAAATGGAGAGAAAGACTTATTTTAAATCTTGTAAATAAAAAATGTACAAAGGTGAAAGCGAGATAAATCTAAAAAACTGAAGACCAGTCTGAGATGTAGAGAGAAATTAATCTGTATATTGTTGAATAAATATTGTGCCGTAAGGGATACCAGTGTCTGTCTGCTTTGTATGTGTAAGTGGTTCAATATGACACTGCTCATAGTCTCTCATCACCATAGAACTGCGCTCAGTTGATAAATAAGCTCAGTTAACAAAGATCTGCGGCTCAGTTTTTTAATACACTCTTATTTTTCCATGTGACCAATCACCATGGTGACGTATTGGTTTGATTAAAAAGGGTAGAGACTAAAAAAAAAATCAATAACAAACAGTAGAGCCAATTTTTCCTGCTCTCCTGAAAAAAAAAGACCTTGAAGCTGCAGATGGTGCAATAAATGTTGATTGTCAGTTACTGAACACCTGCCAGGTGTTCAGTAACTGACAATCCAGGTGTCACCAGGTGTCACCTGTCATTGTGATTTCATTAGAGATGTGGGATTTTGATTATTTTCAATTATTCTCATAATTAGAGCCAATTAGTGCTAAAATTATATTTCGAGCATAACTTTGTCTTGTCTGGTTCCAGCTTCTCAAATGTGAGGGTTTTTGCTTCTTTGCCCAACGAGATCATAAACTGAATATCTTTGGATTTTTGACTGTTGATCAAACAAAACTGTTAATTTATAGACTGGATTTCCACAATATTGTGATTTTTGCATTGTCTGTGCATTTTTCACTGTTTTGTTGACATATCATAGACCAAATTAATCAAGAGAATAACCCATGAAAATAACTTAATTGTTGTCTTAGTATTAAAATTAGGATCTGTGATCATAGAATAAATGAGAATAAGAAAACTACACACCACAGACTTCTTATTTAACTAGTTATCAATTATAAATATAAACAAATCTGAGCCTAATTGCAGAAATTCCCACACAGCTGGTTGCGAGCTTTTAATTAGAGCTGTGATTAGTGGTGATGTGCTGACATCTAGTGGTGGTGTATCAGAACAACAACCAGTTCTCAGCAGGTGAATCAACCGAACCTGATAAATGAATGCTTCCCACTAACAAAAAACACTTTATCCATAACCTAATATAAATGTGTTCAACTCGATGTTGATTCTTCCAGAAAAAGTCATTTATCGGAATTTACTGATTCATTAAACAGAAACTGAGACTTGAATTTCCTTTGTGTCAGTTGATCTGTGTTAAGGCAGCAGCTGAGCAGAGCTGAAACCCTGCAGCTACACCTCTGACCCCCACAGTACAGGGTGGGCCCCTCACCCTTAAACCAGTTACACATACCACAGCTTTTACAGAAAGGAGTTAACCTAATAGGGTTAAACATTACAATTATTAAACACAAAGACCTTCACAGCTGTTTTGCTCTAGTTGCATAGTTTTACCATGCAAGGATTGGTATTACCAAGGTACTAATTTTAAGTCGAGAAATTATGTGAAAGAGGAAACTACTTTTAGCCATATTAGTTTAGCATATTAGCATGCAAGCATAGCTAATTAGCAATAAATACAAAGTACAGCTGAGGCCGATGGGAGTGTCATTAGTTAGGCCACACATATGGCACTAGATTAAAAGTCACGGGACAGCAAGCACAGATTTATTCAGAATTTCACTTTCAGAATAGCTGACAGAATAAAAGATAAAGCCTGTTCGTGTGTTTTAGGCTGCAAGTTGTATAAATGTAAGGAATCCAACAAGTGGGTCCATGTTTCAGGGTAAAACAACAATGTGTTTAATTGAATATATGTTGAAAAGCCAAATCATCAAATACTGTCTTTTTATGCTTTCTCGCCATTTTTCATCACCTGCACTTCCC
Source organism: Chelmon rostratus (assembly GCF_017976325.1). Lineage (NCBI taxonomy): Eukaryota > Metazoa > Chordata > Actinopteri > Chaetodontiformes > Chaetodontidae > Chelmon > Chelmon rostratus. The sequence goes on along the minus strand of NC_055670.1, from coordinate 15,125,761 downwards.
CGCACCTGTTCACCTGTGCCCAGCACATATACAGGCCCCACCTTTTTGGTTGCTCTGATCTGCCTGCCTGCTTTGAACTTTTACCTGTTTCTTACTACGAGTAAACATGAACTTCAACCTAAGCTGCTCGTCTCTGAATCTACATCCTGGTTCAAATCTGGTTATTTACTGAGCGTTTATACTTCACGCTGAATAAATACGACTAATTCATTTTGTGTGAATGAATGAACCATGAACTCAAGTAGCTGCAAAGATCCAGTCAGACCTCCAATCAGTAACAAGATCCCTAGTTGAATACTCTGGAGGTGTCACCTGGCAACAAGTACTGTAACGCCTGGCGAAGGACATGAAACATAGCACGTCTTCCACACACCTGAGAGTGTGTGTTTGTCAAGCTGTGCTCCATGCTGTTGCCGCTGTTTAAAGGAGGACGTGAGAGCAGTAAGAGGTAATGTCAACCGCAGCAAATCAAACCTTAAATGCTGATTTTTTTTTTTTCTTAATGAAAATGAAGAAAAATGAGCGAGCCTTCCTCTCCTCTACCTGGGGTCTGACAACACTCACTGGAAGGTACGTGGATGAAACACTCTCAGACCAGTGAATTAAACTGGTGATCTTCCATGTGGTAAAATCCCATTTTTAAACACACACACACACTGTATATCACAGAACTTTGGCTGTCGGCTGGCTGGATGCTGGATTATCTTATCTGGCATACCTACCGGATGTTTGGAGTTTCAAGGGGAGGAGGTTGATATTGTTTTGAGAGGTGGAGCCATAACAGTGCAGCATTACAAGGCAATTACAGCCTCTGTGTCCATTTGAGATCGGGAAGTATTTATTGCCATGGCTGAATCAGTGGGTTAGTGTCGACTTTAAAACTGTGGTATTGTAGGTATAGGTCCTTAATTAAAAATTCCATTTGCTGGAGGTGTGTGTGACCTGCTGTTGCAGGGGCCTCAGTGAAGGGAGATAATGCAGAACAGATCACATGTCAGCGAAGGAGAGGCGTATGACAGAAGTTTAAAGTCTCAGGCTCTGCAGGTTTTATAGATTTAGAGTCTGTAATTGAGTCTCATCACCCTTTCTCCACCAGAAGCTCTGGTTGCTTCCTCCAAGCAGAGGTGTTTAACTGATATCAGACTGTTTCTTTTTTCACTTCCTCAGAAATGCTGCCTAAATCAGAGAATAAGATTCACCCGCTGCAAGTGATCGAGGAGCAGCAGCAGAACAGGCTTCATTTAAATCAAGTGGTTTCTCGTTTTCAGAAGGTGAGTGTTCGCCTTTGATTTGTGACGCAACAGTCTGACTATTGTTAAACTCTCACCAGCATGAGGATCGAAGGAGTGAGGACATTTAATTTTGCTATTAAATGTACATGGGTGTTAACATAGGTAATATTGTCCTTGCTGTAATATAAATGCACCTTAGAAGAAGACTAAATTAAACCAGTAGGATGGTTTGCAAGTACTTTTTGAGGAGAATACAGAAGCTGCTTTGATTTTGTTAATGGTGGATTGCTCATACTCCTGTTTTGGAGTAAATTTGGCCTGTAATTAATCCACTCTCAGATAATGCAGATATCTATCGATCCAGATCTGGAGCCCGGCTGCTCTCTGTCCCGTAAGTGGAGGGTTTAGTCGGGTTTCAGCAGTCGGCTCGGCTGCAGCTCAGCTCTGACATCACTGATGCAGTGCAGAGAGTGAGCCAGCACCCTCAGCACTGACTGCAGAGGCTCCTCTCTCCCGCCATGCTGTCAGCTCTCGGCCTGAGGCAGACCTGTGCACCATAGCCTCCCCCTCCCCACGTTGCTTCCAGGATGGGGGTAGATGAGGCGGCGAAGTCGCGGCTGTTTCACACTCTGGCCATCAGCGCAGCCAGACCCTCTAAGCGCCTTCCTGTCTCCCCTTCTTTCCAGCGCTGCGTCCTCGCCTCCTGGATCAGGGAGAACATCCACAAGAAGGAATGCTGCTTCTTTGAGAGAGGTGTCAGGTAGGAGAAGCTGCTCTGCACAATAAGACAGAGACACTGTGGCACCTGCCTTCTGTTCTGCTGATGTGAGAGGAGGCATCGCCCTCAGCTACACATCAGTTGAATCTGTTAGTAGCTGTCGCTTCCCTTGAACTGCCTGCTGAGTAATCACATCTTGCTCTATCTTGTTCCACTTTGCTACATGGAAACACTGCAAGCATTCGCTTTTGTTTTTCCACCAGAGGGGATGTGTGCAAGTGTGACTACTCAAAGACCGAGCATGTGGATGAAGCCATCAAGCCAGAGGACTTCACAGGCGAGTCGTGGGACAGACACAGGCACATCCGCGAGGTGCCCACTGATGCCTTTGGAGACATCAGCTTTGGCGGTTTGGGACAAAAGACTGGCAAGGTGAGACCATCCTCACTCTGGATTATAGTAACATTACTTGAGTGCATGTAAATGTGGTGCATGTGTTTATCCTCGCCTCTGCGTCTGTGTTTTTATGTCCATTCTCAGTATGCGCGAGTGTCCACAGACACCAGCCCTGAAATCCTGTACCAGCTATTGACTGAACAGTGGAAGCTCACTCCTCCAAACCTCCTGATCTCAGTGACCGGAGGAGCCAAGAACTTCTTTCTGAAGGCTGGTCTCAAGAGCATGTTCCACAGAGGCCTCATCAAAGTGGCCCAGACGACAGGTGAGCCCGTGCGAGACGTCATGGGTGTGCTGATGATTAGCCAAAGAGTCTCCCTCTTCCTTTACTGCCAATTAATCTTACTGGCTGTGTCCTATTTTATACTGCTACAACATGCAAGCATTTGCAAACAAGCTTTCTTAACCCACAACAGTTTTATAAAGTGTGCCTGAGCCCATGTAGTATGTAAGTAGTATGTCCAACAGTCATATGTGTGGGTGTTCACATGAAGTTTTTGTGCATACCGTACATATGTTCCTTTATGGCCAAACAAATGATATATGTACAGTAGCACTGATTTGGGACGTATGCTGTGTTGTGCACAGGTGCGTGGATCATCACTGGTGGTACACATGCTGGCGTGATGAAGCACGTAGGGCAGGCGGTGAGGGACTACGCCCTGAGCAGCTCCACGCAGGGCCAGATCGTAGCTATTGGAGTAGCAACGTGGGGTATAATTCACAACAGGGATGCTCTGGTGCATTCAGAGGTACGATAACCACATTTGAACACATGGTTTGTCTCCTTCTTTTGACAAGATTAATCACCTGCACAACAGACAGCCCTCTCCTACCTTCCTCCCTCTCCTCCTCCTCCTCCTCTATGTCTGTAGGGTTGTTTCCCAGCGCATTATTTGCTGGACGTCAAGGGCCAGGGCCGGCTCTCCTGCCTCGATAACAACCACACCCACTTCCTGCTGGTGGATGATGGGACCCAGGGACACTATGGCGTGGAGATTGAGCTGCGCACCCGCCTGGAGAAATGCATCTCTGGAAAGCGGCTGGGAAACAAAGGTTAAGAATAGCTGAGGCAGCATGCCGTTACAGATAACATCTCAGATCTGATTCTATTTATCTGTCCTGCTTTTAATATTGATTTTTTTCTTGTCTAACCTCCAGAGAGTGGCGTGACCATCCCTGTGGTGTGTGTGGTTTTGGATGGAGGGCCAGGCACTCTCAATGTGAGTCATCACTTCTCTGTCTGTCTCTCTCTGTGCCTCCATTTGACCTGACTGCCTTGTGTTTCCCCTTTCAGACCATCTATAACGCCATGCTGAATGGTACACCATGTGTGATCTTGGAGGGCTCTGGGAGAATAGCGGATGTGATTGCCCAGGTGGCAGGACTGCCAGTGAGCCGGGTCACCATCGTTCACATCCACCACTTAATGAAAAGGTTCTTTGGCCAAGAGTATGAAAACTTCGCCGACCTCAAGATCATAGAATGGACCAAGAAGGTATGGGAGCGTGCCGACAGCAGTATCAGTAATAGAAAATACTAACACACAGCTGAGGCTGATGGGACCACCATTAGTTTTGCTGGTATTTAATAATCAAACCAAAGTATTGGACAAACTGAAATTTTCGACCTGACGATGATGATGCCAGATGAAATAATTCATCCTCTGGGCACCATGAATGGACCAAATTTAATCAAACCCAGAAATTTCACTCTGAAGCAAAAATGTCAACCTCATGGTGGCGCCAGAGGAGACTTCAGGAGAAGACCAACATCAGGATTTATCCTCTGGGGATCATGAGTGTTTGAACATTTAATCCATCGAATAATTATGGAGATATTTCAATCTGGACCAAACTTAAAAAGTTTCCAAAGTTGGATCTTTTCCATCATCTGCTAACGTGAAGACAGTTATTCATTCAGACTGGACCGCATCACCACGGTCTTAGTGTCCCCTCTGAAGCAACCAGTTGATTTCAGAATTGATTTTAACAATTCACTGACTACTTTCAAGGCTAATGGTCTAGCCCCAGCTTGATCGCAGCCTAAAATCCTCTGAAAAGAATCTCCTGGCTGGTACAAGGTCCAGGTTAGTAACTAGGGGCGACGGAGCCTTTGATGAACTTAGCCTTTAGCGACTTTAGTGTATACTTTCTGCCCCTTTCTACGAGTATGAGCCATTGTATCTGGTGTGATTTTATATTTTGTCTTTGCTCTAGTTTGGTCTTTGTCTCTTGCTCTTTGAAGCACTTTGCAACTTATATTTTGACACTGTGCTAAACATAAGTCCTGCTTGATTGTGTCTGCTTCCTGTGCCAGATTCAGGACATCATCAGGATGTCTCACCTGCTGACAGTCTTCAGGGTAAGCGAGGACAATCGTGGGGATGTGGATGTGGCTATTCTTCAAGCACTGCTCAAAGGTAAGCTTTGGCTTCCATGCAAATGCTCAGCACCTGATTGTAGACCGGCATTAAGACAGCATTAAACGTGAAGACAGAGAGGCTTGATGCCAAAGCAGCTCTTAGCGAGTATAATGTTACAAAGTGACTGCATGGTAACACAGATATTCTTGCAGATATTTTCATTTTAAGGATTGTCTTTCTCTACAGAGAGACATTGATAGCCACACTTTGCTTCAGTTCTCCTTGCTTGCATCTTCTTCCTCATGCTGGTCTTGAGGAAGACTGATGAAACCCATTTAGAGCAAGCCTAATGCATGCCGTTATAAAAGTGTACTGAGCCAAAGTGCTCCAAACGATGAGCAAGTCCACCACCCTTGATATTAGCTTAGGCTTCTGATCATGATGGATCATGATTCTCGCTAAACTGCTTTGCCCATAGTTTCCATCACTGAGTTCCATTAACTATGGAGTAATGAAAATGCGTTTCCAGGCAGTCGCCCCGCTCTCAGCGAGGACATCCGCTGTCCTACTTCGCCTGAGGCCACAAAGTTCATAGCAGAAACTTGGTTGTTGAGCAAAGCCTTGCTCCTTGCTTCTTGCTGCTTGTCTGTGCTGTGCAGCTTTTCAGATAACACTTTATGGTGTTTGGTGTAAGTAGTTCATTCATCAGTTTGTTGATAAGAAAGCAAGAGGAAATCATCAGCATTTTTTTAATTGATTAACCACTGAATTCAATTATGTGACAAGCCCGGAGGCACGAGATGTCAGGACTCAAAAATGCAGAACCACACAGCAGCGATAGGTTTCAAAATAAGAATAATTTATTAACTTAAATCGCTCAGGATGATATAACAAAACAAGGGAAGATAATCAAAGTACAAACAAAAGCGCTAAGGATCAAAATGGAAAAATAGCAAACTAATTTGGCAATAGACTACGAGAAAAGTATCAAACAAAAGGCGCAAGGCAAAACTTTAACTCAGAGGAAAAGTAACAACAAAAGATATGACTCAATACTTCTAACAAGACTTACTAGGTACTCAGGAGACAAGGATCAAGAAAGCTAGACAGCAAGGCAGTACAAGACATGGCACGAGACAATCTGGCACAGGACAAAGAGAGACGCGGACTATATATACACGAGGTAACAATGAACAGGTGGAGACAATTAGGGCGGGGTAGACAATCACACAGGCGGGAAACACACCGGGAAGTCAAGGGCCTGAAACGAGAGGAGAGTTAGGTTTCACAATAAAACAGGAAGTGCAAGACAAGACATGATGCTCGTGAACAAAACACATTAACAGACTTGACGAGACATAACATTATGAAGCAAAAACAAGCCAAATATTCTCCAGTTCCTGCTTTTCAAATATTATTATACAGTAAAAAGTGTCTTGATTTAGGATAGAGGTTGAGCTGATGTGCAGAGAGAGTCTTGTTTCATCTCTGGTTCATAAAAGTGCCACATGAGCCGTGTCACTGTGAAATCGCCTCCAGCCTCAAGGACCAGCGAGTCGCTGGGGATCGACAGCTGGAAGAGGCAGCTGGAGCTGGCTATAGCCTGGAACCGAGTGGACATAGCTGAGACTGAGATCTTCACTGAGGAGAGCCAGTGGAAGGTGAGTTCGCCTTCTATACAGCGACACCACGACACCAGCAGCAATCTGTGTCAAACAATTGAGCCTGTGTTGCCACCCTTCATGTTATTAAGATAAGATTAACAAGTGTGTCGGCCTGACTGGGAACACAAACTTTCTTTGTTGCAATCTAATGAGGAAGTAGCTAAAAGCTGAGTGGCGACAATTTCTGCATGGAAATTTCAACCGATGCTAAGCCGTCGTATTTCTCCAAATGACTGGCTGCAGTCATGCTCCCTGCTGGGATGCTCACTGTGCCTTCTCCTACTGGTTTTGTTCCCATCCAGTCCAGTGACCTCCACTGGGCCATGTTCTCAGCCCTGGTGGGCAACAAGCCTCAGTTTGTGAGTCTGCTGCTGGAGAACGGCGTGAGTCTGAGGGATTTCCTGCAGGACGAGGAAACCCTGTGCGAGCTCTACAAGCAGCTGCCCGGCTGCTTCTTCCTCCGCAAGCTGGCCAAGCGGGTCCACAGCTCTCGGCGCAGCAGGAGGCCGGCGATCGGCATCCGGGCTCGAGCTCACTCGGGCGAGACCATCGCCATGACCCACGTGTCTGACGAGGTGCGCCACCTGCTGGGTAGTTTCACCAAGCCCCTCTACCCTCCCTCCAGCACGGTAAACCACTTCAGCATGTCTATGGAGGATTCATCCGCATCAGTGAGTCTGTTTATCCATCATCTACTATGCTTTGTTTAAAACAATCAGCCAATCTGAGTAAAAAGCAAACTCTGACTGAGAGCCATGACGTTAAGGATGTTGAGGTCATGCACTTATCAAGTCTCTGGCTTCTTTCAAAACTCATTTATACATTTCTTTTGTGTGAAAGTATTTGGAAATGTTTGATACATGTTTTATTTATGGTGTCTAGCTGTCTAAAAGTCAGGCAGATTCTCAGGCTGCACTCAGGGAGGACGCTGCTGAAGCGCCGAGGGACTTCGGCAGAGACCTTTTCCTCTGGGCTGTCGTCCAGAACAGTAAGGAGCTGGCTGAAATCGCCTGGGAGCAGGTGACCCAAACGTTCACCATTAACGTTCGAAAGTGCTTGTTTGTGTGTTGTATCTAAGCGGCCCTCCTGTCTTACTGTACCTGTATGTGCACAGTGTAGAGACTGCATGTCCGCCGCCCTGGCCGCCAGCAAGATCCTGAAGAAAATGGCAGAGGAAGGAAGTGATGCGGACGAGGCGGAGGAAATGCGAGAGCTCGCCAATCATTATGAAAAACACGCCATTGGTAGAAGAGTGGCTTTGCTGGTGTAAAAGATTTTACAAGCTTAGCATTTGTCTTCATTGTGTGTGTATGTGTCTGTGTGTGTGTCGCAGGTGTGTTCAGTGAGTGCTACAACAGTGACGAAGAGCGAGCTCAGAAGTTGTTGGTGCGTGCGTCGCTGTTTTGGGGAAGGACGACGTGCCTGAGGCTGGCACTGGAGGCTGATGATAAGATCTTTATCGCTCAGTCAGGTGTTCAGGTAGAGCAAATTGAGACATTTGCCAGCCGCGTTGAATGCAAAACTTTTTGTAATAGAAAAACTTGAAAAACTGAAGCCAATTAATCTAAATTAATGAGTGAGACTTTGATTTCTGAGTGTAGGAGATTGAGTGCGACCCACTCTGATAGCTGGTCTGTCTTGAAGGCTCTTCTGACACAGATCTGGTGTGGCGAGCTTTCAGTGGACAACCCTGTGTGGAGAGTTCTGCTCTGCATGGTTTTCTTCCCACTTATCTACACTGGCTTTCTGGTTTTCAGGTGCGTTTTATCAGCTCACAACTGTCCCATATTTAAGAGGCTCGCACTATGCCACTGCTTTTAGTTATCTCTTGTAGCATGAGAGCTCTCATTATGCAAGATGTTGTGTTGAGATTGATACAGCATGACTGACACTTGGCATTAATGAAATAAGACACAGGTCATATGAAAAAGAAATAATAAGAGTGGAATCATGTTTTTGCTGTATGAGGCAGCTTTAAAAAGAGGTCAGACGAACACACTCTTGGTGTGTTTCCAAAGCAGCCAAATATTTTGCTTTCTAAAAACACAAAAAAACTGCAAACCTACTGAATGCAGCAAGAAGAGCAAGTCGATACAGTCAAAGCCAATACACCGGGCCAATAAAGTGGACCAGGAGTCAGAAAGAGACGCTCTCTGAAGGGGAAAGAAGTTGCTCAGCATGACCGCACTGATTCAGCACATCTGTAACACAGCCACTTGTGCACCACTTGTTTCTGAAGCCAATGCACAAGGATGAAAACCTCTGGAACCCTGAGCATTGAAGAAAAGTAATGCTCTGATAAAGATCATCATTTATCTTAAGTTCAGATCCAAGATTACTTTTGGAAAAAGTAAAAAATATGAATATCAGCCACCTTCTTTGGCCAACAGTTTGGCCAATGATTGTGCTGCAAACAACACCCAAGACATCCAAAATCCTCACTGTTTTCATATTGGTGTAAGCTAATAGTGCCCTCATGTGCACTGAAGAAGAGTTTACAGCTGTTATATATTTGCGTTAAGTCGAATGCTTTTTATGCCTCTTTTATTGTTTTCTAAGCACAACTGGTTCATGTTGTTTGTCATTTATGATGTTTATTATTAAAAGCGTTTTTTGAAGGGTTTAAGTTTGCATATCTGAATGTGTTAACATACTTGTGCCTCTGCTTTTACTACTGCGATGCTCAGCAGTGTTGTTCTAACTCTCCCCAGACGTGATGAGGTCATCCAGAGAGAAACTGAGAAGAACGAGGAGATTAAGACGGTGGAGAAAGTGACGGGAAGTACGCTTCGAACAAATTGTAGTAGGCTGTAAGTAGACGGTCGCCTCTGACAGCAAATGAGCACATTCACTGAAAAACCAGGCGAGATTGTATAAGAGCTGCAGACACCTTTACATTTAACGTTTTTCACCTGCAGGTTGGTTAGGGGAAAGCAAGAAATCAGTGTCCCAAATGTCACCTGAGTAGACTAGTTAGACATGAAAACAAGTTGCCTCTGACCGCAAGCCCCTTTTCTGTCTGCAGTGACCTCACCAGCCTGAGGCGCCTGAAGCCTCTGGGCAGCTGGTCCAGAGCGGCCTGCCTGTACAGCTCCCCGCAGGTCAAGTTCTACTGGAACATCGTGTCGTACTTCGCCTTCCTCTTCCTATTCGCGGTGGTGCTGATGATCGACTTCCAGGACACGCCGTCTGTTTGGGAGGTGCTGCTGTACGTCTGGCTGCTCTCTCTGGTGTGTGAGGAGGTCAGGCAGGTGAGAGAGTGCGGCCGGGATGTGTGCGCTGTGCAGATATTGAAGGATGAATCAACATGTGCTGATGTGCTGAGGTGCAGACCAGCATTTCACAGCTTTTTAATGTTACACCGTCGCTCATGTCAGGGCTGTTTCTGAACATTTTGGGACCCTTAAGGACAGCTTGCACTGGTGGTCCTGCAAACCTAAACCACCACCACCTCTGGCCTCAAGGCCGCAAATCATTCTAATATCCCTGAATGAAAGGGAATGAATAGGCGTAGTTATAATCAGTAAGGCTTTTAATTAATGCTGCAGGAGGCAAAACCTGTGCAAACATGCAAACCCTTCTGCCTCTTTCTCTGCTGCCTCGTATCTCTCCACTAAGCCTCATCCACCAAACCCACAAGTTCGATCTGCAGCAGAAGGAGTTGGCTGCCCTGTGACACCTCATGCCACGTAAGGCCCGCTCTCCACTGCATAGGCCTCGCCAAGACCCCGGTTCCTCTTATTCTGACTCATTTTATCAGCAAAGCCCCTCCGGCGCTCTGTGGTCCTGGAGCAGAGCGGCCCAAAGCTTCAGAGGCAGCTGCAGCGATGTCTAATGGACCAGTACACCACACACACTCAGACGTCAAGAGCGCCATCAAACATAGTGAAGCCTAATCTCTGCGTGGAGCCAGGATATGCTCACACACGTGTTGTACTATGCGGCTTTGTAGGCAAAGTAGGTATCGGAATTTTATGACAAGATGCAGGATTTTCTGCCACTAAATCAGGCTTCTGAAGGGACGTGCACATGCATCTGCTTTGTAGAGCAGCCAATAGGAATTACAATACGCTGAACGGTTATTAAGGAAATTAAGGGAAAAATGGCTTGTGCAAAATAAAAATGTATCAATAACTTTTAACTTAAATATTAAAGCTAGAAACAGAATTGAAAATAATTAAAATGTAAACTTTTAACAGGACAGAAGTTGAGCTTTTCCCTTAAAAATCAAATGCCTGTAAAAAAAAAAAAAAACACCACTGCATGGGGCCCCCTGGTGGTTACAAGGCTCATTGCAGTCACTCATAATGTATATGTGGAAAAACAGCCCCAACTAATATTATGACATTTTTACACTGTAATCAGAAAGAAAGAAATAGGAGCCTCTGCATCCAAAGTGTGTCTTATTCTAAGAAATATCTACATTACCACAGTATTAAAATCCCAAACTGCTAGTTTTAATTTGTCTTTTCTGTTTCTCAGCTGTTTCATGATCCTGATGGCTTTGGGTTTCGTAAGAAAGCCAGGATGTACATCAACGACCTGTGGAATATTTTAGATGTTCTCTCCATCCTCCTCTTTATTATTGGCCTTGCATTTAGGTAAGCATCCTTCCTCCCAGACAATAACTTTAGGCCATGAACGTGCCCTCCAGACGCTGGGTTATCTATGAATTACAGTGTTTTCCTATTTTAGGCTGACGACTGAGCTGTTCTATGCGGGTAAAGTCCTCCTCTGCATCGATTTTGTGGTCTTCTGCCTCCGTCTCATGGCCATCTTCACTATCAGTAGAACCCTGGGACCCAAAATCATCATCGTCAGGAGGATGGTGAGGGGGCTACATTCCAATATAACGAACGCCGATCTGATGTAACATGGGAGCAACTGCACAGCACAAAGTGCTATGCTCCAAAACACCTTTTATCTAATGCAGAAAGAGGCTTCTGCCTCACTGGGCCTCCATCTGGTGTCTGCAGATGAGATGCACACTTTGTGATAAATAAGGTGTTTTTTGAAGTGTTGCAGGGGGTCTGTTTGTTAACACACTGTGATCGGATGTGTGTTCAGCTGCTGTCATTCCATTCTTGCTTTTTATTGCAGAGATTGTAGCTTGTGCAACATGGCAACCTTTAAGATACTGAAACTTGTCCCTGCAAAAGAACTCTTGACCCCTTATTCTGCTCAGAGACCCCACAGATCAGAGAATCAATAGTTGTTCCACAGTCCAGGCTTGAAACAAAGCCTGTTTTAGCTTCAACAGCTTGTAATAACCTTCTTTTTCTTAATTAGTTTATTATGAGTAGTGGTAGAAATTATGTTACATGTCACTGGTTGCAGTATTCAGACGTGTCCATTTTTGTCCTCCAGATGATGGATATGTTCTTCTTCATGTTCCTGCTCAGTATCTGGGTGGTGGCGTACGGTGTGGCCAAACAAGGCATCCTCATCCACAATGACAATCGGCTGGACTGGATTGTCCGTGGGGCGGTTTATGAGCCATACCGCACCATATTTGGGGATTTTCCCACAAATATTGATTGTGAGTGGAGACTGAAAATGGTATTACTTGGTTTGTAGTCTTGTCAAGTGAAAAATGAGTAACTATTTCTTTGTGTGTATTAGCCATGAGTTGGGGAACACTTTCTTTGCCCTCCGCAGACGCTGCATTTGACATAGAGTCCTGCAGCATGAATGGCACCGACCCCCTGAAGCCCAAGTGTCCTGTGCTGAATGAAAACCAAACACCAGCCTTCCCCGAGTGGCTCACCATCATCATGCTTTGCGTTTACTTGCTCTTTGCCAACATACTGCTGCTCAACCTGCTCATAGCCATCTTCAAGTGAGTTCTCCTCCGCATCCTCGTGCCTCCATTCAGTCCCAGTGGCGTGAGCTCTGTCTCTCTTTGTGTTCCTGTGCAGCTTTACGTTCCAGGAAGTTCAGGATAACACGGACAGGATATGGAAGTTTCAAAGATATGAGCTGATTAAGGAGTACCACAGCCGCCCTGCCGCCCCTCCTCCTTTCATCATCCTCAGCCATCTTTACCTCTTCATCAGGAACATGGTGCTGTGCAGGCCGCCCATCGTATACACAGAGTTCAGTAAGTATTGAATTAGTGAAGCAGACTTCATGGTTATATGCAGTATAATTATGAGCCAGATTATTGTCATTATAGTCAAGTCCCTGAAGAAAAAATGTCATTTTCCCAGATCTGCTCTGGCATTCGTTCATTTGAGAGCTTTTTTACGATTTTTTTTAAATTGGGTTACAGTCATCCCCCTGTTATAGAACCGCCTGTCATCACATGACCAAAATTCCATGCCTAAGTCACATGATCAACTGCTACACCATCTCCGTGACAACCGAGCCTGTAAGTGAGAAAACATGTGCCACTGTATTTCAGAGAACGAGCTTCCTGAGAATGAGGAAGAGGAGCTGCTGTCTTGGGAGGCCTTGATGAAGGACAGATACCTCCTGTCCACGCAGCAGGAGCAGAGTCAGAGCATGGAGCGACGCATCCTGGACACAGCCCAAAAGTAAAGTCCCACAGGGATGAAGGCCAGTGTAGCTGTGTAATTATCCCCCTCGGGGTCCATGTGAGACCCCTCATCCCACCTTCAATATGTTGTAGTTCTGAAAGTTCAACACAATGTGATTTTACCATCTCAAGTTGTTTCATTTGAACTTTAAGGGTCCTGTAGGTAGAGAACTATGGAGTATTTTACAACACAAAATGGAAAAGCTTATGTAGCATATGTTTTTACCCCTTAAGGCCCCGGCCTTTAGGCCTGGCCTAATGTTAAAGCCGCCCTACGCAATATTTTTGTATTAATAATCAACCTTGTGTGATGAAATGTGTTGCCCATGGAAGAAAACCTTTACTTCAGTTCTCTTTAACTCCATGGAGCTTTTGAACATCTTTCAGCTTACTGTTAGATGAGAAGGTCGACGCCACTTTCACGTCTGTCCATTCAATGTGAATCTAGAGTCGGGACCAGCTAATATTATCTTAGCATAAAGACTAAAGCCGCCTTTTTGTTACCTTTGGACAGAGCCAGGCTAGCTGTTTCCACCTGTTTCCAGTTTTTGTGCTAAGCTAAGCTACATGGCTGGAGGCTGTAGCTTAGCATTTAACAGCAGCAACATAGTCCTTAAGGTGTGATGTGGCTCAGACTGCTTGTTTCTTTCTTGAGGGTTGCGGCCATAAGCGATCAGCTGGAGAGGGAAGAGGAGACGAGCTCTGACGCCACGGTGAAAAGACTGGCCCGACTGGAGGAGCAGGTTTGGACCAGATTTTTGGTTATCACTAATGTTGCACCCGTGTCTGTAACGTTTCACATTGGGGAGCGAGGCGCGATGCAGGAAAGCACCCACGTGTGTTTGTTGAATTTTATTTCCGGACGTACGCGGTGGAAAATCTGTCATCTTTGTCATTGTGTAAGCATCCATCAGACGTATTTGACCCACTTTGATTTTGTCTCGTCAGGTTGTCCAATCAGCCAAAGCCCTGCAGTGGATTATGGACAGTCTGAAATCTCAGGGTTTTGCAGCAAGAGAAGCACCATCACTGAGTTAGCAACTGGCTTCCTCATTCTTTATTAATTTAATATTTCTGCCATAACTTTCAAAATATATTACGCATCAGATCTCCCCTCTTGTTTACACTTTAATTCTTCCCCGCAGCACTAACTTCGTCAGACGAGTCCCCTGACACGTACGCCAGTACGTCGGAGAAAGAGGACGGGTTCCACGTGAACGCCCGCCAGTTTCATTACCCAAACAGCAAACTCACACGCTTCTCTGTGCCTGAGGAGAAGGTGCCATGGGAGGTATTTCACATGCATTTCCAGCACAGCATCACCAGCCGCTGGTCCGCAGAACATCACTGCATAAAAAAGATGGTTTGACTTTACTGGATCCAGGTGGTTTTCATGTCCCCTCTTTTCAGGTCAGCTTCAGCTCATACATGCCAACCTATTACGCCTCTGAAGACATTGAGGACCATGTGGATGGGTATGGTTTACCAAGAGGCCATATGCAATGTTAGGTTGTGTGGATATACATCTCAAATAAATCAGCCACCTCTTACATTTTATTTATTGTTTCTCCTCGCAGATCACAATCAGACACCTTAGATAATTACAGGTATGATGCTAGATAAGACATCAAAAAGCACCTTCAGTAACCTCACAAGCATGTCTTGATGCCTGATGTGCGTCTCATCTGTCATTAGAAACCCAGGAGGGAGGACGGGCATCAGGGGACGAGGTGCGCTAAGCCGCCTTGGTCCAAATCTGAATGTAGATCTCGTGCTCACACGGTGGGTCGTCTTAATCCGTACCTTTAAAAACCGCCACTGGATTACGTGGCGTGATGTAAGACTTTGAAAATGAATTTTCAGGTGGCGAGACAACGAGCGCTCTGTTTTGGAGTACCTGGCAGTCTGGGGCGAGAGCCGGGGAACCTTGGCTTTGCCTTCAGTGAGTCCGGCTGTCTGTTCACTTCAGGTGCTGTTGTTTTTCTGAACTCTATGACGTGTTCAAATAAATTTACGGCTCTGTTGTGCTTCTGAAACCTTCAGGGACCCGTCCAATCTGCCGACCACCTGCCAGTGACTCTGAAGAGAACCATGGGAAAGAAGTTGTATGAAAAACTAAGCGAAAAAGTACCAGAGGGAACAAAGGTAAGCCTGGTCAACACGTTGGTTTTAGGGCCGAGCTTGAATACTTCTGGAGGGAGTCAAACAAATAATGAATACAAAAAGTGCAGCAGCCAGTTCAAAACTATAAATCTAATAAAAGTATATATAAAAGTAAAGACGTCTGCCTGTGAATGCAGTGTCTCTTGACACTAAAACCATTTTCAAGAATTGTTGAAGAAACAAGTCTAGTTGATAAAATGCCTTTGACGGCGATTCGATCTTGAGATGAGTTTTTAAACACTCACACATTCATTAGGAACCATGACAGTAAAAGCTTGATCCCCATGAGACATGAACTTTGAGCGGGACAAAACAAAGAGCCCTTTGTCTGTTGACCTTGGAGGCCTTGTGGACCTGTGAGGCATTAGGAATCAAAAATAGCCACGAGGTTTAGAGAAGCCAGCGTTGAGCTTGTGGCTGAGGAGCGAAGCCTAATGCAGTCTGACACAACAGCCCTGCAATAAATCCAACCGTCGTGAAGGTTCATGTGGTCACTTTTTGTTGAAAGTGTTGTGAGAGATGGTGATTAAACTTTACGATCCTTCTGGAGGCAGCAGTCTGTGGTGCTGTTGAACTGTGTTGCATTGTACTGACTCAAAAAGTTTGGCGCTCTCATCAGCTTAAATTAGTCGGTGCTTTGCCTCGCTTTTACAGGACAGACTGGCTTTTTTTGATTACATTACTTTTTAAGAGTGAAATGAGTAATAATTGAGATTTTCCTGACTCTGACAAGGAGGACTATGTTGATTCTGAGTGTTTTCCTGTGTTTTAGGTGTTTGAGGGCTATGTGGACGACCCCAGGAACACAGATAACGCCTGGGTGGAAACCACCGTCCTAAACATTCACCTGGACAGAACGAGCCAGGTGATGCTCGATATCAACAACATGGTGAGAACATTGTTATTTTATTGTGTTGAGGATGTAGAGCATCCAATATGCTTCAGTTATATGAGGAACTTGACTGATGGACTGTGTTTCCTCTGCACCGGGATGATTTCTGGGGATAAATTCAGGATATGACCCCTGACACAGTGAATATATAATTACTGTTTTCTGATTGTCTCCCCTCCAGGTGCTGAGCAGCCATGGCGGCCTTCAGTGGCAGGAGGTGAGCGGCAGAACCAGACTTGACTCAAACCAAAGGGAGTCTCTGCGGCAGGTGGCTGAGTTCCACAACAGGAAGTTCTGATGTTCGCCACCGCCGTAGCTGAAAACGTGCCTGTCGGCCCGCAGGCTGTCCTCTGCCTGTCCATGTGGCCTTTAGTTACGGCTGACGTAGATTCGCTCTGTTGCACTGAAATGTGAAAAAAAAGAGGCTGAAAACAAGACACTATAAAGCCATGATGTTATGCTGCTGCAGATTATTTTTCAAAAAATTTGCACAAATGTCACAGGACAGTGGCATGTTTGGCCCACACACTGTGCTATGTGTTAGCATTCATATGTGTTCACTGATCATAAATACTTCAGCTACAATCCTGATTCCAAAGATGTGGTGTAAAACCTAAATGTAAGGTAGAGTAAAGTTTTTCACCGAAAAGCAAAGAGAGAGAGCTTGCAAAAGTCAAATGTAGTTTTATTGATGAGATGAGGAGAGAAGAGCTGATGCAGAGGTTATGGGTGAAGCAGGCGGAGGCAGGCGGAGGCAGGCGGGCTGCCGGCTGGAGGACGGGCTGGCAGGAAGCTGAGAGATCGTGGAAGGAATATGAACACAAAGTTAAGCAGAGTTAAGAGAATGATGAGCTCCACGAGGGGACGGGCTGCAGGTGTGCAGGATGATTGGCAGGAGGAGGGAGTGGAGAACCACACCCAAACTCAAAGCCACACAGACAAATGAGAAAACAACAGCAGGAACACACGGAATGAGGGAGAGGAACAAATGGACCATGACGGTGAATAAAAACAGAATAAACTCATTTGTTAACAAAGTGTTTACCAACAACAGTTTTAGAAAGTCTTCCTGAGCCCATGTAGTAATCTCCTTTAAGTGGTGAACCTCGCTCCATCTTCGCTTGTGAACGGCTTAGCCTTTCCAGGATGCCTCTTTCATACCCAATCATGATACTCTCACCTGTTTACCTGTGGAATGATCCAAACAGGTGTTCCACAACTTTCCCAGTCTTTAGTTGCTCCTGTCCCAACTCATTTGAAACATGTTCCTGCATCAGATTTAGAATAAGCAGATATGTATAAAAATCAATGAAGCTGATGAGGCAAAACATTAAATTTATTGTCTTTGTGCTGTTTTCAGGTTGACTATAGGTCACAAAGGATTAACAAATGATCACATTATGTTTTACACAGCGTCCTAACTCTTTTGAAATCGAGATTGTAAAGTTCAGCCACTCAAATATGATGTCATGTTGAGGTAGTTGTACATCACATGAGTATTTCCATTTTATGCCACTGTGTCTTTCTAAATTACTATAATTCAGAAGCAAATATTGCACTTTTTACTCCATCTGATGATATAGTCAGTATTTACATTCACATACAAATGCAAATCATCATCTGACAGCATATAAAATAATGCAATACTATATAAAGTAGTTAAAAAGGTCCAGCTGCGATATTAAAATGCTGCTTAAAGGGTGACGCATCAATAATAATAATAATAATAATACAATATGACTCACAGTGTAAAGTAATATAATCTTCTGAAAGGGACCATACTGCAAAATGAGGACTTTTATTATTACTACTACTATACTATTTTTTTATAGGTTTTGCTGCTTATATATCTGTATTCCTGCTTAATTTTGAATGCAGGAGTTTCACTTGTAACAGAGCATTTTTACTTTGTGGTACGCCACTATTGCTTTTATTGAAATAAAGGTTCTTTTTCCTCAGCTGAAATACTTTATCTGCTCAGTTTTCCTGTGTTTGTACACGTTGCTGTAGTTTAAAACATATGTAACACTATCAAGCACTCTTGGCCTTAATCATTAATAAAAAAGCTACCTAAACTGAAATGCCTTGACTGCTTTTCGTGTTTTAATAGATAAGCCTGTGTTCTCTTATGAAACTCACGCTGATCACCTCGGGATTTATCTCAGTACAGTGAACTCGTTCTGTCTTATTGTCGGCAGTGTTCTTGTCCACCTGCCAAGCATGCAGCCGTGCAGTAGTTTCGGAGCAGCCTCTGAGGGCGCTCATTGGCTCAGGCAGAGGTGGCCAGACGGCGCAGTATCGGTTTCACACCCTCCTAATTCCGCCGCTGTTTTTCCTAATGCTGATAATTCCATTATTCCAGGAAATCAGTATTCATGCTCGTACTCTGTGAACATATACAGGCCGGTGACTTTAATGTGTAGCCGATATTTCACTTCATGCACTGTTTGTGAAGTTCCTGCAGGAACTTCAATGAAGACGTTTCTTTGTAAAGATTAAACTAATCTGTAAGAAGTCTTGCTCATCTGTAAAGTGTCTAATTTGTTGCAACATCCACGCTTTTTTTATTATTGTTATATTATTTGTGCTGTTGGTCCTAGGCGGCGCAGCCTAGATGAACATCTATAGAAGCTATTTTTAACCACAGCGTCAGAGAGGACACAAACGAAGAGCTCCCACTCTCATCGGATTTCATGATACCACAAACAGCAGCACAAAGCGCAGTTTATTGGCGTCTCCCTGCTGTGTTCTGTTTTTCTGGACCAAAATTCATAGAGTGAAAAGATTTTAACATCCAGTGCTGTCCGATTACTATTGGACTAGTTGTACACATTAACTGGATTTGGCAAGATTGTTTTTATCAAATGCAAAAAAGCAAATTTGTGTCGAGCAGTTTTGTATTTTGTATTGTGTTTGTGGAGAAACCTCAGCGATAGAATGTCACCAGTACAGTACATTTACTCAAGTACTACACTTAATACTACTTTATACACTTATACTTTGCTTGAATATTTCCATTTTCTGCTACTTTATATTTACGCTTCACTTCATTTCAGAGGCACATATTGTACTTCAGGGCACTTATTGGATAACTTTAGTTACTTTGCAGATTATGCACACAAAATATAATCAATAAATGATGATGTATTATCATAGGTTAAGATATGTTAAAACTTGATTGATGCCTGGAAAACTGCACAGCCATATATAAAGTAAATAAAATTAGCCCCAACTTTACCAGCTGCAACTTTAACATGACATACACATTAATGCATCAGTAAGTATAATCCAGTAGTAAAAGATATTATTATTATTCATTAATGGACCATACTGCATGATAGGTACTGTTATAATACTATAAATTATACATTATGTACATATGTATATGCTGCATTATTTTGGTAGTTACTGTAATAATGAGGAAATTAATGAACATTATCATTTTAACCTAAAATGACAAGCTACACTGACAAATCCCATGCAGTGTTGCATATATTGTAAGAATACATTGTCACATTTATGTAAGAGTAGTTGGTGGAACTAATTTTCACTGTATAATATAATGTAGTTTAACTTAAATTGTCATGTTAATTTAAGACCTGAAAAGTAATTAGAAGCCATCAGTAGCTGACAGATAAATGCAGTGCAGTAACAAGTGCGATATTTGCCTCTGAAACGTAGTGAAATAAAAGTGTAAAGGAGCAGAAAATGGAGATATTTACCATACTCTTACTGAATAGTGCACATAAAACGTCACTATTTCAAGCTGGCATTTGACGAGACTAGCTTCTAGCTAGCAAATGCTTCTGCTCTACGGCCATTTTTTTTCCAGAGCGGAAGCTCGGCCGTTTCAGCTGCCGCAGGATTCATCTGTCCAATAGACGATCTTCGATGACGCTTACGCTGGGGTTTACAGGTGTACAGAGTGTCCGGAAGTGACGTCGGACGCTCACAAGACTATACCATCGGATTGGACAACAAATATATGGACCGAGGGAGAGAGCGAGAGAGCAGTTTGACATCTCTGAGGGATTCAGCGGAGTTTAACGGTAATAATTTATGTCTTTTAACGATTCCTTATCAGAAGACGCACCGTTAAAGTAAAATTAATACCTCCGTGTTTGTGGAGTTTGACGAGAAACGCTTCGGTTTGGTTGTGGGATGAAGCTAAATGTGCTGACTGGGGTAGCTGTCAGTTGAGCTACGGTCTATGTGCATTAACACGACGACGGTAGACTGTTAAACCAACTGTTTACACTGTTTATGAATGGTTTTTCAGCCGCAAATCAACACCTATTGTACCCCAGAGTCAGCACAAAAAGACTGCACCCCTGGTTGTAGTCACCACGACCACCAGGGGTCAAACAGCAGAAGGTAAAGTGGGTCCTGCGCGCACACACGTATTAAAAGGTTAGAGTTCTTTATCGCCTTCATTATGTAACCGAGCGGACTGAATACTGAACTGATCCAGAAAAACACTCTTCCCTTGTCTGCTTGAGGCAGGAGAAGGAGGAAATTATAGGCTGCTCTGCTCTGCTGTTGCAGGAAAAGGAGGCTAAATTACAGTGGGTGGTGGACAAGTGTTTGTTTTTGAGTAAGATCTTACTCAGTGCACTTTTTCTGTAGTATTTTATGACTACGTGGCTGAAGCAAAAGAGTTAAAACGAGCTCCTGGCTGGCATAGGTCGGCTCTGGTTTGATATCCTGTGGTCTTAACTCTGCAGACGATTTTTTATAGAGGATGTTATTGTGGTGTTGTTGGTGAGTTCCACCTGCCTTTGAGCTGATGCAGTCTAATACCACAACCCTGCAATAAAGCTCCATTTAGGTGATGGTGTTCAGTTTTTGTTTTAACACTTTCAAATTAAACTTCAGTGTTATTTTTGAAGCTGTAGTTTGCGGTGCTGTCGGATTGTACAGCGTCATAGTGACAGGTGTTTCTAATATTTTGTCCACCCCATATATATCACTGGAGCAGGACTGAATAGAAGACACGCCTGTCAGCATACTGCAAAACAATTCAACAGCATTCAAGTCATTGTTTTTAAATCCAAGTCCTGAACAAGTCACTGTGCACCCTCCAACAAATGTAATGCTATTACAAATTTATAATCTGAGTAATAGTATTGTAAAAGACTGAATTGTAGGTATTACCTTAGAACTTATACACTTTATAACAGTTAAAAACAAAATGATCAGCAGTGCCTTATTGCAAATCTCATCGGACTTCATGATATCACAAACAGCAGCATAAAGCGCAGCTTTTTGGCTCGGTGTATCCCTGTTGTGTTCTGTTTTTCTGGACCAAAATTCATAGAGTGAAAAGATTTTAACATGCAGTGCTGTCCGATTATTATTGGACTAGTTGTACACATGGATTTGGCAAGATTGTTTTTATCAAATGCAAGTACTGTCCATTTTCTGCTACTTTATATTTATGTTTCAGAGGCACATATTGTACTTTTTACTCCAGGGCATTTATGGGATAACTTTAGTTACTTTGCAGATTATGCACACAAAATATAATCAATCAATAAAAGATGATGTATTATCATAGGTTAAGATATGTTAAAACTTTATTGATCCCTGGGAAATTCACAAATTGCACAGCCATATATAAAGTAAATAAAATTAGCCCCAACTTTACCAGCTGCAACTTTAACATGACATACACATTAATGCATCAGTAAGTATAATCCAGTAATAAAATATATTATTATTATTCATTAATGGACCATACTGCATGATGAGTACTGTTATTGATACCATAAATTATACATTACATACATATGCATATGCTGCATTATTTTGGTAGTTACTGTAATAATGAGGAAATTAATGAACATTACCATTTTTACTTGAAATGACAAGCTAAACTGTATGTTATTTCTGTGACACAATTATTTGAAAATATTTAGCAGCATGTAACACACAAACACATAAATATAATCTTTGGGTTCAGGGAGGATAACAAGTTATTTAAGAAGAAAATCAAAATCCAAATCACAAGTCATTGGTTGTATTGTCTTTTTGGATTTTGTCAAGCATGAAGTCACCAAATTCATGACTTGAGTGTGACTGTAGTCCACACTTCTGTCAAACACTGCAGCCTCCTTAATGACCAAAAAGCTGATTCGTCGCCTCTCCCAAAACATTTTCAACAAAAACTGAACATTAAAACTTTACTGCTGGTTGGATTTATTGCAGGGCTTTAGCCAGGTGTGCCTGATAAAGTGGTGGCGTATGATTGGATGTTCATGCTCAGAGGTGAGGTGAAGTGTTGATCAGTGTCAGTGTCCTCTGTCAGATGTGGGACTGGTAACACATCAGCATGCATGTTCTCCGCGAGCTGTGCCGCCACTCACGGCGGCCATCTGACACAAATCAGAGACGATCATTCACCCGCTTTTCATGGAGACTTAGTGTCACAACAGCTTTATGGTCCGGCTGCTTTTCTCTTCCGTCCCGCATGCTTTGCCAGTCAGTCAGCGGCGGGAGGCGTTACACGTGTGAGCGGTGGATGCTGTGTGCTGTCATGGAAGCAGCATTGGGTTCCACCCTCATTGTGCTGAGTGGGACATTTCCAGTAAGTGTCCACGTGTGTCACTAACGGCTTTGGTTCTCTTGTAACTGCTGCGGTGGCTGTGGTGCAGTTACAGGTCACGCTCAGCACCAATCAGCCAAATGTAGTCCCCCACTAACTGCGTGCTGAAGGCTGCACCTCTCAGGTGTTCTTTGTGTTCTTAACTATGGCACAAAGACACCCAACACCAGGTTTACAGCAAATGTGAGCAACTACTAATGTGGGCCAGTTTTTTTTTAAGTTGTTTAATATATTTGCGATATGCTCTGCCACCAACAAAGAATGAGCGGATTGTTTTGCATTTCAACAGTCTACATTAGTGAAGGTGTGCCTCGTCATTTGAGAGGAAACTACAACATCCATTTAATTTCCTGAAACATTACAGAGAGGGGTGGAGTCCTGGAATTTCCTGCCCTGCTGCCCTTATTAGCAGCAAATGTAAAATGACTGTTGCTTAATGGAAGAGGTTCGCAGTATTCTATGTTGGTCAGAATAATTGGTCAGCTAATTTATTAGTTGATCAACATGAGCTTAAAAGATTTGATAATTGATTAATCAAGCAAATTGTTAATTATATTGCTAATTATCGCAAATATTGTCCAATTTCAGCTTCTCAAACGTAAAGACTTGCAGCTTTTCTGTGTTTCATATGTGAATTTACATATGTTTCGTCGGACTGTTGGCCCGACGAAACAAAAGCTTTGAAGACATCAGACTCTCAGAACCTGTAATGATCATTATCCATGTCTCTTTTGACATGTTATTGACTAAACGATTAATCCATAAATTGAAAAAATATTGCTTGATACAACTGTTAGTTGCACCTGTAATGTGATATTCTTTTCATTGTCGATAGGAGGAGAGTGAAATGCTGGCTGTTTCTTAACAAAGAGGTCTATCTCTGTAGGGATCCTTTCCATAATGTTGTCAGACCTGCAGAAAAACAATCTGACCCTGTCACTTTGAGTAGACGTATTATGATGGACGCAGGTGCCCCCAAAGATTATGTGGCAGCCTCTGTAGCCTGTCTTACGGCTGCCGGCTGAGGCGATCTACGGGACCAATTCCAAACCTTTTTATACCAAAAAGTCATCTAGACACCAAAATATGCAAGTATATATGCATGTTCACAGACATGCTGCTGCTGTGCCATCACAGCTCATCTTTGCATCCTGCAGTCTGTTTACATTTTCCCATTGCTCAGCACTATATCACATGTTTCATTGCTCTCATTGGTTGTTGGTCTATCCAATTGCATCCAGAGGCGTTTTGGTCTGCACCCACTGATAAAGTTAGATAAAGTTAGATAGATAAAGGAAGTTGAGAATGACCTGAGAGGTTGGTTTCAATGCTCAATTCAAAGTGGGTCACACTGGCGATGCTGTTGCATGGCAATAGGGGTGTTTGTGCAGGTGTCAAGAGTACCTGGCAGCGGCGAGGACTGGACAATTAATTGATTTTATTTTGAGTTACGGCTGAGTTATAATGCGCATCCCTTTAGTTCAGCTCACTGCATTCAAGCGAGCCGTCATTTCCACAAAGCCCGTCAAGCCAGCCACTGCTCAGATTTTTTCCTGATGCTGGCATAGAAACAGGAAGCTGTATTTATGTAATTGACATGTGTAACAACAACAACAGCAGCAGCAGCAGCAGCAGCAGCAGCAGCGTAGCCTTGCAGCTGGTCTGATCTCTCTAATCCCAGCCCTGGAGACTCGGCTTGTTTGTTTTCAGTCACATTTATGTAGCGGTGGATCCCGTCAGTGTCGCGTCCCATCAGGCTTAATGAACAAGCTCATTGCTGTGTTTCATAAGCTGAGTCAAAAATGAATGTGTGAAAATGTGTGTTATGTGTCATTAGTGGTATGCTGCCATTACAATTGTATATTGTGCTGGCTGTCACGTGAAAACCCCCACTGTTGTCTGACTGAAACGGTTACATGTTTGATGCATTTGCGCATTAAAACGAATGCCAAATTTAGGATCAGTGTTGTTCGCTGTTTTCAAATGCAATTTTCAAGTAACCAGTTGGACAATGTGCTACAAGAAGAGAGAAGGGATGAAGGCACATGCACTTTAATTCACTGTAATATGTTACACA
Organism: Chelmon rostratus; assembly: GCF_017976325.1. Taxonomy (NCBI): domain Eukaryota; kingdom Metazoa; phylum Chordata; class Actinopteri; order Chaetodontiformes; family Chaetodontidae; genus Chelmon; species Chelmon rostratus. Next base: position 15,101,052 of record NC_055670.1, on the reverse strand, counting down.
CCCAACTCTAAATGAACCAGTAAGCTAATTAATCGATTATTTGATTGAGCTTAATAGAAAATAGTCAGCAACAGTTTCAATAATAGACTAACTGCTGAATGTTCTCTGCTTCTTGCTTCCCAAATGTGAGAATTTCCTTCATTTTCTTTGTTTTGTGTTACTGTTAATTGACTACCTTTGGGTTTTGGATTTTTTTTGGCGAAAACAAGAAATCAGATTGGTCTGTTGTTGGCACGTTTCTCAAATTTGTGACATTTTATAGACTAAATGATTCACTGATTAATTAGAAAAATGCAGATAATTGTTATTTACAGACAAAATAAAGCTAAACAAAAAAAAAGTAAAAAAAATCAAATATATATGTGTTTCAGGTGTGTGTGCTGTACAATAATGAATGCCTAACAGTTGTTGGAAATGGACTTTGCATACTGGAGGTTTATGTGCTGAGTGTTCGCATCGCGTGCAGAACGGCCATTGAAGGGCAGTTGAGTGGAAAAAGCAAAACAACGAACGCTGGGCTAAGGGAGGCATGTGAACATGAATGTCTTGGCCCCTTTCCTTCTCTCTCCCCCCTCTCTTCCTCTCCTCCCCTCTCCTCCCTCGGGCCCTCTCCTCCCTCCCTTCCTTCTGACTGACATTTCTGTAATGACACTGTCTAGGCTCCACAGGCCCTGCCTCCATCCCATCCTCAGCTTACTGTGCGCCACACAGCAGGGCCAGCTTGTCACACCGAGAGCCTGCCTGGCTCACCTCACATCTATATCAGATAACTAAATGTCAATAACGACAACCCGGCTTGATTAAGAAAGTAAGCATCTTCTGTCTTCCGGGCTGTTGGTGCTCCTGGAGGTAGAGTTGTCGTTTGCCAAAGGGTTTATTGGGCAGACTGGCAGACGCTCTGCTGGTCAGCCTGTTTTAGGATTGGGATTCTCTTGAGAAGTGGGTTAAGCCCCACATCTCTTTATATGTGGGCAGGGGTATTACAGTAGTGACTGTGAGGGGTTTAGATTAACTCAGCATTGTTGAACCCTAAGTGTGCATGGGCTTTGCTGCTAATATTATGCAGGGTTAGTTATGAATCCACAGTCCTGTTTAGAAAAATTATCTACACCTATTAAAGTTTTAAGTGTGGCCAAACGCCTCATGTGTTTGTGTGTGTGCTTTGGTTTATGCCCATGTATGCATGTACTGTATTCACACAACTGCACATGGCTTTAAATGTACTTCTCTCTTGTGATGTGTCTGCTAGCTGAGCTTCTATAATTACCACAGCCTGCAGCGCCTCATGGGGAGCATATTAACACACACGAGTGGAGGAGCACATGCACAAGTCATACAGGCTGCTTGCGTGCATGTGTGTGTGTGGTTGCTTGAACGTGTTTGCATTATCTCTGACCTCTGATGTGTGCATCTGTACAATAACAAATGAGTAGATAGTATAATGTGTTCTTATGTATACATGAGTAATGGTTGTCTAATGCAATGGGGATAATTTCTAAGTCAACTGAAAAAAAAATAGCTGGATTAATCAATGCTGAAAATAATTGTTAGTAATGCCTCTGTTTTCAAGTTGGCTGTCTGTCCGTGCCATTCTCGTGTCCGAAAACTCAGGAACGCCTGGAGGGAATTTCCTCAAATTTGTCACAAATGTTCACATGGACTCAAGGATGAACTGATTAGATTTAGGCGATCAGAGGTGAAAAGTCATTTTGACCACAGAACACATTTTTGGTCATAATTCAATAATTTCTACACTAGTTATGACAAAATGTTATATAATGTCCTACAAAAACACTTTTATAACTGCAGACACTGAGAAACCTATACCTATACGAGGTGCCTTGCTGAAGGGCACCTCTACTAGACCACCTTCATGAATCTGCCCTATGTGAAAAAGGAACATTTTCCAGACTTTTTATTTCTTTGTGGTTTGGAAATATTTTATTTTTAAGCCATACAATTGATGGTAACAAATGTGCATCCTGTCAGAAGTTTGGTTTAAAATTATAGCTGCACACATATATAACAATAATAAAAGTAATTGAGATACTCACTTTTTCCAGTAATCACAGTTGTATACAGTGAGTGCTTAATGTACGGTGTGTGCTCTGACCTGCAGTCTCCTCTTGCCTCTGTACGGCTGTAACCTCCCATAATCGTCTAACAGCACCATACACCTCCAGCTACACAGTGGTAATGTCGGGCAGACCACAACTGCCTGCCACCCACTGCAGCCCCACACTCTTTTCTTATGCCATGTGTCCAGGGATGTGGAAGGAGGAGGTGAAGTGTATGTGAACACGACATCCCAGCATGTGTTCATTTTCCTCCCACTTCTCTAATTCTCTTTAGTGAAATAATTAGAAGCAAAGAAGGCTGGAGAGCCTTCATAACATTTTATGTTATCTAAGACTAGCTGCTGTGTTCTGCATTATAGCTCTGCACGCAATCCCATAAATCACGCTTGGGATTACCAGGTGCATACAGTTGGGGGGGGGGAGACAGCACAGGCTTTCTGTCTGCCGCTCCTCATCTGCTTGCTCCTGCAGTCTACTCTGAACTCATGATAAAGAACGAACCAGGATACATAGATTGTTGTGGTGCGGGCAGAATCCTCCGGGAGCGTTGAACAGTCATTGTTATGTAATTTCCTCTCAGCGCGGATTGGTCGGGCTGTGGGTTGTTGGTGGGCTCACCACGGTAATCTCACAAGCATTATCTGTCTCTCAGAATCAGTGGTTGTTGTGTGCAGACTCTCTCATCCATGCTCGCCTTCGTAAATCCAGCCAGGCCGGCCTGTTTCTATCATCCATCGTAATACCTAAATCGGCGCTCTACTGAATCTTCACATAGTCTTGAACGAATGTGAGGGAAAACACAGACAAACTTCTGCTTTCTACCAACCTTTCATTAGTAATTTCTTTCAAATCAATATAATAAATGATTCAACAATTTCATACATGTAAATGTGTGATTTAAAAGCATCTTAACGACCCCAAAGCATATGAATCCATTAGAGTCATAAAATGAGATTGCGGTTAATGTCACTGTAACTCTGCTAAGCTAATGCGACGTTAGCTGCCTTTCAGCAGGACTGCTTTAGCTTGTTTGAATTGCTATATTTACATGATTGCTGTTAGCCCCTTTTCATTTATATTTAAAATAAATTATCAAGACGCTGGTTTCTCAAAATTAAACTTTGTCAGTTAAATGGCTCGGGGGAAAAAGGTTAGCTGGATTAGCTTTGAACAAGGCTAGCCGTGGCTATCTCACCAGCTAGCTTTAACTAGCGTTAACTTGGTTTAGCTCTTCTTGCTATCTAGGTTAGTTGAATTTTTGGTTTGTTTATTAACTGCATTTTGTAGTTATGTTACTATCAATCTTGCCCTGTTTGAAATTGTGTATTTCTATTTTGACATGATATGCAGTTAACCTACTGCAAAATGCTGCATTTTGGCTTGCAGGGCATAGTACTACTGTATTATTTTGAAGATACAGTATGATATAGCTGGACAGGTAACAGGTAGGCGTATATCTTCACTACCAGCTCACTGGAATGAATGTGAACATACATGAAAGTGAACGTGATGGAGAAATTATTCTTAGTTTGATTCTGTTTGCTCTGCATCTCCCTTCTAGAAGTGTCTGGCCTGTCTCTGTGCTGATCAAGACAGACTGTTGCTGTACCAACAATAGACCTTGAGCCAATCACAGTGGCCATAGGCTTTTATTGATAGTTTAATTGCTTTGCACACTATTTCCAAGTTTATCACATTGATTATCTTAGAGGTTGTCTTAGAGGTTGCACCCTGCAGTCACGCAAGGAAGACACCCTGTACTGTGATGACATTATCTCACGTGCTGCACTTCAGTCCAATTTTTGATGAGGACCGTCTACTGAAGAATGCTATTTTCCAAGAGTTTTTTTTTTAAGGCTGTAGTTTTTTGCAGATTCAGATTTTTCTGGCTGTACAGTTTTGAAAGTTCTCTATGATAATGTTGATACTCGAGTTTCAGTACCAATACCAAAACTACTTTTTCTACTACTTTAACTCTGGAAACATGTTAATATACAAAAGCCTTTTTTTCCACTTGAAAATTCTCAAATGTTAAATGTTACCTTAGCATGAGCAGCTGTGCAAGGACTTTGCCTACATAAAATAGTCCAAAAGTGGAAAATATTTGATTTAAAGCTGGATTTTACTGATCAACGCACAAACACATTTGTTTCCAACTTTTGGTACTTATCAGATTTTTATATGTGGTGCTCAGGAAATGGAGCACCTGTTGGCTCATAATCTTATTGGAGAGGTTTTTGTGGTGACACTGGCAGATTTGATTACTTCTTCCACCTGCGCTTTCATCATAACTCCATGGGGCGCAGTGTGACCGCCACATACCTGAACATGTCAGCATCCTGTAAGGCTGAGCAGACGTCCACGGTGGTCTTATTTATTTGTTGGTAATCATAGATGTTTGTGTGTGTGTGGCCCAGCGTGCCTGTACCTGGCTGCTGCATGCGATGGCAGATTGGAAAGGTAAACCACTGTAAGCTGCAATGGTGCTTTTTCTCTTATTAATGCAGGGGACACAGGAGCTGTCAGTGCTGTTGTTCCGCTGCTGGTGAAATAGTAATGAGTGTGTATAACGGAGCTGAGTCAGTGTGGTTTACAGCTCTGTTGCACTCGGAGGCGAGGCGAGGCCGGGGCACATGGAGCGCTGACTGGCTGTACATCATGTCTGCATGCTGGTGATGGAGACAGAACAAGATGCTTTTGGCCACTGCTGGAGTAAAGCTAATTGAGAGGCTGAGGTCAGACTTTGGAAATATTTAAAGAAGTGGTCTGGATTTCTTTTTATGACCATGTAAGACATCTAAACCCGCTGAGTAAGACATCAATATCTGGTTGTAGCTATTGTTCAGATCAGGCTGCCTATTGAGAGGCTTGAAAGAGGCAAAAAATATAGTTTAGGTTCTGAATGTTTAGGTTTTGTTTCATGCACAAGGAGTGGATGAAAGTGATTTTTTAAAACATTTTGATTGACTTAGAATTCATAATGTGGAAATATAATGAGAATGATAACGGATTTCACAATGACCTTTAAGCCGCTGTGTGGATTAGAGCTGAAATTAGTCAATTATTGGCACAAAATAAATCGGCAGCTAGTTCAATAATTGCTAAATCAGTCATTTTCCAAGCAAAAGCACCAAACATTCTCTGGTTCCATTATACTTAATCATAAGATTTGCTTATTTTCTGTGTTTTACATTATTGTAGATTTTGGGCTGTTTTGCAGACGGTCCCACTGCTTTCTTAAACAAGATATTTGCTGATGGTGCACTGAGCTTTTGGAAAATGTCATACTTTCTGTATTATTTTTTGATTTTTCATGCACTAAAATGATTACTCAAGAACGTAAGTGTCAGATTATTGTTATATTAGTTGCATAATGTGAATTCTAGTCCCCTATAAAGGGAATCTGTCACCAGCCATTGATATTTTGTTCTTCACTTTGCTTGAATTAGAGAGTTGTTTGACAAAATGTCCTATATGACCGATGGATTTATGTCACATATAAATCTTAATTGGATTGTTAGTTTGGCTCCATGCACTTTCTTGTATGCGTAAAATCATAAGATAGTATTTGCAGGTTAAAAGTACATCTGATAAAGACAGATGAAGCCGCCTTCATCTTTAAGACCACATCTTCAGTGATCAGGAAAGACTTTCATCACTTCTCTGGCATAACAAGCAGCGGCGTGCCACAGAGCATAGCACTGACCCACACTTTGCAAATTAACACAGTTTGAAGCAAACGTCAGCACAGCATCAAGTCGTCAGGCAGGTGGCTTGTCCACGTAGTTCCAGCAAAAGTAAATATGGCAGACGGTCGGCTCAGCAGAGGTGTTTTGAGAGAACCTGAGAGGCCAACCAGTATTTTTGTTTTCTCATGATCACAAAATAACTGTTTCATAATCGTAGCAAAATGAGCTTCACATTTATTTTGTTATTCATTTGTGATCAAAAGAAAACTGCCTTTATGTCTCACATATTGTGCTGAAAGGCAGTTTCCACCTGAGGAAGCCATAATCAAGGTAGAAAATGAACAAGCTCAGATTTCAGCTGCTGTGCTCGTCACCCTGCAAGGTTATTCGAAACTTTTAATTAAAGTTAAACAAATTCAAATATTTGTAGCAAAGTTGGAGGATGGAGGATATACAAAGAGAGAATGACATCAAATTTCCAACTTAAAGCCAGCTCTCGCATAACCATGGCTCAATATAACTTCTGTGGGTTTTTGATGTGATACTGACAATTATGTGGGATTATACTATTCATGCATTATTTGTTAGATAGTCCTCACAAATCAGCACTGCTTTGAAGAGTTTAAAGTAAATGCAATCAATATTTGTTAAATGCACCACCACTAAGTTAGCCTTTTAAAGCATTAACTGCATGTTTTAAACACTGGAAACACAGACCTCTTCAGCATCACAGTAAGTAGCTAATTTGGAACTACTGGAAATGAAACAGCCTGATAAATATGGAATGCTATATATATATATATATATATATATATACACACACACACACACACACATTTTTACCCCTGAATCATGCATAGTAACGCATTTGTTGACACTGTGGTCTTCAGATGTCTTTATAATACCTCCTATGCTTTCTGGTTTTACAGCAGCACATCCTTTGGCCATGTCTCATAAAATCTGTACCATCACAACTGAATTTGCTGTAGTGTTCCATTTCTATTAAGACTACTTGGGGCAGTTGGGGCGTGTTTGTGGCTTGTTTTCGTAATACATTGTGGCTGTTGCCTGTTTCCACATGAGCTCACAGGCTTGTGATCTGCTGACCTTTGGAATTTCGGCTATAGAGCAGAGCTAGATGTTCTCGCTAAGCAAACGGCTCAGGTTTGAATCCAGTGCTTCTATTGATATCGAATGTCTTTCTCTCTTTGCCAATGTTTAACTAGAGCTATGTATTTGGGAATCCCCCTGCTGCTTTTGTGTGCATGCAGTGTACACGTTTGGAGGAGTTTGTCTGCAGCAACATGGCAAGAATAACAAATTTGGTTTACACCCACTCTTTTTCTCTTAAGGGCCAGAGGAATGCCTGACGTGTTGATTTTGGCCTCTGCATGACAAAGGTGTAGTTTGAGCAAATCAGCTAACAAACTCACCATTAATGCCAGTCCCGTTAGAGCCACCATCCTCGGCCATCTGCACCGTGACTCATTTGACTGTCATTTCACGCCATTTATAGGCTGTGTTTGGAAGTCTCCCCCCTCAGCCTCGCCTCCGGGATACCAGACTCCCTCCTCTGGCAGTGTCCCCCCGCTGGGTGTGGCTTGAGGATGGAGATTGGACAATGCTGCTCCAATCTCCCAACCCCCCACCCTCCATGCATCATTACATTCCTACTACAACCCCCCCACCCCCTCAAATCAGTATCTTCCCCAGAGGTTTAGGCCTGTAACGAGAGGATGGGGTGGAGCATCTGTTCCCGGAGCCTTTCCTTTCACCCGCAGGACCTCCCTCCCAATTAGTCTCTTTTGATATACCCCCTCTGGTCGCAGTCTCAATCTCTTCCATTTCCACTCAATAACACACACAGATACACCACAGACAGACAGACACAACACCACAGTCTCCGTCTGTCTGAGTCCCCCTTTTTTCTCAAGTCTTTTGATCATTGGGTGACTCAACTGTTCAGTCAGTTTCTTAATGTCACCCTGAAGATTTTGCAGACGGCACTAGCTTTGTTGTGCATTATAAACTCGATGATCATCTTCATTCATGCCGGTTCTTGTTCTGTACAAAGTTTAATGTCTCACTCACACATATGAACCTTTATCCCTGCTCTCTCTCTCTGTGTATGCAGGTGAGAAGCAAGACGGAGCGGAACTCGGAGCCCAGATCGAACTCAGCAAAACCTGTGAGATGCTCAGAAACCCCCGGACAGGTCAGTATGTGCACACAATGGCTTACTTCAGCACATTCAGGGGAAGTGTGAGAGACATTAAATGACCTTTTGGGGAGAGTAAAGAATGGTTCATCTGACATTCTGACTCTGACCTTTTGATTTTTCTCCGACTGTCGTTGCCCTGAAGCTTGAACTTTCTTATTCCCCCTGAGGATGGGCTCATGTCATGTGATTTGATTTGATATTTGCATCATGAGAAACTTGAGGGAAAATGGTCAAATTCAGCTGATAATAGTTCAGAGTCATGTATAAACATGGGGGACACACATGCTCTGTAGAAACACTGACACCTGTCAGTTTGCAGTTAAACAAGAGAAGGCAGAGATGTGCAGAGCATTTACACCTTGTGCAAATGTAGACTAATCAATATAATTTGATAACAACAATCACATGTCAAGAGTTTATTTGGCTGCAGAAGCAGGTTGTGTGTGCTGGTATGTGTTTGTAGTGTGTGTGTGGGTGTGTGTGTTTAGAACTAAGAATGATTAGTCAAGTATCTGATGAGTGGATGGTAGCCAGTTTATCTGCAAGTATTTCGACAATTAATTTAAGCTATTTTTCAAGCAGCAATACCAAAAATTCTCTGTTTCCTGCTTCTCAGTCGTGAGGTTTTGCTGCTCTTCTCTGTCATGTGATAGTAAACTGAATATCTTTAAGTTTTAAACTGTTGGCTGGAGAAAACAAAAGGTGTCAAGCTTTAGGAAATTGTAACAGTCCTTTTTCACGTTATTTTCTGATATTGTACACACAGAAAATATCAGAAATGGATAGCCCCTGCAGGAATACAGGCTGCAGTGTGCCATCATATGTGGGCTGTTGATTCAACTGGCATCGGGAGAACTGATTACTGATTTGGCACAAAGGGATTTTCTCTTGTGCAGAAACCGTCTGTCCTACTTACAGAGACACCACCGCAGCCTAACCTGCTGTTCCCAGCTGGTTCTGCTTTGAAATACACCCCCCTCCCCTCATCCGTCTCTCCTCCTCCCATCTCCTCTTCATCTCTCTTTGCTCCTCCTCTCTGAGTCTGTGCAGAAGGCTCCACCTCTCCCATGCACCCCCCCCACCCCCTCCTCTTCTGCTCTTTGAGCCGCGTCCTCTCTGCGTCAGAAAGCTCCATTCATGAAAAGTGTGACGTGAGCAGGTCTTCAGCGACCCGGTGATGCTGCCGGCCACCCACTCACAGCCCAGGTGCTGCGGGAGTTAGAGGAATGTCTGTCATCCTCCTGCCTCTGTCTCCCTCTTTCCCTGCTTTTCTTGTTGTTTTTCTCCAATCCTGACCGTCAGTTCAGTCTTTCTCCCCTGGCTTTTTTTTTTTTTTTGTCCATCCCTGCCTCAGAGCTGAGAGAGGACCATGAATTTGAGCTCTGTCTGCTGTGAGTAATCTGCTGATGCTGTGTCTTTGCCTTACATCCGAGCAGAAGCTGGTGTGATGTGGAGGTACCTCTCCTGCTCGTGTGTCTGTTTGTGTTTTCTTTGAATGTACATATTTTAATATCTGCGTGTATGTGTGTGTGCGTGTATGTGTGCGCTGTTTGTATGTGGATCAGCTGTCAGTGTTTGCTCAGCGGCAGTGCTGCAGGAGTGTGTCGAGCGGTCGTGCTTCGGTGCGTGCAGGAGCTATTTTAGGCTCAGCTGTGATGCTGCTGCTGCTGCTTTTTGATGCAGTACTTCTCCGTGCCCTCTGAAGGACAGGTTGAGATGTACGTTAAGGTATAGACCAACAGATCCCGCCCTCCACCTCCTGATGTAGCAGCCAAATGAGGAATTATAGCGCTGGTTTGGTCAGAGATGACTTTTCTGGGACACACGTGCATCATGCACAGCCACGGTTATTTCAGTATCTGCACATGCACAAATCACATTCACTTTTCCTTATCTAGTTCTTCATTTTGGCTTAGTTAACTCTCTTTGTTCTCCATGTTTGACATTTCTCCCACACTTTGCAACTTCATCCATCTCTATACACTGGGATTGGCAGTAGGAAAGCTGTGTGCCCACCTCTGTCCTCTGCTACTAAGCATGTTTATGTAACTGCACTGGATGAGTAGCCGGCAGCCGGGCTTTAGAGGAGAGGAGCAGGAGGAGGAGGAGGAGGAGGGGAGAACTCCGTCCATCCACCCATTCTCCACAGAGCATTTCGAATAATGGCTGCATATTCATATCCATGAGGAGTTTGCCATTTATCTTTATTTGTGTGTTTTTCCAGAGTGTCTCACTTTAGCTGCTTGGGGTTCAGGATTTAATATTAGAACACAGCTGAGGTGAATGTTGTGTTATTTTTAAGGGCATGCAGGAATAGTATGAACCCAGGGGCTGAGCACTAATGTGTATTGATTTCTTGGCCTTCTGTCTGTCTTTATAGGAATAAGGAAGGGCATGTAGCACAACACCCATTTCCTCTTATTTTCCATTTATGTATTTTTTTTTCGCTCTGTAGTCTTGTGTATTTTGCAGTCTTTAAAATGGTGTCAGTCACAGCCAGTCTCCTGCAATATGCGCATTTGTCTGTTGTGTCACTTTTTGTGTGTCTGTCTCTCTCCTCGGCCCTTGTTGTTGGCGGGCCAGGCAGGCCGTCCCTATTAAAAGAGCACAAGGGGGATTGTTGTGGCAGCAGCTGCTCTGGTGTGCAGTGTTGAGTGTGTTTGTCTGTGTGTGTGTGTGTGAGTGTGTGTGTGTGTGTGTGTGTACTGTCTCCTGGCCGTGCAGGGCAGACAGGCCCAGTTCACATGGAGCCGGCTCCTCTTGTGTCCTTTGTTGTCGCTCTGGGAGTCTTTCCCATTGGAGCGTGGTCGGTACAGTATCATGCCGCAAGCAGCCACAGCGGCAGCAGAGGAGCAGTTTCCCCTTCTTCTTTTTTTGTCTGTCTCCCATTCATTTTTCTCTGCTCTCACTCTTTTCCGTTCCCGGCCACAAAATGTTCCTCCCCGTCTCCCTCATTCATAACCCTCCGTATCCTTTCCTGACTCCCTAATCTGCATCTCGTCCTCCACTTTTCTCTCTCCCTCCACTGTCTCCTTGGCCCCACCGTCCCTTTCTGTCTGTTTGCATTCATCATCTATCTGGATGGATCTGGTTAGCATTCATAAATAGAGCTCCATAAAGCTTTAGTGTTGAGCATCACTGGGGATGAAGAGTTTGCTCGACTGAAAGGGCCGATATTGAAGCTTTTCAGAGCAGAGTGTGCGTTATAGCTGGAGATTTTCGGGAGGCTGTGTGTCCTGGTTGCAGTGCTGGCTGCAGCCTCAATGAGAGGCTGGGAGAATGAAGCTGGAGGGAGAGTGTGTGACGTGTCGATGGCGCACACTCTTTTCTTCAGTTATTTATTTTCTCCGATTCTGGCTGGTACCGGCTGAGGCTATTTGAGGCACACAAGTTGTGTTTGTGTGAAGGCAGTGCTAATTATTCACAGCCATGTCAGCCCTGTGTTTGAATTTTAGCTTCTTCCTCCAGAACGTGTTGGTCAGCTGGGTTCTGCAAGTATGAATTTTGTTAAACCACACAGACAGACTTTGATGTTTTGGACTTCAGAAGAGGAAGCCGAGTTGTAACAGTTTTGTTTTCACACACTCTTTCATCCTCATATCAGTCAACTCTCTCTGGCAGTTTCATTCATCCACCTGACCGCCCTGCTCCTCCTCCTCCTCCTCCTCCTCCTCCTCCTCCTCCTCCTCTCAGCCTTCACAACAAATCAGGCATATTCCAGATTATCCCACCTGGCACGTTCCCTGTGGCAGCAGCTTTGACCTTGTTCCCATTTGCCCAGCAACACCAGTCAAACCCCAAGCAGGCAGGTAGGCAGGAGGGCAGGGATTATTGTTCTGTGGCCTGCTTTCCCCTCCAGCCACCACCAGGTATTTAAGTCAGCCCAGGTGAGTCACCAGAGGGAATCAGAATATGAAGAAAAGGGGATTACAGGGAAATGTCAGCCATGTGATGGCAGATGCCTGAACGCTGTGCCAGAATTTGTTTATTCTCCCCTCCACCGCTGTGCCCGCACCAGCAGATTATTACTTTCACCCACCTACAGCAGGCTGTCCAATCCCCTCTGGCAGGACTCGTGGCCATGGTAGCGAGGGAAAGCTGATTTAGACATCGGCCCACATCCCAACAATCAAATCGGGACTTGGGCGACTCTGTTGGCGGAGTCACATTTCCGAGGTCTCTGGATTTGATGTTCTTATTGCTGAATATACTATAATTTTGTCTACCTCACTGACCAGAAAGAAATCTATGAGCAATGCATTTCCTGATTTTACAACCACAGTTCCAACAAAGCTGGGAATGCTGTGTAAAATGTGAAAAAAACGGAATGCATCATTTGCAAACAAACTCTGTTAACGGTTTTACAAAGTGTTCCTGAGCCCATGTAGTAACATGGTCAACAATAACATTGTTTACTCACATGATGAACACTGACCGTGAGTCCATAGTCTGCACTGACTTGGGAAACAAGTACAGATACCGAAGTTCAGCTGTTCAGCTGTGACCCAGAATAACAGACTGTGTAGTTCAGACCATAGAGACGTTTTTTGCTACTGATGATAACAGACTCTTGTATTTGTCCACACTATTTTGTTTTTATAGTCTAAACTTTCCCTTTTATTGGTCATTTGAGGTGCTCAGTGGACATGAGTACTGCTCTCAACATTCATTTTTGTTTTAAGAGAGGAGGTCGGGGAGATAGAAACAGCCCAGTGCAGGTATTTATCTTTTCCTTCTGTGTTCACGATCATGCAGACCACTCTGCCAGATCTGGACAGTATCTGTGAAAAGGTTTGACACTGGTTCACTGTGCTGCAGTCATACATTTCTGTATGCCTTAGCTGTCTAATGATGTGAAAATCTGATTTTTTTTTTAATGTGATGGACAGATGTTGAGTATATGATGGCTCGTGAGACTGAAATTTGCAAACATATACTTTTAAGGTAAAGAGCTATGGCATGCGCTTTGTTTAAAAATAATGGCAGTAAAGGTAGTGAAGACCACTGCTCTGCTTTCACTGTGTGACAGGCTTAGTGGATAGAAAAGCAACCTCCGGGCTTTTTGGCCTCTCCAAATCTGAGTGTTGGATGAGAATGAGTGTGACTGGTAGCAGAAGGTCAGGATGGATGCTGTGTTGACATGGTAACGTGTGAATGACGAGGTAGGATAGGGGCTAAATTGGTTCTTTGTTGGTGGCGCAGCTGTCACCTAAAGGGAGGTTCCCCCTATGGGGCCCAGCAGGGACTTCCCTTAATGAGGAGCAGAGTGATGGAGACACAGCTGACGCTGCTGCTACTGAATGATGCTGCTGTGTGAGCGTGAGCATGACTGCGACAAGCAGCTCCTGTATATGTCGCAGGTCTGTCTGCTGCTGCATTAATATGTGGTGAAAGGTCCAGCTGCTTTTGTGAGGCTGTAGTATGATGAAACACAATCTAAACAACCTTTGCAGCATTTGCTGAGTGCCACAGAATAACTCCCTTCCCCAGTGGATTGCTGGGAGTAGTGGGATTATTGGATCCTGCCAGACACGCCCCGGACGTGTGTGTGTGTGTGTGTGTGTGTGTGTGTGTGTGTGTGTGTGTGTGTGTTCTCTGAACCTGATCCCCATGCACCACCAGCTGCCGTGCACACACACACACACACACACATACATACTCATATAAAGTAACAGTGGCTATACCAGTGAGGTCTTTCTCTGCGATAGTGTTTGTTCATATACTAAAGCTATGCTTATCTTGGTGTGTTGTGATATTGACCATTGACATTAGGTTGCCTTTAGAGAGGCAAGAAATGAAAGAAAGTGTGTAGAGGATACACAGAGGGGGAGGGCTGAATAAGGTCTGTGTTTGTACAAGCTTGTTTCTAGAGGCCTGTAGAGGGATTAAAGGATCAGCCCCTGATAATTTCTCTCTCTCTATTGCTCTCTCTCTCTCTCTCTCTCTCTCTCTCTCTGTCTCTCTCTTTCCCTTTCTTCATTTTGTCCATTCTGCTTAGCGTCTGCATTGTTTTCTTCTCTACTTTATGCAAGCATATAACCAGATTTTGTTTTTTTCAACATCAGTGGGACGGTCAATGTGTCCTTCTGTCCAGTCACGGTCACTTTCGGAAAGTCCTGTAAATAAATGACTGTAAATGAAACCCCGTTCCCTTCTTGATGAAGTGCAGACATTATTCATGGGATTCTATGGCCATAGAGATCTTCCATTAGAGATTAATGGGAAAGAACAAGGGGTCCATTTCCTGTTCTTGGTGTCAGATATAAATGCATAGACTCAGCCTGGTAGGGAAGAGGATAGAGATTGTGCAGAGGGAGTGCCAATGGGTGATAATTATAATAAATTGAAAGGCGTCAGATTTTCTGTCCGACTGTGCTCCGTTGTCATTATTTAGGCAAGATAATTGTGCAGTGTTAGCTGGGTTATAGGGGTTACTGTGCGTGCAGGCTGGTGTCTTCATGTGCGTGTTTCTGCCCAGCTGACCGAATCCACCCACCGCGACCCACGTCAGAAGCCCAGCTCTGAGAATCGTCCATGGGGTGGAATTACAGCACGGGCCTCTACTCGAACAGCTCGATTGTCTCGGCTGTGGAAGGGACGGATTTATTGGATACCTGAGAGAGCATTCTCTCCTTCCCCTGCACTCTCAGCAACCTGCTTAGAGACAGGCCTGCATTATAGATGAGCTTCTGGCAGCCGCTACACTCTCACAGCGCTCAGGTTACCCCCCAGTAGATACACACAGATACAGTACATGCATTCACACAAACATGTAAGCGGCATCTGTGTGTACCATCAGACTAGGACCATGTAACTCTGAGCATCTCCACTTTGAGTCCTGTCAGGAACTTTCCATGTCTCCTTTCTCTTTCCACAGCTTTCATGTTCTTCACTCTATTAACAAGTATCCAAAAAGGCAAAATGCCAAATAACAAATGCATGATTAAACACACGTGTTGGGACCTGGAATCCAAGCTCGGCGTCGTAGCTTTGCAGCATCTCAGCAGCAATGTTATCTTCTTCGGGATTGCACTTTGACCTATGCTGAGAGGGAGAGCTATGCATTTGTGCCAGTGTTCCCCCGCAGAGATCAATATAAACGGAGTGTGTTTCAGTTGGACTTCATGGCTGCCCTCTCCCCTTCAGAAAACTTCCACGTAACACAGAGCCACCTCACTGCTTTGCCTCTCTGTCTCCACCCCCCTGGACTTTGATCTCCTGTTCCCGACTGTACACACTGTACAGCCTCTCACTACCTCCCTCTTTCTGTGTCCCTCACTCTCTGGTTTTTACTGCCCCCTCAAACTTGATTTGCGGTGACTTGAATTTGTAGGTTGTGTCCTCATGGGTTTAAAAAGGGGACAAAAATCAAGTGTCATTTACAAAGCAATTGATTCACTGCCTTGTGCTGCTTTTTTTTGCTAAGATTGGTAAGCAGGCACAGTCAGACTGTATAAATGGCCATCTGTTTGTCTGAAAACGCAGCGTATGCTACAGTTGCAACCAGTTGCAGCCCTCATGTGTTGGATTTGGAGGTTTTAGACTCTGGCAACTCCCAGTGGTAGTGTTGAAAAAGAGACTGTGGCAGACAGCTTTGCACACCAGTACAGCCCCCAAGGACACTGAAGAAAAAGAAAGAAGCACATACTCTGGCCGTTTTCTTTTTTTATTTTACTGCAAACAAACGGTTTTGCCATGAGAATAATTTGATGTAAGATATTAAAAATCGTACAAAAATGCTCCGTACTATGTAGGGGCTTTAAACGACATGGTAGCTAGTTTGGATTGATAGGGTTGCACAGTTCAGCATTTTTCTTAACTACATCTATGATGTAACGCACAACATTTGTGGTTAACATTTTTCATTATATAACATGAGACTAGCATCATAAGATGCAAAAAATGCTCTTTAAGGATAAGGCTACCATCAGTAAATGATATGAAGTCATGTCAAGTAATTTGATCCTAACAAGCTACAACCAAATATGGGCAGAAATGAGTCACATTGTCACGCTGGGTGACATGTTTCTTTATTATAAAAATAGAAAAATTGTTGTTTATTTTGATTCAGTCACGTATACGCCATCGTGGTGCTTTTAATACTCACTGGAGCAGCAAATGTGTATTAATCCACATCTGAAAATAGTCCCCAACAAGTGCACTGCTTGCTCCTGTTTGACTAATTTTGTTTTAGAAAATTACTGATCCTTTTTTTAGTATGTTTGTGACAACATGTTTGTTGCATGTTAGTTTTGGTCTTTGAATTAGACTTGTAAGCAAAATACAGAATAATACCAAGCTCATAACTGTAAATATTCATGCATTTTATGTGTTGTGTTATTCAGTTGTTGACCTCCGTAACTAATGTTAGCATTATCCTTAAGCATGGAAAGTGGGTCCTTAAGCATGGAAGGTGGTTTGGATCAGTATGTATGACAAAATGATATTAAAGTCTGTTCACTAGCTTTGTCTGAGCTTTCAACAACCCCTCACAATCCTCATCAGCAACTGTAGTGTGACTACTTGTTATCACGTGCCTCCACACATCTGTCGTGATGACACCTGAGGCAACTCACTGATGAAGACTGTGAGATGCTATTGATCAGAAAAAGGTAGTAGGTGAATTGAGATGAATTTGTCACACTGTATTATACTTGTTTATCTTTTTTTATTCTTTAAACTGTTTGATGCTCTACAGCTGTGCATATTTATTCATGCTGAGCTTATTTGGCTTTGATAGACTGAAGTGACAACTTGGTTTGTTCATCAGCTATTTTGCCATGCCCTGGAAGATACCCCTCTAATATCCCTGTATGTATTTGGTCATTGCAGGCAAAGTTGCATTTCTAAGAACAGATCTAATTCATGGAAGTATTGGATTTGAGATGATTTTTCATGTTTTCATGCTCAAGTTGCTCTCTGTTTAGAGGAAAGTTGTGTCTCTTCCCTCACCCAGGTCCACCAGTGTCTTGTGTAACACTAATAGGCAGATTAAGACAGTACAGATTTTCTCCTGGTGATTCGGCGACTGAAGAAAACTTGTTAGTAAGTTTGCTCTGCGGCTGGCTAAGGCCTGGCCTGTGGTGTCTTAAGGCCAGCCCTGATGGTTTAGCAGTGAGAATGGGCTGTGTGTGCCAGATGTTTCGCTCTCAGCAGTCCTAATACACAACAAGACTTTTAATCCCCGCTATACTGTTACTGCTTCACAGAGAACATGCTAAAGCCCCAGTTGTGTGTGTGCGTGTGTGTGATGGGTTTAGTCCAACGGTTTCCCAGAAATTTCCCAGAATTGCATTATTAGTATCTACTCTGCAATGTCTTTCATTTAGCAACACTATCTCTTATGCACTGATTCAAAGCCTGGCTGCTATTTCTGACCTCCTCTACCCTGCAGTGTTTGCACTCCATAGCTGAAAATAATCATCATTAATGTAAGATCTCTCAATCCCATATCTATGAGAGGAAATGAGAGGATTGCACTTCTCTCTTTGTGAGAGTAATAGGCCCCATGGTAACAGTTATAATCATGTTTATGTTGTATCAGAGGTGTCTACAATCATCCAAATGGATTTAACTCAGCTTTTTATTTTAATCTGCATTTCATTTTCCATGTACTGTACTTTAGCTAACCTGTCTCTCTCTCTGTCTCTCTCTCTCTCTCTCTTGTTCTGCATTTTCCTCCCCATTCTGCAGGCAATTTTCTGAATTTAGATTAACCAGTGTGTTAGGACGCGCCCAACATCATCATCACTGGGTAGCCCATGCACATGCACGACACCATGGGTAGCTCCCCCGAGGTGCTATCGTGGACTTCCTGCCCGAGTCTGCTGGTGGGCAAGCTGAAGGAGGAGCTCAAGCTCACCGTGGTCGGGGATGCCATGAAGAAATCAAACTCACCCAACTCCCAACCTCAGCCTCCTCAGGCCCCTCCGTCCAGTTTACCTCCTCAGATTATCACAGACCTGGCCCCGCCGACACACCTGCCCGTTCCCCTGCAGACGCTGCAGACGCCCGGCCAGGATGAGGACTCAGTGCTGGGGGGTATAAGCCCCCCGAACACAGCCTTGAGCGTGGACTCGACACGAAGTGAGGGCGGGCACTTTGACAACAGTGTGCTCCAGCTGCAGGAGCAGGACCATGAGGAAGCCGGATCGCCAGCCTCCTGCGAGCACGGCGGATGTGGCAGTGGGATGGAGGAGCAGATGGGAGAAGGAGACTGTCCCATGGACCACAGTGGAGGAGGAGGACAGGGCCACCCCCATCACCCCGATGACATCAAGTTGCACTTCCACAGAGCGGGGCCTGGGTCTGGTGGCTTCTTAGAGGGGCTGTTTGGCTGTCTTCGGCCTGTGTGGAACATCATAGGGAAGACATACTCGACAGAATACAAGCTACAGCAGCAAGGTTTGTTCTGTTTTTTTTCTTTCTGCATGGCATCAGTCTAGGAAACTTAAATGCTCTGTGTCTGTTTCAAACAGCCCTGCCCCTTTAGGGCTTCTGAGAAAGAAACTTCAGATTCTCTTCCTGTTTCTGCTAATCTAGTCTGAAACCGTAATTGAACAGCTACCCCTAGCTTCACCATATTGTTGTTGTGGGTAAAGCTGTCAGTTTGAATTGAGGTCATGGTAAAGGTGGACTCACCTTGCTGCAGGGCTGCCTGTACAGGCTGGACACAGAGGCTACAGGATGCAAGTTGAGGTCAGACAGAACTGGACGGGGTTTTGTGGTTGGTCAGCTAATGTCCAAATGTGGTGGGCTGGAGATTTTAAGCAGCATAGTTTTTCTGCTACGCTGGTTTTCAAACCACATAACAAGGATGGAACAGCATATGACTCACTGTTTGAACTGTTTCTAAGACATTTATAGCAGTTGTGCACTGGGCTTTACGTTTATTTTTGCTCAGCATGGCTAAAAAATATATTTAGCCCTAACCATGTTTTGTGTTGTTTTTTTGTGCTGTGCCAAAAATCTTAACCTCTGAGATACAACCTTCCAATAAGGATCGTTCTCGGAGATTTAAACTACACGACAGATATTAGTCATTGTCATTTTTACTTTTCATTTTCACTTCCTGGAGTCCTGTTGTCACTGTGTGGTTGCCAGACAACCAGCAGAGACTCCAGGAAGTAACTGCTCCCAGCCAAGAAATTGTCCAGCAAAAATAAACCCCTGTAACCCCTCCTGTGTTTGGATACAACCAGTCTAGCTGTTTTGCCCTATTTTCATTCAGTAACCTAAGCTAACAAGCTGTTTGCTGTAGAGCAGTATCATTCTACCCATGAAAGTGAATATGTATATTCCCCATGACGATTTCTTTAAAGAGCAAATGTAATGATGATGTGCAAAAGAGCATAGACAGACAAAAACAACGCTTATGATCAAAATCTTATACACTTGAAAAAGTAGCTAGATAAAGCTTTTATTTTGAAAAAATGTACTTTTTTCCAGACATGTGGGAGGTTCCATTTGAGGAGATTTCAGAGTTGCAGTGGCTGGGCAGCGGTGCACAAGGAGCCGTCTTCTTGGGCAAGTTCCGCTCTGAAGAGGTGGCCATCAAGAAGGTGCGCGAACAGAAGGAGACGGACATTAAACACCTCAGAAAACTCAAACATCCAAATATCATCAGCTTCAAGTAAGTCTACAACCACCTGCCTGTGCACATTACCTGATGTTGTCTTCAGCTATGGTGTCCAATGGGCAGCAAGAGGTGTTGAGTTTCGTATTGTCAGGATCTGTTGATCTACAAATATGTTTCCTGTGTTTTGTCCAACTTAGGGGTGTGTGCACCCAGGCACCTTGTTACTGCATCATCATGGAGTACTGTGCCCAGGGCCAGCTGTATGAGGTGTTGAGGGCCGGGAGGAAAGTGACCCCCAGGATGCTGGTGGACTGGGCCTCGGGCATCGCCAGCGGCATGAACTACCTGCACCTGCATAAAATTATCCACAGAGATCTCAAGTCTCCCAAGTGAGTTTCTTCTTTTCCTGGTATTGTAAGATGAAAGATCATTTCTGGGGACTTTTCAACTCTCACCACTGTGTAATCTGCTGCAATGAAAATGATCAGTCTGTTCCTCCAAAAAGCCTTTGAGCAGGAACCCAATTTGCACTTTCGTTGAGTTACAATAAAAATGCTTCAGTATGTAAAGCAGCAAAGTTGATATTTCCTCGTGATCTGCAGGAGAGTACAGCAAACTTTCTTGTTTTGTCACTGATATTCAGCAGCTGATCTGTAAATCTCAGGAAAACAGCTCAGCAACCTTGTGTGTGAGTTCTTAGCCCACAGCAATGTGGGACAATTCATCCTTTCAGCTCTGAACAGTCTGACATGAACTCAAATGCCATTCTTCGAATTAATAAAAGCCTTAGAAGCCTTAATGTAAGAGTAAGACATAGTGTCCTGTCTCTTCCTCTGCGCACTGTAGCACTGTTTCTCTAATCAATATCATCATACTGCAGCAGTGCAAAACACTGTATTAGTCAGCAGAAGGATTGCAAGCTGAATGTGCTGGAAAGGTCAGTCTCATTCGGCTAATGGGATGATTCAGTCGAGAAATGTGCTTCTGTAACCTTTTAGGCTTGAAAATTGAAATGCTGCAAAAGAAACTCGTACCGCTTTAAAACCAATACCAATGTCACAGGAAAAACTTGGCATTGGTTTGAGTGGTTTAACCCAAGTCATCTGACCCGGATTAATGTCAGTCTGATAGCACTCGGCTTTGATTTGAAAGTAAATATGAGTTTTTATAATAACTCTAGAATTACTATCCAGTTGATATCGATTATCATAGGACTACTGTCTTTTTCAGTCCTCTTAATCAAACAGTGTGACCTTGGTAACAAGACTGTGTCTGTCTTTGTCTCTTTCAGTGTTTTGGTCACACACAACGACACTGTGAAAATCTCTGACTTTGGAACGTCCAAAGAGCTCAGTGACAAAAGTACAAAGATGTCATTTGCTGGTACGGTGGCCTGGATGGCCCCGGAAGTGATTAGAAATGAGCCTGTGTCTGAAAAAGTAGACATCTGGTGAGTACTATAATGAGTTATGTACAGTTCAAGTTTTTAATTTGAGGTAGATACATGCTAAATTGGAAAGACGTGAGGGCAGTGTCCAACAGTCGTATTGTATATCATAGACTTTCATTTAAAAGTGATCTGTTGATGTTGCCTGACTCTTTTCTTGTGTGTTGCAGGTCATTTGGAGTTGTGTTATGGGAACTGCTGACGGGAGAGATTCCCTACAAAGACGTGGACTCCTCCGCCATCATTTGGGGTGTTGGCAGCAACAGTCTTCACCTTCCTGTCCCCTCCACCTGCCCGGATGGCTTCAAAATCCTCATGAAACAAACATGGTGAGTGTGGTACATATGTTATGTTTAGTAGCATCCTTGTCCACCACGTCTGTTTAAATGCTGTGGTTACAAAGGTTAAAGGCTGTGCTTGCACTTTAAGATGAATGCACCACACAGGACTGCCCAAATTCCTATTTAAAAAGGGGCATTTTTACTGCTCTCATTAAATCACATCCCTTCCTCCTCCTTTTTTGCGGATTCCAGGCAAGGCAAGCCCAGGAATAGGCCTTCGTTTCGTCAGATCCTCCTACATCTTGACATTGCCTCTGCTGATGTCCTAGGAGCTCCTCAGGAGACCTACTTCAAGTCTCAGGTCAGCCCTATAGCTGCAAAACACAACAACCTTCGTTCTGTTTAAGTCAAAGGACTATATACTCTTCTTAAGATAAGTTTGATATGCACTTACAATGAGTGCAGCGCTCAGGCCCCAGACAGTATTTCTAGATGATGTTGCTGTCTTTGTCGCTGCAAGTAGATTGTCAGCATTTTGACTGTGTTCATCCACATTACAGTCAGAATGGAGGGAGGAAGTGAAGAAACATTTTGAGAAGATCAAAAGTGAAGGCACCTGCATCCACAGGCTGGACGAAGAGCTGATCCGACGCAGGCGGGATGAACTCAGGTGTGTACAAAAGCAAAGCCAGACGGAAACATAACCTCATTAAGCACAAATGATCACATGGAGTCTTTCTGTCTGTTCGTCTGCACATGATGTCGTTTTTAAATTGAAGCAGGAGGTGTTGTAAATATTTGTCTGCATTTCCTGTACACATTCAGGCATGCTCTGGACATCCGGGAGCACTATGAGAGGAAACTGGAGAGGGCAAACAACCTCTACATGGAGCTCAGTGCCATCATGCTGCAGCTGGAGGTCCGAGAGAAGGAACTAATGAAGTATGTGAATACTATTATTATTATATATTAACTATTTATCACACTAGTCATCAGCTATCTTTCATACTATCCTGCTCCTTTCTACCATTACAGGCCTTACTGCTTGCCAGTTTATCACTGTTTCCTCTTATCCAAAGGCATTTCCAGTAATGAAATGTTTGACATTATTCCAATAGCCTGGCAAGAGAACTCACCGTATATTCAGCTGAGCTTCTTCAGCATTTATTTGTCTTTGCTTGGGAATGACTCAAATAAGAAAGTGTCAGTCTTTCTTCCCTTAGGTGCCAATTTCTTGACCTATTTTTTTCAATGCGAGGATTTCTTTCCTTTTCCAAATCAATTCTCTTTTTTGTTTCTGTCCCAGAAACAAAAACTGTTACTGTAAGATCACCTGAAATGATTGCACAAACATGTAAATCGATTTGTACAATCTTGAATTCTCTCTTGTGTCTTGTAAGATCCTATCAGTCCAGAGTTTGGAGTAATGAAAGTATAACTCTGTATGGAACTGAATGGGAATGCTGTTCAATGTCACATAACTCTAAACTAATTCAGCCATCCCTGCAGGAGAGAGCAGGCAGTGGAGAAGAAGTATCCCGGGACCTACAAGCGCCACCTGGTCAGACCCATCGTCAGGTCTAACGCTGTAGAGAAGCTCATCAAGAAGAAAGGAAGCATGTCCCACAAACCCGGGATGCCCCCCACAAAAAGGTACAAAGCTCAACAAACTGAACGGTAAAAGAAAAGGCAATAATTCCCTGCTATGTATCCATTAGCATTTATGTTAATGTAGATTATTACATTAATTTATCCATTAAATAAGTGACTACTCTCAGTAAGGGGAAATTATTTACTTTCTGATAAATCCACGTGTCATTCGAAGACATTGGATATACAGTGTTGGGGAGAATGAATTAGTTTAGATACATTAGGTTAATGTTTGCTAAATGCATTTCTCACAGGCCAGACTTGCTTCGTTCTGATGGCATCCCCAGTGTCGACCCTCTCCCCTCCCCCTCGCCACTGTCAGCCAGCCCGAAGGTGTCCACTCCTCCTGGCAAAGCCCGGTACAGAAGCAAGCCTCGTCACCGCCGCGCAAACAGTAAAGGAAGCCACAGCGAGTTCCCCGGGCTGCTGAAGCCCGTCGCTGGGCCACTAGAGGACACCCAGTCTCTTCAGGAGCAACAGTTCCACCATCATCACCACCACCACCCACCGACCGAGGGGCCCTTCCTTCCTTTGAAGGGCCGCGAGGAGGCCGTCGTCAACTGTGCCAACAACCTGCGCTACTTTGGCCCTGCCGCTGCCCTCCGTAGCCCTCAGACTGACCACCTGCAGCGCCGTGTGTCTGGCTCCAGCCCTGACCTCATATCCACAGCTGTGGATGCAGACACGCGACAGCGGACTTCATCCACCAGCTCCAATCCTCTCCCGGGTGCAGGTGCTGGTTCTTTGTGTCCCTGCTGCCAGGCTCACCCCTTCCCTGGCTGCCTACACTGTCAGGAGACCCCTCCTGCGTCAAACCACCCAGAGTTGCCCCACTACTCACTGCTCAACACCCAGGAAAGTGCCCCATCTTCTTTGGGGGTTCCCGGCAAAGATCTAGCCTCAGACGGAGAGGCCGCAAAGAAGGCTGAGCCACAGGAACAAGAGGCATGCCAACACACTCACGCCCTGCCCACTGCACTGCCCCGCACTCTCAGACCTCTCAGGAAGGTGAGCACAGCTGGTTGCCTGACATCAGTGAGTCTGTAGTATGTGTTTGTGTGAAGGAAACTGTGAAAGATGATGGATTAACAGCTGTAACTGCTTTCTCTTACAGGGTGGGGATGAGTCATCTGAAGAGGAAGAAGGGGAGGTTGATAGTGAAGTGGAGTTTCCACGGAGACAGAGGTAAAGTACAGTTGGTCATCAGGTTTACCACGTCGACTTTCACTGTGTTGTAACACTGTTTCATTATGTGATGCAGCAAAAGAAAATTGCAGAGCATTCACCACACCATAATCAAAATAATCATTATAGTTTGTAATGCTGACGTATCTCAAACGCAGCAAGCCAGGTCTGAACCAGTCTTAAAGGAAAATGCTGGATGAAATTTGTGTTCTTCCTCTGCTCCCTGACAGACCTCATCGCTGTATGAGCAGCTTCCAGTCTTACTCCACCTTCAGCTCAGAGAACCTGTCTGTGTCTGACGGAGAGGAGGGGAACACCAGCGACCACTCCCACAGCGGGCCCCTGGAGAGGCTGAGCGCCAGTCAGGAGGAGCACCTGGATGAGCTGCTGTCGCACACGCCGGACATCCCCATCGACATCTCCACCCAGTCAGACGGCCTCTCTGATAAGGAGTGCGCCGTCCGCAGGGTGAAGACCCAGATCTCACTGGGAAAACTGTGCTCCGACGAGCACAGCTATGAGGTTAGGACTGTGGATGTGTGTGGTCCTGTTGTATTAGCTCAGAAATTTTAACCAAGGTGGCGATGAGGCTGCAGGGATTTCAGTGTAGGTCAGCCTGTCCACCACAGTGGTCCAATCTGAAATATCTCAACCGCTATTGGACAGATTGCAAATTTGGTTTAGACTTTTGTGGTTTTGCATGAAATGTCTTCACAACTGTTGGATAGATTGCCATTAAATTTAGATTGCCATGAAATTTGGTAGAGACATTCATTTTGTCTCTGTATTAAGCGCCATCATCAGGTCAGAATTGTCCAATTCTTTGGTTTAGGGCCATATACCTGCAAAGCTAATGACATTTCTATCATCAGTTACTAGCAGCTGCTTGCTGATACAGATATACACAAATACCAAGTCAATATACATGTATGTAAGTACAAAAAAGTATTTGCTCTGTCATTACTAAAATAACAGAGCTTTATCTTCCATCACAAAAGTCGATGTTTAGAATACAAAAGTGATTTTGTAACGTAGTTGCCCTTATACTGTATTTGTGCTGATGTTCCTCTGTCTCTCTCATGTTTCTCTCAGAATCCGCTACAGTTTGGGGACTCAGACTGTGATTCATCAGAAGCAGAGTGCTCCGATGCCACCATTAGAAACAACAAAGTCGGGGCTCCTTCCTCGTGGTGAAACCCGCCCCGGGGCTCAGTTCTGTTTTTGCCTGGAGGCCATCACGTCCCACTCTGCCCTGCAGAAAATACAGCAATAAGAGGACATCATTCTAAACAAAGCTCCCTATAGCAAAGCCCCATGCAGTCTCTCCCAGGACCCCCTTCACACCTACCCTTCCCCTCATAAAACCCAGTCTCCCTCAGCTCTAGCACAGCATCCAGGCAACCCATGGCAGGGATTCCCTTTTGAATGATAATGTACAGTCGATAGTGTAACATTCATAATTTATTTTTGTCTGAGTTTTGAAGGAAAATTCAGGACCTCTGTATGTTCTCTGATCTGAACAGAGAAAAAACTGACATTTTGAAACTGAGCATGGGCTAACTGTGTGGTGGGGAGAGACTGAGATTGGATGAAGATGCAGATGATGATGATGTGAAGGAGGATGTGCTGGGGTGCTGATGTATCAGAGGCGGACAGCTAGCAGCGTGGTTATATCACTGCTTTTGTTGGTCTCTCAGGAGACTGACTTAGACTAGGATTTATCAGTTGCTCTCAGCATCTTAATGTTGTAGACCGAAATCCCCAACCAACAAGGACTCCCTCTTACTAAAAGTAAGACCGACCTGCTTTATCATGAGTTTACAGTGCAGAGCCCCAGTTACCCCGCCTCCCCCACTTCCATCCCATCCCCACCATGGTGAGTGGGAAACAGGAAGCTCATGAAAACCGTATGAACACCAGCATGAACAACCTGCCTCGCGACCGGACTCCCTCCCTCTGTAGAAAACCACCACGTGTGTCTAGTCATCAGGATCCCCGCTGAACTGTCCTAGCATGCCTGTGCAGCTCGCAGAATGCAAAAGCTGCCAGAAGACTGCATGAAGTGGACGAGCCAGCAGAGCAACAGAGATAGAGACACAGCTGACAGCTGAAGAAACAATAACAAAAAAAAGAGACTCTTTCTCTGTGACCCAGCTAATCTTTCTCCAAGACACGCCACTGTCATTGTCATCGTCAATCAGATGTCATGACCGGAGTTGTTAAGGGAGTTATCTGTGTGTGTGATTGTGTGTGTGTGTGAGAGAGGGTGTGTGAGAACAAAAAGCCCTTTCCTCTCCATTAGACATTACAGTTTCAAGTCTCATCTCAGGATTGTTCGAGGACTGCGAGAAACTGGACTGGACCAATAATTGAGTGTAGGAATCTCCTTTGAGTGGCACATATTACGGACCATGCAGGAATATTAAAAAAGCCAATAGCCTTGATGTTCAACCCATTGTTGCTGTAACGGATATTAATGCTATGTAGAGATATAGAGTGTTTTAGTTGCAATCCAGGTGCAGTATCCCATTTCTTGAAATCACAAGGTGCAGTGTCTCCCGTGTACAATTTTCTAGCAGGGTAATTTATACTGTCCAATAAGCAATGTCCAAAAATATTTGTTTTACTGTGCTGTGGTGAGTAAAACAGCAATAATGTAAGTTGGCGCTCAGGTGAGAATGAAGTTGCTTGCTCAGGATCTGGAGCGTCTAGCTGGCTAGACACTATAATGGCTGGAGGAGAGCAGCAAGTGTCAAACAGCTTATTATAGATGCTATATTTTTTAATTGTCCCATTTTTGTGAACTTGCCTTTCCAGATATTTGATGCTCAGGTTTTATGTTGCGGATTGACAGCAGGAGCAATATATCAACAGCCACTAGATGGCGACAGTTACTATGACTTATTTTTCCTTGTGTTATGTAAATGTCCTGGTTCAATTTCTTTTTTCTACCCAAGCTAATTTATCTGACATTTGCCATGAGCATAAAAATCTAAGCATCCCAGCAATATTACTTTTTTTGTTTTGTTGTATTTTAAAAGGGATACTGCATCTGTGAGAGCTTTATTTTTTATCTCTGTTATAGTGTTTGTCATCTTTAATGGTTTTGCGGTTGAAAATTAGCTAGCCAGGGTTGAATTTAAAGATTATGATGTCAAGATGTCAGCTCAAGTGTATGCAGACTGCTGAGCTACTAAGTTAGGAATATAAGCCAGAGACAAGGCCACAGAGCAATAAAGCTGCTCTTGGTTTTCATCAACCTCATCTCAGTGTTAGTTACCCCTGTATATAAACACCTGTAAATGTAATGTTGCCCGTTTTTGTCCTCTCTCTGTAACGCATCGCACAGCTCTGACAGAGCATCGAGCTTCTGCCACCGACAACCAGCCGACAGGTTGAAAATGAGCAGAAAATCTGTATTACATCAGTATTGAACACTGCAGGAGGGTGTGAGTCATGAGAACCGAGTAGCACAAGGTGAATCTAAAACTGTACTGATGGATAAATTACCTTTTGCTTGAAAGGCTTACACCTGGTATTGAAAGCAGCTGCTGCCTTTCCTCGAGCCTCCTTCAACCTTCTTCACTCTGTTTACGTACGTGTGAACTAACCTAGTGTATTGTAATGACTGGGTAATCCGATCAAGCTGTTCATAACATTGTCTCTCTGGCATATATCCTGTGAAGTATGATTGTTGTAAAGTTTTAATTTAATATTGATTCTTTTTTTTTCTTTGTAGCTGGCCTACATGATTATTGAATTAATTTATTATGAATGACTGGTGTTGTGTTCTTTTTAATTTCAGGCAGCTTTCGAAAAGTCATGACCTATGATTTCTCCTGAAAAGTATTATTTAAAGGAAGCACAATGAATTGGTGTGGGAAGAGGACAGTATTTGTATGGCAGAACAAAGGCGTATCACAGGAATCTGAAGTTGTTTTTATCTTTGTGACCCTGCAGGGGGGCCATTCATTATTTAGATTATCACTGTGGATGAAGTATTGATTTAGCAGACTTAACATCAGTAATTAGCAACATTACGTTCCTAAAGCTTTTTTTTTTTAACCTTGACATAGGTTATAAGGAATCACTTGTAGTACAACCAAAAGCCAGTCAGTGGACTGTCACAGCAGGGTAAATGAGACATTAAGCCTGAAGGCATGTGTGATGCCGATTTCTGTACTTCTGCAGAGATCCTTTCCTCTCATTTTTAATTAAAATACTTACATTTGAATTTCTGTGAAATTGTCTCTAACTGTGGACATCATGTCGCCTCATCCCATGTATCAAACATCTATTTCTTTGTTACTCTCATTTCCAACTCCCTTTCCTGTTGAATGGCATTACGATCAACCAATCCTATCAGTTTCCTGTATTATCCAGTGTACAGTGCAATGGGTATCTGGGAGAATAAAATCGGAGCCAACAACTGCATGGAATAAATGCTGATGTACTGTACCCAACAAACTGTGATCTGACTCTTCTGTGACACCATAGACCATGTGATTTTCATCCCATTAATTATGCCCATATATCGGGTTGTATTTATACAATCTTGATAGAACCAAACACACCTGAGAAATTTATTTTTTGACCAGTCTGACCAAGACCAGTCCAAACTTGTATTTTTTTTTTTTAAATGTTATCATCCTACTACCACATCCTACTTTCTAGGCTTTTCCAAACTGCCAGGAATTCGGTTAAGAGTGCTAAATCTCTTCATTTTAACACCAGTAATATTTAGAGAGACCAACTCCAAAGAATGCCTACAATTATATGTGTAAACTTTGAAGATTGTTAAAATACCCCAAATTCCCAGAAACAATACTGAGGATATGACAGGTAGCTACAACCATGGTATGAAATTATAAATTAAATTAAAAAACTTTTGAAATCAGAATTGTTTTTAAGCAAAACTTGGGGTCAGGACTATTTATTTATTATTTTGTCTTGCCAGTTTCAGTGTGAGCAAGATGGTATCGAATTTAACATATAAAAAATCCAGAATTAGACAACATAAAAACTGAAGCCTTGATTAAGGGCGCTCAGATCATTATGCCCCTCAAACTATCCATTATAATGAAAACAATGGCATATTCTTACTCCCATCCTTATCCTCGCGTTGAACTTGCTGGAACTTGCTGTGGCTGAGCATTCTTGCTATATAAATTTCATGACACGGCGAGCAGGCGGTGTTAATGTTGCAACACGTGTCGATGAGGGACAGAGTTCTACCGGGCGCTACGAGGTTATAAAATAAACGCTCATTGTACTCCTCCCCGCGAGCCCCTCTCCTTTGAACGGGGGCGGAGTTAGACTGAAGAAGTGTCAATGCTGTACGTGTACTGAGGCTTAACCTGCGGAAAACGAGGAAGCGACATCTGCAGTAGCCCGCCTTTACGCAACAAGTCACTTTCTTTTGCTAATTAACCGACATTTCTTCGTTTTCGCTCAGTTTCGTCGCTGCGAACTGAGCGGGTCAAAATGTCTTCGATGGACTTAGAGAAGCTGAAGATGACGGGAGCTGGGCGGGCCATAGCAGTTCTGACCAGCGGTGGAGATGCACAAGGTGACTTAAAAGTCACCCAAGTTGATATTATATTGCAGTTAGTGCCTTTAAATACGCGTAGATACCAAGCTTGTGTTCTGTAGTGAATATTGACATATGCAGGAAATAGTAGCAGTTTTTTGTGGAGAGTTGAGTTCATGTTAGCTAACAATCAGTTAAAACTGACAGTTGGATCGCGTTAGCAGGGGTCAAAGGTCGTGAATGGGCCGCATATACTTTACCTATATTGTTCGTAGCTAACTCACAATAGCTGAAAGTGTGACAAGTATTAAATACATTTATTTAAGTATATTTATTAGACAACTTTTGTTGCCAATAGCTTTGCAGAATCAGATTCATAATACCAAATATACTGAACAAATTGACTTTACTGAACCCAACAGTATGTAAATCTAATTCCAATTATTGCCATCTTCACCACCTGCAACATTAAAGTGATGTACACATCAGTGCATCACTAATTATAATCCAGTCATCTGTGCTTTTGCTTTAAGTATATTTTGGTGCACTACTTTTGTACTTTCACTTTTAAGTAAGACTTTGAATGCATGACTCTTACTTGCAACGTAGTATTTCTAGACTGTGGTATTACTATTTTGCAAAGTGCAAGAGTACTTTGTCAACCGCTGTTAACTCAGTGTCGGCTCTGTTCATGTAATCGCTTGTCGAGGACTGTGATTGCTGTGTCTCCACAGAGCGGATGGCACCTTTGCCCAATAAGAGATAATGAAGTCAGATCCACCACAGGGTGTGATTTTCTCATGCAGGCTTATGTTGCAACAGTTTGTGTGCAATGACTTGAGGAACAGACGTAAATCTAATATTTTTGTGCAACCGTCCTCGACCCAGGGATGAATGCTGCTGTCCGAGCTGTGACCAGAATGGGCATCTATGTGGGGGCCCAGGTGTATCTTATTCATGAGGTAAAAAACCTGTTTGTATTAATATGTCCCTGTTAAACATACTCAATGAATTAGGTGTTTATTCTTGCTTGACTACTCCACACTGTTCTTGTCATTAACATACAATTTGGAAATGCTGTTTCTTTTCAGGGGTACCAAGGCCTGGTGGATGGGGGAGACAACATCAAACTGGCACACTGGCACAGTGTGACCAACATCATCCAACAGGTAGGTGAGGATAATATCTTCACCACTGGTAAAGGTAGGTATAATAGGCCTTTTTCACAGCAGGCATTTTGACTTGTCATACCAGGAAAAGCATGAATTTTCTTGTTTACACCCTTGCTCTTCCTGACTGTCACATGTCAAAATCTCATATGTGAAAAGGGCCTATTGTGCCTTAATTGTAATATGATTTAATATTTTTGTTGTTTCTTTCTGATCTTAAATCTCCTTATCTCTTTCTTTGTTATGGTTTTAATAGGAATTTTATTATTTCATCCATCTCCTCTCATCTCTTCTCTCCCTGCCTGTCTATTACTGGTTATAACCTGGTAAGGGGCCTTGTTGCATGTACTTTAAACCTAATCAGAAGCAGTTAAGAAGCAGTAAGTTGCACTATTCAAAAGGAAATGATAAGCAATGTCTGTTTTATATTAGTTCTCTTGAATTTATGCGGAAATGTGTTGAAGGGCCTGTGCTAACCTGCTTTGCTTATGACAAATTAATACAAAGCAAAGTCTATAAACGTCTGTCCTGCATTTGTCTATGGATACCTACTTATGAGTTTTGAGCAGTTCAAACAAATAGTGATTTTCCCTTCTCCGCACAAGTCAGCAATAAAAAAAATCCTACTCTAATAATTATCTCATGACCTCTTAGATTCATCTTGTGACACATGTTGGGAACCACTGCTGTATAGGAGTTGGAGCTCATATTGGCCATCAAAATCACAAATATGTTTCGAGTGACTCTTTGTGATTGGATCCTGGTTCTTGTTGCCAGAGCAGAAAGACATGTCTCTCTCACTTAGCATGACATTTTTTTGTCGACAGATTACAATGTCCTGATTTGGTTTGTGACTTGTCATATGACTGCAGGGTGGGACTGTGATAGGTAGCGCCCGATGCAAGGCCTTCACAACTCGCGAGGGCAGGCTCGCCGCCGCCCTCAACCTGG
This sequence comes from Chelmon rostratus, assembly GCF_017976325.1. Lineage (NCBI taxonomy): Eukaryota > Metazoa > Chordata > Actinopteri > Chaetodontiformes > Chaetodontidae > Chelmon > Chelmon rostratus. Next base: position 15,069,273 of record NC_055670.1, on the reverse strand, counting down.
TGAAGAAAGGCATCACCAACTTGTGTGTGTGTGGTGGAGACGGCAGCCTCACAGGAGCCAACATCTTTCGCAGCGAGTGGAGCAGTCTGCTGGCTGAGCTCGTACAGAAAGGTAAAGTGCTCTCAAACAAAAACATTTTGCAGTTTACTCTCATTATGCATTAAATTTGAATTTATGAATCATTCTGTAGCCCCTATTGTAGTAATATGATGATTATTTTATTGCTTTAGTACATTTAATAGGAAGCTGCTAGTGTAACATCTACAACAATGTGCGTGTGTGCGTGCATGTGTTCCACTTCAGGAAGCATCACAGACAGTCTGGCCAAGCTGCATGACCACCTGAACATTGTGGGGCTCGTTGGCTCCATCGACAACGACTTCTGCGGCACCGACATGACCATCGGAGCTGACTCTGCGCTGCACCGCATTATGGAGATAATTGATGCTATCATGACCACTGCACAAAGGTCAGACACTGTGTGATGCTGAACAGTGGCAGCACTGAAACAGCTGTTGTTCCATCAAAGCAATTATTCTAAGGTCACTGACAAAAGTAATTTGTCATTTGTTCATTAATTCTTTCTAAATATGTTAGATAATGTGGAGACATAACAGGAACACAGTGCTACTTTAATGGTGGTTCCAGCTTCTTAAATGTGACAATTTGCTTCTTTGTAATGTATAATAGTAAACTGTGTCTCTGGGGTTTCGACTGTTGTTTGGACAAAACATGCATTTGTAGATGTCATCTTGGGCTCAGAGACGTGATTATGGGCATATTTCATACATTTCTAGAAAAATGATGGATTGCATTGAAAATTATTGTTAGCTGCAGCCCCGTAATCCCATTTACTGTAATATGTATTTATACCTGCATAACGTGATGATTTATTGCTAATGGAATGCGAACATCTAAGGCAGGTTTTGTTATAACCCAGCAGGGGAGTTGAGGGGAACTAAGCTTTTTGGCATGATTTCTATGATCTTGCCCAGACTAGCTCACTTGGATTTCGGCATGTTGCAACCATCTGAAAATTCTCTCCCAAGTGTTTGGTAGCTTGTTTCAATATAATTGTTGTTTACTTCCTACAGCCACCAGCGCACTTTCGTTCTGGAAGTCATGGGGCGGCACTGTGGGTGAGTAACACTCAACTGACCCAGTTTTCTATCCTTTATGCACTTTCACTGAATAAAGCAAATTATTGTGTGATTACTCTCCGTTCTTACTCTAGATATCTGGCCTTGGTGTCAGCACTGGCATCTGGGGCAGACTGGCTCTTCATTCCAGAGTCTCCTCCTCAGGATGGCTGGGAGGACCGCATGTGCACCCGTCTAGAAACAGTAAGACACAAAACTAGTCTAGACTGTGTTAGTCCAAGGGAAACACAGTAGGTGATTTGTTAATTTTTAGCAGGTGGGAAGGCCCGTAACACTAAACCCTAAATTTAAAACTATATCTGTAGTCGTGTCTCACCTAAAATACTTTGTTACAGAGGTGGCTTGGTCTGACGGTGTAGTTTCAGCAACACAGACGTGACCGAATCATCACAGAAATACTATAGGAATACTAAAGGCAGCAGTGTGAGAGAGAAAAAGGCAGAAGTACAAGTCTGTCTGCTACTTCAGCACCATGGACAGCACCGTTGATTTATCAATACCCAGCAGTTATTCTACAGATATTTCAGAGACATGGTGTAGGACATAGATTGTAACTTGGACAAACCTCGGTTAGATAAAGGAGCAATAGGTCAGGCAGACTAGACTAAAATATTCAGCTAAACAGCCCCTCTGCCCCTGCCCTCGCTCTGCTACCGGGGGGGGGGGCAAGTTAAGCAACGGGGATGGCATCCTCCTCTCATGCCCCTCACCATCGTTTAAAGTAGGAGCAATATAGACATGCTCTTAGTCTACAAGCATTGGGGAGGCTGAATTGCCTCTCTCAAAATATAGTACTTAGGAGCAGGATTGTGCTTACTGACTTGTTGGCTAATATGTATATATCTGTTTACCTCCAGAGCCGCATAAAGGGGTCAAGACTCAACATTGTAATTGTTGCAGAAGGAGCCATCGACAGGAGTGGCAAACCCATCTCCTCAACTTATGTGAAAGAGGTAAGATTATAGATTTAAGGACCAGAGATGATTAGTGGCTGCCTGTAGTGTCTGTAACCACCGACACCACCAACAAACCCATAATAGACTGAAATGATGTATGCCTGTATGTTTGAAGCTGGTGGTAAAGAGGCTGGGTTATGATACCAGAGTGACAGTACTCGGCCATGTTCAGCGAGGAGGAACTCCCTCAGCATTTGACAGAATACTGGTGAGTCGATCAACACTGATTTCTTTTATTTTATACTGCAGAAATGCAACTCATGAGAACAAATGAACAAAATGTTGAGGCCGTACAAATGGTCTGTTTCAGCAATAGTTTGAACATGGAATTGCAGATCTAAACTGCCAAAATGTGCCTTAATATAACAATTTTATTTGTACTTGTGCAAATACTTGTTTCTGATTGGCTGGCTTGTGTCCATTCAAATATTTTAACAAGAGACCACTAACAAGATCTGGTCAACAGCAGAATCATTGTTGTAAATCAGTTAACTGCTGATAACCGCTGTAACAATTCCTGACACTATTTACTCTGCCAACAAATTTTGACAATGGAATCAGGCCTTTGCCAAACCTATAATACCTATTTGTGTTTGTTAAGTGCCATTGTATAAATTCTCTACTGCACATTATTGCAGACATAACAAATCAGTACATATTTATTCAGTCGTTCACTACTGGACTTGTCAGTTTGTCCAGCTACGAACGACTGAAGGCCCTGAAGTTTACAATGACCTGGATGAATGAGAATATCCACAGGCCTGCGAACTTAATGTATGGATTGTGTTTCCAGAGCAGTAAGTTGGGTGTGGAGGCGGTGATAGCCCTGATGGAGGCCTCTCCTGAAACCCCAGCCTGTGCCATCGGCCTGTCGGGTAACCATGCTGTGCGTCTGCCTCTCATGGAGTGTGTGGAGATGGTGAGTTGCTCTCCTCCCTTCTATAATTGGTTTAATGGACATACTCACAAACAGTGGGAGATGGATGTATTTTTTGACTGTACTATTGTTCTCAGACTAAGCTGGTGCAGAAGGCCATGAATGAGAAGAGGTTTGATGAGGCTGTTAAACTGCGTGGAGGGTAAGAGTCGAGCATTTTTACGTACATGTTAAATAGTTCATGTACCATTGCATTAAAATGCAAATTACCTTGATGTATGTCAAGTTTTGCATGTCCTTTGCAAATGTATCATCCATTCATATTAATTTTATCGTGCCCACAATGTAATTTTGTTGTTTTTTTTTCAGTGCAAATCTTCAACAAGCTAAGAATAATGATTTTCTTGCAGGAGTTTTGAGAACAACTGGAACATCTACAAGCTTCTTGCCTTCCAGAAGCCAGCCCAGTCTGAGGTGAGCACACACATGCAGTGCCAGCCTTAACTCATGTAAAAGAACCACAAAAGTCATGCTTATTGATACCTGACTGGTGTTCTCCCTCAGAGCAATTTCTCTGTGGCTATTCTGAACGTTGGCGCTCCGGCTGCAGGGATGAACGCCGCGGTGAGGTCTGCTGCGCGGGTAGCGCTCGCTCATGGACACAAGGTCTACGCTGTCCACGGTGGCTTTCAAGGACTTGCCACAGGAGCGGTGAGGGCTTCTACCTCCTCATCTTTACTACACTGCAGTCATTTTCAGCAACACGTAACCTGTATGAGAGTGAGAGGAAACTGTTGAGTGCTGACACCTGTCTGTCTGCAGGTCACTGAGATGGAATGGCACACTGTGGCGGGATGGACGGGCCAAGGGGGCTCACTGCTGGGCACAAAGCGGTGAGCAACAGGACATTTTGATTTCTATAATATGAACATATTTAAGTAATTGTAAGAGTACTCAAACAGTTTATTGTTGTACTTCTGTGAAGTCTGGGGACTTGAGGGAGACAGTTTTTTTTAAAGGCCAAAATTGATTCAGGAGATGCTACAATCAGGCTTAATGACAACATATACGTACTATACTACTATTTATATTGTGATAAGGATTTTGTTTCTGTTTCATGTCCTATTCCAGAACTCTCCCAAACAAACACATGGAGAAGATTGTGGAAACCATTGCCAAGTTCAACATCTCAGCTCTGCTTGTAATTGGAGGGTTTGAGGTAGAGAATAAGACGCAACCCTTCAAAGAACCAGAGCTGAATTACTTCTATATCAATTTACAGTGTCAATGTTACATCAAAGTGGTTTTCAATCTACCTCTTGGTGACTTTCAAAGGGGTACGAAGGTGTACTGCAGCTGTTTGAAGCCCGGAGTCGCTACGATGAGCTCTGCATCCCCATGTGTGTAATCCCTGCTACCATCAGCAACAACGTCCCTGGAACTGACTTCAGCCTGGGAGCAGACACAGCTGTCAATGCTGCCATGGAGGTAATGCTGCGCAGATGGCAAATTAACTGTGCGACTTTGATGTTTCAGGATTAACATGAATAAAGTCTGAACCGAGCCAGAAAACATCACATCTCACATAAGCTGTCGTACTACTAAGATACACTTTGAACTCTTTAGTCTTAATCAAAACATGGGATACAGTGAGCATTTAGAGCCTTAGTTTTCATCTTTAAACGTTGAGAGGAAGTAGATAGAGACAGGCAGCACTCTAGTTCACCCCTGTGCTTTTGTGTTAAGCACCACACCTGGAAGAAGCACATAAACAACACACACTACAGTATAGATGACGGTTAATTAGGATTAAGTTAAAGTTGACCCACTCTCCACCTCTAGACCTGCACTTTTGGCTGTGTCTTCAATTACCACTGTCTCTTTTCACCGTGCCATTTCGATTTCTTCTTCAGGGTTGCGACACAATCAAGCAGTCTGCCACAGGGACCAAGAGACGAGTGTTTGTGGTGGAGACTATGGGTGGGTTCTGTGGCTATCTGGCAACCAGCACTGGTATAGCTGTGGGTGCTGACGCAGCCTATATCTTTGAAGACCCCTTCAACATCCACGACCTGAAGGTATGACCGCAAAACAAACCTCTGCTGGTTTTTTTTCCCTCTGTCTGTTAATGTTCACAGTTTTCTGTCTCTTTATTTATTTTTGTATGTGGCCTTTGACAGACCAATGTCGAGCATTTGACTGAAAAGATGAAGAAGGACATCCAGCGGGGTCTTGTACTGAGGTACATAACCCCCAATCAGCTCCATACATTCAAACATCCATACAGTGACTTTTGTCTATGTTGCATCAACGTTTTTGCTGCCACCATGCTGTCTATTGTAAGGGTGCTAAATGGTGTCTCAGTATGCACATATATTTACATTTTAATACATTTACAGCCAAGCTGGTGGCTCTGTGAGGCTGTACCTAGACAAAGGGTTTTGAGCTAAATGCTAACGTCAGCATGCTAACATCACAGTGACAGTGCTAACAGCTGATATTTAGCAGGTTGATATTTGCTACAAACGACCTACTTCTTAGGCTGATGGGAATGTTTTTAGTAGTTTGCACTGTATGTTAAGGCTGAGGGTCACCAAAGTTAATGGGGTTTATCAACTGGGAAACACTATTGTTTGTGCAAAATTACATGAAAATCTTCACTATTTGATTTCATCTTCACATCTTCGAAAGGACACACTGTACAGTGTATTTAGAACGTATTACCTTGTACCAATGAAAGGCTGAAGCAGAGAAACATTGTCAGATTTAGTTTTTCCCTTGTTGATATTCTGTCAAAACAGGAATGAAAAATGCCATGAAAACTACACTACAGATTTTATCCATAAGCTGTATTCATCAGAGGGGAAGGGCATCTTCGACTGCAGAGTCAATGTGTTGGGACACCTTCAGCAGGTATGGAGCCACCATGCAAGATCCATGGACTATCAGTTACAGTGACACTCATATACTGTGAAGCATCTTGCATCATATTTGTATTTAGTTGTGTGTTTGTCCTCTAGGGAGGGGCACCTTCTCCCTTTGACAGAAATTTTGGCACTAAGTTGGGCGTGAGGGCCATCCAGTGGATTTCGGAGAGACTGACCGAAAACTTCCGACAAGGTAGAGTTACTGTATGAAGCCGTAGTTGACATAACTAAATTGCTCGGAAACCCATCGTCAAACCACAGAAACATTATGATTATGCCGCCTTTTTGCCACCAGAACGCGTGTTCGCCAACTCACCAGACACAGCATGTGTGCTCGGCCTCAACAGGAAGGTCATCTCATTCAGCCCGGTCACTGAACTCAAGGCTGTGACTGATTTTGAGTAAGTAAAGTCAAATTTTGTCAAATAACAAGTGTCCATTATTAATCACTCTTAATGTGTGAATTATGCCCGTTTGTTAGGCACCGGATGCCCAAGGTCCAGTGGTGGCTTAAACTTCGACCGATGCTAAAAATGTTGGCTAAGTATCAAACCAGCTTCTGCGAATACGTCCCAGGAGAGATTGAACATGTGACTCGACGCTCCATCAGTATCGACTCTGGTTTCTAGGCTCTCTTGAACAGTATATTCTCTGCACTTTTTAACCCTTATCTGTCCATCCTTTGTTCCTACAGACTACATACTTTAAGAATGGGTTTCACTCTGCTGCTATGCATGTATACAGGACTGGAATTTTAAAGTCAGCCTTGATGTCAGTGTCGTAGTAGCTACATTATATTTAAGAATGTAACAATATAGTTCAAGCAGTCATTTATTGAATGATGCATTCAATACATCAGGTTTTGCTATTCCTTGTGTCAAGTGAGCCTTTGTATAGTCGTATCACTGCCATAAAAAGGTAACCAGGTGTGCCCTGAAGCTAAAACCTAATTCATTTACTACTGGATACAGTATATAAAGCAGATTGTATGTGTTGTGATATGGTTTACTTCCAAAATCATATGCAAGAGAAATATGAACTTCTCTAAGACAAATACTCAGCCAGAAATAATCTGATCATGAACCTTAAGTAAAAAGTGTGTATATGTATGTTGTAACATTTCAGTAGCTAAGAGCAACTAAAGTTGTTGAGCCCCTCTATGATTTGCACAATAATTAAAGTTTAAGTGCTCCAGTGGTTGGTTGGAAATACTCGTCTGATACAGTCACTTAATGTCAAAGTGTGACTCATGGGACCAGTGAGATGTTATTTTCCTTTTATTAATACGCTGCATTGGACTGAAACATCACTCCTGTCATTAACTAATGCAAACTGAACAGCAAATCAGAAAATATCAATACAGTGCTTATTACACTGTGTAATAAACTTCACAACTACTGCACTTGGACGAGAGAAATCAGTAAAGAAAAATGAACACATGTTGTGTGTTATTTGGATAATCATGCCGTACCTTCAATAAAATGTTTTAGAAAGATGCTCATTGTATTCTGAATAACTATTGACTTAAGATATTAAGTTAAACAGGTGAAAAAATTGTTTTGCAAAAGTCCTACATGTTGTTTTATAATGGCGTTAAACTATGAACTCTTGCCTAAGATATTTGTCATTAACCCACTACATGGGAACAACACTGATGAAAATATGTAATGAACTATTTAAGATTTTTTTTTCTTCTAACTCTCAAAAGTTGAATGAAAATGGGAAATCATTCCCAGAGTTGTCTCTGTCAGTGGTCTGAGGGCTCTCGGAGGTGAAGGCAAACTGGAAATCTTCACTTTGCTCTGGTTGGCAAAACAGGAACTCAGGGCCTGCAATATCATACACATAATGTGATTGAAAGCAGGTAACAAATGTCACAAAAACAGATCTGACTTGATACTTACAGCTTGAAGACTTTGATTCTGTGGTTTTCTGCAAAGAGATGAACATAGTTTGGTATTTTTATTGTAGTAACACTGTATGTGATAGAGGTGTAGAGCAGTTCGGTAAAAATGCACTACCTTCTCGTTGAAAAAAGAGCCGGTGAAAGCAAAAGATGAGTCCTGTGAAGAAACTTGGAGGTAATTCCAAAACCAAGAAACTGTGATTTCTGTCAAATCACATATTCCACATAATACTCAAGATTCCTTTAGCTCACATCTCACCTCATCCTGTGTTGAGCCCACGTCAAATCTAAATCCAGAGAAGCCCGGGGTGCTGGGATCAGAGTTCAGAGAGAACAGGAAAGCTGGAGATTTGGAGGTCCCTTGATGTGGGGAGCCGCCAGGACTGAAGCTGAAACGGCAACGTGAAAACACAGTTCTCAGAAGCTGTTTTGACAGTGATTCAAAGTGTTGGCCAACTCAAACAAGACCTTACTTAAACGGCAACACTGGGGTTGATGGCACAGCTTTCACTGTTGCTGGGGAAGACTGAGGATTAGTTTCTTGCAGTGACGACTGAGGAAAAGCAGCCAGTCCCTCTGTGTCCTCTTTGCCTGGTGCCTGCTCGTCTTCTACAGCTTCTCTTTCTTCCATCTCTTCCTGCTCCACTGCTTCCTCTATGACTGATATATTGGATTGCTGTTCCTATACAGGAAACACCTTTAGTGTGAGAGCATTTACAGGAGAAGCCTCTGAAACTGCATTCACAGCGTAGATCATCATGGGATTGTGTCACTATTTGAAACAATCTGATAAACAGATTTTTCAGATTCGTAAATTAGCATGTGGAAAACTCCACTGCATCTCTTTACAGACACACTGTCATTTTACTTACTTTGCTAAAAAAAGAAGCTCTCATTGAAGACTGCTGAATAACCTGAGATTATTTCTGTAGAGAGATGTTGCTGCTGAGTTTTGCAGATATAACAAACTGAAGAGCCCTGCAGTGATTAGTATTTTAGTTCCATAAAGTTTGGGGCCTTGTGAGAAACAAATATAAAAAAAAGTATAGAGCTCAAATCCAATTCAGCAGAGGCTGAAACATCCTGACTTTTAGTCTCTAGTATGGGTTTCATTCAAGCCTCCCTGCCTGGTAAGTGTCCAGGTCTTTCAGAGGGGTAAGAGGGAAAGGTTTTTGGTAAATTAGGAAAAATGTCCACTTTAAGGTCAGTCTTGGTACGGTAGACAAACATTACCAAGACCTGGTCCTCTGGTACAGTTTCCTGGTCCTGCTCTTCAGTGTGCATCACATCCTGCCATATTCGTTCTGAGGAAATAAGTATTCTGCTGATGCCCTTTGATGTAAAATAAACATCCAAACATGACAAAATACACTGCCGATGTGTGTAAAGTGCTGGCGTTAACTGAGATACTGTCCATATCTGACTTTCCTCTTCTTACCATCCAGCTGTTGACATGACCACAGCCTATTGCTGCCTTCTTCTGGGAGAAGGCTGCAGGTTGCATCCTGGCCCTCGTTTTCCTCACAAATATCTTCAGCATTTGCCACTGCAGAAGATGCATGAGCATTCTGCGCAATCTGTTCAGACTTATCAAAGTGGTTAAAACAGCACCAACTTCAACTTTTACATTTCATATATGCTAGACTTTCATCAGCTTTTACACTTCCATTGGTACTGACTGATGCATCAGAGTACCTTTGTCTGGTTGAGATGAGGAGAGGAAATGTCAAAAGAAGAACTGCTCTCCTCAACTGTATGAGGATCTAATAGTTTCTCTGGTTCTGCTATGGACTGCTGGCAAGAAACTCTAGGAAGAAGAGTGGACTCAATCAGAGAAAGGTGAGCTATGCTGGAGGCTATGGTTCATAATTTTTTGTTATCTATAAGATTCACTGACAGGTACCTGGCTGGTAGTTTCTCAGTGGAAGACAAATTGACTGTTGGTCCTGGTCAGACAGAGATTAAATTAACGGTATGAAGAGCTGTAAATATTTCAGCTCTACCAGAGCAAGTTGTGATGATGTAAAAAGTTTATTACCAGTGAAACACTCCAGCTCCTTCTGTTTCATGGCTATTTGAGCATCACAAGCCTTGATCCTAGACTCAATCTCCTCTTTTTCAGCCTGCAGCGTGAGGAGCTTTTGAGCAGGAGGATTCTGGCAGTAATACCCTTTATGGGTCTGGAATATCTTCCTGTAGCTAGCGATTCTCTCTTCATAGACTTCCCTGGTTACAAAAGAGGAGAAAAAATCAACTGTGCTTATTTGGAAATGTATGAAACACAATTAGCCACAGTTAACTGAACCCACATGTCATGGCTGTAGCTGGCTTTTCTGCTCTCCAGTTCTTCTTTCAGTGTCTGCTCATACTGATGAAGCAGGCTGTTAGTCGCCTTCATGCTAAAGTTAGATGGAAGACAAGCATTAATATCTGAATATCCATATTACAATCCACTTCTTATGTTAAGTTATATGTAAAATGTGATTCATTGTGGCGTGGCCCCTGTCTAACCTGGTCATCATACCTTTTAGCACTTGCTTTGTTATGCATCATGGTGCTCTGCTTCAGCCTGATTTCTTCTTCAAGTTTCTTAGTGTTTCTGTGGATTGTTTCAATGTAAGACCTCCTCTCAGCAATGTCAGCTCTGTAAACTGTTGACACAAACGTGAACACTTGATGGACACCATTTCACTTAAAAATCTATGGTAAACTACTTGTTTGATAGCCTGTCCTTCATACCTGACTATCAAGCTAACTGTTAGACATACCTTTAATTTGTTGGCTGATTTCATTCTTCTTTTGAGAAAGCTCCCGAGTCTGAAGAGCTACAAAATACAAACAACAGCTATCTTATCTGAAAAGAACTATTAGCTATTATATATTATTAGTAGTATAAGTATGATTGTCGCCTCACCTGATTTATCTTAAGCTAGGTTAGTTAGCTAAGACCAATCTAGCTAGTTAGCTAGCTAGTTACTGACATACGTAATTAGGTAAAACTCTACATTGTAAGCCAAGCAAACATCGAATGACAGCAAAACTACAACTAAAAACCTACAATAAACTCAATAATTGAACTCACCAAACTGCAAGAGGAGGCTGTCGATATTATTAAATGCGTATTGGTCGTTCATTCTTACACCAGCCTAATGTCAACGACTTCAGCCGATTCAACCATCAAGCACACAGGCTGCCACCGTCATCAACGGTTCAGACATAACGAGACACACACTCACCCTTTCAGCATAAAAGAGCGGTATTCATTTTGGTCAACTCTTTTTTGCTCGGAACGACAAGGTATGGTTGTTGTAACCCATTATTTTAATGAAGACAGCCACAATAAGGGCTAACTTTTAAATGTCACTCGGATGCACTGTTTGGGAAGCCTGATATATTTCAGGCAAACTGATATTAGCATAGTTAGCGTTGTACATTTAGCTAATGTTTCTATCTTAAAATCTATTACCGGTAGTTAGCTTGATATGCTAATCACAGCAGGTGATATGATCATAGTAAATGTAACCGTGACTCTATTAACATATTCAACCAACATTTTATTAATGTATTTCTTTATTCATTTGTGTAACCATATGCAAAACATATGGACCATAGAAATAGTGACACGTGGAACATTTTATGGCTGTAAAATAGTCATATATTCAGCTGAGGGAGAGCATGCTCATGCTTTAAAAAGTTAAACACGCCATTACATGATTTTTCTAGTTTATTCTGACGTATGTATTTAATTTGTTGGTGACATGTTAGTTATTCATTCCCGTGTTCCCATTCTGACAGATGTGCTTTTAATGGACATTGGTGGATCGTTTGTTCCATGTTCACATGACTGCAGTTGGGCTCATTGGAGGCTCAGGATTGGTGTGACAGAGGTTAGAGGGGCGGGTTTTGTGCTATTCTAGAAATCATCTTGCGTAGCGCATCTGTATCGGCAAAAAACACAACGCTGTGATGTGCGGGCCCAGCCAAATTCAGTGATTTATCCTCACAAGGTACAATTTATCTACCTGGTGCTCGTGCAGCCTCTTCAAGGTAAGACTGAATTCCAGTTGCAACTCTAGTTAGAGAACATGTTGTTCGCCGGCTGGCGTCTGCAGACAAAAGAGCGGACATGGGTGGGATTTCAATGGGAGGGGATCAGCTGTGTGAAGAATGGGTTGCATTGTTGATCGCACCCCCTCTTATCAAATCATGCGTTCTCTTGTAAAATATCTACAATCGCTCTAGGAATGGTGCAGTTTTTCTGTCATTATGTCTGCAAAATGGAAAGGATGGTGTGACTAAACTGAGCTCGCAGCATATCAGCTGAGAGCACCGTGCGCTGTCATGCAAGAGAGGCAGCCCCCCCTTTCCGAGCAAATCTATTACGCTTTGTTTGTGATCTATCTTGAACGATTCTGTGTCTGTATGTTCCTAACGCCTAACGCCATCAGATCTATAATAATGTGACACTGGGAAGATTTTTATCAGTCGTTGTTCTAGAAAAAGCGACTGTGATGAATCTAGGCCAGGATCACTCTACATAGAGGATTAAATTATAGTGACTAAAAAAAAAGCTAACCTGCTACTTAATGGCCCTCTCCCTCTGCTTTCCTGTGTGTGTGTGTGTGCGTGCGTGTGTGTTTGTTTATCACTTTCCCTTAGATTTAAAACACTAAACACAGTGGGTGGACATGGTTCGTGCTGCTCAGGACTTCACTATTAGTCTCCATTTATAACCCATCAAAACATCAAAGAGTTCTGTGGATCAGCTGAGAGCATGGCACAGGTTGAGGAGCAACAAACTGAAGGAGAGGGCAGTCCCCAGATGATCTCCTTAAGATCAGACATATCAGGGAACCATGTGGACGATGGAGAAGTGGGGCCCTCCATACGGAGGAAGAGGAGGAAGAAGAAAGACCCACGTCCAGAGTCCATTATTGTCTACCGATCTGAAATGGACAGGGTTCCTGGAGAGGACCAAGGCGGTGAGGAGGGAGCAGAGAGGAGCACAGAGGAGGGAGCCAAATTCCTCTGCACACCTACAGGCGAAGGTGAGACAAGTGTCAGATTCTCTTAAAATCATGAAGCCACCTGCCAGTTATGATTACTGAAGGATAGACTGTCGCAGTTTAGCAGGTCAGTCATGTGTTTGATACGCACCATGCAATTTACACCATGCAAACTGACTACAAATGAACCAAGCTAAAGTAGGATTTGAGGTTTAGTCATCAGAATGGGACCATGCAAATGATGCAATACCACATTTTCATAAAAAAAAAAAAAAATCAAATAGGGATTTGACATCAAGGCTTGCTTTTTCTTTATGACCCCCAAACAAGAATAGGTGTAAGGAAGAGAGCCTTATTTTCTGTTGTTTGTCACAAATGTAAGAGTCTAATCTCATGTCACCTCTTAACAGGAGGAGGTTGGAGCCTTCCTCCAGACAGCCGCTACGTGACCCTGACTGGCACCATCACCCGAGGAAAAAAGAAGGGTCAGGTGGTGGACATTCATCTCACTTTGACAGAGAAGGAACTCAGGGATCTGGCCAAGTCAAGGGAACGTCTTGACGCAGAGTGCGAGGCAAGGGAAGGCTCTAAACGCACCTGCAGCTTAGGTGTGTGCCAGGGGCCACATGTCGTCCTGTGGAGCGTCTCCTGTGCCCCTGTGGTTTTCCTGCTCTCCTTCATCACCTCCTTCTACTATGGCACTCTCACCTGGTACAACGTCTTCCTGGTGTACAATGAGGAGCGGACGTTTTGGCACAAGATTACAATATGCCCCTTCCTTATCATCTTCTACCCCATGCTCATCATGCCCATGGCACTGTCTCTGGCTCTGTACTCGGCTGTGGTGCAGGTGTCCTGGGCCTTCAGCGAGTGGTGGCAGGTTGTGAGAGACCTGGAGAAAGGCTTCTGTGGCTGGGCCTGTGGGAAGCTGGGGCTGGAGGACTGCTCACCCTATAGCATCGTAGAGCTGCTTGACTCTGATACTGTTTCTGGCACTCTGCAGAGCAAGGCCCCCAGTGAACTCGCCCAGACATCATCAGTGTGAAGTGGGGTGTGCCAGAGAGTGCAAGTCAGTCACAAGAAAGTATATGAAAGCTAGTTCACAATTCTTTTCTGTTCATGACAATTTATTAAACACTGCCCGGATTGTGCTGAAATGCTCAACTACTGTTTCAAATTTTGTAAAGCATTATTGGATCTCTATGAATGATTTCCCTGAGCATGTTAGTCATTTTTTACTTTTAGGTTCTAAGAGATATTCTCAAATCACTGAATCCTACTCAAAGACCTTTTGATACATGTAGGTCTCTGTGCCTCCTGTAGTAAAGTTTAGATAAACTGGTTGTGGACACTGTCTCACTTCAACTGTAAATATCTGTAATTAAAATGTATGTGATCACTGTGCTGTGCACTGACATCAGAAACAGTGTTCATTTCAAAGGCAATGCTGTCCTGTCTGTGGCAAGACATGTGACGCTATATTTGAAGTAAGACTGGATAGTGGATACAGAGTGTAACATAGATTTTATATTGTGTAACGGTGTCAAGTGTTCACATTTGTGTCAAGAGTTGCATTACTGAGAGGAGGTCTTACATTGAAACAATCCACAGGATATGAGCACAGTACTGACAAATATGTATCACCTTAAGAATGGCAATGTCTGGTGAAGGAGTTCTGAGGGCTAATGAGGGAACATGTCTCCAGTGCAGCAGTGCGGCTCATTGATGTTAAAAGTTTGTGCTAATTTTTGCCCCAGGGCCCCTACGCAGGTTAAACCAGCCATGATTTACAGCCATAATCAGCACAAGCTGACAGATCAGACATGCCTTTGGTGAATTTGTTTTTTCCAGTCATTTTTTTATATGATTAAGGCACCACCAACACAGATGTTTGTGACCTTAAACTGCTTGTGTTGTCTTCACAGTTGTGGTCCATACAAGAGTAAAATGAAGTCTTCTGTAATTCTTCACCTAAGAATACCTGCTAAATGTCCATACAGTCATTTTTTTTTTGTTGTTGAATTAATTTATTTTGAATATTTAAGTCTAGTACACTTCCTGAAAATGTAGTTGCTAGGTGTTTTATACTCTGGCACTTTGAGGTAAACGTGTTGCAAACAGACTGACTGAAAAGAAGAGTGGATGGGGTTTAAGTGATCATATGGTTTACATATGTGGTGATTGAGGTGTTTATGAATAGACCTGGCTGGGTGAAGTAATTCAATTTTCATTTCATACAGGTAAGGTGCAGCATTAATGAACTGGGACTGTATGCCACATTACATGTTGTGAAACTACAAAATTCAAAGTAAAGAATTACACAAATGAAATGAAGTGTTATGTCATTACATCGCCACTGTGCTAATTTTATCAACTGAGGAAGAGAAAACAGCATCTTGTTTCAATGCACAGCAAGTCACTGTTTTTTGCATGGTTTCTTATGTCTCAGGAAAATAAGTCAGCATGGTAGATGCACATGGCTCTCTGGGGTTTGGGTGCTTTGAGATTTGATTATTGGCAACCCATTGGGGTGCTTAGTGAAGGAAATCCATATGACCCAGACACAGACACTGTACAATAGATAAAAGCACTCAGGGCCAACACATCCTGTTAACCAAAGTGTACTGGCTTTACTGTCTGTTTTGTGAAAACAATTTAAGGTTAAAACACAGAACAGAGTCTTTGGGTCAAAACTGCACAAATGAACCAGGGCGATACATACAGTATGGTCAGTTTTTTTTGGGAGGGTTTTATTTATTTTCTCTAAAGATTTTATTCCTAGCAGTGTGGAGAGCATCTAGACCTTTATTTAGGGAAATAAAATATATTAAAACAAACGTATACAATCAACAGAATACTAAAAATCAAAACATTTTACAATATGATGGAGTGAGTCAGGGTTTCTTTGGGGTGACTGAGTAGTTTGTGTTGTTGTTTGTTTATATATTTATCCATTCATTGTTATTACTCTTATTTATTTATTGTTAGGTATTCATTCGTTCGTTTTGTTGACTGTATTTCTATTTATTTATTTTGATGTATTTATTTAGCATTATTTTTATATGACCATAATACACCACACTCAGCCGTCATTTCACTCACAACGTATTGGGCCATGTGAACGCTGGGGGACGTTTGACCTACATCTGACTATTGCATTTCATTGCACGGACTCGTCTCAAGCTCAAGAAACAACGCGAATGACATTATCACAGATTAATATTGGTCCACTTTGTTCGTTTAACGGCTATATCGAAACATACGGTGAGCAACCAAAAATAATAAATCGTTAAAGAGAACTGCGGAACAATTGTCACTACTTCCTGATGCTCGCAGTTTCTTTCCGGAGCCATAACAGAGTGACACGCAGTTACTGGAAGAGGGAAAAAAGAAGATGGCAGGCGCTAAGGTAAGTTACTTTCTCTTACATTTCGTAAATAAATTACTTATTCTTGTGTACAGCTTTGTTAGGTAGCGTTCGTTGTTTAAAGGGGCGATAGAAACAAATTCCAAACGTCAGAAACAAATTGTTCTCTTTCATTGAGTTTCAGACGTCAAACGTTAGCGGCATGTTGAGACATGTTTGTACTGAAGCAAACGCCATCACGCCCCCAGTGACTGTGTTCAAAGCTCAGTCTGCACTGGTTTTCACAGCATGAGAGCAACTCAAATAATGCGCTTGAAAAATCAAAAAGCTGTCTTGTCCGTGATTGTGCTCAACATAACTCTTAATGTGGTCATGAAAACAAGTCGCCTTGACTTAAACCTGAAGTGTAATGTTTGTTGTTTGTAGTCAGCGTTGGTGTTGTGCATGGATGTTGGATTCTCCATGTCCAATTCCGCCCCGGGTGAAGAGCCTCACTTTGAACTTGCCAAAAAAGTCATCCAGAAGTTTGTCCAGCGCCAGGTAATACATTTACAAAACAAGAAGCAAACCAACTCAACCTGGGGATCTGCACTGAAACCGCCTTTTGTCTTTTGACAGGTGTTTGCAGAGACCAAGGATGAACTAGCTTTAGTTCTGTTCGGCACCGACTCCACCAAGAACCAGTTGGACCAGGATGGCCAGTACCAGAACATCACTGTGCATCGTCACCTTATGATACCTGATTTTGAGCTTCTGGAGGAAATAGAGAATCAGATCCATCCAGAGAGTCAGCAGGCTGATTGTATCCTTTTGCTTGATATATTTTTTAAATCAGGTAACTTTTCAGGTATATAATATTAAACTTTCTTTATATTATATTTTTCTTAGCAATGTTACAAAGTGCTTTACTGCAGATAAAAATAAAACCAGATAAGTCAGATAAAACAAGAAGAAGGCAGAGGACAGAGCAAGTAAAGACGGTAAAATGAAATTAATAATAATCAAATAAATAGGAATAGAAACCGTATAAATATAACATGCATGAAACATTTCCAAAAGAAGAGTTTTAAGAAGAGATCCAGAGACTTGGTGTGTGAGTTCAGTAGGTGGAAAGGTCCATAGTGTGCATGCCCTAACAATAAAAACCTGATCACCCTCAGTCCCAAACCGTGACCTGGAAGTAATCCGCAGATCTGAATGGTCAAGAGGGCACATACCAGGTTAATAAATCAGAAATGTATTTAGGAGCAAGGCTGACACATTTCGCAAAATGCTCTATCAGTTTTAGGTTGACTGGTTTATGGGGTAATTGAATAATTATTTCAACACTAATAGCTATAATTTAGTGACTCGTGAGATAAGAGCCACTTAAATAATCTATGTGATCTATTGTGTTGGTATTACTTGTATAAAGTGTTGATTGTACAGAAGATGTGTGAGAATCTGTTTGCTCCCTAATTCCTGTTGAACAGGGATGGATGCTCTCGTTGTCTGCATGGATCTCCTTCAGTCAGAAACAAAGTAAGAAGCTGCTTGTATCTCATATATAATTCTCGCTGTTCACAGCAAAAACAAACGTCCTCGCGGTTAAGTTTGCTGGTGGGATTATTGGCTTTTCGACGGTGTGACACTGTGTTTGTTTATTGTTTTTGTTTTCAGGGGGAAGAAGTGTGGTCGTCTCAACATTGTCCTCCTTACTGACCTCAACTCTCAGGCCAGCCCAGAGCACCTTGACGTTATTGTTGAAAACATGAAACAAGCTGGCATCACCTTGCAGTTTTTGTAAGGTTCAGACACATTCACCACTTGTGATTTTAAAGCAAATATAATCAGTAAAAATTGCTTGGCCGTGACGCTCAAAGATTTTTTTGCATCAGTCACATCAGTTAAATGGGTCTCTTTGCCAAGTTCACTGTGTGTAGTTTCATGGCATTTACTCACCTATGTATCCGTCCTTCCTCATGCATTTTCAGTTTGCCTTTCCCTGCGGAGGACAATGAAGAGGGTGGAGGAGATGCGGACAGGAGAGGCCCTGGTCACCCGGGCATGGGCAAAGGTCTATCCAGGGAACAGAAGGATGGCCTGGACCTAGTGAAACACGTCATGCTGAGCCTGGATGAGGAGGACGGCCTGGATGAAATTTACACCTTCAGGTCAGAGGACTGTTATTAAACACTGGATATTTTTCATGTCACACTTCTTTCTTCTTCATCTTTTTCTCTCTGAATCGAATGGTTCTTTTCATATTTAAAAATAATTAATGCTCTTACTTGATGATGTCGTATGACTTGGCTTTCCATGTGCTTCACTCATGCTGCAGGAATGCAATTGAGCAGCTGTGCATGTTCAAGCGAATCGAGAGGAGACCCACGGCCTGGCCCTGTCAGCTGACCATCGGCAGTTGTCTGTCCATCCGTATTGTTGGCTACAAAGCAGTAAGTTTACTTTGAGGTACACTGGATGAATATATATACTACATGCTCATTACATACATTTCTCTCATGTCTGACAAATTTTATCGTGTCACTCTGGCGTTACTACTGTGAAGTCTGGCTGCTTGTTTGTGTTCTTCACTCTGGTCAATTAGTGACCCCTTGTGGTAAAAAATAATTCCACACATTTGTTACTGCTGACAGTGTTTTGTGATGTTTTATTTGTTTACTTAGAATAAAATAACAAAAAATCAGTATTTGATTATTATATCTTACATACCAGTATGTGTCTTTTAACTTACAGTTATATGACATTAGTAGTGTTGTACTTTTACTGGTTTCACTTGGCTTTTGTGCCATGTAAATACACAGATGACAGCTCCTCAGCAATAGCCAGTGAGGCCAAAGGCTTTCTCATCCACAAATGCTACTTACCATGTGTTCCAGGTGACAGAAGAGAAACTGAAGAAAACGTGGATGACAATTGACGCTCAAACCAACAAGAGAGAGGACGTGAAAACAGAAACTGTCTACTGTCTGAATGATGACAATGAGACAGAGGTGCAGAAGGACGATATCATCCAAGGTAGGAAAGTTCTTCTGAACTCAGATTTATTAATGTTGTTGGACTTATGAATAAAACACTTATTTTTTGCTCACAGGTTTTCGTTATGGAAGCGATATTGTTCCATTCTCCAAAGTAGATCAAGAGCAGATGAAATACAAGCACGATGGGAAGTGCTTTGCTGTTCTGGGCTTCACCAAACAGAACATGGTATTCACTGTCAAAGTATTCAAGCTAAACAAACCTCAGATAATGTAAACATAAAACTTTTAGACTGAGCTGCTTAATTTATTCACTGACGTTCTTTTAACCGCCTGCCTGCAGGTACGTCGCCATCAGTTCATGGGGAGCCAAGTCATCAAGATGTTTTCTGCCAAGGATGATGAGGTGGGAATGGAGAGAGCTGCTATATTGCCCCTGACTACATGTTGATACTGACCTGTTTCTGTTTTTGACTGTTCTGTCTGAGCAGCATGCAGGAGTTGCACTGTCCGCCCTCATCCGAGCGCTGCATGAGCTCCAAATGGTGGCCATCGTACGTTACGCCTATGACCGGCGCTGCAACCCTCAAGTAGGAGCAGCTTTCCCGTGCATCAAACAGGACTATGAGGTGAGATCAGACTCCTGAACACACTGTTTTAAAGTATTTTTACTGAATCTGCAACAAATAGCACAGAGCTAAGTGTCTATTTCTCACCCTCTATAGTGTCTCATGTACGTCCAGCTGCCCTTCATGGAAGACCTCAGACAGTTTACATTTCCATCTCTTGAAAACAACAAAAAGTTCACTCCATCAGGTACTGTGTCTGCATCTCAAGCTTATTCCAAGTTTTGATGCAAGTTATTTTTAGACCTAAAACACCTCAAAGAACAGATTTTTTAACCAACTCGCAAGCTCGCACATTCATGTTAAAGTGACTGCAGATTCTCCACAAGAGGTCTGCTCATTATCACAGCAGCAGCTACAGTATTAGAGCTGCAGGTGTAAACACTGTTGCCACCTTCAAGTGGGGAAAGTAAAATCTGGTGATATTTTGACACAGTTTCAGCAGGTTCCATGCACGCAGTTAGTGTGGATGATGTATTTGGTGTGTGTACTAACAGCCACTGTTTGTATTTAAAGAGAAAAATAAGTTTGAGGACTTCAGTGAGAGATGGAGGAATGGACTTTTATGTGTTTTGTGATTCCTCCAGACACCCAGCTGTCTGCTGTGGACTCTCTTATTGACTCCATGATGTTGGTAGAGGACGATGATAATGCTGGACAAAAGGACATGTTCAAGGTCCACCACCTTCCCAATCCTGCCTTCCAGAGGCACTTCCAGGTACTGCAGTCCAGTTTGTATTTAAGAGATACAGCACTCATGTTATTTATTCTGACCTGAGGCAGACTAGAGTGTAATTTTCACCTCTGGAGATCACTGTCGATGTTCGACCAGGGTTTATTTCTCAACCCAACCTTTCTTTCAGTGTCTGCACCATCGGGCAGTAAGCCCCGGCACCCCCCTTCCCCCCATGGAGCCATGGCTGAAGGCTGCTCTTGAGTGCCCTGATGTCATTAGCAACCGCTGCCAGGCTCCACTAGAGGAGGTGAAGAGCAAGTTTCCTCTCACAGAAGTGGAGAAGAAAAAGAAACTGAAGACGAGTGCACAGATTTTTGGCAAAGAGTAAGTTAGATTCAGTGTTCTCGTGGGTCTTTGAACGTTACAGACAGGGCTGTCAGTCACGAAGTAAAGAGTTATTTGTGTTCATGCAGAAGTTTGTATGAAAGGATTTGGAATGTATATTATTATTATTTTTTACAGTTTATAGTGTATGTTTGTGTGTGCAGAGGTTTTACTGATTATATGTTAGTAATTGTTTTCAGTCTTCTAACTGACCACCTTTTGCCATTGACAGCGCTGAGGAGCCAGATGCCAAGAAGGCAAAAGGAGATGAAGAAGAGGAGGATTATAACCTGGCTGACATTGCTGAAGGCTCTGTTACTTCGGTGAGAATTAGGGGACCTGGATGGTGTAATAATCCCAGAGAGATATCCACTTTCTATAAAAATCAGCTATTCCAAATAAAGTACTTCACCACTTGTTTGAACAGGCATACTTTAAGATTCCATTTCACTTTTTTTTTTTAAACACTTAACCAGGTGGGAAGCGTGGATCCAGCCCGAGACTTCCGCACTCTGATCAAGCTGAAGAGTCTTCCATTCGGAGAGGGTGAGGTCCAGTTTTTTTGGTCTTTTTTTTCCTGACGAGCTGGCCTGATAAACATTCCGCCAGGTCGTCTTATAAACCATCATCACTCATGTTCAGCCCTGGTAATTGTGTTTATCTCTTTGTTTGGATGCGGTGACCCCCGTGTCCTTTCCAGTCTGTCAGCAGCTGACTCACAGGATTGAGCAGTTGCTTAGCAACAAGACGACACACTACTACATGAAAAGCATCACCTGTATCCAGGCTTTTAGAGAGCAGTCTGTTAAGGTAAATAAACATCCACTATCTTCCATTTGGGAAATGCATGACGATGTGGGGGTTTCTTTCTCAATCTTAAGATATCAGAACACATACTTCTGGCTTTACTGTGGAGATTATGAGTCAACTGTTTTATTTCTCAAGATTGGAACCGAGGCCAGTTCTCATGTGAGCATGTAGATGTGAGCTTTTAGAAGACTCATAAATGGATTTTGAATGTGCCTTATCTTTCATTTTCCAGCTGGGGAATGCTGATCTGTACAATAGCTACCTACAGTCGTTGAAAAGAAGCATTCCAAACAGACGGCTGGAGGTTTTCTGGGACCTGCTTGTTCAAGGTATGTTAAGCCGTATTACTCAGTGCTGCAGGATTTCTCTCACAACATTCCTCCCTTGAGATGAGATTACGTTTCCACATAACTGAGTGCAAAATATGTAAATAACACACCAATGGGAGCTGACTGATGCTTAATAATGTACTGTGGCCTGAATCACAAGTCTGTTTGTGTGCTTAATTCTTGCTGTTTGACAGATGCCATAACTCTGATCAGTAAGGACGAGGTTGAAGGAAGCACCGTATCCAAAAATGAAGCTAATCAGGTGACTTATTTTTTAAAAACCTGGTGGTTGTTTTAGCTCATCTTATCCTGCTTTTTACCTTTTATTGTTCTGATAATCTGCTTATATGTTATGCATTAATTGTGACGTATAAATATGGTCTATTGTTATTTTTATTAATGAAAACACCTGTGAGTTGTGATCTTGGGACTGTGCTCATACTGACCAAAATCTGTTTTGTCCTCAGTTCCTGGCTGCTGAGGAGCAGAAAGAGGAGGCGCCTGCACCACCAGCTGAAGATACTGGAGATGTTGATGACCTGGTATGCATTTCTGTAATTTTTTTTGTCCTGTAACTCCACTTTCCAGGTTTTAAATATTTAACTGATGTACCACAGACTTGTATTCAAGCCATTTCCTGATTATTTGTAGAATGTGCCTCATTGTGTGTGTGTGTGTGTGTGTGTGTCTGAGGATGTGCTTGGGCTATTGAGACCTTTAATATAAACTCCCTAGTCTCACATCTTATCCTTTTCCTGTGCAGCTGGACATGATGTAAGAAAGGAGGCAATGGGAGCGTCTGCAGTGGACATGCAGAGAAATGAGAAGAATGTAGTCATTCAGCCCAGCCAGTCCAAACCAATTCAGCCGTCCATTGTTCTGCCTCCCACTTGGAGACCCCTGAAACTTGTAACTGGTGATACTCAGTAACTGCACGCATACTCCACAGACCAAATGTTTGACTTAACTAATTTTACACCAGTACTGTATACAAGATTATGCTTTTCTATATAATTCACAAAAACTATTGCAAGTACTCTAGTCCTCTAGAAGACTTCAGATGTTTTGTTTGAAATGTCAGTGTTTTATTTTTGTGAATCTCTTGTTCTAATTCCATGGTAATTTTCAGTAATGCTGAATACAGTGAGTTCTTAAAATCTCACGATTTATTTGCACTAGAAACTCGTTGTGACTTCAGAGAAGACAGCATTGCAGTTTCCAGCAAACTGCAGGTTTATTATCTGAAATCAGTAAAGCTTAGTGGCGGAAAAAGAATGAGTGACTTGTACTTTTTGTGTAATAAAATATGGAAGATGAATATAGTTTTCCTGACAAATGTAGCACAATGCTGTGATGTCATTTGCAAGTTGCACAGTGCATAGTGGAATTCTGGTAAACCAGTATCTCATGTTTAAAATGTTAGATTAACAGCAGTAGCACGAGTATGATGTTCATGTCCATGTGTTGTCTCTTCAACATACCCACTGGATGAAACGGTCAAACAAACTGTATTGGGACAGACCAGAGGCGTCATTTACTTTAAAGATGGCGTCCTGGTCGCCCATGGCCAGCTTCGTTAGGACTTCTTGGTCAACGTCACTTCCTGTGGCTATCACTGTGGAGACGGCCTGTGCCCCGCGCATGGCACTGACCGCCTCCTCCAGGTTTTTGTTGTCAGTGACACCGTCTGTGATGAAAACAAATGAAACTTCTGCATTGCGTCTCGTCTGGCGAGCATTTCCTCTGCCCAAGACGTTGTCGATGGTGTGGATGATGGCAGGCCCCACGCTGGAAGAAGAATCCAGATAAGGTAAGCGAGCTATACCGTCAGCGATGACAGCGGGGTCGTGTGTGAGAGGGAAGGCCAAGTGGTTCTCGTTCTCCTTGCCGAACTCTATCAGTGCCAAGCGGGCTCGCATACGATCAGTCCTGCTCCGGGCCAGTCCCAGTCTGTCTGCCACCTTCTGCACAAATTCCCGGACGTGCCGGAAGTTGTTCAACCCGAGGCGCTCTGAACCATCTAGTAGAAATACCAAATCCACCGGCCGCTGGACACATGGCGCTACATCAGGTTCTGTGATGAAATAAAACAAATCACTCACTGAGCTGCACTCTTATGACATTAAACAAATAACCTATCCAGAAATAACACCAACCACTTTTACAGGGGAGATCAGGACATACAATCACCGGCTCTAGAAGAGAGATCAGATGGACACAGGTTAGACAAACGGTCTGAAGACCGAGTACTGTCATCGTCTGCTGTGTGTACTGGTACAGGCTTACCAGGACAGAGGACAGTCTCCATCGATTTTATGAAGTCGTCAGCCAACAGGTCAACGTAACGCTTCATCTCGTCGACACGTCCTTTGCCGCACGCTATCGACTTCAGGATTTCATCATCCTGTTTTTTTTTAAACATATCACCAACCCCAATGGCGTTCACCACCACGTTGTCATCGTAGCAAAGGTAATTGAGCAGATCCTCATCATCACGCGGGTCAAAGCGGCCGTCTGTGATCACCACCACAGATACTCGGGCTCGGGCTCTCTTGCTGTCCCGGATGAGGTTGTCATAAGCGAACTTTAGGGCTGAGGGTGTGAAGGTGCCCCCAGCGATCCACTGCAGGTTCTTCACTGCCGTTTTGAAGGCAGACATGGAGTTTATGTTCGGGTCATCGAGACGAATGGCCTCAAAGGTCCCGTTGTGACTGAATTGTACAACTCCGACCCTTGTTCCTAGAAGAGGCAGACATGTCAGGCAGTGCATTCCCAAATTTGTGAGATAAGCCTGGTGGTTCTCTAGTAATTATGGAAAAATTCCATGAAAAGACCAAAACCAAAAATGTATTACTTTATGAATTCCTTACCCTGTTGTTTCTTTTTTAGCAGATGTTGCTGTGTATTTGTTGGGGACTAATTTCAGTCACATATTAATACAGTCGGCGCTGTATAGTATTAATGCTGCATGTGGAACTGACTCAAAATGAACTACAGTCCATGTTTCTTTGTAATGAATGAACATGTCACAGTGCAGCAGTGTGACTCATGTATGCATATCTCAGTTTTTAGACAACAATGGAAGTCTATGGCACAGAGGAATAAACTCTCAGGTCTGGGCTACACAGGTTGTACTTCTCAGAAATTAACATAAAAGGCAAAGCATTTTGGATGTTTTGGCTTTGTGTTCACATCAGTTTGAATGTGATTGTCTTAACAGTATGAAGTTGGAATATTAACTGTTAACACTCGTAAGAAAATATGCAACACTGACAATCTGTACTGTCGTTACTGTAGTCAGTGTAAATGAGGACTGCACTGCGTAAATGGGGCCCTGTCCAAATATTTTTGGCTGTAACCGTATATTCAATGCTGGATTAAGTGATTCACTCATTGGAAATGGCTAAGCTTTTATGGCAACCTCTACGTCTTGTCACTTTAAACTGTGTCTGCAAAGGGATTTACAGGGACATCTGTGCTGCGTTTTTGCTCAGCTGTACCGGTGGGTGACGCAGGGTCGTCGGCCATTGATCCCAGCCTGTTGATGGTGTTAATGACAAAGTCCTTCTCCAGGGTAAAGTTTGTCAGCCCGACACTCTCTGAGCTATCAATTACAAACACAATGTCCATTGCTCCACAGCGCCTCTCACAGTCTGGGACAAAAGACAACAACAGGGTCAGTACGCTCAAAGACACTGAAGAATGGAGCTGCGTTTGATCGCTGACATTTGCTCACCACAACAACCACACGTCTCCCTGATGTAAGACATGACATCACAGTCCTGCAGTGACAGGTATGCAGGTTAGAAGTAATACTGCCAAGGAAATATCATTAATATAGTATTTCCAAAACTGTAATGCTTTTTAAAGACAACTCACAGTGAGCCCAGGATCGCCCACTGGTCCTACATCCCCCTGCACACACACACACAAAGGGAGAGTAATGCAATTGGATCTCAAATTTGCATGCATGGTCAAGTCATTATTTGAGTGGTTGTGCTGTTGCTTACATCAGATCCAGGGTCACCTCTGGGTCCTCTCTCTCCTGGCTCACCCGACTGACCTGGTTCCCCCTGCACATAAAACATTTTTCAGTGGAAGTGACTTCAGTGGATATTATTGCCCATCTTTTGAAGTCATATTTGTCTTCTGGGTTTCTGCCTCTGACTCAATAGTCCATTAAATGTTTTTCTGCAGAAGACCTAAGCAGAATGTTCCAAAATACACATTGTTTTGTTTTACAGAGCATTTCTTAAGAACTGAGCATCCTGTAGGTGGGATAAAGGGATTGTTTGTTTTTTGAAGTTGGGTTGTGTTAAGTGCTTCTCCATATTCAGTCTACAGTAGACGATGGTTAGCACACCCCCGGTTGGAGGATCAGCAGCGAAATATACTTCCTATGCATAAGCCGCACACTGTATTATGCTGCATATCAGCTGTTTGTGTCAGAAAGTTGCGAGATCACACCGGCATATTGGCCTCCGACAGCTGTAGCTGCACTGAATATAGACATCAACACTCAATGTGCAAGACAGACACACACACAACTCCACGTTTGCAGTGATGATTTCTCTGAAGAGGATTATGTAAAACCACCAGCAAATAAGCCAGATAGACACTTGCTGAAGAGCACTGCTGTACTCAACCATCAGATAATAAAGTGCTTAATACCTAAAAATACCAACAAATAAGCCAGTCAAGAAATGCACAAAAGTTTGGGTCTCCATCTGCAAAAGCTCTTCTGTGTACTCTGGTTCATAAAGGCGTCCTCTTGTCTACACAGTGATCAGCATTTCGTTGTTGTCATAATCATTTTTTGATTGTCTGTCTGTAAACCATTGAAACTGACCCAAACAGCTGATCTGCAGCATAATACAGTGTGCAGGACAGCTGTGCTTCTGTGTAGGAATACAGACGTTCTACTGTTGAGAAAATGTAGAATCAAAGGAAAGGACTGTCTAAAGTACGCCTAAACTGGTATTGATTTTTTTTTAGGTGGATAAAATGTTTTGCTGCTGACTCTGTCCACTGCAGTAGATTGCTTTACTTCCATGCCGGTAAGCCTGCTGCTTCTCCAAGCTGAGGACGTGGTGACTGTCATCTACTGGAAGTAATACACTACACACAACTGCACAGATGTTATTAAGTGTTAATGATGCTTTACATGTCAGACATTAATATCTGACAGGTCCAGCTGGTGTCACATGATCTCTCTCACTGCATCTGGTACAGTATCTAGTGACCTCGCAGCCTTGTTCTTCAGCTAAATTCATACAAGACGTTACTGCACTGTTTTCTCTGTGCACAATAAGTTGCACACTCACATTCTAGAGGGTCATCGTGGGGTCACACATCCAAATTACAAAAGACATTTGCACTGAACCTCTAATCGTATCTGACCATGCATTGCAAATATTTTCAGTTACATCAGCTGACGTTTTGATGCACTGTATCTCTAAGACTTCTACCTCAATCCCAACACAACGGAGGTGAATGAAACTTAGTTTGTGTTGGACAGAGTGCTTCAAACAGCTCAATCCACAGACCAGCATGTGAAGTGAGTCTTCTTTGGACTTCTGTCAGAGAAACAGTCCCACCAAAAAGTGGTGACAGTGAGATCTGTGCATTATCCTGATGATGTGTTGTTGATGAGCTTTAAAAACGGACCTATTCAACGCATCATCATTCAAGTTGCAGCGTTTGAGTGGTGGCAGACTGAAAGCTAGCTGCATGGCTTGATGCAATTAGTGGTAAATAATATAATTTTCACAATTTGGGCAAATCTTTCTCAAACCTTTAAGACTGAGCAGCATGCCTGACGTACATTTTAAGGTTTGCATTTTCAGAGGCAAGTACATGGACATCATTTCAACCTACACGTCCCTGGCCAGAACACAGGTTACTCTAATTGAACCCCAAATTCCCCTTCCACTTTGTTATTAATCTTACAGGCACTCCAATGGGCCCCTTTGCTCCAGGTTCTCCTTTAGCGCCACATTCACCTCTGCCCCCCCTGGGCCCTCTTCTACCTGGATCACCTCTGTCTCCCTGGAAAGACGAGAGTCGCTTTAGACTCAAGTATGCAAGATATGCAAGAAGTTTGTGAGGTAAACGGAAAACCGTACAGTGGGTCCTCTCGGTCCAGGATAGCTGAATCCCGGTCTTCCCTGGTCACCCTTTAGAAGAATCAAGGACATCACACAACAAATGTTATTTTACATGATGCCATAATGAAAGTGATGAACAGAAAAGTTCTACCCACCTTTGGTCCAGGGATCCCAGAGTCTCCCCTTGGTCCAGGATCTCCAGGATTTCCCATGGTGCCCTGCAACCACAGAGAAAACTTCCAATGAAAGTTGTGTCATCTGCTGTGTATTTCACACAAATACTTTAAGAATCCACCCAGTTACTGTTGATGATTATGATGCTTTAAATGACACACATTTCCTCCAGGGCCCCCTGGTTCTCCTGGCTGACCCCTCAGTCCTGGTAGTCCTTGGTCTCCCTGGAGATAGGAGCAGAGAAAACATCCTCACTGGACATCACCTTCACTCCAGCCCACATACACAGAATTACTCATGCTGACGGACTGGACAAATTTTTTAAAAAGCAATTTCCCCGTAAAATGTGTTTTTATGATAACAGGCTCAGCTCAGGCTATTTTGGCAGGACACCCAGTGCATGAGGGCAAAACTCCAGTATTTGGAGGTCTAAGGAAGACTTGCTGAGTTCTTAGGAAGCCGCTGAGTCATCCCTCTGCTAAAATCCACCCACAGCACGATCCCCTCACCTTTGCGCCCTTGAGTCCATCTTCTCCGGGCCGACCTCTGCCTCCCAGTGGCCCACGTTCTCCCTCGAAAAATAAATTAATGTGTCAGGATTCCCACCACACCATTAATCATCAACAAATGTATACAGAACACAGCGGCAATAATTCTATTTCAGTGAAATATGTGAAGGATTTTTTTCTGAGAAGCAGCGTAGGAAATGCCCTATAGCAAGAGAGAGCTAGATTATACTGGCCAAGGAACGGTTTGTGGTCTTTCTCTGGAAAATTTAAACCCAGCAGAGACCGTAAGGCCACGGGTCTGTCTCACGCTGTTGAAATCTCTTGTAGGGCCGACAGAATCCACTGGGATTTGTCAGGGTTTCACAATAACTTGTTATTTGGCTTTCAGATCACAAGAATCAGCTGTTTCCCTCATGTTCTTTTTTTTTTTTTTAAACTAAGTTCAGTCATGTTTGAGACGACAACCTGCAGTATTATATTTATTTCTGCATCTTTTCCAGAGTCTTTGAAAAGGCAGCTGCTCCCAATTAAACAAATCCGCTCCACAAACAAAATTAAAAATAGAAAAGATTAAGTGAATAAAGTATATGACATGACTTCCTGAGCGCTTAACTTACTTTCTCTCCTTTTGGCCCATCTGGTCCTTGTGCTCCCTTCGCTCCAAAGTCTCCTCTCCTTCCCTGTTAATATTTAATTAATGATGAATTATAACAAACTATGGCAAATTCTCGAAATGGTAATTTAAAAAAAAAAAAATAAGTGTTTGAAATACCCTTTCGCCTTTTGGTCCAGCTAAGCCAGGAAGACCCTGCAAGAATTAATCATTTTATTTCAGAGTCATCTCTCTAACATAAACTTATAGCTGGATATAACAGAAGTTATTATAATAAACAAAATAAATGTTTTGTACCGGGGATCCCTGGTTTCCGGGTGGCCCTGGATTTCCAGCATATCCTTGTTCACCCTGAGGAGCAAAGACTCAGTTGTGAGATTTAGTTTTTCTGACACCGTGTTATGTTGTGTTTCAATTAAAAAAAAACGTTACCTTTGGTCCTTCATTACCCAGAGGGCCAGGAGGACCCGACTTTCCAGGGAGACCTGAGTCACCCTAAGCAAACAAACAAACAAACATACATGACTGATGACATTAAATAACGCACATTTGAAATGTCTAAACGTCTGCAGATCCCACAAACAACGATCCATCCGCTCAGGAATCATGTGGGTCAGTAAAAATTTTGACCTGTTGTTTATACATGATTAAAACCAAAGTCACCAAGTACGTTGGTACCAAATTTCATGGGAATACAACCAAAAGTTGTGTCCAGAGTGTTGGATTTCAGTATAGTGGGTTTACATAGAGAGTTTTGATCTTTAGCCACATTATCAGTTTTGCTCCAGTCGGTCCACCACTATATCTCAACAATGACTGAATGATATGCTGTAAAGTTTTGTGCAGACATTCATGAATCCTAATGCCTTTTGACCTCTAGCGCCACCAGCTGGTTGACATTTCTAATTATGAGTAAAATGTCTCAACAATCTTGGGATGGATTTCTGTCAGATTAGTTCAGACACTCAAGTCGCCTTCAGGATGAATCAAAATTTTGGGGGAGCCCCTCACTTTTCTTCTAGCTCCATCATGTGGTCAACATTTTAATTTGTCAAATACTTTATTTAAAGTATAAAAGTACAATCTATTAGACAGCTGGTAAGTCTGAGTTACCATTAACTGCTGCTTTTGGTGCCAACTGGCCAATATTAGCATACAGGCTAAACTAAGATGGTGAACATGTTAAACATTATAGCAGCATGTCACTGTGAGTACGTTCGCATGCTGATGTTAGTAATTAGCCCAATGTGCAGCTTCACAAAGCTGCCAGCATAGCTGTAATTCCATTTTTATCTGCTGATAAGTTAAAGGGTAAAGAAATATCCTAGTATTGATTTAATGCAGACCTTTTCTCCCTTGTCACCAGGTGGCCCTGTGTCACCAACGTCTCCATGGTGGCCATCTGGTCCCTTTTAGAGACAAAAACAAAAGCATTCAGTTGTTCATCAAACAAATTTTTCCAGCTATACGGCTGTTGGATAGTGCCATTAACCTCCCGCATGCATGATTTCACATAGTATGTTTAAATAAGACGTTTAGTTAATTAATGATCTTACCATAGACAAAATATCTCACCTTGGTCAAAAATATACCAAATTTAACATATTGAAGTAGCAGCTATACTGAATGTCACTGAATACCAGCATCGTCAGAGCAACATAGACCACCGCTAGACCTACCCTGTCACCTGGATCACCTTTGCAACCGGGAGCTCCAATTCGGCCAATTTTGCCCTGCAGATTTCCCAAAGACAATTCCATCAGATCAGTATACTGTACATGTTAAGAGTCGTGGCTGACATTGCATTTTGTCATATGCAGACTCACCTTTTGACCGTCAGTTCCATTCATGCCAGGAACACCTGCCACACCCTGAATATTTGGATGTCAGTGAAGACAGAAAATAAACAGTATGCAAACAGTGTTGGATGTTGTATGATATATAAAGAAAATACCTATGCAAGCATGTAACGTTTAAACCGTTATGTACCTTTGCTCCACTTGCTCCGATTTCACCCTGTCGAGGTAAAGCAGAGCCATTAATCCCAACAGCATTTCCTTTGACACATGCGGTAATATAAAGATTTATCTCTCACCTTGTCGCCTTTCCAACCAGGCTCTCCCTACATCAGAGCACAGACAGACATGTTTTTGAGAATTAAAAAAAAAAAGAAAGAAAAAAAAAAGACAGACAAGTAGCACGCAAAATTATTGATCAGTCGGTCTCAGCAAACCTTTGGACCAGGTCGTCCGATTGGACCTTCAATGCCAGGATCACCCTATAATATAATAAATATATGAATTAATATTCATAATTGTTTTTTTTTTTTTTTTTTACAGAATAGCAAGTGTCATAATGATGTCACTTTCTACTTACCTCTTTACCCCTGTCACCTTTTGGCCCAATATATCCTCTGTCTCCTTTCATACCCTAGAAATGAGCAGACATTTTGCCACTTCAACAAAGCAAGCTTTGGTATAAACAGAAATACACATTATTTGTATTTTTTTGTTCCAATTTTGTTTTTCAACACTCACTTTTGAACCGCGAGCCCCTTTTGGTCCAGGGTTCCCAGGTGTTTCAAAGCATTTAAACTTATAACACTACAAGATCAAGAAGGAAAACAAATCAACATTAAATGTAGAAATACATGAAGACATTAAAAACGAGAGATTTGGGACAATTTCTAAAGGTAGAAATGTCTCCAAAACCCCTGTAAAGAACTGTAAAGTGTATCTTACCTGTAAATAAGCTTGATATTTCTGTGAAGAAAAAAAAAACAGTAAGTGAAACGTGACTGATAGAGATATTGTAATTTAACTCTGAAAATAAGCATTCATCGTCAGAAAGGACAAAGCTTTCAGATCACCATGGCTTTTATGATTCGATCGATGGAATCTGTCTTTATTTTTGGTCGCCCGTCAACGATCTCCACAGCAATGTAGTCATCGCGGTACAGCTCAGAGGGAGAGCCTGCGATCTCCCTCATCCCTATTTCATCGATGCTCCTGGACGCTGCCACTGAGAAAATGTGGATCCCTCGCTCCCGGGCCTTCTCTGCCATCGCCTTTATCCCTCCACATGGACTTCCTGTCACATGCCCATCGGTGATGACCACAGAAAAGAGGACGGCCTCCATCTCTGGGTAGTGGTGGGTCATTTGGTAGGTCATGTTTTTGAGGGCGCAGTCGGTGAAGGTGCCTTTGCCTTTGTATACAATCTGACCGAGATTCCTGATGAAGTTCTCCTTGGTTGTGAACTGGCTGAACACCCACTGCGTCTGCGAGAAGTTCAGGCCTCCTATGGACCAGCGGATCAGGACCTGGCCCTTGTATTCATCATCTATCAGCCTCTCGGCAAAGATCTTGGTGAACTCCTTCACGTTGTCCACCAGGATCCCAGGTGGGGACTCCTGCAAGGCGATGGTCTCTGATGTGTCGATTGTGAAAAACACCTTGATGGGACAGTCAATGATCCCGGCTGGAGGAGAGGAAGTCCACAATTGTGTGAAAATTTTTACTGCTTGTGCTTCTCTGGACACAAAATAAATACAATACATGCAGAGCTGTTCAGTAACTAAGCCTGTAGCCTATCCGGGTAAGCTGATGTTATCAGTCAATTCATTGATTAGTTGATTGACAAAGTTAATTGGCAACAATTGTGATAATGGTAATTTTTATGCAAAAATGCAAATGCAAGGATTAATTTCTAATGCATAATAACGTAATAACTGTAGTTTACATGAGGTTTGGACTATTGGTCTGACAAAACAAGCATTGTGAAGGTTTCACAGTTCTAACATACTTAAACTCCACCTCAATATACAGAGCTGATACATTAAAACACTGCTAACACATTAACACATGAGTACAATGTAATGATACATAATAGTAGGACAGTCAAAGGAAACATTATCTGCATTGAGTGCTTTACATTTTACTAATTATACATCTTATATCTAAAACATTTTAAAATATCTATCTAGTGTACTTTCATTAAAGTAAATGGATCTGAATGTGAATGAGTGAATAGAAATAAAGTAAAAACTAATACATAAATGAAACTCACGCTCACAATCTTTATCTCCTGGTAGCAAAGGCTGGAGTGGAGGTGGAGTCGGTTGTGGACTGTCACCTCGCCCTGGTATCGGTCTGGGTCCGCGAGGGCTCAGACCTTGAGGGGCTGCAGCTTGGAGCATGCACAGAAAGATGAACCCTGAAATCACTGCCATGATTCCTGCAGAGGAGAGGGGGGAAAAAAAGGACAGTGAGGAGTGAGCAGCAGAGTTGTTGAGGGCTTACTTTTAACTCCAACACTCCTTTTAAATGCAGGAAATAGCTGTCACACGAGTGAGTCTTCACAGAAGGTGTCTCCACAGAGCTTAGAAATGTTTATCGTTGTTTTAAACAATGTAACCGCGAATAACCACACTGTGTGGAAAAAGAGGGCAATATTTAAATTGTAGCTGAAGTGGAAATTTTTGTTGTTGCATCCCACCTGTTCAGTGAAATCACAGCAGGGATTCACAAACTATTTCATGTAAAGAACGATGAAACACAAAAAAGATGGCAGACGAACCAAGATGAGGTTTCGTGTGAGGAAATCACATCCAAAAGAAGAGCTGTACTGTTAGGAGTGATGTGTGGCAGGTGAGGATTAGTTTAAAAGCCGAAAATCTCTGTAACCCAACATCAACAAACCAATAAAACACAGATTCAGCTGCGGCTTTAACCTCAATCCACAGCAGAGATGGACAAGATATTGTCGAGGGGAAATCAAATCCATGACTGCTGGATTGGAAGGTAACTAGGCCTGCAAACAATGATTATCTTCTGTGTTGATTATTTTCTCAATCAATTAATAGCTTGGTGTATAAAATGGTGAAAAGCGTCGATCAGTGTTTCCCAAAACCCAAGAAGACGTCCTCAAACGTCTCGATTTGTTCACATCCCAAAGATATTCAGCTTACTGTCTTGGAGGAGCAAAGAAACCAGAAAACATTCACATTTAAGAAGCTGTAATCTGAGAATTTGTACTTTTTCTTTTCTCGAAAAACAATTAATTGTTTATCAAAATTAAATTAATAGTTGACACCTCACTGATTAATAATTGCAGCTCTTAATGTAACTAAGTACAAATAAGTACTGTACTTTTGAGGTACCTTTTACTTGATTATTTCTTTTTTCTGCTACTTATACTTCTCTACTAAATGTCAGGGCATATCGTAGACCATCTCTTTATTCCACTAACTAACAGCCACAGTTACTAGCTTTACTTCACATATTCACATTTTACATTCAAAACAGTTAATAAAAAATAACCAATCTTTTAGAGTAGTTGGAGTATAAAGTACAGGCCTACTGCTTGTTACACAGGAGAAACAGTTTGCTCAACTAGCTACAGCATTGCATCAATTAGTGTGGTTCAGTATTATAACTTAAAATCAAATAAAACTCTTATTATGGGCATTCTGGGTGAAGAGTAACTACTTTTACTTTTCATATAATTTTGAATGCCGGACAGTATCTCCCACAAGGTGCTCACGTTTGGACCAACTGGCCTTAATTTCACTCGAAGTTATTTTCTCCCAGAAACAAAGTGCAGGCAGGTGAACAGAAGACTAATTGCTTGTCTGTCGGTGCTTCACACGCACACCACACTGCAACAAAAAACTCATAAAAGCTTAAATAAAGTGGACTCACCGCGTCGACTGTGCGGAGACCGTCAAAACCCAAAGCTGAGACTCGAGTCCGCCAGGAAGTTCAACCAATTTCCAGAGTCTGTAAACTACAGATAATCATCTGAGGCGGAAAGTTCCCATATCAGCGAACTCTGCGAGGGTCAGCTCGTGCTCGAGGAGCCGCCCGTTCAACAGACGCGCGAGCGGGTCCGGGGCGCGCGCGCGCGTTTGAGTTTCACTGCAGTTTACTCTCTGCTGTTCAACAACTGCAGCTGGAGTCAAGAGAGACGGTGTCCACAGCGAAGGTGAGAGTCTGGGAAATGAAGTGACTGTAAACACAACATAATCCATCCGACTGCATAAATGCGAGCGTCACGCGCTGATTCTCTCCAGCTTTGCGAACACTTCAGCTCCACATCCTTACATGGAGAGGGCCGCGCGCACACTCAGCCTGTTTATGTTTCAGGACCGTGCAGCATGAGAGATGTCACGCTGGAATGTAGCTGCTGCCTCACAGTTTGCAAAACGATTGTTGGATTCATCGATTACTTGATTTTGTCTGCTCTTATTTTAAGGCATGAATTTAGTCTTTTTTGGCCATAAAAAATGTTGCTGGTTTCAGATTCTTAAATGTGAGGATTTGCTGTCCAAGGAGCTCCTCAGTTCTAACTGACTGCTGAGGAGTCCCAGGTGTTCAACCCTGTGGGGTCCTGATCAAGGCGGATTGATAGCACCTGGTTCCTCAGTGCTGCTGGCTGTGTGGTGGCAGTCCTAGAGTCACCTGAGGCCAAGTGTGTTTAGTTTTTCACATAATATTCACATTTGGCCTCATGTCCAGTTGTCCTAGGTTCAACCCTCCTTGGGTAACATGACCTGGATGACTGACAGTCTCCACAAACATCTGAGGATTTGCTGCTTTTCTCTGTTTATATCATTGTTCATTGAACATGTTTGGGGTTTGGACTATTGTGAAAGAAAACAAGCTTTCTGAATACCTTTCCTTGAGCTGTGGGGAATTTTTAAAATACAAACACATTAGTAGAAGTACTGGTATGACCCTGTAAAGAAGAAGACCTGCACTGAAAATGTTACTGAAGTAAAAGTGTGTAAGTGTAATCAGGACAATGTAAAAGTATTTAAAGTACTCAACGCAGAGAAATGTCCTGTGTGACTGTAATGACGCATTATGTTAAGGCAGGATTTTACTATTATAGTCGGCTGAATGATTGAAAAATAAAATGATTAAAGTGAATGAAAGGAAAAGCAACAAATCTTTATGTTTGAGAAGGTGGAACCATGAAATATTTTTGCTTGAAAATGACTGAAACCAGCATAAAGATATTTGCGAATCGTCCCATCTTCACTTGTATATACTGTTGGGTATTTTGATTTGTTACAAAAACATATTTCATTATGTTTTATATGCAAAAATCTCATTTTGTCAAGTAACTAAAGCTGTCAGATAAATGTAGAGGAGTATAATAGTTCCCTCTGAATGTAACAGTGGAAACGAAAAGAAAAGAAAAGACTCAAGTGAAGTACCTCAAATTTGTACTTAAGTACGATACTTGAGTAAATCTTGAGTAAAACTTTTGACAGTTACTCAGGCACATTCATGTTTGCTGCGAGCAGACTTCTTCTCCACAGCGTTTGCTGGTGCATGGATGCCTTTTCTCGATGCAACACCTCCACCTGTGGATCGGTGGAATAATGTGAAACCCCTGTCAGGACCGCGTGGTCAGAAACAACCAGCTATTACAACTGAAGAAGAAGCCTACTCAGTATCCTGTTACTTTTAGATACCACTTTCAATATGAATTAAAACACGAACAAACCCAAATGTAATGTCATGATAATTCTTTTTCACTCTTAATGAATCTGAATATTTGCTGGAAACACACACACACACGGATCCTCTGAATGTGGCAGCACTGTGAACGCTGCAGCACGAGCTCAGTCCTCACCGCCACGAGACACAAAATCAATTTTTTATTGTCTCCTGAAGGACGCTGCAGATAAATTATTACAGACGACCTGCCTGTCTTTTCATGCCTCCATGATTTTTTTAAATTTTTTAAATAAATCAAGCGGAGCGACGCGTCCTCTCTGCCTTTGTAGCTGTGGCGAGGTCACTCAGCAGTCCTGATGATGGAAACTTTATGCGTCATTTAACTTCAGTATTTAAAAGCAGGTGCAGATATGCTTTGGTGAAAATGTTATGCCAGGCACTTGACTTCACTGTAAGTTTTAGCAGCACTGACCAAGGACTCCCTTTATTAAGATGGATTGATTATGTTCTCATACTGGGAAGCATTAAGTGCTGTAGTTGATCCAAAGGGACACAATTAGCCACTCTTTCATTCACACTATAAGATGCTCACAGTCATGAGTTGTGACACTGACCTGCAGTAGCTGTATGTTCATTTATAGGTTGTCAAGGAATTAAATGAAGAAAGAAAAAAACACTTTCAAGATTTAGTCTCAGTAATTTATAGCACTAAGCTAAGGTATCAGTGCAAAAAAAATGATTAACATTTAAAGCTTCATATGTAAATAATGATAATAATAAGGCTAAAATCCTCATATATACAGTAAGCCATCAGGAGCGAGGTGGCTGCAAGCTCAGAGACAAGGATCTTGGAGAATAAATGAGAAGACCTGACCCCTGCATAAACCATTTAATGTTTATGTAGTTCTTTCATTGTGCGCTTTCCTTTGGGGTGCAGCTAACCGTACTTGGAAATACCTGATCTCCATCGCCACTAAAATTTGACCCTTTGATCCTCCGGTGAAAGGCGAAATCTTCATCGTCGAAAGCAAAACAAACAAAAGAAAACCATTAAGAAGGCGTGGAAAGTGGGACGTTATCAGCGAGCAGGATTACTGACTAAATCTGGAAGTAATATTGTAGGTGATCCAGATTTTACTCAAGAAAACCGTCCAGACATTGTAAAGCTTTGCTGTTTACAATAAATTCCAGTCATTCACAGTGCAAACAAAACAAAGACAGCAATGGTCAGCAGCAGGAAATTTGGGAATACTGCACTTTTGGGATTGGACATTAGAGGCATGTGCCCTAGTTGGAGGGACGTATTTTAATCAGGTCACACGCTGCTCTGACACCGTGTGACAGCCAGCAGGAATGCATTAGTGTACACGGCTGCCTGCTTATCGACGTTCAAAGGCAGCGAGCTCAGGAAGTCCATCATCAGGGGCTCAATTAGAGAAATGCAGTGATACTGCTATTGACCTGCTCACAGAGCGCTGCTGCTGTTTTTAGAGCACCCAAGTGTGTGTGTGTGTGTGAGGGAGGGGGTGCATTTCTGAAGAGATGCTGAGTGGGCAAGTGAGCGATTAAGAGAGAGGCAGGCAATCTGCGATTGTTTCTCCTGGGCAACACTCGTTTTAAGTGCCTGCGGCATCCAGATGAACATTTACAGGTTGAGCAGCTGTGCAGCATGAAGGGAGGAGCGAGCAGCAACGACCACAGTGACCTCCGCCTGCAAGGCCAGGCGTTAGCACAGTGATGTTCATGTTCATGTGTGTAGACATGTGAGGTGATAACAGATAGATACAGGATTCTTTTTCTGCCGGAGGACATTTAAATTGTGACTAAGGGAGCTCAAGTTTAAGACAAACATGCTTGACTTAAGATCTTTTGCTTCAGTAAAAGCATCAACACTAGAGATAACAATGGAGACAGACTTTATCTTTTCATCCCCTGCAAAGTCTGATATGTTGGAGTTTATTAGAACGCTGTCAATAAGCCAAAATCAAACCACAATGTAAACATTCTCTATTAGACATAAAAGTCCTGCATTAAAGACTTTTTCAAACTTCATTTGGCAGCAGCTTTGCTTTGCTTTGGCTCTTGAAACTACTACTGCTACTAGATGGCAGCAAATTGAAGAATTCTCTAAATCTTCATATTGTGGTTTTAAGAAGAAATACTATATATACTTATCATGTTGGGTTGTTATTGTTGATGCATAGGTGGATTAGTCTGTTACATTTCATCTCATTTTGAACTCTGAATCTGCTAACTAAGGGATGAAGCTTCCATCAAGAACACTGAGGTCATGTTTTAATTCTACAGTTAAAGTTTTTCATTGTATTTTACTGTGTTTTGCAAGCTGATTCCAGTTTTCCTGACAGTGTGCAGAGAGCTTTGAAAAATCATTCAATCCTTTATTTTGGGAAATAAAATTTAGAGAGAATCAATAGAGCACAGCTAAATCCAAGATAAGAATGTTAGATTTTCCTTCAGACTTTAATCGGTTTTCTAAAAATCCTGTCAAAGAAGCAACTGGTGCAACATTTTGCAGTGAAATACAGTTGAGAAGAAGGAAGAAAATGTTGTGATGCTGCACTAGTGATGCCTGCATTGCATATCATGGACAAGCAAAATCTCTCATTGAGCGGCTACGGTCCTCTGCTTTGGTTTCACCTTAGCAGCTATACATATAGCAATGTTGGAATATGCAGTGAGTTGACCTCTTAATCGCTGCCCACATCTCCATTTTGCCACTTTAGTGTGAACATCAAGCTGATTCTACTCAAAGTAGCCACTGTTTTGCAAATCCTTCAGAGCAGTACATCAATGAGCCACTAGGAGGAGAACACAAGCCACAAAGATGATCACTTGACATGTGAAGTCCAGACATCAAAGACAAATATCTTTTCAGTCACCTGTAAAAGTCCTGCAATAAAGTACTGATTGGAAGGATGGAGTGGCTTCAGATTTAAAGTCTCTGTAGGGTGTGGCGTGGTGGCGCCTAAGTGGTCTTGCCGTCTCACAGAAAGAAGGTCCTGGGTGTGAGTGTCTGCTCTAAACTTCCTGTTTGGAGTGTCTCCTCATTTGCTTCCTCCCACAGAAACACGCAGCTCAGTTGAACCGGACCATCTAAATTGTTTGTTTTTCCGTGATGATTCACTCTGACCCTGAACAGCTATAGGTGGGTGTAGAAGAGGGCCGGACATGTGTCTGCACTCAAAAAGAGGAAGACTCTGACCAAGGCTGCCTCTCCTGCAATTTCTTCCAGCATTGTCGCTGACCGTCAATGCTTTTAGCTTCCCTGTAATACCTATCATTTCATCTCCGTTCTTCAAAATGCTCCTTTTCATTTTCAAAGGTAGGAGAAGTTGCAGGGAATGAATGCGATGCTTTCTGCGGATGTGCTTCAGACTTCAGACGACCCGCTTGAATAACACATTAGCTGTATGCAAGTTCCCCGGTTTCAAAGGTTCAGTGTTCTATATAGTCTGCAAAAATCCATTTTTGGGTCAGTTTTCTGCAGATGAAAGCAATGCGGACAGCGGTGTTATTACATTGTACACCAACCAGGAGAAAAATAGCTTTTGTGAAATCACTGGTTTGTACCAATTTCACACAATCAGGCTTTGCACAGTGCCTCAATTATTTGCTTTGGCAGAAATATTAAAAGCTTAAAATTTGATAGAAAATCTGATTGTTGAGTTTCATAAAAGACTTAATTTTTGTCATGAGTCCATCAAGCAAAGATGTACAAAACCGCCACTGGAGTTCTGCCCTGATTTCAACTTTGACTTATTTTATGCTAAAAATATAATAATTTCTTTTGGGAGGGCAGTGTTGAGGTCATCCAGTGATTACATGAAACCTGAAAACTATTCATGGAAATGGCACTAAATCCCACTTTGCATTGGTTAGTATATTGTTTAAAAAAACGGTGAGAACAGAGATAACTTTAAATAAAAAATACAGTACCAAAAGTGAGTGCAACTTCATACCCCCTGCATGAAAAAAAATACACAGGAACTGAGTTTCAACGTCTCTTCCTAAGCATGGCATAGATATGATCTCAACAAGTGCTAAAGACGTGCTCCTTATAAATCCTGCAAGACGACATTCAGGTAATAAACTCCCAAGCGTTTGGTTGTCTTGTGAGTCGAGTTCTTATCAAAGGCAGGTGTGTGCGTCTGTGAATTCAAAGAGACAAGGTGTGGAGGGAACTGAGGCAAGCAGATTCATGAACTCTCTGCAACCTCCCAGCTCCTTGCAAGTTGGTTCTATACAGCAGCTCCCACCCATTGATATCAGCACTTCATGGCTTAAATAATTCAGCAGAAAAATCACAGCACTACCCGATTCTCTGCAGATACTATACTCCTGACATTTGATGATGATGAGGAAAAGCAGACTTGCAAAATAGCTCATCACCTGGTAATGTGGAGATCAATTAGCCACAGGCTGAAGCAGGGAACGCACATCATGAATATGCTTTTTTCTCTGCTGAATTTACTACACGTGGAACACTTTGTTGTTCTTCAATACAGCAATGAAATTCTTAAAGTCGTGGTTCAAGTCGTGAGTCAAAGCGTGCTATTGTCAGCACGAGGCTGCACTGTGCTGCTGCATTGCTGAAACCTAGGGGAATAAATACAGACGGCATGACATTAAGCTCCAGCATCACTTAAATTAACGCAGATCATCCATATCAGATGTATTTAAGCTAATGACGTGTTTTAATGTAATGCATGTTGGAAAAGGCTCAAAGGCATCTGAGGCAGAGCTCTGGAAAAATGCTTCACACTATGATCAGCTTTGGCTTTTTGCTTGTAATGGATATTATTAGCATCAAAATGTTTTTTAGGAGACTGCATCCAAACGGGAAACTGTAGAATAATGCAGAGTCCCTTCCACGCACAGTGTCAGCATCAAATATTGGTAACATCATCTGCACCACAGCTATGAGCCATGTTTTTAACAGTGTTTCTTCCCTCCCACAACATGCTTTAGAGAACTGGTGTCCCCCGGGATAAAACAGATCTTTCGTGGACATGAAACAAGAGCAAATATCAAAGAGCACATCTGAATGTGAGAGCCAAGAGACGCGGCGATCACTGGCTTTGTGAGCCAAATGTGAACATGAATATGTCCCTAATGGAGTGCAAGCGACACCGCTGCTCTGGAGCAGAAGCTAGTTTTCATGCGTGGAGATACTGGCAGAAGCAATTAAGAAAACTAGCTGATGACTGTCCTTAATGTAGCTTTTCTAAATTGTTCAGAAGTAGTGATAGAAATACTGTAAAAGAACACATTTTGAGTTGGCACATCGTGCTCCAAAAAGAGCAAATACAATCACCAAAATCACATAATGGTGTCTGAAAAGAAACAACAAAAAGTGCTCATCAAAGGCAAAGAAAAACAACCCTCTCTTTCAGAACATCGCATTAAACATGCATTGATGTAGCGGTGGTAAAACTGGTTATTTTAGGCTGCCTGTTTACTGCTCTATATCTTGTCATTTACAACAGGTAATAGATTTAATTTACATCACAACATGTCTCTGTGATTTACCCTTCTCTGTGAATCTTTGGACTTTTGCTGTTATTTACTGCTGTTACTGTTATTTCAGTGTGATATCTGGGTGAAAAGGAAGGAACTGAGTGAAAAGAGCCAGAAATTATTAAGAGTTAGGTGAATGTGTTTGATCACTGCATTTTGCAGTGCTAGTTCAGGAAGACTATCAAAGTTCTTTCAGCTGTTATTTTTGGATCAGCGTTACATAATACAGACAGATGCCCAGGTACAAATGGTTAAGAGAATAGAAACACAAAAACCCTCTTCTGAATGGTGAGTTTTCAACAGTATCTCAGGGTCTTCATTCATGGAATAGAGCTGGCTGAGGTGTCATCTGAGACATGGTTGAAAGCCAAAGGTCAATAGTAAGGGGACCACTGAGGTTAGATTCTCTTCAGAAGATCAGGAGTGAACATGTATTTTCATCTTTTTACCCCAAATATCCAAAAGAACAATTTTCCAACCAATTTTTGCAAATCAAACAACTTTGACTTTTATTCAATCCATGTAAGGACATCAGAGATGCATTTTGAAACAAACAACAACATGGTATTAATCCAGTGCAGTTAAGACAAGACTTTTTTTTCAACTGTCAGCTGGTTCATAAATCCTCCATGTGAGATAAGGCCTCAACTGACTCCTCAGACTGTAGTGACTCTCATGACCAGCTCTCGTGTGCTATTGCTGGGTTGGCTGCGGGGCTCCGGCTGCCTCAGGTGGCTGAGGAGGTGGAGGATGTTGTAGGGACAGTGTTGGTCTGGCACTGTGCTGCCGCTATTGGGGTCCACATGTGTTCCCAGTCCTCCCGCGGCCGTCACCATGGTTGTAGAAGTGGAGCCAGCGGCTGTGGAGGCAACCACCATCAGCGAGGAGGTGGAGGTGGACACTCCTATCCCAGTCTGATAGCCTGGGCTGGGCTGAGACAGAGTCCTGTCCACAGCGGTGTTCTTCAGGTCATCGCTGTCCATGGACTTATCATAGTTCAGGACCTTCCACTGCTGATTCACGGCCTGCCAGCGGTGGAAGATACGAAACACAGAAGGTCCCTCGTGGACAATTAGTGCTGTGGAAATCAGAGCATCAATTAGACAATGTCACTGTCTGGCAGCAGTCTTAATGACACCACAAAGTGATATATATCTCTGCAGTGGTGGAGTCACTGTGTTCAAGCCTGCAGAAAGTATTAGCTGAGGGAGTAGCAGAACAAAACAACTCATCTTTAAAGTATCGCACCACAACCCCGAGATAAGATCTTTATTTCTTAGAAAAACTGTAGACATGGCACAAGTTGTAACACAGCAACACTCACCACTTTTGGATTTAGCTTAGCAAAAATGATGCATCTGTTCTCTGGGGTTGTTCGATAACATCTTATCACAGCTTAAAATTGCTTATTGATTCGTGCTCATTGAACTCAGTATCTGGAAAATTGAAATCAATCTGCAACAAGACGCTTGGACCCCAAGATTTTCTTCCATACTAAAGTAATGTAGAGGGAAATGCAGTATGAATAGGATGTTCTCTCATCTGCTTAAACTGAGCTGATTACCTTATATCTTCATCACCACTACATACAGAACTGTATATAGAATCTGTGCTCATCATACAGCTAGTTCTAGTATGATATTGTCCCCTGATATAAGAAGTTACATATGGCTCAAATATTGCAACAACTGTAATGATAGCAGTCTGCCAAATATGGATATTTAATAATTCCCAACCTCTTTTATATTTACAAAATGTATTCATAAAATCCTCTTCATCTGTTTCTTTCCCTCTCTAACTTTGTGGATAAGTGAAAGTCAGGTCTTTGCTCTTTAATGTCTGCCAGGTGACAAGTTAATCTCTGTAAAGTACAGAGTTAATGACTCCACACTCAATCCTCGCCACCAAACCGGAGACAATCAATCTCCTCTTCCACTCATCCTGCTGTCTGCTGCAGTGGCAGTTAGACTTTTCTTAATGTGAGATGCCATCACACACTCATCCAAAACAGGCGGGCTCCACAGAGAGGACAGCAGGCTTAAAGCGGATGCTACAAGTTTCAGTTTG
Organism: Chelmon rostratus; assembly: GCF_017976325.1. Taxonomy (NCBI): domain Eukaryota; kingdom Metazoa; phylum Chordata; class Actinopteri; order Chaetodontiformes; family Chaetodontidae; genus Chelmon; species Chelmon rostratus. Next base: position 15,024,794 of record NC_055670.1, on the reverse strand, counting down.
AACACCCACCCACACAAATCCAGAAGATGGTTAAAAATGCTTCAGTGCACCTTTTTCCCCCTCTTGTGTTATATCAGCACACACAAGGTCTACAAAGTTTGCCTGAATTTGGTGCTGCAGCTTTTATTATAGAGCGGAACGGATTTCAATAAATGCTATGAAAACCAGTTCAGTTGCTGCAAGAAAGTAATTTTTTTGACTGTTCATGTTTTATTAATCAAATAAGCTTCAAGCAATTCATTGTCTTTAATATAGTAACTGTAATGCAGTGAATATTACAAAAATATGAATGCGTGCAATACGAATTAAGCCAGTGTAACGTGACAAGACTCCACACACTCCCTACTGATGGTATAGATATGTATTTGTATTGATTGTCAATCATTTAAACTGCTCATGGCATTGACAATCCTTTGTACACAGTTGGCCAGTATAATTAATGACCCTACTGAACACATTCAACGTAATGTTTGCTTTATCTGTTGAAGGCATCATGTACTGGAATATTGTGACCAAACTGGATGCACTCTATATCATTCTCATTCCTAAAATGCACACACTCATTTCAAGAGGAATTACAACAGATTAATTAAAAAAAGAAACAAACCAATGTCAATTCTAGCACCTTACCGATGCAGACGACATCCATAAAGCCATACATGCCGTAGCAGATCTGGAAAAGCAGATCTTGTCTCTGCCAGCGGGCTGACGGGCTGAAAGACGACCACACCAGCCAGGAGATACTGGCCATCAGGAACAGGGAGCCCAAGATGGCTGCTGCTATCTGCACTTTCTCTATCACTGTCAGGGAGATGGCCTGCCACTGCAGGACGACACAGACCACAGTACAGCTTAGCTCTCTGTATTTCATTCTCATTTCTCTTTTACCTTTACTGAATAATTGGAAAACACTTTGTGAGACAAGAATGAGAACAAATACGTAAAGGGAAGTACCAACAAGGGAAGCATACAATCAATGGGCACACCCACTGACTAAAAAGCATGAAACAAAACATTCATATTATAAATTAATTGTGTTGATACTCTTTAACTATCCCACCAAAACAAAAGCATCAAACTTGAGGGAATGCTGCCATGGGCAGGGAGGAGACAGGCGGGGAAATGAAAATGTGTTCACACACACACACAGAGACACACACACAGAGAGAGAGAGAGAGAGAGAGAGAGAGAGAGAGAGAGAGACAAAAAAAAAATGGAAAAACATCAAAGAAGTCTGTCCACTGACAAACGACCCTATCATATTACCAAAGTCTAAAACTGAGAGAAAAGTTGCTCCTGCAATCTTTCTGTTCTGGAGATCAGAGGGAAACAGCCTTGTTTAATTCAAAAACTTTCACTTTCAGTTGAATTCCTCGGTTTATGATCAGAGCATAACTGGAGCTGCAGCAAAGACAGAGTGATTCCTGAAAATACTGTTTTAGGTGTTTTGTCCTGAATAAATTTTGATCTGAAAACTTAAAATGCATCTTAACGAGTCCCAGAGGAGAAGGGCCTGGGGCTATCCAGCCCTATCCCCATAAAACCCAACAATTCTCTGAATGAAAAGGAAAAACAGGCATTTTAGCAATCTGTGTTTTGAGTTTTTCATCAGACTATTAACTCGCCAGAGCCTCCTTGTTCTAAGAACCTACAATAATGTCATAATGTCCAACTTGTTAATCTTTTCACACAATATTTCCATTTGGATTTCTACAGTACTTCTCTTTACAGCTCACCTGTAGTGGGTTCTTGGTGCTGATGGCAATGACCTGATATTTGTAGTAGCAGAGCTCACAGGCCCAAGAGCCTCTCTCACTGATCCATTTGATGAGGCAGGGCTGGTGGGTGCAGCGAACTGACCCACTGCACCGGCATGGGCTCAGGAGCTCCCCCTGTGGGACAGAGGGAGAGTCAGTCAATACCAGCAACATAGGACAATAGTTTTACATTATTCAGTTCATTTAAATGCCGGAATTTATGTTTTTTTGTTCGTATGATTACTTCCACTGGACATCCTGTTTGGACTGTACTACTGCTGATGAAACATGAACCTACCTGGGCAGCGCTGCGATGTAAATATAGAAAAAGAAAGTTCTGCACTGATGCTTACCGAATGAATGTATTTTTCAGCATAACCAAACAAAATGCAATGAACAACTCTAGATCACAACAAGAACACATTGCTAAAATTTCCTGCTTCATAATACTGGACTGGAGCTTAGGTGCAGTAGTGACTTGTGATTTAGAAGAAATATCTCCTTATGGCAATCATTGACTGGCTGACAGCCCTTTGTTTTCTCATTTTATTTACCCTGAGCAGATCACCCATGAAATATACTGCAGGTTACACTACACATACATTTATATTTCTTTGCAGTGTTGGCTTATTGATTTTCTGAGAGCTTTGCATGCCCACCAAAGCAAGCATGCACACGCTCGCGCAAACACAAACACTCACACTAAGACACACTCACATAATACACAGCACTGCAGGCATATTAAAACAAAACACCAGTTCAGGTGTGAAATGAAAGCTTTGCCACTCATCTAGTTGACAGGCAAAATGCTTGATTACTAGTACAGTTGAAAAGTGGGGGATTAGTCAATGAAGCTTCTGTCAAAGAACAAACGGCAACAAAGCTCAGCTCAGAAAAGCACTGCACTAAGGATACGCTGTTTCTGCAGCTTTGAATGTCACTGTCATACTGTATATACGTAAATATTCTTTTATAGTTGAAAATATGGTTACTTTAGACCAAACACACATATAGAAGAAATGCTTAATTTTGTCCTTTGCCTTGTCCTTCAGCCTCTGTCTGCTGTCCCTGCATTCCTTCACTGCTTGCACCTGATCATTATTAAAGGAACGGCTAGTTCACTACAAGTTTACTTGTATTATTTATTGTAGCACCTTTCAACAACAAAGTAATTCAGAGTGCTTTACATTTGATATGTAAGGCACTGAGAACACAGAAAGAAGACACTATAATATATAAATATGCAATATATAAAAGAGTATTTAAAAGAGTACAATAAAAAGAGAGGTGATAAAAATAAGATAAAACAGACTAAAATAAGAAAATTAAAATGACAGTACAGCTACAGTGCAGTGCAAAATATGAATAAGTAGTCCCAAGTTTAACCTAATAAAATGGAGTGGCAATAAAGTCTTAAGCCTGATTTCAAAGAACTGATGGTTTGAGCTGATTTCAAGTTTTCCAGGAGTTTTTTTCCGGATCTATGGAGCATAAAAACTGAATGCAGCCTCTCTGTGTTTAGTTTTGACTGTGGGGATAGTAAGCAGACCTGCCGAAGACCCTCTAAGAGGTTTTGGGGGTTCATAACTGAGCAGCAGACCATAGATGTCTTCTGGTCCTAAAGCATTCAGTGCTTTATAAACCAACAGGAGTATTGTAAAATCAATTATTTGACAAACAAAGTGTCTTACACTGGCGTCCCATTTGTCAAATGAGAACTTTGGCAGCATTGTTCTGAATCAGCTGCAGCATACAGCTTTACAGTAGCTGAGCTTACTGACACATGGATGCAAGTGTTCCTAAATCCTGGTGAAAAACTAGCCATCTGAAAAACGGCATCCAGCCGATTTGTTCAACCATAGTTGGGACCCGGTGATATAGTAACATCAATTTGTGTGTCGTCTGCATAATTATTGAATAACATTTAGTTCTTTCTTAATAATCTGAGCTAATAGGAGCATCTAGATGTTGAATTAAAAAGGCCCAAAAATGGAGCCTTGAGGAACACCACAAGTCATTTTGTATGCTCAGATGTGTTTACCAATCAACAAAGTAGTCTCTGTCCTTCAAACAGGATTCAAACCAGTTCAGCACTGTGCCCAAAAGTCCTTCCCAACTCCTTCCAGTTTGTCTAGTAATTTGCTGTGGTTGACTGTGTTGAATGCAGCCCTGATACCCAATAACACTAAGACTATTCCACTGTCTGTGCTTAAGTGGATCTCATTCAAGAAGTGAACAAGAGCAGAGAACAGCGGTCCTGTGGTGTGGTCGAAATCCTGACTGGACATCATCAAAATAATTGTTTAGGGCTAGAAAGGTGTTCAGCTGTTAAAAAATGCCTTTTCAATGATTATACTTAAAAAATGGAGGTTTGATATGAGCCTATAGCTGTTAATTAGCAAGGTGTCTAGATTTTTGTTTTGTATGAGTGTCTCAATAACTTCATTTTTTTAGGGCCTGAGGGAAATGGCTTAAGAGTAGAGAAATGCTAACAATTTACACAAGATCTGATGCCATGCAGTTAAAATTTTCTGAAAAAGCCTGTATGGAGAATATCAAGGCAGAAGAAGGCGAATATTAGATGATGCACAATTTCTTCCAAGGTACATTGGATCAAATTGTGTCATGCTAATTGAATTACTAGTTTACGCAGTACAGTGGTGATGCCTGATATGGAGGGACTGTCAGCTTGTCTAATTTTCTGAATTTTGTCAGTGAAGACCGAGGCAAATTCATTGCATGATTTTGCGAAGTTGGAAGTTCAGGACCTCCTTACACAGAAGGGTTTGTCAGCCTGTCAACAGTTGCAAATAAGATGTGTGCATATAACTGTTTTTGATATTCATATAAGGGAAAAAGTAAAACCTAAAAATGGTAAAAACCAGTTCTGGGTTATAGGCAGTTCTGTCCAGCTTATACCTATTCATGCGTCAATTCTAAACAACATTCATAATTGGTATACAGTAGATATTGTGGAAGATTAAGTTGCCATACTGGTTATCTTGAAATGACATTTCTGAACTCACTGCCTGTCAGTCAGTCAAGATATTAGTATAACTGAGGGCATTTCAAGTCCTCTATGTCAGCCTGTTTACAGCTACATATGATTGATTTAATTGAAAAGCAAAATAACAGTGCTTGTACTGTGTCTTTAACCTCAAAGGTTGTTGCTGTAAAGGTCTATTTTTGAGGGGTATTTGAGCAGGGCAATAATATAAATTTACTCCTGAAGAGGTGGTCAGTGATCAATAGCAGTAGAATTGTGGGCTCTTGAACATTGCACAAATTTACCAAAGCAATACTGAAAAGGAGCATACATATCACTGCTGTCAGGTGAAAGAGCTGAGATTTCTGGTCTTATTTCTAACTTTACCAACATGTGTTTTCATCTTAACCAGTGAGGTTTGACATGTTTTAATAAAAAAGCCTACAGAAGACTCTGAAACTCATCAGCCGAAGTGAGAATATGATAATTGCCAAATTTGGCATCACAAGCTTTTCACTTAACGGCAATATGTGCTCAGCCATATTCTTTACCAGACATTATTCTTAAGATGTATTCAGTCTGAGAAACAAATGAGAGATTTAGAATCTCTCACCCTGGGCCCCAAGATCATTAAAATATATTATTAGTCTTTTCATATTGGATATAGATGACGACCCAAAAAATGGTGGTGTGCCACTCTGTTTAGGTCCTGACCTGCAGTTAAAGAAATGTGGGTCTATAAAATTCTAAGCAGGGCCTTCTTGTATAGCTGTGTTTTAATCTTAATGGGACTGAACAAAAAGCCTGTAGTAAAAGAAAAAATAAATTAGCCAACCCCTTCTGCTGCTAGAAAGCTCTCCGCCTCTCTAAGCTGAGGCATTCATTTTCTAAGACATGGTATTTTTAATTCAACGTTAAATATTCCCTGTCACTGTCTACCATGAACATAGCATAGAGATTGTAGGAAGAAATGAAAAATGTAGTGAGTTTCCAAATTATTTCTCTACGCCATCATTGAGCTGACATCTCTGACAGACGGAGCAGCACCCTGGTCGAGGAGAAGGGAGAGAAACGCAGGGAGTTAGAGGAGAAAAGGCCCATCTACAGATGGCCAGGGTGGGAGTGTATTGGCAGGAGCAGCAGAACACTTCTGCCGTGTCCAGTGGGACTCAGACCACTCACTGTGACTGGTCTGATTGCAGCCAAGAGCTGAAACCTAGATCACTCCAATACAACTGAGGCTGGAGAGAGCGCAAGAGAGACTGATAACAAATGTGGCATTACAGCCCACGCATACAGAAAGTGCTAACTAAATGTCCTTTTGTTGACCAAACAGGAATGATCATTAAAAAAAGCTCACAATAGAACAATGTATTAAAAAGATGTTAGGCTAAAAGCTTTGGCAGTATTATTCAATTTCTCTGTGCTGCATTATCCTAAAAACACCTCAATGCACCTAATTTTCTCGTTATAAAATTGGATCCACTCCCAATGTATATAACGATATGAAACTAAATTAGAGATGGCTATTCCCATTTCTTAAAGGTCTGGAATCAATGCAATAGAACTCCATTAACTCAAAGCGAAGGGAAATTGTGGTATAATAAACTAGCTCCCACAGAAACTGAATGAAAGTGATTTTTACAAAAGCCCATGACATTCAGGCCAAAAGCTTTTTTTAAAGAAGAACCTGCAATACTGCAATCATCTGAAAAACAGCTTCATGTACACATTTTAATCAGATTCAACAAGTTAGAGAGACATTACAATCACTGAAAAATTAAACTGAAGGTCATATAATTTCAAACTTATTTATCTGTTATGACTGCTCATAAAACATACGCTGGGGGACATTTCAGCCATTGCTTATTTTACAGGAACCATTAGGCCTTCAGTGACAGTTAATGGCCTTTTAAAAGTAATTGAATAAAAGAGCACCCAGAGTTTATAATTTAAGTTTATGAATTCACTGCCGCTGTCTGTAGACTTCAGCTAGGCCAAAAAATGTGATGTGCTTATGTAACTGGTTCATATCCCATTTCCAACAAATGGCAGAGGAACCATGCTATGATGGAATACAGAGGATAGTGCCTCTGCACTGTGGGGCCATATAGAAAGAATGATGCTAACTTGACCCCTCAAGGCTTCTCATTGTGCCTCAGACAAACACACTGTGTGAGTGCATTATCTGTGTTATGATTTAGGAGAGAAAGCTGACATTTCTTCTAAGCAGCGGGGACTCACATATTCTCAACATGCAGCTGAAGTGAGGACAGGACAGTAGAAGCATCCACCCCAAAGGGCACTTCAATGTAATGGCGCATGACACGTCAGGAAAGGATCCCACACACATGGAAATATTCCATGACTTTTTTCTGTATATTACTCTCTTAATGTCGTTTTTTATAAGTTTTTACATATAACTTAAATCCCTCTATGATCTGAAGGGACAATTTCTTCAGAAAAAAACAGCTTATTCTTCGAGGGACTAGGTCAAGATCAAGTCTGAAAGCAGAAGCTTGAATTAAAAAAAAAAAAACGCTCCATGCAGAAGCAAGCCAGAGCCTCCTGTAAAGCTTCTGCCTGACCTTTAGCTAAATAGAACCAATAATGGATTGAAATGTACCTCAAGTTAGCTGTATATATATAAAAAAATACACATTTGACATGGGCTCAGCTGTTCATTATACTGTATATTGTGTGTGTCTGGGAATGTAATTTAACTCCAACAGAAGTCTGGCTTCAAGTCTATCTTAATACAAAACTCTCATATCCATATTGAAAGAGTTATAGGTCAGTGTAATCATTCCTCCTGTCCATAATGGCCCTGAAGAGATCCCTTAGTTGTGTGAATCTAATCCAACTGATGGTGGACAAAATCCACAGTCTTTGGTCTGAGCTATCAAGTGGGTATTATCCAAAGTTACCTGAAATTCCCTATTTATGTTTTCTCGTCTGTGTTTCATTGCTGAGCCTGTTGAAAAGGGGTAATAACACAAAGAAGGAAAAAGATATCCACTTGATTTGGCTAGCATACTTCTGAAGGGATGGCTTTTTGCCCAGTATGGAGAAGAGGTATTATTACTGTGACCAATAACTTTAAATGGGCATGTGAGTATCTTATTAAGTATTGTACTGAGACAAATTTGCAATGAAAGACGCAAACGTATGCTAAGAAACAACAGGGTGTTGGTTGTGAATCACTAAGGGCACCTTAAAGAAAAATGGCACCAAAAACATGGACATGAATTCGGTTACACAGACTTATTACATCGTTTGGTGTCATATTAAATCAGAGTACAATCATTTTTCAATGGTTGCCTCTGTCAGACACTCAAGGCCCTTTTCTAGCGGGATGCTTGAGGAAAGCAGTGTCTCTTGCTCCCTTCTTTACTCTGTCTTGAGTATCTCAGCCTTGGGGATGGAAGTGTTTTGGAGGTGGATTGTCAGATCAGATACTGGCTGCCTTGGTCTATGTGACATCCTGGAGGCTAAGGGAGAACAGAGGATAACTAATGTCCCCACTGCCTGTATCACACAGTGACACGCAGACAGTCCACTCATCTCTCCTTTCAAATGGAGCCTCATTCACCTTGTATCCATTTACACCTCAACAGATCCATATCTGGACTTCACCCAAACCAACAGCGGAGATGACAGGAAAAGGAAGACCGGTGGTAGATAAGAACTTGAATAATGATAAGACGGCAAAAAATCAAATGCTATTGACTAGCTGCAATGTCTCAAGGAAGCATTGATGAGATGAGTTGGAGGAGGCCATGGGAAATGCTGCAAACTTTGAAGGCAGCACTTTGTATGCACTGCACAGTGTGCTGACTATCTGTGGAGTTTTTGAAAAAACAAGGATCAGGCCTTGTCTGCCAATCTCATAACTAGACCCCATGTCAGTAATAATTACAAAGTCTGTGCTCAGAGGTGGAATGATGCACAGAATTGCTGTTGGAGTAATTAGTTGATGAAACATAGAGAGATTATAGGCCATACACAGTGCAATGACCATGAAATGATACAGTAAATCTGTTGCTTGGGTAAAGGATACGTAACCATGAGTACAGACTGCCAGATAAAACGATATGTTCTACACCTCAGTTATCTTGTTTCACATTTTTTTATAGCCTCCAAACTTCCATTACTAATTGTTGAGGTGTGACATATTAGTCAATGTGGTCTCATAGGCTCTGTCAAACAGTGTAACTAATGTGTCCGCAAATTGCTAAGTACCAGTTTCTGTGTTACAATTTAATGTTATGTATTGCAGCACACCTTAGCCATCTTCTGTCAGATTTTTCCTCTCCTGATTGATGTAGTGTGACATTATCATCGATATAGCCCTAAAGACGGAGGCATGCAGTGTGATTAACTTGAAGGCTCTTCCCCTCTGTTCTGTACAAATTATTCTTTTTTTCTTCTTTGCTTGTTTCCAGGTGGTGTGTGTGAGCAGCAGAGTGAGAGGTATTATTTGATTTTTTCATGCATGTAATGCTTTGATATGAATTCACAGTGTTTGGCTATAATGAGATGTTACTGCATCTCTGTGTATCCTCCACACTTGTCAACCATGGGGACAAGGTCTTTCATTATCCTCCCACTGCTAGCTATAGCTGTCTTTTCAAGCCACACAAAGGGATGAGCGCAGGATGCAGTGGGATCCCTGCTCAGAAGGCTCTCCAGCTGCATGGATGCCCTAATAAGACACTGGGAGTGGGTTTTTTCACTGGAAAAGAAGCTTTGGCCAGCGAATCCTCATGCAACAGAAAGCCTGCATGTAACAAGCAAGGGGTGATTTCTGTATCAAAATGTACTACATTCCCATTACCTAGCCTGATCTATAGTTTACCTTGGACAGCAAATAGTTGGGAGATTTCATTCCAACTAAATATAACACCAGCCAATTTCACACATTTTTAAACCCTCAGATAGAAGGTGCATATGAGTTATTAATTAATGAATTGGATACAAACTTCCTTCGCGACAGAAACACCTTATTCTAACATTTATGGGAACATTTGACTTACGTGTTCTGGTCCCTGGAAGCAGATCCTGCACACAGGCGTCCTGAAGCCACTTTCCGTGTAGCTGGTTAGGGAGAACCTCTCCTCCAGTTTGCCCTTTGAGCAGTCATCAGAGGAGCTGCTGCAGCCGCGCAGGGCCGCCGACAGCTCTGCAGCATCAACCCAGTCCGGTCGCTCCCCGCCCGGTGGCCCGGTGCCTCCTGCCGCAGGTGGGGCAACCCGGTCCCCTGCGTGCTGGTGGCTCCGCGTTAACGTGTTGTTATTGTCGGGGACGGTGACGCCTGTCTCATGGCTTTGCGTAGTTTGGCCGCTCATGGGGGTCAGCGGAGGCAGCGGTGTCGGCGGTGCCGGTGGCCCGAGCAGGAGCACCCTCAGGTCACCGAGCAGGACGCAACAGCGGCTCTTCAGCATGCCCTGGCTGCGCAGCATCAGACTCTCTCCGGCCAGAAACTCACAGCACCATGCAAAGGCGCTGGAAGAAAACAGCATGTACCGTATGTGTCCCCGTCATGAGCAAACACTTCTTCATATGTCGTGAGATGGGATAGTGGGGGAAGAGGCTGCGTTTCCCAGCGTTTGTTGGGGTTGAAAGCAGCCGTTTAGTTTTCTGTGTTGATATTCGTATATTCTAACTGAAAGTCTTTTACTGCCTTCCCGCGAGAATGTAAATCCAAAAGGCAAATAAATCCCATCGATGCAAACAAGTGTCTGAAGCCATTAAGTTCAATAAACGGAACAGCTAAAAGAGGAAAGTCAAATGTTAGATTGATGGGAATATGCATTCAAGTAATAAGGCTATGGCCCGTTCAGTCAGTGTCCACTGTCATTTCATGGCCTTAATAGTCTCCCTGCTCTGTACAACATAAACTATCTCGACAGGCTTCTCCCTCCAGATTCACGACGAGTGCAGAAACCAAGAATCAAATCTGCCTCAGTGGACTAGCTGATGTAGACTACAAAACAAAATGTCAGCGCTCTCTCTTAAAATTCAAATATTCCAACAACACCAAAAGACACATTTTAAATCAGCAGAGCTCAGATTACTGTCGACGTCTTGTAAGGCTCTCAGAGCAAATCAAGTCAATCGATGGCGTGCCATGTTAGGGAAGCGAAATCTGTCTTACCTGGCGAGCTACCTCGATTTCTATACGACTCACAGTTTCAGGATTTTTTTTTTCTTCATAGATCTCCAGCCAGACTGCAGGTCGCTGACAACTCTGTGTAAAGCTTACATCCCCAATTATCGAATTTCCATGTCCGAGGAACAAGCCGATGGGTTTAAATCCCTCCGTTAAAATCCATTACGATGGTCGGACAGTCCTGCTCTGGGTGACAGCATCCGTATCCTCGGATTCTCCTGTGATCATTGGCTGCTGAATTGGTGCTGCAGCTTCAGCACCATGATTCCTGGGACAGCTCCCAGACGCCACACGTCACCACCGCACGGTGATGCAAGCAGCCAACTCATTACTACAAATGTGGACTGAGACAAATACACAGGAAATGGTTAATTACTTGTTCTAGGCAAGACATCCATCAATACAGAAACACATATTAAGTTAAGGGCGGAATTAATGTTTTTTTTCCCCTCTTATTTTTCATAGGAGGTTATGTTTACTACCTTTTAATCATACAAACAGGGAGCAGAAAATTAAGTTGCATCCGTTAATTATGAATAATTAAACAATTCAATTATCAGGCAACACAAGGCAAGCACAAATTATTCATAACAGCTCTGTTAAGTAGTGCTATTTTGCTTAACACAACTATCAGTTAGGATGACTAAAAATTTGCACATCTAAAAGAGTGAAAGGAGAGATTGCCGGCAAGACTCACATTAGGCAGCCACCAGAAGCGCTTGATTCATGAGTCTACAAAAAGAACATGAAATTAAAACACTGATGGAACCCAATCATGGAAGAACTACTAAAAAACTCTTGACTTGGATAAAAGCAGCAGGGCTGCAACTAATTATTATTTTCATAATTGACAAATCTGCAATATTTGAGGCTGATCGATTTCCTAATTATCTATTTTTCATTTCATCTCTAAATGGAAGAAAATAGTCAATAATGCCCACCACAATTTCCCAAAGCTGAAGACAGTCAATCAAATTGATTAGACAAAATAATTAGTAACTATAGTTGTCAGATAAATAATATGAAATACTCAAGTATAGTACAAGTACCTCAAAACTTTTTTTATATATACAAAAGAGTAAATGAGCTTAGTTAACTTTTACCACTGATGAATGATACTCACTTTGGAGACATCTGATAGATAAGAAAGAAAAAAATGATCAATTTGAGCGAAGCTGGACAGAAAAGAGACACAGGGGTCAGCACTTAACTGGCTGGTCAGGCCAGCTGTTTCTTGATTGAGTAATTGAAATGAATACACCTGTGGCTGGACAGACTCAGCCATATGAAACATGCTGCTTTCATTTTTTCTTTGTCAGAATTTATGTAAGACTGCGGTCAGCTAGTGGCCATGGGGTGAGCATTTAATGGATTGCCAACAGTGAAGTGACACATTAAACTTGTAGCACTCATTCCTGCTGGTTTTCTATTCTGGCAGGTAATTGTCAGTGATTGCTCTTACATCCCATCTTAGGTGGAAAGTAGTGCCTGAATTAATAGCTACTAAAACTAAGCCAGCCAAGGTAGCTGATCATTTTAGGCTTAGCTTACAGAAAGCACATTAGACACAAACTAGAATTATCGGCTAAGAGCTGTGATGGAATGAGTATTCAGATCATTTTGGGGCTGCAGCTAACAATTATTTTAACTGATGATTAAACTGTTGATTATTTTCTCAATTAGTTACTTAGTTAAGTCTATAAAATGTCGGTGAAAAACCTCCACCCGTGTTTCTCAAAGCCATGATGACATCCTCAAATGTCTTGTTTTGTACACAACCCAAGATATTTACTTTGCTCTCATAGAGGAGTAAAGAAACAAGAAAATATTCAACATTTAAAAAGCTGGAAGCAGAGAATTTTGACTACTGAAACCAATTCATCAATTACCAAAATAAATAATTTAGTTACAGTAAGGAAAACTAGCAATACTATAGTCTAAAAATACTGAGTAAAAGTATTCGATTCACAATCCTGCTTAAGTCAGTTAAGTACAGGACTATTGTCAGAAAAATGTACTTAAGGTATCAAAGTGAAAGTACTAGATATGCAGAAAAATCACCCCTTATCATTATATGTGTATACATTATTAAAATGATAATACTGATGCCTCAACCTGTAAGTAGCATTTAGCTAACTACTTTATATACCACTACGTTAGGTAACAACTGGTTTAATCAACAACAATGTATCATATTATATTTTGTGATAATTCTGTTTAGTTAGTGTGCAAATTTGTCATCTGCGAAGTAACTAATATCTATAGCTGTCAGATAAATGTGGCTACACAGTGGAGTAAAAGCTAGTGATGAAAAAGTAGCACAAAATGTAACGCTAGATCACAAAAAAGTAAAGTACCATTAGGTTACATTGAAATTTCACTTGAGTAAAGCAGCTATCTGAATCTATTTTTCTTACATTCCACCACTGCTAACAGCAAAACTTGTCTTTCTGAGTACAATGTAATACTCGGTTTACAGGTTTCCACGTTAACGTTACTTAGCTACTTTAGAGTAGCGTAAACTTTATCAGAAAGACGGTTGGATATGAGGTTAAATCCAGCTAGCAGTCACTTTACCTTCTTTATTATGAAATAGTTGTTTACTTTTCCTTCAATCTAACATATCAAACATATTTGGCCAGGTATCATAGAGGCGGATTTTCTCAACGCAACAAAGCAGGAATTGAGCTGCTAGCTTGCGTCTTATCGTTCATATTGGTTATCTTTTTAACCACGCCTCCCCATCACTAAGCAACCACCACCTCCACGTGCCTGCTTGTTTTTCCACGTCACTTCCTGCGCGCCAGATACTGACAACAAATTGTGAACTAACGTTAGATGTTTCGTCCTGCGTCGTTCGTACTAATCTTACAGTGTTTCCCCTCTTTAGATCAGCCTATTGGTAATCTACTCTTCCACGAATGAATGCTGACATATGTCTAACACCACTGTGGCTGCATTTTGTCGTTTAACTGTTGCCGCCCACGCTAGCAACGTTAGCTGCTACCGTTAGCAGGGGATGCTGAAGCGCAAGTTTCCAAACCTTTAAGATAGCGGTCATAACTGTATTGATAGTCCAGATGGGTTTACTTTGATCACTTGTTTGTAGGTAACTAGATGTTTTGGCTAGCCCGGAGTGTGACCGATTATCATCTGAATTTGTAAATGACCAAAGTAACGAGCTAGCGCTAGTTGCAACAAAGTTCATCGTCATGTCTAATCAGCTGACTGCAGAGCAACAGCGGAAGATTGAGGAAAACAGACGGAGGGCTTTGGAGAGAAGAGCCCAAAGACTTGGACAGACTACCAGCAGCAATAAGCAGACCTCTGTAGGCTTCAGCGGTAGTTCAGTGCAGTTACAGCCCTCGAAACAGAACGGTAACTCAGATCCTGCTACCCTCTCTCATCACAGAGAGACACCCAGCTCATCTTTTGCACCTAAACGGTTTGTTCCACCCATCACAAAAGACTCCCAGAGCTTCTGTGACCAAAACCAAGGCCCAAAGCATCAGCATTTATCTGGCACTGGCAACCAAATCATCCAGGGTAATCCGTGTGCCTCTGCTTCTTCGAGACAGGTCAGATTTGTGCTGTAATGTTAAGTCATTTATGACTATTTGTTTGGAAGAAAAAAATAACTTAAAGTATTTCCTAAGTCCCAGTAACGTCTGTCCTTGTAGATGCAACTCATCGACCCGCTTCCTCAGACAAGGAATCAACACGTGAGCAGCCCCGTCTTGACTAGCGCAGGAAGCTTTGGTGTGAAGCCTGCTCATCCCAAACCTAACCTCACCTCCACCAGCTCAGGTGGTGCAGTTGGCTTTTTCTACAAGCAAACTAATAAACCTGCACAAAGTCCTGTGGCACAGCTTCCCTCAAACTCATCAACTCTGAGTGTTGTACCTGCAAAAAAGCCTGCCATCTCTGTAAGAGGAAAATGTGTACCTCATACAGAGGACCGCTTCAGAGTAGAAGTGGGCTACCATGCAGGGCTTATTGCAGTTTTCAAATCCATCCCTTCAAAGAACTATGGTAAGTATCTGCCAGTGCAACGATGCTGTTTTGCCACTGAGTCTTGATGCTCAATGATTTTGGTTTTGCAGCCCCACATCCTTTGCCACTCTTGCGGTAACCACCACAAATGCATTATCAACCTGTGGGAAACAGTGGATTAAATCACAAGCATATATAAACACAACTCAGCAACATTTTCTTTTGTTTAAATATTGTCTACGTCCTACCAGTGTCAGTACATTTTCAGGAACAACAGGGATGTAAAAATACTTGGGCAGCATCATACATTCAAAACTGCGCTGGAATTTAAACACAATATTTAAGAATAACAGCACACCGGAAACTGGCAGCATACTTTTTTTTTAAGGTATTGAATGATTTCATGTGTACATTTTATTACCAAGAGTAAACAAGAGTAAACAGTCTTCACCATTGTGTGTCAGGTAGGTCTGTTTATCAATCCTCAATAGCTTTTGATAACTGACATACTGTATTGTGTTCAGTAGCAGCAGGCATTGCAATTTTCAAATAATACCAGCATTTGTGAAACAATGCATCTGTGCACATAAACATGATAACCTGCAAGGCCAAACAAGTAATGAATGGCTGACCTCACCGCAACAACAGCACCGGAATCTGCTATCTTCTAGTCAAAGCTCCAGAGCTCTCCTCTGTAGAAGAAGCCAGGCACACAAATCCTTCTTCCTTACCGGTGTCGATTTTCTACACAGAAAATCCAAAAAGACTAATTCCAAAGTGTGGTTATTCTGTGCCATATGTCTGATTTTGTGTGTTGACCTGTGTGTCTGTGCTGTCCTTCCCTGAATAATGAAATATTCTGTTCGTCCTCAGACCCTGCCACAAAGATGTGGAACTTCAGTCTGGAGGACTATCAACATCTAAGTATGAACATTAGGGAAATATAAATAGGAACACCACTCCTTTTTTTTTTTCTTCCAAAGTAGCCTAAATTAAAGGCACAACAGAGTATTCGTCTTTTTCCGGGCTACTGCAGCTCCTCTGTCTTCACTCTGTGTTGCAGTGGAGGAAGCAGCTGCTATCGCCTCCGTGTCTTTGAGGCCTTTGCCGGGAATGGACGCAGTGGATGTTGCGGCGGCCACCAGTCGAGCTCGTGACGGCGCAGCACTGGGAGCGCTACTGAAGCTGTGTAACGACTGGCACAAGCCTGGAGCCATTGTGCAGGGCCAGTGCATCCTGGTCTCTCAGACAAAGTTTGAGGTTGACGTCGGGTATAATGTCGACGTCATTGCGGCGTTCAAGCAAATGCCAACGAAGAACTATGGTAGCAGTCAGATTATGCAATTAAGATTCTTTCTGCCTTTATCGTTTTTTTATTATTTGCATTTTACGGGTTCTGATGTTTGTTTTGTCTGTGTGCGGCAGACATGAAAACAAGAAAGTGGAGCTTTTCACTTGAGGATTACAAGAGACTCAGTGAGTAACGTTTGCTTTATTTAGCCGCTTTATCTGTGTACTCCTGTTTGTCTCTGTTACATTTGACATCTTGTCTGACCGTGCTGTGTTCCACACCCAGTGGATCTCCTCAGTGGGATAGCAGCAGTGGAGGTGGAGCCTCTGCCCAGGGCAATAGTCCAGGCTTTCTCTGCCAGGTTTGACGGGACTGAAGCCAGGTCTTTAGACGTCCCTGAGGCAGACCTCTCCAGCATCGACCCCTCGCTCACCCACAGTCTCATGCCCTTCCAGAGGGAGGGAGTCAAGTAGGTGCCTTTGAACAGCCATTAGTGCTCTCTCTGCATGGAGTAGCCAATAACTCAATACCAGGAGACAGCTATTTATCTATAATTTGCTCAGTCTTCTGCAAATGAAGAGATATCATAGTAAGTCAATATTTGTGTGCCATTACTCTGTGATTTCAACTTTTATAGATTAAAAGGGAACAGCGTGACTTCCACTCACTGCCCTGCTGTAGCTTTTCATTTTCTTGTGTCTTTGTGTCCCTGTAGTTTTGCAGTGTCTAAACAAGGCCGCCTCCTCCTGGCTGATGACATGGGCCTGGGGAAGACTGTGCAGGCCATCTGTATAGCAGCCTACTACAGGACTGAGTGGCCCTTGCTGGTGGTGGCTCCCTCCTCTGTGCGATTCACCTGGGCTGAGGTAAAAGCATCCAGCAGTTCATTAAAGTTTTGTGCCCAGAAGAAAAATGGCTCATTACTTAGTAGGTGTTAGAGTTTATCACTTTGTTTCCATTTAAGGGTGTCATTATCAGTCTGCATTAAGTCAGCAGGCACTCACTTAAGAATATCCTTCTAGTCCCCTTTTGACAAAAGCTCTGTCCTACACTTTATAATGCTGGTTCCTGCTTAAAGCTCTCTGCATTTGAGGAATGTTAATATTGTTCCCCAAGGACTGCTTGCACTCTGTTAGGTACTTTATCTTCACTAGGGTGGCAGTATTAAATGTCATGCTTCCATTTCATCGTCTCATGGGTTTAGATGATAATTTGAATTGTGAAACACTGATTTATGAAGAAGATGCTAATACAGTTTTTGTTTGGCTGCTTTGTTGCATTCTGTTATTTATAAAGGTCTGCTACACCTGACATTAAAGCTTGAACTGTATATTTTTTTTACCCTTTGCATATTGTTTTAGATGATCTGTTGGGTTTTTTCTTTGATTAATACAGTAGAAAGGTAGACTGGACATGTGTGAGAAAGACGGGATGAAATACCGCAAAGGTCTCTCGTTGACGTGAACCTGAGACCTGTAGCTATATGGTACACGTCTGAGGCCACTTGGCCACATTGACATCCCTACACTTGGCAATCATTGAAATGTTTAGTGCCCAGTTGCCTCTGTTTTCCTTCTACAATTTCAAGGCTCTGTAATTTCGAGTTCACCTCGGGTGTCCCTTTTTCTGTCCTGTAGCATCTTATTCTCTGCTTAACTCACAGCAGCATCAACCAGGCTGCAATAGCAGAACATTTTCAGAAGAGCTTTACTCAGCCTTCTGTCTATTGACAAGACAAGACAGTCTGTTCTCTAAATAGATATCTTGGATCAAACGCAGTCCCCCAATCAGTTGGAATCGCAGAGGGGAGTTTAGTCACAGGATGTTGTCCCCATTAAAGGACTCTTACTCTGTCTGGCCTGGCTCTTATCTGCACTGCTAGCCTCGTGCATTTGGCCAGATCTACTGCAAAGCATGGGAGTTATAACTTGGTGAGTGTAAGCCAGGCTGACAGGTAAATAGAGAGTGAATTGTCAGAAACATTTGGGCCACAGCGGGCATTTTTTCAAACCACAATTGGTTGTTTCTAAATTGGAACACTGAATAGAAGTTAGGATTAATTACTAGTGATTAGCAACGTTCGAACCAGCTGTCAGTCACAACATTGTCACTGAAAGTTGTTCATTACAAATTTCAGAGACTTGTCTTATTTGCAGTGGCAGGGGAAAAGCACAGCCTGAAAACAGCACTGTTATTCTGAGGAGGTTTGTTTCACACTGCAAGTATCTATGCCTGCAGGCCCTCAGACGCTGGCTCCCCTCCCTGAATCCTGACAGCATCAACGTAGTGGTGAAGGCCAAAGACAACCTGCGGTCGGGTTTGGTCAGCATCATCAGTTACGACCTCCTGAGCAGGATGGACCGGCAGCAGCCAGGAAGCCCCTTCAGAGTTCTCATCATGGTAAGCTGTGTGGTTGAACTGTACAGTAATTAGAAATGACTATTCAAAATATATGCTCAACTCTTGGTTCCTAAATCCTTATTCATGCCGGTCAATAGAGTCATTAATTATGTGTATATTATTGTGCCCTTAAATGCAGTTTTTGTATGTCATACACAAAATGCATGGTTTTGTCATTCTGTGCAGGACGAGTCTCACTTTCTGAAGAACATGAAGACGGCTCGTTGCAAAGCAGCATTGCCTTTGCTGAAGGTGCTGCTTCTTCTTCTTCTCTCTTCCGTTTAATGTTTTATTTGGATGAATAATTTTTGTAGCATACATCAAAGAGGTTATATTTTCACTTGTTAGTGGCGTTACCTGGCCCTCAGCAGGATATCCCAAAAATATCCAAAGAAGCAGATCAAAGAAATCCTGGAAAGGTTTCCGTTACAGTCCTTTAAGTCACAAATCAGATTTGAGGGTGTTCCAGGTTTTTGCAAGTAAAATTATCCAGAAACTTATTAAAACTCCTGGAACAAGATCCAGATTTACATAAAATTAGCCTTCAGATAGACCTCGGGCCAGATGAACATTTGATTAGATTTTCACAGCAGGCCAGACCTGGGAACTCTTCCATTATTATGTTTTTTAGCTATAACTTAAAAAAGGGTCAGTTTTGTAAAATCTTTTTCAGAGCAGACATTTTGACTTGTCACAACAGAAAAAGCACAGCATCAGGCAAATTTCGTTAACAATGGCTCAGTTCCATCAATTGTTCCGATGAGCCGTGCCAGTGAGCCAGCATGCACCGTACCAGGATTGTGGTGGTGGGAACAGTAAGTTGGAGAATAGATCAGCCTTGGCAGAGGGGTGCCCCCTCGGAGGGCCTTATATTTCAATCCGTGAAATCAGCGCTGCATGACGCGAGTTTCCAAAAATGCTAAATAACCATCTCATGCCCACCGGATCTACAGGGTCCTCTGCATCACAGTATTACAGAGAACATCATTGTTTTGTAGATTTATAGAATAAGAGCAGGGTTTCAGTGTCCCGGACAAATAGGAGAAACTCTTGTCAAATATTATCCGTGTTTATGGACCCTGTTTTCCCCACCTTTTTGTGTCTAAGTGACTAATGGGGACGACATGTTTTTCCAGTATTGAGCGAGAACGCTGCAGCTGGCAGCCACAATCCCACCGGGCGTTTGCGCACTGTCCCTGTACGTCCACTAACAATGTATTAGCCACTCAGGTTGTTATTCTGAGTATTTGACAACATTATGGAAAGGATCCCTACAGATAGATATTTCTGTTAAAGAGTAAGACTCTTTTTGTTTAACCATAAACAGCTGCGATCTCTTGCCAGACTCCATTTACAGAAACTAATTTTATCATCGTAAAACGCGCTTCATTCAAAGTCGACAGAAATGAAATAAGGCTAAAATCATCTTGGTTCATCTCTCTGCTGTTCCAACAATCACCCGTTCTGGTGTGGTTGAATTAAAACCTTATTTCACCAAGATAGACGTGAAAATATTGGGAGAGGAGCGAGAGGGAGGGTGGACATCAGAGAGGCAGCGAGGGAAAGCAGCGTGTAGCGCCAGAATATTTTCACATTTAACATTATGAGCACAGAGATTTAAATATGTTAGACTTCAACAGATTCTCCCAGTAAAAAAAAAACACAGTAATTACCGGATAAGGGGAACCCTGCTGGTAACATAGATTCACAGACCAGCTGAAGCATTTGGCTCATGGCTTGATTTCATTTCTTGCTCTGTCACCTAGACTCCCACAGCAGTGCTCTGATCAGGCTTGTTTTTTCATCCTCAGGCAGCGAAGAGAGTGATTCTTCTGTCTGGGACCCCTGCCATGTCCAGACCCTCTGAGCTCTACACCCAGATCCTGGCAGTCAGACCCACACTCTTCCCTCGCTTCCATGAGTTTGGGATGCGCTACTGCGATGCCAAACAGGTAGCTTAAGTCCTAAGACGCCTCGTCTGTCCAAGTGTGATGCTTAATACTGTCGAGTTGTTATTGGCTGTAATTCCAGCACACCTCAGAGAACTTCAAGGACTTTAGGAGTGGGATTAGCAAAGAGCTATTTTTCTGCCTCGCATTTTCTAGTCTGCAGTTCATTGAAGGGGATGTCCAGTAAATGGAAGGTGGGAATATTTTGCAGGTCTGCTCACAACAATAGGATAATAAAGGTGAAATCAGTGTGCTTTAAAGCCAGCGTACGTCAGTGAACAGTGCGTACATGAACTGAAGAGGTTTTATGGTGTCAAAAGATTCCTTGACTGTCTTTTTTTGTCTCTATTTATTTCATCTGCTTTTGTTGCTCTACTGTTTCCACTTAATCTCTTTGATTAATTTTAGCGGGTTCAAGTAGGGAACACGCTTCATGATTTAAAGGCCAATTACATCCTTAATTTGGTCATGATGACTCATTTTAAAGATTGTGGAGATTTTGCACTGCTCTGTAAAATTTGGCTTTATCACCATGGAATTTGCATAACGTGGCTTTTGCATCCCGATAGAGGCTCAGACCAGCTGGAGCTGTAACAGTTGTGACAGATGTTTCAGTCCTGTGACTGAAAGTGAACTTTTCAGTCTTCTCGTTAGTCTCTGGCTTGACTGGCATTAAAACTAATCCCAGTGTGTGATTAAAAAGAACCTTGACATTTAACAGTCCAAGGCTGCCTGCTCTTGAGGTTTTTCTGTCAAATTTACGTCATGTCTTTGTCTCGCCATGCCTCCTTCCTACCATCCTCTATTGTTTTCCTAATTTCCTCTCCTCTTTATCCTTCTCTATCCCCCTCCTCCCCAGATGACATGGGGGTGGGACTACTCAGGCTCATCTAACCTCGGTGAGTTGAAGCTGTTGCTGGAGGAATGTCTGATGTTGCGCCGCCTCAAGTCCGACGTCCTCTCCCAGCTTCCCGCTAAACAACGCAAGGTCGTCACAGTGACCATAGATGGTATCAACACCCGCACAAAAGCCGCTCTGTCAGCTGCTGCCAAGCAGTTGACCAAGGGGAGTTCCAATGTAAGTCACAAACATTTCCTACAGTCCTGGAAAAACTAGAAATGTTTTTTTTACATAAGAATTCACAAACTTTAAGAAGCCAGTCCCTGCAGGCATTTACAGTCTTGCTGTCTTTGGAATTAATGCAATGAATCAATATTTTCTTATTTCTTTACTAAATATTTCTCAAAAAATGGTCGTGCTAGAAGAAATGAAATAAAAAATTTGGCCAGTTGCGTCACAGTTTTTTTCAGAAGAGCCACTGTGACATTCTGTTGCAATAAATACCGAAAACTGTAAGATCCCGTTGGATTGAGTGGTGCCATGAAAGTTTCTTCATAATTCATCTCTCCACCAGATCATTTTTAAATGCCAAAGTTGGAAAATGGCAAATTATTCCCAAACGTGTACGTATCCAAAATACAGATTTGATGACCAGCAGATTAAATGTGGTCCATAAAAACATAGTACCTGTTCATTGTACATATAGATAACTAGGAACAGAGGTTGGGCTGGGACCCTGTATCAAGTCAAACAGATCTAAATGACTAATCTAAATCTAAAGCTAGATTTAAAGCTTGATGTTTCACTTAAATTATATAGAATATAATATATAATAGAGGTTTATAGATCCCTCTACATTCCTCAAGGTCACCTGTTTCCTAAAAATAAAATGCAACAGAATGTTCAACTTTAAGTGGAGTCTGTGTGATTAAGAAGGCATCATAGTTAAGAAGACATTTATCCCAAGAAAGTGAGCTGTATTGGTTCTGTCCTCTTCACATGAGGGAGTCCTTTCAGGCCTCAAACGCACACAAGTGCTTTTAAACTGACCCAGAATACTCCAGGGAGCTTTATTGTAAGAGTTCTTCTACTCTCTGATGGGAGTGAGTTGCTGAGCTTGATTGTTCATAATCACGCTGCTCCTCAGAGTAATGGCGGTCTTATCAAAGCATCAAACAGAGTCTTGTGTCAGTTCTTATCTTGCCGCTGTTCCTTATCTCTTTTTCAGAAAAAGGAAGAGAAGGAAGCCCTCCTCATCTTTTATAACCACACAGCTGAAGCCAAGCTGCAAGCCATTATGTAAGTACAGACCCTCTAATGGCAGGGGATCAGTAAGTCGAATCAGCTTAAATTTGATGAGCACTGAGATTAAAATGTAAAATGAATCAGAATCTTTTGTCAGACCATTGTGATTGCACTGGATTTGAGATCACTTATTTTCTGTCACTGGCAGGGAGTACATCACAGACTTGCTGGAGGGTGGGAGGGAGAAGTTTCTAGTGTTTGCCCATCATAAGTTAGTCCTGGATCATGTTACCAACGAACTGGGAAAAAAGGTGAGTAAGATGTACAGATACCACGCTGGGCACAAGCCTCACACGCGAAGAAATATAATTTTGACATGAAAGAGAGCATTTTGACTTTTTCAACCAGACCAGCTCTTTCGTGGGAGTTGAAGCCAACCCTTAGGTCAACTCTTATCAGTGTCTGTAGGGAACAAGCGTGGGCAGCGCTGAGCACATTTCAGCTTAGTACTACTTCTCTATGAATGATCAGTATCGTACATTTTAAAAGGAGGGGTTGTTAAATTAGTTTGCTGATTTGTACTGACCCTGACCCTAACCCACGTTTAATGGATAGTTGTCGGGTGATTGTGTTGAAAACGACGCAGCAGATAAGATCTTCTGTAATTTCTCCTGCAGAATGTCGATTACATCCGTATTGACGGGACCACTCCGTCAGCTGAACGGCAGCAGCTGTGTGAGAAGTTTCAGTACTCCACCAACACCTGCGTGGCTGTACTGTCTATCACCGCGGCTAATATGGGACTCACCCTGCACTCTGCTGACCTGGTGGTCTTTGCTGAACTTTTCTGGAACCCCGGGGTAAGCCGTGGAAAGATACCACTGCAAATTACAGTGTACTCAATGCGATTACTTTATTAGGAACAGTGCAGTGGTTGCAGTATTCAGTTTTAGTTTCAGCCCAACCCATTTCTTTTAGCCTCTTTTAGCTCACTTTTAGTTTTCCAATAGACACTCCTTGGTGAAATCTTCTTGGTAGCTGATTCTTGTCAACCCATTTTAAGATACTTGCCAACACTAAACAACACACGGAAGAAAAACATCTAAAAATCCAGTTGGAAGAGGCTCAAAGAGAGCATAACATGAGTGAAGAAGACTTCCATTCTTCAGGTGGCCAGACACATGACTCTGAATTAATACAAATTTTGCCCTGAGTCTTATAATTAACTGGCACAGTTTTGCTAACATGTTAGCCTATTCACTATTAGTACAGTGTATTTTGTATCTGTCAGTGTGTTTTAACGGTTATCTACCCTCTAATGGCCAACATCAGGGCTGCGCACCCGCAGTCTCGCAGTAGTGAAATGTCAAAAAGTTTGTATCCCTGCTTCAAGGTAGGAGGAGAAGGAACAATGGAGGATAGTGCTGTCCTTGTTCATACATTTAAACTGAGAAAGAATTTCACTTTTTTTGGCAGCCATTGCCCAAAAACGCCAATTTTCTGTGGGAAATAAGTCCACCCTATGTATGTCAGAGGAAGCTGTCCAAACTCCCACTCCCTCTTCATGCCGGCAGTCTTAGCTAGGAGAGGTAGCAGTGACAAAGATGTGACACAGATCGCAGCACAGGCAAATGGGTCATTCTAAAATTGAGGAGTGAAGGGAGACGATTCTGCAAAAAAAAAGCGAAATTCATTATGAACTGATTCCTGTACTCAAGCCGACCTCTGTGCCAGTAACTACAGCTTCAGTTCCAGGAGGAATCTTAATAGTGCTTTAATCTCAGCGGTTGGCAGCTGAATTATAAGGCTGAATAACGACTTAAAATTTTAATGATATTTTTCTCAAGCAGTTGTCGACCTTTAGGGGTCACTGCTGCTGAATGAAGGCAAGAGCATTTGGTAATACTAAGAAAATTCAATTTTTGCTGTGCTTTTTTTCTACAGGTTCTCATTCAGGCAGAGGATAGGGTGCACCGTATTGGACAAACCAGCAATGTGAACATTCACTACCTGGTTGCCAAGGGATCTGCTGATGATCACCTGTGGTATGTGACAGTCAGTATGACCCAATTACATTAATAATCACACTGTTTTAAAGTCTCTTACCTCCTGTATTAATCAGTGTTCCACTACTGTCTGCCACTGAGCCAAAACTGAAGCAGCAGGGGGTCAAGTTAATGCGGGTTGTGTGATATACATATTGTGACAAGCAGTAAATTGGACTGGATCTGGTCAATTATTATAATTCATCTGTGCATTGATGCAGGCCAATGATCCAGGAAAAAATGAACATCTTGGAGCAAGTGGGTCTGTCTGAGTCAAACCTCTCAGACAACGCAGTGAACGCCAGCTTTCACTCCAAGGTAAAGTCTGCATCAGTATATAATAAACATAATGTATAATCCTGTCTACAGTTTCTAAATTCAACAGCATTTACATGAGAGCTCAAAAATGCGTCTGCAGAGTCAGTGATGTTACCTGATTATTTGGATTTGTTCAGGACCCTAACCAGAGGAGCATCATGGAGATGTTCCAGAGATCTTTCAATGCGGATGACGACATGGATGAAGCCATCTTGCTGGAGGCTGCAAACGAGTGGGAGGACAGCCCACCTGAAAACAGCTCTGGTAAACACCATGGCATGGTCGAACAAAGCCCCAGCAAAAGGAGCATCAAAGACTATTTCAGCAGATGACTCAGAAACTTTCCATGTTGACATTTCATATTAATGTCACTTTGTTTTGCTCACTGGAACAAGCCCCAGTTTCTAGTTTTTCAGCCTATCATGACTGATATGAACGTATTAATACATGCTGCAGTTTTTTTAATCAATGTAAAAATAACACCTTTTTTTTTGCGAAAAACAGAAAATAAATAAATGTCTGACTCAGGGTTGTTTTAGAATCCCTCTGAAATTTAAACCTGACTGGTTACCATGGTAATGGGATGTAATGTTCAGGTTTCCTAAAACAGTTACTCTGGTTTTACCTGGGAAAAAAAAGTTGAGTTCATACATACCCAGTTGCAGCTGATCCACCAGCACACATCTGATTTAATCCTCAATTGTTAAGACATTCTGTCACCGTCAAGGAAAAGCATCCAAATCTAATTACTCTTATTGATATTGTCACAGCATTATAGCAGTTTAAATTGATTGTATTTATTGTAGGCAATTCAAGATATATCTACTACTAGCGTACTCCCAGTGGTGACTTTGCTATGTACCCACTACCACCACGTACATAGAATGTGTAAATGTTACATATATGTCTTGTTTATTTCATGATTCATAAAGAGTGACAGACAACACTACTAAGCAATATTACAGAAGTCTACATTACAAGAGAAACTACCAAGTGTGGTTATTAATTCAGTTTCTGGAATCAGTGCTCTGGATCATCACTTCCTCCAGTCTGCGGACTGCAAGGACTTAAATTATGTAGGTCACCTGTAAAGTAAGAGAGGAAAATTAGCTCAGGTCTTCTGACAACCGCAGATTAATGAATTCCCTATGTAATGAGATCCTGCAACCACTAATAGAGTATTCGATAGTTATGTTGCATTGTTCAAATTCATCAGCCATAGGATTCAAACATTTTGACATCCAAGTGTATTAATACTTCAGTGAAATAGGATCACAAAATCGTCCGCAGCCACAATGCAGCTGGTCATGATTTACTTCTCCCTCTCGACGAAGAGACTGTGACAGCAGTTTACATCTCCATTCCAGCTGATGTTGGTGACATTACGAAGATCAGTGACATCATTTGTGTCTGAACAGAAGAGATACCTCTCCTTGCTCGTGGAATGAATGAATTGCAGTATTAAGAGACGTATCCACTGGCTAGCTAATCTCAGTTCCCAGGGTGTAGTGCAGTGATTGCTGTGTCCCAATTCAGAGGAAGGATTCAGTGAAAGATGCAGGAAATCTGGCTGAACCTGCATCTCCTCCCCAAAATTCTAGCCTCACAAAGACCAAAAGTAGTTTTAATTTTAACGGTTATAACCATTGTTTAAAAATCAGTGGTAAGGTGGGATATGATCCAAAGGCGTAGATGGAAAAATGACAAATTGTAGACTAGACGAAATACATATATGTAGAGTATCTATATTAGTATATACAGCATATATAGTGTTATATACTGCTTGTATGCCTGTATGAGCCTTTGGGGAAGGGACAGGCCTTTGTCTGTGAAGGTTCAAGCCCTTGAACTGGGCCAGCTAACGTCAGTGAAACCTTTTTTCTTAAACTTTTCTTACCTTCATGTTGATGATGATGACTATCAGAAATTTCTTCTGTTGTAGATCTTGACATTCCTGTGTTTTTATCTGCAGAACTGTCTTTTTCTTTCGCTGAAAGAAATCGACCTTTATTTCAAGTTTACAGTATTTGTCATTTTAACTATAAACAACATAGCTGAAGAAATACTGTTTCTAGCAGAAATAGGGGATAAAAAACAACTAAAACCTAAAAAGCATCAGAACAGAACTGTTATTATTTGAGACAGATGAAAATGACACACACTTTTACCTAAAATGGATGTGTCAGTATCACCGGTGAGCTCTGTGTCTAAGCAGATGTCACCAAAGATAAAACGGATCTTCTCTTCCGCATGCTGCTCATTGGAGGAGCCGTGGACTGAGTTGTGGAGGATGTCAGAGGCAAAGCGGGCCCTCAATGAGTTTGGGGAGGTCATCTTAGCTTGGTCAGGGTCTGTGGGACCCATCATGGCCCTCCACTCCTCCACCGCATCTTCTTTAGTCAGGATGAGCATCAAACAGGGCCCGCTGAAACAAACAATGACAGGATGTTCATATAACAGACAGTAATGGAAATCTCATTTAACTGCAATTAAATTGTCGAGCCACAACGGGACACTGTCTGTTGTTACAATAAGCAGCCTTTGACTGCAGCCTCCCAGTATGCAATAATTTGGTGAAGTGCAGTTGAAAGATGTCTGGACGTTTAGGTTAAAATTGGGCTATAATTAGTTCAAATGTTTTTTAGACGTTGAGGTTAAATCTAGAGGTGAAATTCAGTTCATAACATGTCAATCACTGTATTTCAGTATGTATCTATACCCATTGAAATGTAGTTTTTAAAATTCTGTTGAAACACTATATGTAATCACTTCTTAAAATTACAGTAGCTCAATTCTGACCTAAACATCTTGGTGAGTATTGATCTGCAAATCACCAAAATCAGTGCTTTCTGGGTGATGCAGAAATTTTGCTGCCCTGTCTGGTTGACTTTTCCGCCTGGTCTTAAGTTAGTACTTAAATACATTGTAAGAGATAGCGTGTAACCTTAAATATAAAAACAAACTTGTAAAACATTCAGTGGTTAGAATATAAAACTACAAATTAAGGCTAAACCTGATATTGAGGGATAGTGACAGTAAAGGTAGTTTCTCAGCCTGAAGAGTCCAGCCGCACCCATCTTTCTGCCCATTGTGTCCGAGCAGTTGTGTAACAGCCAAGTAAAGAGGCTAATCGGAGCGGAAGATAACTCTAAAATCTAGATGTGTGGTGGAACAAAGAGTGAAATTGAGATGGACTTTACAGCCACTTGCCTGAGGCTGCCTTGATTCTGAGCTGCTAAGATTAGTGTTAAAAGCGCTGTTAAAACTTGCAGCGGCAACAGGAATTAGGGCAGGTCTGCTGTGGTCATTTGCCCTTTTCCTTTTGCTGTGTCCTGGATAGACTAACCGACACATGAATTCCACCAGCTGGCTGAAGAAAGGTTTCTCTTTGTGCTCTTTGTAAAACTCCTCAGCCATCTGCCTTGATAGCACCATCTCCTTCAGCTGCGTTACAGAGAAACCGCTGCCAAGGATCTCCTCCAAAATCGTTTCTGTCAGAGTGAACAGACAATACGTTGTAAGGATGATATCTTTATCTGTGCACATCTACACAAACTCAAGTTAATCAATTTTTTATATTGTTCTAAAAGACCAGAAAGGACCTCTGTGTTCCTCCATAGCATCAGGTTTAATCACTGCCAGTGTTTGCTTTTTAGGGAAGAAGAAGCTGATCTCTCGCTCTGCCTCTTCATGGCTTGCACTGCCATGTAGCTGGTTGATAGGCTCGTTCTCCACAGCAAACTGGGCCCTTAGACTGAGTGATAAAGGGCGCAGGAGTCAGCATTACAGGTGTGAGTAGACTGTTAGGTACCATCTAAATCTATCCGCTAATATTTGATGGTTTCCAGTAATTCTTTTCGGATGAATTGGTGAAATTTATTGTACTTTTCTTCACTTTGGCTCACCCTGCCTCGTCTGCTTCTACTTCAGCTAGTGTTTTTCTACATTTTTTAAGATTGTCATTCAAGAAACCCCTGAAACTGGAGTGAACGTGGTGCATTGCATGTGGTGAGAGACTTCTGCAGAACTTTGTCTTGTGACTGCACTACTGTCAAAAAAAGTTAATTTCCTGTGTGATGGTAGAATGTCGGCACAAAAGCTGTCCAATAGATTGAACTATGAAAACTCTGACTGTTGCTCTTCTATCAGTAATTATACCACAATGACTTCTGTGGACTCATTTAATTGTATAAATGAATAGAACCACACATCACCCACCATTCAGGATTCTCCTCTCTGGCTTTATTAACGTCAGCAGGACCAAGGATGTTCTTCCAGTGATGAACAGCTCCTGTTCTGGCTAGTGCCAAAGCTAGAACTGGCCCACTGTAAACGTACACAAGTTAAAGAAAACATCCGCAGTAACATACTACTCTTTAGATTATTTAAGAGCATTGTGTAAGTCACCTGGTCATGTTCCGGAGCAGTGCAGGGAAGTAGTCCTCCTCAACATGCTGGAAGTAAAACTGTCTGACTTGCTCCTCTGTCAACATCACCTCCTTTTGGAGAGCCACAGTGAAGTCTGACTTGTGGATTTGAGCCAGGATTTCTTCTGTAGATTCATAGATATAACATCCACACTCAATTGCCTATTTATTAGGTACATGTAACAAATGTAGCCTAATATCATAGGCCTGCAAAATACGATTCTACTGTATGATCATTTTTGGGGGATACAGTTCATAGAGCTGTTGGTCTGTACTGCATTATACAGAGAGGTGGGCTGAATAAAATCATAGAAACAGCTGTTAGTATAATGCAACAAAATTCAGCAGCACCACAAACTGCACCCTCCAGAATGACCACATAGTTCACTCAGCACCTCTCTAACACAGTTTGAACAAAAACTACACATCATCATCATCGTCATGAAGGTATGATTATTGTACTTTATTGCCCTGTATTATACTGCATTCTACTGTATGATCATTTTTGGGGGATACAGTTCATAGAGCTGTTGGTCTGTACTGCATTATACAGAGAGGTGGGCTGAATAAAATCATAGAAACAGCTAATTGACAGGCTTAATATAGATAGTTGCCAATTTCTAGTTTGAAGGCGTGATCAATTTTTCTGCAGTGATCAGTTACAAAAAAAAAAAAAAGACCTTTGCTGAGGGAGTCGAGAAGCAACCCCACTATGTCGATATGAACCACCTTTGTGTGTGTATCTGTGCTCGCACATGTGTGTACTTGTGCTTGTGTATTTGGCACGGGCTCTACCTCTGTTCTCTCTGGCAACGTCAGGCCGGATAAGAGCCAGTGTCCTCTCCACACGCTCTTCCTCCCCATCCTGCTCCGTTACCGAGGCCGTCCTGAAGTTGGGGAAGAAGAAGGCGAGCTCCCTGCTGGCCTGGTCGATGTCCTCACTACCGTGCACTGCGTTGAACAGTGTCTGTGTGCCGTATTGTGCCCGCAAGCTGCAGGAAGCCAGGGGGGAGAAAGGAGAGGAGAGCAGATGGTTGCTCGGCTGGTGCTCAACCAGAGAGAAGCATAATGTTTGGGTGTGTCTGACAGAGCAGGCGAGAATGTGCTGTTCATTCGCTTTCCCAGACTTTAGCCTGAGATTGCTTCACACTGCTGCAATCAACAGTGCACGAATAAGTGCCTATGCTATAAACAAAGTGTTTGCAAAGACACAGGAATGACCATTTCATCATACTGTATCTTGCAGTTGTAATGCCAATGTTGATGTTTTCTCAGCTCATTTCTTTTGAATGTAGCATATGCATCATTTCCAGTAACTAACCTTTCTGGTTTTTCTCTCCTGGCTTCTTCTATGTCTGCTGGGCCAATGAACTCACGCCATGCTGGTACAACATTGGCTGAGCCCTCAACCTGAGAGAGTACCAGAATATGGGACGGACCGCTGGACATGAACTGCACCAAGTCCTCAAAGCAAGCCTACAAACCACCGTTACATACACGCAAGCACATCCAGAGACAAGAGCATACACATATCAGCAATCTGTGATTTACACAGCAAAGTTATCCAGGTAACTGAGAAACCAGCTTCTTAAATCAGGCCTTTACAAAGTAACATTGAAAATTATACTATAATTATACTATACTATAAATGGTAATAGTATGAATTCATTTTGTAAAGGCAGACACAATAAATATACTGTACTATACTATATATGGTATTTTTTAAATCTGTAATCATTTAGTCCCATCACAAACAGCACAATAAGCACATAAAAAAGCCGCTTACACAGCAGATCTATTTTGAGCCCTGTGCAGAAATGCAGATGGAAGTGTGATGTATTGCAAACTAATTGAAATGATTTTTGTGCTGGTCGTGACTGCTCTCCCATTAGGGTGTTGACTCAGAATTTAAATTGCCCTGACTAACCTCACGAACACACACTGAACAGATCAGCAGTTTGACTAGTATGCCAGTCTCTGCATTGAGACAGGAATGTGGTACATGTCTATGTGATATATGCATTTTTGCTGTTATTCTGTTCTCACCATACAGTACCTCTGCTGCTTTGTGTCGGTAAAAATCTTGAGCCTCACTTTCAGTCAGCGTGCATTCCTCGTGGGCCAGGATCTCAAACCCAGCGTCTTGAATCTAGCCAGGGGTGTAATGTCAGGGTAATGAGCTATTGTCAGTAGGAAGGCTTGAGACAATCTTGTCTCCTCAGAAGGTGAACAGTGTTAGTCTCTGTGTACCTTCATAATGATCTCATTTGCCTTGCCGTGAGCAACAGCATCTGGTTTGATGATGGCAACTGTGTAGGACTTACTGGCAGGAACTACAGACGAACAGAGTGATGATCAGCAATGCAGATAAAATGTTAACACAATCATGATGACACTGGTAAACAACAATGGTATTTACAGTATCAGCAATACCAAAGACAATAAGAAATGACCAATAATATGATTATATTGTTTCCACAATACCAATTATGCTTTTTTCATTTTCTGCCTGCTGAGCCATCTCCTCTTCTTTCTTCTCATCATCCACCAGACCATCATCTTTAATCTGGCACAATAAAACCCAATGAAAACAGTGAGTCCCTAAATACAGACTTTCTTGTATGAGTTAACTAATATTGATTAATCTGCCAGTTATTTTCTGAATTAATCTACAATTGTTTGGCCTATAATGTCAGAAAACAGTGAAAAATGGCCATCCTGGACACCCAAGGTTATTTCTACTGTACAAATTGCATGTTTTGTCTGACCAACAGTCCAAAATCCATTGATATTCAATTTACTATCACATAAGACTAAGAAAAACGCTAACTTCTCACATTTGAGAAGCTGGAGCCAACCATCAACCCCTTTTCTCTGTCTGACTGTATATTGGTGGGTGTATCAAGGTGGCAGGTTTGATCTGTGTTGTGTTTTTTTGTATATATTTGTATATATATTTTGTACTGTATATTTAAAAAAAGACTTAACAATTACTCAATTGTGAAAAAATAATAAACTAATTGATGAACAACAAAACAGGCCATTTTCATAAAGAACAATTTGACCTGTCACAGTAGGTAAAAGACAGATGTAAATAATAAAATACATGATGGCTAAATATTGTTTATCTGCTACAGTTTTAGGGTCTGGTGCTGTGCATGCTGGCTCTCACACTGTCATGGCTTTCTGGAACACTTGGATACAACAGAGCCATCGTTAACGTAATTAGTAGCACCTGTGCTTTTCCTACTATGACAAATCAAAATTAATGAAATAGGCCTATTGTTTGAGCTCTAAAATGAACATATGTGTAAATGGACAACTGTACTGTGTAAATGTGTAAGTGAATGTGTGTATGTCTAATGGCTTACCACTTTGCGTTCACCACCTTGCTCCAGGACCAACTTCTCCTTGGCCAGTTCCTCTACAATCATCCTCTGAAGGAGAGGAGCATTGGCCCCTCGCAGCACAGCCAGCAGCTCCCCGCCCTGCTTTCAACACAAAGACCTTTTTCATGTTTTTTTTAAACAATTTTTAATCAAATTTAACCTAACAAGCAGTGACATACAGAGATGCTTTGACTACAGCAGGGCCATGTAAGCAAACCACAGAAGATGCAAAAACCTAGTCAGCAACAGCAAAATATAATTTATAATGTATACAAAATAGGAGCTGAGGAGTACACACAATTCTGAGAGAATTAATAATATAAATGAAATAATGGGCAGCGCATCACCACCAGAAAGGGCATGACTCTGGGCTGCCCATTACAGAGTCAGGATAAAAGGGAGTATAGACCGAAAAGAAATATAGAAAATAAACAAATACACAAATAACTAGAGAATTAAAGTTATATATATATATATTATATATACTGAATCTTGAACACACACTTTTACTGTACACATACAGTATATACACACAGACTCACCCCAAAGAAAAGGAAGGTGGGCTCACATTTCCCTCGATATTTCTCCAGAGTATCAATGCTATCTGCCTCGGCCTGCACCACATGGACATGCACACACACACACACACACAAACACAAACAAGTTTAATGCTGCTCCCTCACAAATCTTGGTTTCAATGTAAATTCTTCACATTTTAAATTAACCCAGGGCTTACTGTGGCGAAATGTAATAGATCATCACCGAGTTCATTCTTTATTTTTCGCAGGAGACTAACCACAGCTCGACAGGGACCACACCACTGTTGGTACACGTCTACAACTAGAAGAAGAGAGACAGTGCATGTGTGTGTGAGAGAGAGAGAGAGACAGAGAGAGACAAAGAGGAAGAGTGGTAGTCCAAGCACTGAATCTGCAGTTTTCCAAATGAACACAGTGGGGCAGCAGCACACAATAAATCACAAAAACAAATAACAGCTCATTCACATACTTTTTTATGTTGTAAGTGTACAACAGCATTGAACAAAAGCTTAGAGATGTGATGCTGACAGCAGATTGCGTACACTACAAAGGACATAACAATTATTTTACCTGTGAAGCTGCCTTACCTGTTAAACCTTTGGTTGCAAGCATCTCCTCCCACTGCTCTTGGTTTGTGACAGACGCCTGGACGACAAGGAAAAACGAATCAATATCAGGGCTTTATCAAGCTAACAGTTAGCTTAAAACACAGGAAGACTCTTGTCAACATTTGTCCAACCTGCAGACTTGCTTCTTTCTTCTTGCCTGCCATTTAGTCGGTTACTCAAAATGTGTGAAGCGCCAAGCGATATTTAAAGATAAATCAAGCTTAAGTTGAGTTTAGTTTGCTTACAGTTAGTAGAGTACTGTTAGTTTAGACCTTAATGCTAATAAGCAGAGGTGCTAATATGTCACGTTCTGCGTCTCGCGCTTGTTTGGCCCCTGGTTGCTAGGCAACGGCGCCTTCCGCCTTCCGGTGCCATCGCAGGGATCCGCCAGGGATCTAACGTCTGATTGAAGTACGCCACAGTAAGAGATTCAGTTCGTTAGCTTGTGTTATCACTAATGTCACGTTAATGCGAAGCCAGCTCGTGTATTCTTGCTGCGCAGGGGAATTAGATTAATTGCACATAGCAGTCATAATTAGCTCAGAGTGGGAGATACAACTCCTCAGATGCTCTATCTTTCAACTGACAGGGATCTCTACTCGACTCAGCTCAATATTCCTATATTTATGGGTTTTTAAAAGTTATTTTAATTAATTTGATTTATACTATACTATACTATACCATGCTATACTATATATAAACCATAAGGACTTCTAAGCAGCATATTATCCAAAGGTTATGTTATCAAGGCTGTGCAGTTACTATAGAGAGCACAAACTGCCCAGTCTGATATCAGTAATATTCTTCATTATATTTCACATTTTACTTTCCCTCAGACTCAAAAACATGATCACAGACATTAAAAAAAATACATAAATGATGGCAATGATAACGTGTAAGTGACACAAAACAATCAGCATAGTAATATCAACAAGCACATTCACACAATCCCAAACCACACACACCACATCTCTGTTACAAGAGGCATCTGCACAGAATTAACACAAAATTAAATTAATTAACACTGCCGGACAAAATAGCACGTCGAAGCACTAGAAACTAAAAATGAAGGTAAATGCAAAAACAAAAGAAGTCTTGAAGTCATGAAAAGAAGCGCCGTTAATTAATCTCAGTGAGTTAGGCAAAGTATTCCAGTCTGATGGTGCTTTAAACTTAAAAGCACATCTCTTTAAAGATTCTGGGCACATTCTTTAAAAAAAAGAGAGAGTGTTGAGTGGGTATGATGATCCAAATGGAACTAAAAGCTGTTTTAAGCATTAAGCGTACTTAAAGTAAATGAATTTGAAAACAAAGAGCAACCAGAGAAACCCAGTGAAGCATTACATTTATTAGGCACAGTGAAGCAGAGCTAGGTAGTAAATAACCACACTTCTACTTT
Organism: Chelmon rostratus; assembly: GCF_017976325.1. Lineage (NCBI taxonomy): Eukaryota > Metazoa > Chordata > Actinopteri > Chaetodontiformes > Chaetodontidae > Chelmon > Chelmon rostratus. Next base: position 14,989,435 of record NC_055670.1, on the reverse strand, counting down.
TACTACAAGTACAGTTTTTAAGCAGGCATTACTTACTTTGATTCCTCCATTTTACCGTCCACTCCATGTCAGAGGGATGTATTGTTCTTTTAACTCCAGCACATTTATTTAACAGCTATAGTTACTTTTCAGATTAAGATTTTACATACAAAACATATGATGAGTATACTCAATATGATGCATTTTGATAGATTTGGCCATCGAACAGTAGACATAATGACTTCTTGATACTCTAAGTAAGTAGATTGTGTTGCTAATACCTCTGTCCTTTTAGTGAGTAGATATTTAAATGCAGGACTTTACTTGTCTTGAATATTGAGGTATTGCTACTTTTACTGAAACATCCTGAAAACTTACTTAAACATCAGATATTTAAGTGTAATTAAGGGACAATCAAAGTTAAAGTTCATTAAAAAAAAAACATAAACATCTCTAGTTAGTATTAAACAAGAATTTGGCAGCATGAGCAGACAACCCATGACTGTCACCAGATATAGATTCAAACGTTACAATATCCTGATTACTGCACAGAAATGTGTGGAGTCAACCTTTTCTAAGTGAGCCCGGCCCAGTTCAAACCAGAGGCTGATTGATAAAATACATTTCCAGGGCCTATAAGTGAACTCCCACTGAGCAAAGCTAACCTTCATGAACCATGTGTGTAGTCAACAGCTATTTACTGCAGCATGTGGTGGATTAAGATGCCCTTTACCCCACAAATACAGCCTGTGGTAAACAAAACAAAACAAAACAAAACAAACAAAACATCTTGTGATGCAGAAAGGATCATGGCCCTGGGGCAAAAATAACCTCTAGTTTGTCACATTCTGTGTGTCGTGTGTTTGTACCCTGTCACCTCCATGTACCCACCAAGCACAGTGCGCAACAAAAACTACACATAGCAGTTCATGGAGTGTGGTAATTTCATTAAAGATTCAAGATTCAAGAATCAAGATTTCTTTATTGTCATTGAGCATGACATGTCAATGAAATTTTCATTGCAACCCCCACGTTAGAAACAAGTAATAAGAAAGATAAGAAAGATTAGAAAGGATAAAATTAAGATAACTACAATAAAATAAACCAACATGCCATAAAAATATTCGTAAATGCAATTAATTCAATTAAATTAAAGCCAACTAAATAACACATTAGAGCTGCACTGAAAAATTAACTCGCGACTATTTTGATAATGAAATCACTTTTGTTCAAGCAGGTTGCTGGTTTCAGCTTCTAATATGACGAAGTTCTGCTTCGCTTTATCTTCTGTGACAGTAAACTGCATATCTTTGCGTTTTGCTCTATTGGTTGGACAAAACAAGACATTTGAAGACATCCCCTTGGACTTGGAAATGACGATGAGTATTTTTCCCAGTTTTCTTACATTCTGTAGATTAAACGATTATTCGAGTTGAGATAGTAATCAGCAGTCATTAGTGGCAACCCTCTAATCAGTAAAATAAGATAAGATAAGATAGGATAAGATTCGGGTGTTACAGGCTACAGGTAATAGCAGTAGGAAAATAACAACAGAATAGAGAAATAGAAAATACAAAATAAATGCTGACTATATACAGTATATGTCCATTTTATACAAAGAACTATACAAAAATATGTTTTCCACAAGTAAGTATAAAAAATATTGCCATAAAAATATACTGCCAAATATTGTAGAGGATTGTGTAGGAGCAGTGTGAACTGGCACTAGGGGGGGTGACTCTGGGATGCCGGAGTTCACTGCCTAACCTCCTGGAGGTGTAGTGGAACTAAGTAGGCGAAACACTGTTGAAGGGAGGTTTCCACCTGATGACCCCCAGAGACGTGTTAGGAATCACTGCTCTTTGGCAGGTATAGAGGCAGATTAGAGCTCCAAGGTTCTTCACTGAGAATGAATCCTCTTTTTGAGCACAAGTATCTTGTGTTTAAATTAACTTGTAGAGAATTTCAGACTTAACAGAAATTGCACATGAATTGAAATTGCACATGGTGGGTATGGATAAAATAAGTACAGCATTTACACTATTGCACAGTAATAAATATATATGTGTCACAGTAGAATACCAGTATATATGCATAGGTAGAGTACTTAAGGAGAGTGAAAAAGTAATATTGCACAAGGTAATTTGTGTATGATAAATCACACATCAGTGCAAAAACAGTCTGAATATGGACCAGTGTTACATTAAGCAATGCTGTAGTTGAACACACAGTTGACAGCTGTTGACCTACGGTTGCGTTCCCTATGAAACCTAAAATTTTATTCACCTTCTTCACAGTCTTTGCTCAGACTGAGGCTCCAAGGCCACATCACATTGCCATTACAAACTTGCACTTAACTTGACCTACTAAAGGAAGCACTGTATGTGTGATGTATGCTCATTTGGTTTGCATGGAATCAGGTGTTGACAGCAATATATTTAGGTCATTTCCTGCAAAAACACACTGCAGGAGTAGCCTAAATTTTATGTTTGGCGTTGAAACTCTCATACTTTCTTGCTCAGTGCCTTCCTGAAACCTCAAAGAGGTTTCCCTCCAACTGTAACATTTTATTTAATAGTGAAGTAGGTCCTCTACAGAGATCAGACCACTTTTGCATGCTCTTCCCACATGAATTTCAATGAACTGCCGCACTTCAGCGGTTCAGCTCCACAGCCTCCTCCCTCACAAAGTGGACCCAGAAAAACAAATCAAACAATTAGAGTAATTTTGTAAAAGGACACATCGCAGTGCGCAGTGACAGTGAGTGAGAAAGAGAATGATAAAATGAGACACTCAAAAAGAAACGGCAGGGCTGCACAGTTTGTTTTGCTCCCACATTGCCGTATGACGTACGGTATGACATGTTGCTATTAGTCATCCTGTGTCTCGCTCTGAGCTCATTATGCAGCCAGATGGGAACGACAATCACCTTCCCTCCATCATGGCGGCTGTGACAAGGTCCTGACACTTTCTTGCCCGCAGAAATAAGATTCATACAGTGCCTGATATGCAGGCCTGTGTTTTTGTGCTACTTTTCATCAGAGAGATGCAAGAAAGTGATTGCTTTTGTTCTATCAAGTCAATGAGAAACATTGATTTGATGCTTTTGTCCCATGTGCCCGATTCAGATATTGGCCATTGTGCCATAAAATGTCATCAGTAATGACTGCCGCTGCTTGCTTGCAGTTGACTGTATGCTGAACAGATACGCGCCGGCAAACTGAGATGTGATTGTTGTGTCCCAGGGGGAACGCACTGGGAAAAGGTTGTTTGAGGGTATTTAAGCAAGATGTCAGCATCTCATTGAACCCTGTGAAGCTAAACAGGAAGGACAAGGAATGGGCGTTAACACCTCAAATTAATGTTGTTTTACTGTCTATATCTGAACAAGTGATGACTAATCATGCCCTCAGTGTTCGCCTTTATGTTTCGAATTTTCCTCAAAATCCGAATGCATCAACAAAACTGAGAAGCAAACTGTTTTTAGGCTTTATTATAAAATATCGTCCGACTCATTTAGGATCCTCATGCAGTTACTGACAAACTTCTATGGAGTTGTCTGCTTAAATTATGTCTCAGAGCAAAGGCTTTTAAAAACATATTTCAGCCTCAAAACAATGTGTTCCATAAACATCAAACAAAATACTTCAAATAAAAGATGTGTAAATCCAGCAGTACTTCACCGCTGACCCTCGACTGAATTCAGAGAAACTCATTCTGCAGGATGCCAGAGTCTTTGCCATGGGCCATTTGTTTGACAGGCTCTGAAAGTCTTTGCTTGAAGTTGGTTACCATACTAATGTAAGAGGTTTCCACGGGTCAATGCAAGTCCTTCCCCAGTCTCGCAGTAGGTCTTCGGTCCCCATGTGGACTTTAGGGAACCACTTATCATCTTCCCTGTTGGATTGCTGTTAATCTGTCCTCAGCGATGAGAGACACTGAGGATTTGAGGCTACGACAGCACTGAAGATTAATCTCCATTAGCACATCTTAAGCACAGAAGTCATATTTAAGCCTCATTGAAGAAGAACTCCATTTGTTGTGTTTATCTCAGGAACAGGCTTATTCCTGCCATCCTTGAAGCACAGACCCAAAGGGCTTTAGTCTAATTGTTCAGAAACAAATGTTGTAGAAATCCCAGTTGGTCTGTGGCGCCGTGCCTTTGAGGAATTGCTCAAACCATGCAAAATATCTTAATTTGTTTTTCTCGTCATTTGTCTTTTTTCTTTTCTACTATGAGATGTAGTATTTGACAAACAGTAAACTAAAGGGATTGCTTTGGGGCCTCAACTAACGATTGACTTCATTGTTGTTTAAACTGCAGATTATTTTTTGGATTCATCGATTAGCCTATGAATTGTTGAAAAGTAGAGAAAAAATACCCATCACAACTCAGCAGAGCCACAGGCGACTTCTTCAAATGTCTTATTTTGTTCAACCAAAAGTCCACAAACCAAAGACAAAAAGATGGACAGATTGACTGATTATCAAAATAGTTGCTGTATTTTTTTTCTTATATATTAGTGGACCAAGCACTTCAGCTCTCCATTGCTGCAGTGTAATGCAAAATGCTCAAAAAAGTGTAAATGCAAAGTAGCTAACTTAAGTGATGATGGAAGCATGTAAGTTCCTAAACCGCACAAGATTGTTTTAATGCAGCAACAGCAGCTGAAGAAGAAAGTGTCACATTGTCTGTATATGTGACGGCAAATATATTTCACTTCTCTCATAGCACCAGTGATATTAAATACCGTATTAATGAGAAAATGTGACAAATGTGTAATTGACACTTTTGCAAATGCTGATATTTTTATGCACAAAAAGGTAATCGGGGCATCAAAAAACTGAATTCTGTGAATGCACATAATATCCAACATCCGACAGCAGAGCCTTTTTTATCCAAGAGGGCACTGTTGCCTAAACATTGAACCACCCCTCCTCCCTATCTCACTTCTCTCAACACACTCACACACACACACACACACACACACACATGCTGCTCTAAGAGTTTTTTAACAGCGAGAAAGCCCTGTGCTTTCAGTATGCTGGTTGCATTCTTATCAGCTCTTCCAGGCCTAAAACTTATCCTGTAAGCAATACAGCAATTGAATACAGAATAGCTTAATTTCTTGCTGGCTTATTTGTTAAAAGCCATGGTGTATAATGTTGAGTACTGTCAAACTGAACAAATTAGAAACACTACATCATCTCACTATTTCACCAGGGTGTGTTTAGTAGTGACAGCCACGCTTTTGAGTGATATGGTGCTGGATGTAATGAAACAGACACAGTTTCAGACCTGTTCTCTCAGCCAACTTCCCATCTTTCTTTCATATCATGACAACCATGACCATGTGAGGCACTGTGCCCTCATACACATGGAGCAGTCCAGTGGAGAGATGGTTTGTGCTCCTTTTGCTGCATTAATGGAGAATTTATACTGAGTGAAGGGGAAATAGTGTGAGCCAAGGAGGGTTGAGAGGGAGTGTAGACAGACAGTCAGTCAGCCTCACATACAGACAGACAGTGATAGTGATTGACTGTCAGTCTGTAGAAAAAGGAGGGAGCTTTCTTCTCTTTTCTTCCCTGACAGGCGGCTCTACCAGTGACAGAGGAAGCCTGTATGGAGGAAGTCATCTGCATCTAAATAAAGACCGCCAATGGCTTTGTCAGAGTCCATTAAGCAAATTGCCATATTTGATAAATGCAGCTACCATCTCTCTTTTTTTTCATCCATTCGTACAAATCAGCCTGAAGCAAAAATGGCTTTTGTTTGCTCTCTTGAACAGGGAGAAAATGCAGTGAGACGTGAGAAGAGATTCCACTGAAGTATCATTTTGATGCAAATTATGACTGGTTTGTGCATTGGCTGATACATGCGATCGGTTGCTTCCTATCAGGTGCACAATGAAAGAAAATCATTCAGGGCTATATAGACCTGCTTTGATTAAAATGTTGAAATTCATTACTTTTGCCTGGTTGGCACTATTATTCTTAGCATTTTTTAAACTATTTATCTATCTTTCATTGTTAGTTTGCACAAGCAGCAAAGTTGCAGCTGATTGCTCCACACTATAGTTTGAATGGTTTGGTCTTTATTTAAACCAGGCAGCTAATCTTTGCTGTCTCTCCTGTCAATTAAGGTGCAAGATTGTTGCTGTGACCCAGTGGCATCATTAGGGGCAGGTCTCTGTTATCTGTCGAAGCTGAAACAGCTCCAGGTTAATAGCTGCAGTCACTCACTCTACTTATTCAGCTCTGCTGCTTCCAGGAAGCCTCATTTCCCAGATCTGCAGCTCACTTGCTCTCTTTTTGCAGCACACTGTGTTGGTTTGAATGAAAAGCAGAAATTGCAATCCTTGACATTCAACTGGGCGGTGCAAGGGTCGTTTTTTTCTTTCCATGAAACACATTTCACCAACAGTCTCTCTGTTTACGTCTCTGACATTGTGTAATTAAAAATAGTAAATGTGACAAAGTGCTTTACAGTGAAACAAAGTTAGAGAAGTAACAGAGGAAGTGCTGAAGTGATGAATCAATTAAGTGATTAATCAATTCGAAAATTAATCAGCAGCTATTTTCCTAATCAATTAATTGCTTAAGTAATATTTCAAACAAAAATGCTAAAAATCTGATGGTTCCAGTCGTGTTTGTCCTTGTTTTACTTTGCAGTGAAATTAATATTTTGGGGTTTTTGAATACTGGTCAGCTAACACAAGACGTTTCATAAAATCAGTTTGGGATTTGGAAAATTGTGTTGGACATTTTTTTTACTGTTTTTTTTTTTTTTTTTTTGTATTTTACAGTCCAACCATATTATCAGTAATTAAAGTAATAGTTGCAGCCCTAAACATTCTATTCTATTATCCCTTTAGACTTGTTGTTAAGGTTAAAGCTAATCAACAACGTTATCTATGAAAAACACAAGGAGCACAGAGGTGTGTTTAAGCTGTGATTCTGAGCTGAGTCCACGCTAACTGTGTTAGCATCACAGATGAGACTTTAGCTTCGCTCATCTCACCTCCAACGCTGTCATCAACACCCCCTAATCAGACATGAAAACACTATGAGGACCTCCAGGAGATGCTATCTCAGATGTGCTTTCGGTATTGATAATTCCAAGTGATACCTCGTCCTGGTTGGAGAACAAAAAGCCCCCGGGCAGCAGTGGTGGAAGGGGAGAAGAAAAAAGAAGTCAAATCAGACCTATTAAGTGGATTACGAGTTATCTGCAGCACAGCGTGTAATTGGTTTTGTGTTATCGTTGTAACGTCAGATAGGTGCTAATTGAAAAGCCAGTTTATTAGTGGGTAGACAGTCTTTAGAGGGTTGGGCTGTGGTTGAAAGGTCTTGTTTCAGATAGCCTCCCAAATGATTACAGATAATAGACCACTTCTACTGAAGCTTGCAGTTCTCTCAGATGTTATTCTCCTGCCAGTTTTCATCTGTTTTCATGCTCCTTTGCTTGCAAATCTTATGAGAATACAACTCAATGAGGTGGTAATAATGTTTATCATTCTAGATTTGAGATTTTATTTGTAATGCCATACTCTTCAGCTTTTTATTATTGCTTTTCAGGGCTTTTACAACGGCGGCATTCTTACATGTGTCCTTGACAAAAGCAATCTGAGGCCACTGTGAGTCATGAAGCACAACAAGCAAACACTGCATTCCCTCCAATCTATTTTGTGGGGTTTTTTGTAAAAGCAGAGGCCAATACAAAGCGTTGTCCCAGAGATGCTACTTTTATTACTTTCAGTTGTCTTGTCGGTTGTTTGAAAGGTGTCTTGATGCAGCTGTAGCGTTTGAAAAATAACATTTATACAGAGAGCACGGATTCCAGACACCATAATGTGGCTGCCAAGTTCTTTGATTTTTGGCATGTAGGTTTTACATGGCAGCAGTTGATTTACGACTGCCAGACCTATTTGGCCATGGCCAGTGCAAAAGAACAGCAGATGAAAAATGCTTCTCTCTAAATCTCGAAGCACATAATCCTAAAATCTCAGACAAAGCTGCAACAATTGTGAGTTGTGAAACAAACATCTGTGGGGGCTTCAGGAGGTTCTGCATTTCTCATTGTGATACCACAGAAACCCCTGCTCCCTGATCCTTTTCAAAATGACTGACAGCATACAGCGACGCAAGGCGAGGGGATTTTTCTGAGGTCATATAACCTCATGGTAAAGCTTCTCATATGGGCTGTGTGTCCTCAGAGTGGTGCAGATGACACAAAATGAGCTGTGAAAATGGAGCGTGGAGCTGCGATCTTTGGCATCTGAATGCAGAGAGAGCCGAGGTGCTCATCTACCAGCTCTGCCTCTGTCTTTCATCTCTCACATCTACACATCTATGTTGACTGCTCATGCTGTAACAGTGAGGGAGTGGTGTACAGCAGCGGGAGGAATCTCTATTCTGCCGTGACATCCACCGCTGACAACATCTTCCAAGAACAGAACCGTTTGGAAGGCAGTGTTCACTTTATGCAAGTGGGCTATTCGAGGCTCAACTTTTTTTGGGACGCTGCACTGTGGTGCTACCGCTGCTGCTGGCAGCTTTTTTCAGTGTTGATGGGTGCAGATGGAGTGCCTACAGCCTGGCTGTGAGGAGAAGAAATGCCATAGAGGCTTGTGCATCTGCTGCTGATGCATGCGGCTAGCCAGCATGCATTATTCAAAGATTGGATGCAGTAAAGATGATGTGCCTGACTCAAGCTGGAGGATGGACTGCCACCACGAGCTCTCACAGTTAGCTGTTTCCCTTAACACTGCTCAGATTGCCTAATCAGCTAAGGGAAGGCTTTCATTTAAGGCTTTAGTAATATTGGTCTAACTAAATTCCAGCATAACAATGTATTTCCTGAAAAAGGTTGCCACAAAAACCAAACAAACATGCAGCAAAACAAACTTTGTGATTCGATGATTTCTCACTGTAGATACTGGAATAGTGATGCACCTGGCTCTGTGTTTATCTCACAGCAGAGAGGATCAGTTGACACTCTCTGCAGTAGATATCGGCTACCATTTACGGTATATATACGGAAAATGGAGGTTAATTGAATTAGCCTTGTCTGTAAAGTGATTTGGAATTGATTGTCACATTCACTTTCATTCTGTCGGGTGTGCTTTTATCACCAAACAGTGTTACTGGAGCACCACGCACCTGCAGGCTGAGCTAATCTTCTTTGCTTCTGCGCTGAAAGGTATCCTCCACTCCATAGTATTACACTCACAATGCAGGATCGCTTCAATGATGACATCCCAAAATGGTGGAATGGCTTGGTGTATAAAGCGCTGTATAAAATACGACTTAATTCATTTAAGATGCTTCATTTCTGCCTGATCCACCCTCACAGAAACTGGCAACAAACAGCTTTTAATAGAGGCCGTCTCTAACTGCAGATTCTGTCTGGATTGATTCGTAAAGCTGGATATTGCTCTGGAGCCATTTGTGGTTTAGGTAAACAAGCCGCCTGGCAGCTGATGCTAATCTTACTGTAAGTACAAAATGCACTGAGTGCACGCCAGCCAGCCGCTGTGTGTTGTTTCATTGTGCACCTGTTGACAGAGAGATGAAACACCACAGCCTCAAAGAGGACAAAGCAAATAATGATCATAGATTTTGGGTGACCCCTGCCCTTTTCATTGCATACATGAAGAGACAAAACAACATATGATTATACAGTATCATACAACACAATGATAGCCATATTTACGACCTTTGTGAAGCTGGCAGTGATGGCATTGACCTAATAACCATTTCCTAAAGCTGATCTGGTGAAACATGTCAGCAAACAGTTGTTCAGTGTATTTGCACATTCAGCAGGCACAGACCAGCGTTTCCATCCACGTGGAGTTGCGTTTGTGTCCACCTGATAACTGTATGTTCACTCTCATTTGAGCTTTTGTTTTCCGTCTGCCTGCTGTGGCAGGAAATGAGGTTTAAAACAGCAGGGATGTGGGCTATAACAGCTGCAGAGTTGGGTGATATTTCTCTGAGGGTTCTTCGCTACGAGTGACCCCTCTCACATTGCATGTCGTCATTTCATCTATTGTTAATATAAAACGACTAGAGAAGCTTTAAGTTTTAAGTACGGGGGTGCTAGCTAGCACAACATTACTACTGAACACTACACAAAATGTCAAGCAAGTTGTATTTGGGCTTTTATCAGCCTGTATATTGTATAATAGACAGGTTAAACCGAACGGACTGCAGAGCTCATTCAGTCTTCAAGCTATTAAACTGTTAAACAACATAATAGGCTCATAGTGAGCAACGGACAGCGTGCTGTTGGACAGGAAATGGAACATAATGATAAATAGATCTGAGGCTGCTTTAATGAGGTGGACGCCAATGGACAGATAGCTGTGCACCAAATGCTGAAATAATAAAATGAAATGATAAAAGTAACTTTATGTGATATTATTGATATTTGGTCCTTTTTTAATATAAAATGTATACACTTTTCTACACAATGTAGACACATTTTTGAGGAATGCATGTGTGGCTCTCCCCTCGATCTTATGTTGTGGGGTTACATTAGAAAAATGCCTGTTCAGGACAGACACATCCACTGTTTGTGGATATGTTAATCTGTGAGCCAAAATGAAACTACGTCAGAAATTAGAGTAATGATAGCAGCTCAGTCCTGCTCTTTTTCTGAAGATGTTGACGCTCAATCAACAGCAGCCAAACTTCACTATAACCGTCATATTTGCCAAACTCATGGCTTATTCCTCTTATTCTTAAATCCAGTGAAGCACACTGTTTGAAAATACAGCACATCCTAAATCTAACACCTGTATTTCTTGCACATGTACATCTTTCTATAATAAAAGTGTGTCATCCACCTATCTCTGGGTTGGTGCTTCAATACCTGGTTCCTCCTGTTCACATGTCCAATAGGCACCAAACTGGATGAAGGCCGAGTGAAAATTGCGAGAGGAAATGGTGATAGACACGCGAGGAGTGGCGAGTTACTGTGCGAGAGAGGCTGAGTTGCCGTTTTGTGTGTGAGAGAGACTGAGCTGCTGCACAAGAGACCCTGACCCTAGCAATTCTGCACAGTACTTGTTGTCCCTCGTGCACCTTCAACCCCACTCAAGTGGTAAGTCATTCGCTCTCCTACAGCTTAACAGTTCTTCAACATCTCTCGCGTAAATTCGTTTCCCCGCGCAATTTTTGCCCGGTCTCTCGGGTCCCAATCTCTCTCATGAGGTAACTCGTTCTCTCGCACACCGTCAACCTCTCTCACAAGGTAACTCATGCACTCTTGTGCACCTTCAAGCTCTCTCATCAAGACACTGAACCTTAAGTTGGCCAGCGCCTTGCATGGCAGCTCCAATTGTAAAGTCATTAAGGGTGCTATCAGTGCTAGGTGCAGTCAATTTACCATAAATGTAATTTCTAGCTATGTAAAATTCTTCTCAAACTATTGCCCCAAGCACAAGAGCAAACCCTATGTGTATTACTTTACATCCTGCTTCAACAGAACATGTCAAATTATGCAAGACGCTCTCAAAGCTCGCTTCACTGTGCTCGTGGAGTGAAAAGCCCTATTATGAAGATTACTGGATTTACTATCATAGAGAACTACAATCAAGCCTTTTCAAAAGGCATCTCAGCTTGATTGTCTGATTATCTATGAATATGGACTGACTAAAGAGCTTGTCATCTTGTGAGCCCACCCTGCTTTCTGCCTGCCCTTCCTCCCCTCCTCCTGCACCCTTACCATCACACCCACCCCGAGCGCTCTGAACTCTACAGCCCTGAAAGTTCAAGGGAAAATCAGCTGCCATCAATCACCAATGCAGATGAGAGGAGCAAGCTCCCTGGAGCAGCTTAGCCTGTTGAACATCACACAGCACAATTAAAACCCCTGAATGCAAATCATCTTCAGTAGACCACTAAATGAAAAGAGCCTTCCTTTCAAGAGTGCTCAATAGTGGCAGGCTTTTCAAAGGCTCTTGCCCATGTGTGCAGTTTAATGATGAAAGTCAGGAAGGAGGCTGTGGCAGAGGGAGGCTGCACCCTGCTTGGCAAGGTTGTTACCATGACATTTAGCAACAATATCAGACTCATGAGGATGCTGTAACAGACTGTTTCAGTGGATTTCAGGTGTTGTGGAGAATTACACAGTGTCATTACTATTTAGATATTCATATTTAAGCCTGCTATGCATCCTTCCTAACTGTTTCAAAGTGGAACACGTTAGGTAAAACTTTGCTAATTAAGAGAATTACCTGTAGGGACTATTTGATTTTGATGTTTTAAGTCTGTTAACTTGTTTAAGTGTTTGACCTTACTGCCTCTGTGCAGAAGTTTCGGAGCAAGGTAAAACTGCTTCTCGCAGGACTCCGGCCATGACTAAGTAATTAAAAAATGCTCCACCAGGCCCTAACCTTATTATTACAGCCTTGGAGAAAGACCTTCAGATGTTCTTAAGCACTCCTCAATGGACTCGGTAAGAAAGCTTATTTTAGACGGAGGGGTCTGAATAACTTCTACCTCAGTGTGCACTGTGACATTTTGAAAACTAAAAGTCATTCGCATTAGGCGTAGCTTTGCTATGCATTCTCTATAGCTGCTTTGTTCTCTTTAGCTCCAGGGTGCAGCATGTTTTCATGCCGACATGCCCTCAGTAAACCTCACATGATGTTGACAAAGTTACTATTCAAAGCATGTTGGCTGTGTTGTCCGCAGACAAGGCTGCTGTTGTCCAGCGACTCTAGTCCTGGTTTTCATCATGAATATAGCAACACATGCCCATGTTTCTCGAGGTGGGAAGTGTAGGTGTTGGGATTCAGGAATCTGAACCAAAGCCTACAGTATTTTAAGCAATTCTCTTAACACTCTGGTCTTAAATGGTTAACTTCTTAGAGAGATTGTTCAACATTTTGGAAAATACACTTATTTGCTTATTTGCAGAGAGTAAGATGAGAAGATCGATACCGATATTTGTCGGTTCAGTATGAAGCGACAGCCAGCAGCCGGTTAGCTTAGCTTAGCATGTAGGCTGAAAAAAGGGAGAAGCAGCTCGCCATGCTCTGTCTTTGCCCCCTACCGGCATGACTAAAGCTCTCTAATTAACACACTCTGTCAAACAAAAACAAATGTTGAAATAACTGTTGGTCCAAAGGGGGTTGTGTACTAGACGATTTCTTTGCTTGGCTCTGGGGCATCCTGGAGTTTTGTCATCGTATGGTTGCCAGGCAACCAGCACAGACTCCAAGAAGTTACTGGAACCCACCAAGAAGGGGTTACAACGCTTCCTTGTTCTATCTCACATGTGACAGAACTAACCAATCAGAAGCCAGAAGGACTTAGACTGAGGTAAATGTTAGGAAACCACCACAGCACATTCAGCAGATTATTGTAACTGTTTTAAAGAAGCAGATACAAAGATTGCATCTGAATATTACTTAATGAGTGCTCAGGATTGGCAGATTCTAGTAAAGTTCTATAATCCAGTCAGATATCAGTCAGATATCTCATAAGGTATTTTCAGCCTTTTTTAAGGAATTCTCTTGAAAAATATGATGATCAACACAAATGCTTTGACTGATTGATTAGAGATCCTCATTTTGGCAGTCACATGCATTTTTGTAATCATGATCCAGAGGAAAGAAAACTCAAGAGTACTGTGGACCTCACGTCTGTTAATTATTCATCAGAATGTGAAGGATAACGGTAGATGCTTTGAGAGGCCAGGCGTAATGAGGCCACACAGCAGAATCAGGGTTTTGATGAGGGTTACAGAAGACAGACTCCCACACACTTTCGGACAGTTGGAAACTGGACACCTGTAGATTCAGTCACTTCAGTGTCATTTATCCAACAGGAAGTACACTGTGACTAATTGGTGGGCGTTTGTATGTGTGTGGGCATGTTTGTGTGTGCATTTGTCATGTAATGCCAACTTTAATTGAACTAGTTACCTGGTTTCCAGGCAATTGATATTGTGTATTTAGCAGTGACTTCATCTTCACACCTTTTCTACATTAAAGGGCAAAAGTAGAAGCTGACAGCCTAGCTTTCATTAACACAGCAAGTGCTGTTAAAGCACCTCTTGACATGTGCAATAAATCTCGATATTATTGTACTAATGTTTGGTAGGACAGCAGTGTGCACCTCCTTGTGTTCTTCCTTCCTGCCACCGAGGCCCAGATGCCTCAGCTTGGCTGTTTAGAGATCAGTGCCACCTGTAATCAATACGTTTACTGCCCGGGAGGCAGCTGTTGATGGGCAGAGACAGGCCACAGATGAGAAGATAGCAGCCAATCTAAAGGCGCTGATCCAACTCACCATCTGCTCACAGAGACAGAGGGAGAGGCTGCACGGTGAATCAGATGCTCTCCTCTCATCACCTTCACAATGTCCTTAGCCTCTTCCAGTCTGGAGGTGAAGAGGTTTGAACCAGTGGTCTGACAACTGTGACACGAAGAGCAGCCACAGAGGTGATTATCGTTGACTTTCATCAGTTTTGGGCAATGCTTATGAAACTGCAGGTGGAAGAGAATTTAGCTCTTTTCCAGTAGAATGAATTTAAAAACATACTTTCTAAGTCAGCCAGAATTAATTTTTTCACCACTAGAGGGTGGTGCAACAAGCTGTAAACACAACATTGGAATATCATGAAGTTAGAAGGTCAGTATGGAGAATGTGTTAGCAAACATTTGCCTATTTACACATCCAGCAACCATCGAAGAACATTATTAGTCATTTGGAGTTGTGATTCAGCCCACTTGGTGAATTTAAGTTCAATGTTTATTCTCCTTTAAGCTCAGTTTTTTTGTTTCCTGGAGGAACTATCTGGCTCTTAAGGTGCTAGATGCTCCACCACGTTTACCAGCTAGTTGCTGACTTAGGCAGTAGGTTGTGGCTGCCTGCTGCTGCTTAAATGATGCTGATGAGAGCGGCGAGACAGAACCAAAACAATAAAGTTGTGTGCAGCAAAACCAAAACAATAAGCTGAGAGACATCAAAACGCTCCAAAGAGCAGATGGTGCAGAGTTGTTTGTATTATCTGTGCATCCGTCAACACAAGCGACCCATATCGTCATTTGACCCATAGCTTGTATAAAAAGTTTGATTAGAGCAGCTTTAACTGTACCTGCACTGCACTGATACATGCTGTATTTCACAGGACACACTGTAAATTAAAATTAAACGTCTGTCTTGTTTCCACGCTCAAGGAAATGTGTTTTCTCAGCTGCTCTCCGTCCTGTTGTTTCAGATTGTCCCTGAGGTGTTCACTCTGTTTCATATGGCCACATTCTCCCACCTGAGGCGGCAACAATGCTTTGTGTGAGGTGCTGATAAATGTGACAGCCGCTCACACTGTCAAGGGACACAGCGTGACTCAAACAAGTACAATAATGTGGCTGTTCACCTTTTTATTACCTCTGGGCGCGGGGACAGGCTCACGTTGAATGCTGCTGCGATGATATTACATTGATTTGCAGTATAATTGAAACCTGTTGAGCATCTCAGCTTGTCATGCACGCACATGAGATGTTCATCCAATTTACAATTAAGGGGAAAATGTAATTTAAAGTGCGTCTTGATTTTATCCAAATCAGCTTCACAAGGTGTTGTACTGAATGCTCTTTTATTTAAAACCCTCACTTGTTTGCACACATAATAAGCTTTCAGTCTCTCTGAATTTACTTTACTAATGCTGCACTGGACAACAAAGACATGAAAATAGCTTTATCCATTTAAAACCATCTGAAAAACATTACTGACATTAAGCAGCATTTTCTAACAAAGGAAACGCCTTTCACCGCAATTTATTCAGACTGAATAATTGCACTGATTAAAAGAGAAACTTGTCAAATTCCCTGGTAATTAGCAAAAATGTTATGAAGAGGTGTTAGGAACTGTCGTGATGTACAATTTTTAGTTTTAGCTTTTTGATGCTCACATCAATGTGCAAATGCAAGTATTACCGAACATAAATTTCACATTTTCTTAAACAAATTCCCTGAAAAAGGACTGCTGAAAAACTTACATTCTGCTGTGCGTTGCATGCAAATGGGGAGAAGCAATTACCGGTACCAGAATTAAAAGACCACATTGTTGAGGGTAGCAGCTTTAATGTTGCTGGTTGCTGCTCTGTCCCTGCCCTCTATGTTTCTGTGCATTTCTTGCTGTGTCTTTGTCTCTTGCATTCATATTCATACAAGGTTCATTAAGTTGCTTGCGAGAAGCTGTCGAATACATGCATTTAGTAACAGCATGACCTCCGTGACTAATCTCAATTTAGAAAGGCATCCTGTGAAAATATCAGGCAGGAGGATATTGTGCAGCCTTTAACAGCCGTTACTCTCGGCAAGGAGGAAAATTCACTCTGGAAAATGACTCTCCCTCCCACCCGAGATCAGATATGTTGATTTTTCTGAGGGAAATAAACGCTCTGGCAGCTCCCTCTCACTCCCACACAGCCAAATTAGCTGTCACAGAGGACATTAAGCCGTCATCTTCTGAGGTTCTGCTCAAACATATTTCCAGCCTATAGATGCTCTGTGAATGTGGTTGCCTGAGATGCCATTTTGGAAATGGATGCACTGTATGAAGGACAGTATGTTGTCTCTCTGCCACAAAACCCGACTGCATAGATGGATAAATACATAAATAAGATGTTATGTGATGCTTACAGCCCTACTATCCCTAGCTGACTGTGCAACCAACTGCAGAAAAACAACATCAACCCTCGTAGTCCACCATTACACAACAGCACTACAGTGCCAGTGCTTGAAGTTAATTTGCTCCCTGCGTGTGAAGATGAAGTACACCTCATTGTGCATACTAATGGCCCACGTAAGGCTTTCAAAATGATAGAATGGCTCTGTTTTGGAAGTGACAATTGAAAGTTAAAATTGGTTTCAGCTTATAGACACCTCTCTTCTATCATAGTGGTGATAATTATGTTGATGTATTAGTGCAAAAACAGTAAACAAAGCTAATTTGCTCTCAGGTCTCTCCCATGTGGGAAAATGATGCTTTTCTGACTGCAGAGCTGGTGGTTGATGTTAACATTTTACTGCAAATGTTTTTTTTTTGCCTCTGAAAAGCCAAAAAAAAAAAAAAATGTTGCTGTTTCATTCCTCATAATCTAAATCACACAGAGAAGTTTACCGTCGTCTCAGGACCAAAGGTACGACAGATGGCTCTCTGCCGTTGCTCAGCTCTCATCTGCTGTAACGTTGTGCTGTCATGCAAATGTTCAGCAGTGCGTGCACAGCAATCACAGCTAGTTTTTACACTTGGTTTGCGCCCCTTGAAGTTCACAGGCTTCTACAGGCAGCAAAGCACTCTTCAGCTTTGTGTGAAGATGGATGTATGACAGTGTGACAGCTAGCTGATGTTTACTCTGCTGCTGCTGCTGCTGCATGGTTTTCCATTCAGCAGCGTGATCGAGCCGTGCATATACAAACACACCAATTAACCATCGCCAAGGAGGCGTATTGAGGGCAGTGCTTAAAGTGCCTAAGACGCTCTGTCGCTGATTGAGAGCATTTTTCTTTAAATAACAGCAGCATTTCCTTAATCATGTCACACTTTGTGTCATATTAACACTTTTAAGGAAAGAGTTCCTAAATGTGCAAATCTGACAAAGCCTTCATCACAGGCTTTGGTCTTGAAACATGTTTGGAAAAAAAGCATCAGCCATGAGATATTTGTGTCCACCTCAGGATGACTTGTAGTAACATTGGCGATCATCTGACTTCTCCTCTAATGGCATCATCACGTCAATATCTTAATTATTTAGTTCTGGGTTTATGAGGCAAAACTAATGACATTCCCATCAGTCTCAGCTTTGTGTTGAGTGCTAATTAGCAAATGCTAGCATGCAGATGATGAATGTGATAAGCATTATACCTGCTGAACATCAATGTGCTGAAGGAATCGTTCAGCATGTTGGGAAATAGGCCTACTCATTGTTATTTGACTAAACAACACATCTGTTTTGGTAAGGTGCTGGTAGGCAGATTTTGTTACCACTGGACTGAGCTAGGTCTGTTCTTACTCATCTCTTCCTGTAAATAAAGCACAATATCCACAGCTTCCTTCCTCCTGTGACCGTGTTGCATGAAGCTCCTGGTCTTTCATTTTGAGAGCAGGTGGAAGAAGGTCAAATCAGTTTTGCTAGCGGCTAAGCTGGTGTCAGGCTGAAGACACTGATCTGATAACGTCCTCATTAGCTGGCCTCGGCCCAAGAGAAACCACAGCTGGAAGCTGGAGGTCTGCTCTGCTGGTGACAGCCCCCCCCCACCCCCCGCCCCTGTGGCCCCTCATCAGCCAGATGAGCCCTGGATGGCACCTCGCACACCTCTGGGCTCCGTCAGTCACGCCATGCCCATGAGATAGAGCGAGAGAGCGACAAAGTTAAGGGGCTGCTGGTGTTTGTGGATGACTTTGATTTTTCTTCCGTGGTAGGTCAATCTGATCACGTGACAGAAAAATATAGCACCCAATATGCTTTAAGGCCAAGACAAGGCCGAGACAAGTGCTGCATGTGTTGATAGCATGTTATAAGATGTGATCTTCTCACATATCACACCCTCCTTCTTTTAATACGAATATCGCAACGCAACACCCTTTTCTTCTCTCTTTCTCCGTGTTATTTGAAACCCGACAGGAAATCACACCAACACATCTGGTGCTGAAACTTCGAGTACAGACAGTGAAATTCCCCAATAGAAAGCTCCACTGTGACAATAATCCCGCTCCTGTATGCTGCAGCTGCATGTGTAGCCGACTGCCTGGTGAGGCTGCTTTGTTCCTCCTGCGACGGGGATCAGTTTATAGCCTCAGTGTGGAGGAAGAAAGATCACTCCTGCCTCTCTGACTGACGGGCCTCTGAATTTATTTCTGCTATCAGCAAAGTCAGCATGAAGAGATGCCCCCTGAGTGTGTACACAAACACGTTTGATGCTCCGGGATAACGCTGCCACTCTTCAGCTGAATAGAGAGAGCAAGAGAAGGATGGTAGAATTTTTTCTTTTTCTTTTTTCAGAAATAAACTGAAGTAGCGAATAAATAATTTATTGAGCTCTTTAACTGACAATTACTCTTCAACAGTTTTCATAATTGATTACATTTCGGTTATTTATCAAGGAAAACATTAGGTTTCCAGCTTTGTTAGGACTAACAGATTGACTGACAGAGAAAATGATAAATAATGCAGGCATTGGAAATTATTCTTTGATTGATGAAATGTGATTATGTCATTTATTAAAAAAAAAATGATATGCTGGCATTAATAAAAAATGATTTAATAGATGTCATTGATGCCGCAAGTCTTTGTTAAATATGTCAGACATGATGTGCTTTGAGTTGAGGAAGCACTGTCACAGGATCAATATTGACGATTTTCTGGAGCTTTTGGTCTCATCAAAATATCTTCATCAGCAGACCTTTGCCTTGTTAAAATCTCCAATTGTTCCCTGAACATTTCAAGAACTTTTTCAATTTCACCACAAGGTTCATTGAGCAGGTGTCCCAGAGCTTTTGGATGCGTTACATGATCTTCATGGAGTTCGTGGAGGTATTGTAGATCCATTTCAGGGAACTTTAAGAAGTTCTTATTAGTTTATTGTTAAGTACATTTAAGTATTGGATTAAATGCTAAGCAAGACAACAAGCTAAGTATGAATCAAGGGCCAAATGACCCTCTGAGTGATTTTCAAAGATGGATTCATCTATTGAGATGAAAACCATTATTTTCAACTGGGAATAAAATAAAAAGGATGTTTTTAGTTGTGGAGCTGCAGGTAAATGCTGTTATTGAGAGAGAAAATTGGCTTTACCGACAGAGAGTGAAATAAGAGGTGAAAAGAGGTTAACTATTGCTGTCTGAGTCACCTGAATGACTGCTATTGAATGTGTGGCACCTCATTTGACCTCTCCCCTTTCATTGCTGCTGCCTGCACTGAGGCCATTTCCTCGTGATGTAATCTGACTATCACTCACTGTCCTGTCGCCGTTGTTGTTCCTCTTTGTGGAGGTTTGAGCATATGGGCAGGATTCGTAGCAGGGACTCTATACATCTGCTCATGCTTGATCCTGATTGTTTTTCCAATCCTCTGCCCCGAAAGATTCCCACGTACAGTAAAGCCATGCGAGAAGAAAGATAGCCAGTTCCTGATTGCCCATCTGTCGTGTCCGGCTGCCATCATCAGCACTAAACACTGGGCTCAGAGTGACCATACAAGCTACTTCGCATGACTTTCAGCGTCAGCGACTGTCATATAATGCTTTTAGGCAAACACTGAGAGGCTAAACAGCTTTTGTGAGATATCATCTTGTCCTTTCTCAAGTGTTTTTCTGGTGAAGAAAGCAGTAAGGCTGAGAGGAAAACCATGTAGTGAGTCACACAATTTGCAATGAAGCTCCCAGCGGACTTGCCCAGCCGGCTGCAAAGGCAGGTGTTTCTAAGACATCTCGAGACGTTTCATGTATGCTTTCTTTCCTTTTTTTTGTTTTCAAGCCAGCAGCAGGGAAACCCGTTGTTAACTTACACGCAACATTTTGGTCTATTTTTGTCCTGGTTGAAGTTTCAGGGAAAGAAATACTGTATGTCAGTTAGTCAGTACTGTATGCCAATCATGTAGCCTAAGCCTGATGAAGCGTTGTTGCACCGCTGTGTGATTGCATCCTCCATCCCTGGAGCTTCTGGCACAAGTAATTTGTCAACTTTTTGAAAGCTTGTATTTGCTGGTAAAGGGCAGCTAAAGTAAATAAGGCAGGGCTGTGTTTTGAAATGTTAATTCAGTGACGCAGCAATGGGCTGCTTTTGATTGATCGGATTTATTACATAAGTCATTTCATCAATTTATTTCATTGACCTCAAAAGCTTACCATATTATCTGGTGTTTTCTGCCCATATGCAGAAGTTAAAAGAGCATCAGCTGCTGTTATAGACTGTAGGATTTATCATTTTAATAGAAAGAGACAGTTTAGACTTGATTAATTTGTTGACATTTGGTAACAATTTACTATTGAAATTCAGCTTTTAAAGGATAATTCTAATGACATTTTTATTTTCTTATTATCAACAAATCCCATGGAGGCACCAAAACCAGCAGTCAATTGATTCGACTGACAGGTATTGTTTGTATACCCAAAGCCTGATAGAGCTCCATTGTTGCTCAGAGACTAAGACACTGATCAATGAGCCACACTGTTTCATGAGGTGACATGTTCCCTATATATGGGCACTGTAGTTTTTGATTAAATCCCATTATACACTAACTACATAGTTCCAAGTGTGTATACATCTGCAGCAAATGCCCTATTTATTTCTGTTTGAGTAACGTTTGCTGAAAAATACAATGCCCAGCTGTTTTGGTAAATTACTTCTTGATTTATCATTATGTTTGTGAGCTCATTTCATCTGGAACAAATGGGCTGAGGGCTGAGGGCTGAGAGCCAAGCGCAGGACAGGTAAGTCGGAAACTGGTCTCAGAAAGACTGACTAATGCATTGCTAGGTTTTGTCTTTTCGTGAGATGTCTTGGCAACAAGAAAAATATAAAATAAAATATAATGAAACAGCCTTTGCTTGAACAATGAAAGAGCCTGCTTTGAGAAAATCTGCTGTCTTGCTGACAGTGGAGGACATCAGCACTATTTTCCACACTGAAAATGATTCTGTATCTGAACAAAGACAGAACATGTGAGTCACATTCTGTTAAAGTTTAGCGACTGATCAAATAGTTGCGCGCCCTCGGCTCATGTTCTCTGAATATTGTTTCTGCTTTGAACAAAACTGCGGCTCGGGAAACTCTCTCGGGAGCCCAAACAGCTAAACATGAACAGAAAAACCACAAAGCAATAAATCTGATTTTAATTATTTTCTAAGCTGTATGTGAAGCCTTGTCCCTGTGGTGCAGTGAACTGCATTTGCACACCACCTTATCGCTGCCCTTTAGCGTATGCCTAACAATCACAAAAATGTCATTGTCAGTATCTCATACTGTTGCCTTTGTGTGATATTGGAAAAGGTGACCCCCACCACTATCTGCAGGTGTTTCACATGCACTTCTGCCAAATATCTGATGCAGATTTCCCCTCATTCTCCAGCTTTTCCAAGAAGAAGAAGAAAGCTGCTGAGGAAATGCTGTTTTATCAGCTACTGATTTCTCTCATAATCAAATTTGCTGAGGATGTCCCCCCCCCCCAGCCAACAGTGTGGTAGACATGTCTGCACATGTCTTTGCACTGTAAACATCCACATCAGAGCATCAGGGCTTCGCCAGAGAAATGGTGGTGCTGTGCACTTCTTTTGTCTCCCCCGGGTCACCCAGCACAGCCTTGACATGGCTCGTAGTTATTCCTGCCCGCTCATTCATGCAACCTCACTCCTTCTCACTCTCTTGCCTCACATATCTCGCAGTATTCCTCTCTCTCTCTGAATCCCTCGCTTGCTCTCTCCCTCCTGCTTTCCATCCCCTCTCTTGCAGACCCATTCATCCATAGCTGGTTCATCGGTGGCTACCCTGTGTGCCTTGCCTGATGCTTATGGGCTGCCCTCAGATCTCGGTCTCTCCCCTAAGCAACAGCACAGATTAAATACTTAACTTTATTCATTTTTTTTCTCTCTCCCACCCTCTCTCTTGCCTGGCATTAAAAATTCATCCACTCTGTGTTGTGTTAAAAGCACATTACGCAAGACTCTAAATATACCCCCTCCCAGGCAGAACCGTTTGTCCCTCGCTGCCTTTACGTCTGTGCTCTATCTGTGTGTATGCATGCATTGTGTACTTCATGTGTGTCTGTGAGCTGAGGGCTTTTTCATTTGCTCTGATGCTGCATCTGTTGTATCTGTCGGATCCCAGGAGGAGGCCAGCTACAGTGCTCTGGAACGTCCCTCGGGTGGCAACAGGGCGATACAGCAGACAGGTGGGGTTAAGTAAGGCCCTCTCAAATCAACAAGCACTCCTGCTCGTTCAGTTTTAATGCGGCATGTGCTCACTTTTTCCTCTGATGATGATGGAGCTGGTTTGCCACATTCAGAATGAGCTCCTGAGTCTTATTTAGTACCCTGCCCTCACCTCTAAGAGCTCGTTATTGCCGCTGAGTTTGACCGATGGCTCTGAAGGCCATTTATCACATAGAGATGGGCATTCAGAGGAGAGGGAAGTGCTGCCGCATGCATCAGCCTCTCCCCAGGCTGGTCTGCCTGTCTGCCTCTGGCAACAAAAGCTGACAGTTGAACTGTTTGATGCTGCCTCCTGGATGAAAAGCCTTTGTAATTGGCTGCCATTACAAACTGTACGCCATCCTTGACAATGACAGTGAAAAGACAGAGAGATCGTGTTCCCTCTGCGATCTTTTGAAATCCTGCATCTGCCAAAAAGCAAAACAATAAGTTCACTGTCGTTTAAACGGGAACAATGTATGTTTCTAATGATGTATCTGATTTGTCTCCTGTGCTGCTCAAATGCAAAACCTCTGCTAGAGTCTGACTAGTTCTACCAACATCTGCTGTGCTATAAAAAGGTTTTCATTTGCAATTAACTGTTTCGTGCAAAAATGTCCTCTACTGAATCGCTCAGAACCCTTTTTGTCCCTTTTAAATGTCTGTTTTTTAAAATGTTGATTATTCAAGTACTTTCAGGTCTGTAATGTTAATGCATCACTGCTCAAGCATTAAGCATGTTTAATTCCCTCTATTGGATAAAATACAATGTGTAACTAATAAGTGTGGCGAATCCAATTTAGGCAGTGACATGCTGAGCCGCTACACTGCATAGCTACATACAGAAGTACACACACACACACACACACACACACACACGCACTTAAACACACAGTCCTCTGGTGCTCTGTGCAGCTTTTTCTGCAGATTTTAAGGTGCATGAGTTCAGTAGATCTAACCAGGATGAATATCACAGGGCTGGCTTTGACAGAATAAGGGTTTGTTCCATTTCTCCAATCCACTCCACATATGACACCTCGTGCTTGCCAGCGTGTCTCTCCATAGACAACACCTGCCAGCTCTTCCTGCCAGCCTGCACTGATGTGTGGCATTCCTAACTCGATCACGATCGTCAACACAACACCTGCAATCTACAAAAAGCTGAGGAAGCTGCCAAGTTCCTCCCATGGTGAGACATGTTTCTCTCTCTGTCTATCCTCCTCTCTTTCTTCCCGTCGCTTTTTTGCAGCCTCTCGTCACCATCTGCGCCCAGGTGTGTGTGCAAGGTGTATACAAACGAGAGCGTGCATGCACATCCGAACCAAAGCACAGGTGCTGAGCTGAAAATCTGTCTGATGAAAAGAGGTTGTGCTCAAAACGTCACCTCGGTGCAATAAATGAGTGGACACTGGAGGTGTGTGAGCTGGTTCTTTTTGTGTGTGCAAAGTGTGACAATAAGGAGCAACTGTATCACCAGAAAATAATGCATCTGTTCTACACCCATAAATGCTTCCTCTGCTCCACATTAGATAAGCCACCAAGCTTTGACATCAATAAAACTGCAAGCGAAGAAAAAGGGGATGCAGGTATACACACAGTGTATGCTGTAGTGCAATGCCAAGAGCATATATTAGTGAGAAGAAGCTACACTGTGGAGGAACATCTGGTCCCTCGTGGCCAATTCGTCTACTTGAGCACATTGCGTATCCAGCGTCCCCTTCCTCTCTCTCCTCAGCAGAAGGCTGCCTGAGTGACAGTGGTGTGCTGCACGTTGGTCTGTTCTCCCTTCCCATGGGTCTAATTTGTGCAAGCTGCTTTTGAATTGTTGCAAAGAAGATGCAGGAACAAAGCCAGCTGAGGGGGCTGGGGCGTGTGGGACCTGCTGTTCCTCCGTGCCTTTAGTTCTGATGCCAATTCATCTACATTCTTCTGTTCTTTCCTGCGCCCCTTCCTCTTTCGGCCCAAAGTGTCAGCCTTGTGTTTGAACTGTTTGGTGAGATAATGAAGGAAAGGTGTGAGGTGACGAGGTTAGTGGGATAAACATGAGTTCATGACTTTTGCGCAGCTCAAATGACTTGTGCTGAATAACAAAAAGTGGAAGAGGGAAAGGTGAACCACCAAATGTGCATGAGTCACTTGTAATTTGATTATTTTGCAACAGCCTGCAGTACCATATACTCTAATTAGTATTTACACAGCTTCTTCACAGCACATAATACTGGTAAGACTACTTACCGTGTCTTTTCTCACAATGTCAGCTTTCACCTGGCATTTGCAGCAGCAGCTAATGATATCCTTCAAAGACTTTGACTAAGCCATGACTCAGAGACTCTGTTCCTTAAGGGAAGAGCCCTGATTTTAAAGTACAAGCATGGTTCTGTAGTTATTTTCTCTGCAGGAGACGGAATGAATCAGCAACATCTGAACACTGCAGGAAAAAAGTCAAGGGAATGAGCTGGGACCTTCAAAGTGTCAGTTTTGAAAAAAGAAAAAGACAACCTGTCTGTTTGACAAGGGAAGATTAGTCACCTGCAACTTAAAAAGAAGCACGGTGCAGCAAAAAAAAAAAAAAAATCATTCCTCTGCCCAAGGACAGCTCAGTTTGCCTTTGTATGTAGCCCTTTACTCCTGGATCCCCTATAGCTAGAGAGGAACTCCTGACCTGACACCTCAGCTATAATGACATGCCAATTTACGACTCCCCGAGAGAGGAATTAGGAAAGTTACAGCATGCAAACTGTAGCTGTGACAGTGCTCAGCGTGTCCAAAACCAGGAATGTGCGCGCATCAGACTTAGCAGCGTCGCTTCTTCAACAATTTGAGATTCCAAATATTAAATGAATGCTTGCAGAATTTGGTGAAACACTTTGAAGTTCAAAAGCTGTGTCAGAGGAAATCCGTCTTCAGCCAATCAGCGCTCATTCCTGATTATGTACTGTATCGTACACCATGATAGAAACGTGTGTATACATTTAATAAAGAATGCTTTCATTTTATTAAAGCTTGGGGCTTGTTTTTGTAGTTTCGGTTATTGTTTCTATCAGTTATGACAACGGGAACATGTCAACTTCTTGAAAAAGAGGTCAGACAGAGCAGGAAATATAGTCAGACAATCATATGATTTGTAAACAAATTTATTTGAAAGCAGTCCTCTCGAACTGAAATTCCATTTATATACTACTAATTTGACAAATAGCTTCTGGAGGGAAACGCACTGCCTGGATTATTTTCAGGCTCTAGGTTTTTATACGGCACACATGCCAGGACTTGATACCACTATGGTTTAGATATGGAAAGATTATGGTTTCAGTTCAATGTTAGCAAAGTAAACACATCCTGTTGACTTTTTACACATTTAACTGACCACAATCTTCCTCTAATCTTAAGGAAGAGAACAAATCACATGATAAAAACATGATTTCGATGCTATAGACAGATATATTGTATTGCTACAAGAGCATATTGTTGGAAAAATCAAATAACGCTTTGCAACTTGTCAGACAAATTTCCTCATTATCAGGGAGGCTTTGTGTTTCTTAGAAAACATGTTTGCTATTGTAGATTAGTAGCATATGAGCATAACTCCTAGGAGACAGGTTTTTTTTAACCAAATCTTTTTTTTTATTGTTTTCCATTGATGAACAAACAAGCAAGTACAGAACAGAGTAAATATTGGCTCCATCATCTGCTGAGTGACAGCACCGGATGAGTAACTATACTCAGTATATCTAAGAAGAAGGAAAAAAAACACTTGCATATGAATTATATAGTGTGAATAATGAGGTAGCATAGATGCATTCTGTGGCAAAATAGTTAAAAAAAACAAGGTGCTTGCCTTAGGTGAATATAAGTGAGTGTGCACATGTAAATGAATAATTTGAAAAAGAAGAATGACAGAAAGAAAGAAAATTAAACAATTGTTTATATTTAGGGAGGCTCAGCTTGCCCTTTAGCTAGATGCAGGCAGGTGCTGTCAGTGCTTTGGCAAAGTCACTAACAGTCTTTCTCAGGAATAATGAAGGTGGTAGCTTTTTCTATGTATGGAAAAAAGGGTTGCCAAATTTAATCAAATTTTAAGGCACTGCGTACCTCTGTAGCATCATTTTTCAAAGTGCAGGTTAGTCCAATAGATTTCACCCTCTTCTCACTTGCAAAATAGTATGAAGAGCAAGAAAAGTTCACCTGTGGAGGAGGCTGGGGTTGTTGGATGGGTCAAGCATAAGACCTTCACCCAGGAGACCAGGGTTTGTGTCCTGTGTGAAACCAGAAATGAACATTGCAGTAATGTCACATATGCAACCTACACTTATTTTAAGCCACACCATCATCTTTTCCCAAACCTAACCAAGTAGTTTTTGCTGTCTGACCTGAACCAAACTGCGAGCGTTTCATAAAAACCCAATGTTTATTGTTGTTATCAGCAAGCTTTATTTTGAAAGTCTAACCAGATGTTGCATGTTTATTATTGCTACCTTGACCATGTTGATGATGGGGCCAAGGGTCCTGAGAATGTGTTGCAAAGTAAATCGAACATATTTACAAGTGTAGCATAACGAAGAGCATTCTTACTCCAAAGGGAATGAGTTGGGGTGCAGGTGACTTCCATTTAGCATTAAAAGTTATCTGACCAAAAGGCCACAAAGATGGACTGTTTCTGTAAGAGGGAGGATGAACAGTGCTCGAACTAAAAATAAAAAACTATGGTAAATCCAAACCAAGAGCAAAAAGGAAATAGTGATGGACAGGAGCAGAGGGCAACAATTAGGGAGGCTGGGGCTGAGTGATCAGACTGGGTCTGTCTCTGGGTAAATTTTAGTGAGCCTGACTTTGATCCAGTAGATTGGATGGAGCATTTAACACTGAATAATTCCATGTTTAGCACAAATAGAAGATGAGTAAACGTTTTTTTTTTGAGAATCTCATACTTGTTCTCAGTGAAATTAATATGTAAATCTTTCTCCTATGAGGATTTAATCCCTCCCGAGGAGTCCATCTGGATGGACTGGATTAATTCATAAAGTTGAGATATCATCCTTTCAGGGAGAGGGAGCGGTGCTTGGAGACGGGGCTGCTGAAGAAATGAAGACGAGCAGTGAAATTATTACCCGAACTGCCTGTAAACATCCATCACTGCTTACAGACGACCTCATGTTTCAACCTTGACCTACTGTACTTACTGACACAGTTTTCTCGTGCAATGTGGGATTATTACCAACATTATGAGTATGGTCACTCTCAGTTTTACTTCCAAATACAGCGGTTTAGATAATCTGATAATCTGGCTAAAGGGTTGGCTTGTTTAAAGCTGTCTGATCATCTGCCTGCTGGTGTTTCTTGCCCAATCAAATGATGTTGATGTGGCTGCAGATCTCAGCAATTTTAATACAATGTTATCAGAAGAAAAGTAAGGAATCACAAGATAATGCATGGGTGTATACAGTATATGTACAAGGACACACCCCAGCTGTACAGAGGTCAAGAACTGCAAAGTACTGGGATCCAGAGGCTGAGAATCTCGACTCATTACCAGACTGACTCTCATTAGCGTGCCTTTTAAACAGTTGTGAGTGTCAGAGGAAACTAAGAAAAGAAACAGCTGGAATCTAATCCATTTTTTTAAAAAGTAATGTGCCTGGTGTTGCCCGAAATGTCAGCAGCACAACACAAAAACACAGCTTCTTTTACAAGCCATGGGTGAAAAAGTCAGCGCAAGCCAGACAGACGCTGGGAGGTTTATTACAACATTTGTAATGATCCATGGTGGAGAATAATGGAGCATAAATCAAAGACACATCCAGCTAAAGACAATGGGAAATTAAATTGGCTAATGGAGTGTGGGAACAAACCGGGGAAATGCTTGCATCAAATTTCCCGACGCAGGCAGAAGCATTGACAATAACAGAGGTCCAGCTGTGAGGCTGAAATGTTCCTCTCTGAGTCTCCTACCTTGTCTTTTGATTAAAAAGGAAGGGCATCATGTTACTGTACAAAATACAAGGTGGACTCCTTTGTTTTTGACTCAAGTTTTCAGACATTTGTGAGGTATGATTTATCTTCTTTCCTTAAACAGCCTCTGAAACTGATGTCTTGTCAAATGAAACAAAGCTGCCTCTTATTTTCCTCTATTTCTTCTGCTACACCTGAAATCACAATGCATTCAGTGCCCGTTTCTCCTCTGTGTGAAGAATTCCAGGTTTTTCACATGTAACACCTTTGCATGGCTCATGGTTGCTTTTATTTACTTGCACGTTCGCGGCTCCAGCCCGCCTTTAATGATGTCAGCGATAAAATGAGACAGCCGCTAACAATGGTCCCACGAGTCTGTTCTCCACAACGAGCAGAGGCGATGCATGGTGTCATCCGCTAAACAAAATGAGCCTGACATGTTAGGAGAAACAATAGCCTCACAGCCATCCCCGGGAGATATGATGAGATTTGTGAGCATAAAAACATATCACTTGGAGCAAATCTCCAGGCCTTAGTTCGGGAATTTACATAATACTTTGGTTTTAATTAAAGGAGACTAATTACAGGGGCATAAAAACAGGAAGAAGGTTTTTTTCTTGTCTGACAGGATTCTTTCTCGGTGCAGCTGTGTCGTGGACCATATGAGGAAGCAGAGAGGGATGAGGAAACACTCTCTGCACTCTCTCTCTGCAGTTTAGTCTTCATTTAGTGCATCTTTTTTCAGCTAAAGGCAATTCTGAGTCAATATCTGCTGCTGAGTTGTATTGCTTCACAGCAGCCTTTGCAACGCTGCAGCCTGAGAAGCCGAGCGTCAGGGAAATGCAGACGGGCGGTTTGACAGAATGGATCCAAACCAAGAGGGAGATGATGGGTGATGATTATCTGGAGTGAGAAGGATGACAGCAGGCCCCAGACGGTCACCAGACATCTCCTGACTTGGAGTTTTGTCAGTTTGAAAGGACAGGCCGCTAACACTTCACGTCTTTGTGTGTGTGTGTGTGTGTGTGTGTGTGTGTGTGTGTGCACGTGGAGGTGTTATTGTGAGTAAAACTTCGTGTCCCGTCATTTTGAATTCAAATCTAATTACACCATATTAATTCAAGTGATTTGCGTGCTTGTCTGCCTTTGTCAGAGACACAGCTGAGCATGCAACCGCAGACACACCTCTGAAGGTGGAAGTTTTTTAACTTTGACAAACCGTGAAACAGAGTCAGACGTGCTGATAAATGCAGAGCAGCATGCAGTTTTTGTACCCGGGAGGGTTTTGGCTGGGGGCTAATAAAAAAAGTAGAATCAAAGAGCTTCCTCTCTAGACCTTTTTGCACTGCAGGTAGAAGCTACTGTTTCAAGTGCAGAAATTCTCTGAATCTATTGAATCTATTGAACATTCTGCAGAAGCATAACTTTGCCGTGTGGCTGTTTGTGTGTGTTTAACATTTTAAAGTGCAAATATATGTCCTGTGGTTTTTCCTCAGGTAAGAAAAAAAAACTGGGCTGCACCGTTCTGCACACATGGCTCTGCAGGGTGATAGGTGGATAACAAAAGACTGAACTGGCGAGGTGCTGGGAGCAGGAGTGAGAGGACTCAGCGAACATCCATCACTCTGCTCAGGGTTGATTGGTCATGCCTGAGGATGAGGAAAGATGGACTGTCACTTTCCACAGGGGAGAGGTGTGTGGGAGCGGGGGCGCTGGCAGTGAGCCAAAAGGCGGGCAGAGGTTTAGACGAGTGCTGAGCCTCTTTTGTTTGGACGTGCCTGTGCCCACCACTCTGAAATGCTCTTTAGACACACAGCCGTCCTCTTCACTGTGATCCTGCACCATCTGAGAGAAGAGGCCTTTGTTCCTGCCTGGCATCAGCACATCTGCTTGGAAACCTTGACTCTGCTCGGTGGCTATCACCGGCTCCGTTTGCAGCAGGAGTCTCTGAACCAGATACCAGCCGGGTGCTGAAACCACTGCTGCCAAATTTCTCTGCCATGTTATTTCCGGCAGCAGTGCCCCAGCTACCCGTCTGCCTCTTCTTGAGCACGTGGGACACAGAGGAGAGTCTGTTGGGTTTCCTCAGAGATGACTGCTGTCTCTTAAATAATTCAGTGCAGCCATGGAAAGCTCAGAGCAGTGAAGGACACTCACTGAGCAAAGCTTATGGTAGTGTATCTAACAGCAAACTAAAACCACTGACCCTCAGTTTCCCTTCATGGTTCTGTGTGGTTATTGCAAAGAAGAGTTGTTTTATACATCTATGTGTGCACAGCGCTGAAGAAACTACCTTGAAAGTTGCAGACATCAATGACAGTGCAGTGAGGGCCTCTAAGGTGAGATATACTTTAGTTTACTCTGGAACTTTGGAGCAATACCTGCAGTTTCATATAGCACAGAATGTCTGCAGAAACACCCCGACCAGGATGCCAGTAAATGAAAAACACGGGCTTGAGTGTAGACTGAAACCAATTATTTCAGGGTTATTTGGACATGCATGAAGTAAGAAAAGGAATTTCAATTTCAAGGAAGGAATTTTTACATTTTGGGTAAATTAAAGGTTTGTTTATTGTCTAACTTGAACAAACCTGACGATTAAATGCAGGGAGTATTGCACATGCAGGCGGCAGGGTGGACACAGTCGGAGGGCATCAACTGGACTCCTGCAGCAGTCAGGATGAGAGAGTAAAAGAGGAGGTTGATCAAAGGAAGATGAATCAAGACTTGAGATGAGATTAAAAAAATGTTTAGATAGACATTCTGGCTCGTGTATAGAAATAGCAAAGCTAATTGAACCTGACTACTCTCCAGCTCTAAATACTTTATGTGTTTCTGGGTGTGTGGTTTAGATGGGGGGGTGGGTTGGTGCAGGATGTGATATTCATATTCATCGCGTTTTTCTGTGCGCCTGTTATTTGTGTTTGGATATGCCTCAGCAGCCCCATGCCTGTTATTTTGGTTAAGAGAGCATTGCAGCCTCTGGCTAAAAATGCCAGCCTAACAGTCAGCAATTAATTGAATTTATTGTAATTGTGCTCAAAAGGCTCAGTGTGCTGTGCAGAAATGAGGAGTGAAAATAGAGGAACATGGAGCGGGAAATAAAAACAAAGTAGCAGCATCAAAGGCAGAGGAATCAAATCGCTGGATGCAGAATAACTGTTGTAGCTGTTGTTTCAGGTAAACATAATGTGAATGGAAAATGGAATGACATTTGTTCACAGCTTTCATCTGCTCATTGATCCTGCTGCAATATGTACTTGATGTTCTATAAAACAAAAGAGGGAACAAAATATCAGTGTTTGCAGTCCCTGTACTGATTATATCAGAAAGCCAGTGGGCTCAGCTGCACCCTGCGTTTACATGCAGTGCATGTTGATTTATGCACCGTCAAAGCATGGCTTAATGTAGGCTTACTGTTTATTACAACTGCTCAAAGTAATAGTTTTATAATTTGGGAAATGTGCTTACTTGTCAGATTTAGCTGAAAAGACTGACACCACTCATGTTTGTATGGTGAATATGAAGCTACAGGTTATCTTACCTTAAAAAGTATGAGTTCATATTGTCGTTGTAATAACTGAGTTGTGCATGCATGAGTGGACGGAGATTGGTTGGGGCTAGAATTACCCATCAGTCAGGCATTACACTGACCTACACGCATGCACTACTCAGATCAAGTGGGAACACACAAACCCCAGATTAGCTGCTGAGTCTCACATGTGCTGGACTCTTTTGACAGAGCCAGGCTAGCTTTATTTATGCTAGGCTAAGCTAACTGGGCGCTAGCTGCAGCCTTAGCACACAGGCGTGAGAGTGGTGTCGACTCGTCAGAAATGCAAATGAGGTTATTTCCCAAAATGTCAAGCTATTTCTATAATTTATATTTAAGTGCACTTATTAGACTGTGCACTATAATGTACTATTAGTCTGCAGATGGAGAATTTCACCCTGTGCATTTACATTACTGCTTGTCTGGCTGTATGTGGGTGTATTGCGACGAAGAGGCTTTGACTTGTGTATCACTTTTCCTCGGTTGTATTTACATAAAGAAAATCTAACAAAAGTTGGGACAGTGGTTGATGATTACTTCACTCAGAGAAGGACCTTCATGAGCGCACTCTCTCTTTGTGTACATGAGCATATCTTTTCACCTTCTAAAAAGATAAACTGAAGAACTTCCTGCAGATTCAGCACAAACAATGTATATATGTATAAGCTCCCGCATGACCTTGACTAAGCGAGCAACAACAAAATGATGGAGCAAAAGGGAGCCTTATAGAAACTCACGTGTCTCTACGTTAACTGTTTGTCTCCCAGCGACATTAAATGTTGGTATCCCTCATTTTCCTGGATCATAAACGTCAGTGTCTCCCCTGGTTGGCGTTCTGCTGCAGAAACGATCTTCACAACCCAGAAGTCTTGTCCTCCTCGAGGGAGCACCTCCTCCCTCACTGTTCCCTCTTATCCAGCATAAGTGGTGTAAATCTCCACAACACAGCAACCTTTGATATTCATACCAAGCATCAAGCCAACCTGACCTCTCCTCAACCAGCACCCTCCCCCACATAATCCTACAACAATGAAGGAAATAATATTAATGCACCGAGAAGCTGGAGGTCTGGTGCAGCCTATCAGCGCCCGCAGACGAAGGGGCTCAGCTGTCATTTACATGCTAATGGTGTTAGTGGAGGCAATGAGAACGGGGCGGGGGGCCACGCTGTGCTGCCAGTTGAGGAGGTTTTTGAGGGGCCACAGCGCAGCCAGGCGCATACAACCACTCGGTGTGGAAAACCATCTGCTGGTCCTCATCTGGTCCAGCCAGCAGGTCCATTTACACACTGTTTAATCAGACGTGCCTGTTGGACGCTCCTCCTCCTCCTCTTCTTCTCTGACACACACACACACACACACACACACACACACACACACACACACTGCCAGGCCTCTTTTCAAACACAAATGAGTCTGTCTTATTTCCTGCTGCTGAGCTGGTGGTGTTGTGCACCTGGTTTTGGTCGCCATGAAATGTCTCGCCATTGTGAAATTCTGCCCGTCTGCTCTTCTTTGTCAGCATTAGGCTGAGCTGCAGCTACTGTTTGTGAACATTTGATGTGATCATCAGATATTCTGTGCACTCAGGTCGTCACTGACATGTTCTGCTGCCGTGTTCACGATTCAAGGCTAGAACATAAGAAACCTTTATTTTTCACCCACACTCTCCCTGTGTGGTGTAGGTGTAGTGTCCTCTATTTAGATGCAATTCAAAGGTTGGTGTGGGTGTATTGTAACTTCAGCCATCCACAGAAAAATAAGAAAAATCCCAAGAATAGCCTCATAGAGTCATGATTGAAGTATAACAACACCAATTACCTCTCATATCTGTATACCAAATATAAAGCTACAGCCAGCAGCTGGTTAGCTTAGCTTAGCAAGAAATGATGTGCCACATAACCTCCTGTAAAATGGCTAATCACATTACTGTGTGAGTATAAAAACCCTTCCTGTTCCTGTATATTAGACTAAGAAGCCTATCCAAGGCATTCCCACAGTAGATTGAAAGCTGTTAAAATGGTAAATGGACTGCATGTGTATCCTGCTTTTCTAATCCACTAACCACTCCAAGCACTTTACAGCACATGGCGCATTCACACACACATTCACACACTGACAGCACAGCTATCAGAAGCGATTCAGGGTTCAGTATCATGGCCAAGGACACTTTGACATGCAGACTGGAGGACTGACCTTCTGATTAGTGAACAACCTGCTCTACCTCCCGAGCCACAGACGCTGTTCTTGAAACATTTGGAGTGTATCCACGGTTCTGGTCTCTTATGAAATGTTAGACTCTGAAGTTTCATCCCCAGCAGTCAGAATCACTGTAAGTGCTACTGGCATTCATTTTATTTTTTTTTTGCAAATAGATGCCTGCAGATATGTTGGCTTTATTAGGTGGAAAACACAATGGGACCACAACATGAAGCCTTACCTTACTCAAAGTCCAATAAATAACGATAACAATACCACAGAAAATGAATATTTTACTTATGTTTTTCTGAAGGTGTGTGTAGGTATTCTCAAAAAATGTCTGTGACGTTTTGACCAAGCAGCCTCCATGGCTGAAAAAGGAAGAAGACATGCCTAAAGCCTTGGCTGGCTCCAAAAGCAAGTCAATCCCCATAGACCCCCATATTAAAATACATCACTTTATGGCTGAAATAAACACATTTACAGCCTGGTGCAAAAAACGACTTTGGTCTCTACATTTGTACTCTTGTCTGTCTTTGTGTATGATCCACTGTTCAAGAAAGTAAAAAGTAGCATGGACTGTTTTTGGTGATTAGCTCACTGAAAGAAGGCTTTGAAATGATATGATGATATATATCAAGGACAGTTTGGAAAACAGTGTGTGTGCCAGAGTTGGTGTGGGTGCACTGCAGGAAAAGTAAGAAGAAAAGCCCAAGAATAGCTTCATCGAGCCATGAAGTGTAACAATAACGACGCCAATCACCTGTGAAGCAACCAATTACTGTGTGTGGTTAGAAGGAAAGTTACTCTGACATTTTAGAAACTCTGAATAAAGAAACTATAAAGAATTTTTACAAGTTTCTAAAACTTTCATTGTTGCTTTCATTCTTGAGGATGAAGTGTTTTTAGGACAAGATCTGCAGACACATTAATAGATCCACAAAGCTCATCCCGGGGCGCCATGAAGGCTAAGATCTCATAATGCAATAATTCCCCTGAAACCAATGTTTTTCATGGTTGATGGGCAGCAGGCATTTAGACTTAGAAAGCTTACGACCCATATTTTTTCTGTCATATCTGCTAGAAGCAATCCGGGTCCAGCAGTGGCCTAGTTCTATCCCTCTATTTTGGGCAACCTTTAGAAAGTATTAAATACAAGAGAACAATGCAATTTTTGAGTGGCGGCATTATGAAATACTCTCGCAGATGAGAGCCACATCTGTCCAGAGTGTTGTTGGAGAGGACTGGAGTGACAATCATTTGAATGCAGATACTAATCAGCCCTCGAATGGTGCAGACAGAGAGGAAATAGAGTTTTATGATGTTACAGCCTTTTAATGTCACATCTGTACTTTCTCTGTTATTCCCATCAGTTTCTGAATGCAGAGTTTTAAAGCTGCAGTTTGTGTGTTATCAGGGTTGAGTGACTGTTAGCCCCGGTGGACTCTCGGACCACCTGCTTTTGATGAATTCCTTCAGTGGTTTCAGCTGCACCCTTTGAACTGGGAACAGGTGCTTTGTGGGTTTTTTCAGAGCAAGATGAGGATGAAAATAACAAATTACTCTCTTTTCATCATGTTTAATATTCTAACCAAATGTTCAGCCTCTATAGTGGCAGCACAAGAATGATGTCAGACTCAATTTCTGCAACTCGACTCTGTGGAAAAATCAGCAGTGGATTGTAATTAGAGTACATTTACTCAGGTACTGTATCTCAGGTACTTTACTTGACTACACCTCAGAGGAAAATACTGTACTTTAACTCGTCTACATTTGTCTGATGGCTTTAGTTACTTGTTTGTTTTCCAATTGTAATTTTTCAAACTGTTCCTGTCCAATGAAAACCACGTATCTCCAAATCTGCTGATTTTGATTGTGATAACTGAAGGATTAAGTGTTCCTTAATGGGTTGAGAAAGTTTCTACTACGTCTTAAGCTAAATAAACTTAGCTACCTAGCCAGTTTAGCAGCCTTTTACTACAGAGCCATGCTGTTGGAATACGTGCAGAATGTGGTTTGGCATCGACTCGCTGAAATAAACAAAGCCTTTCCTGAAAAAGACGCTGTCTGCTTGGCAGCATGTGTTGCTCCATGCATTTGTGGCTGTGTTCATGGACGATGGTTTTTGGAAGTGTTCCTGAGGCCATGCAGTGATGTCCAATAGAGAAATCCAGTCTGTTTTCAGTGCAGTGCTGTCTGAGGACCTGAAGATCACAGCCAATACTGATTTTCAGCCTCTTGGATACAGAGATTTCTTCAGACTCTCTTAATCTTAATGACATTATGTTCTGTAGAAAATGAAGACCCTGAATTATTTGCAGTTTTACATTGATAAACATCATTCTTAAAATGTAGCACTATTTGCCAGTTCAGACTGCTACAGCGAGGTGAAGCCCGCCCCATCTTTACTTCAGAAATGCTCAGCCTCTCTGGGAGTCTCTTTTTATACCCAATCATGTTACTCACCTGTTGCCAGTTAACCTGATTAACTGTGAGACGCTCCACCAGCTGTTTTCTTTCTGCATTTCACAACTTTTCCAGCCTTTCCACTTAAACACGTGTTGCTGGCATCAAGTTTTAAATGAGGATATAATTTTCTAAAAACAATGAAATTTCTCAACTTTGACATTTGATACGTTGTCTTTGTGCAATTTTCAATTAAACATTTGGTTTTAGTGTTTTAAAAATCCTGAAAACTACAAAAGTGATGATTTCATATGATAGGATGCATTGCTGTAGAATAAACTAACCAACACAATATGAAGTAGTTAAAATTAGTTCAACCTCAAACACTTGCAGCAATAACATGCAAAATAGTCATTAAAGCAGCACTACTATTTGGAATGCTGGACTTCGATTTGTAGTGGTGTGGCATTAGTACTTTTACTTAATTAAAGAATTGGAATACTTTGTCCACCACTGTTCAAAATAAATCAGCAACTCCAAAAAAAAGTATTCAGCTAATAGAAAAGTAAATCATGAATCATGTTTTCGTACAAACCTTAGAGCTGATACATCTTCCCACTCCTAACGGCAGTGGTTGCTTTTCCTTTTGTCCTGTTTCTAAAAATCAAAAGCAAGAATAACAATTACGGGAGAAAAGATTTAACAAACTAAAAAGCAGACACTAGAGAAGGCGCCCATGTTGACTGCTCTGGATTTCAAGTTGAAAGCCAGAGTGGGCATCCCCGACATCCTCTGCCCTTTGCGATTAAGATGGATTCAAACTTTCGCTCAGCTCAGTGCACAAAAACACACTATTCCTCAGCTAATGGCCACTGTCGAAAGCACGAAAGCTGCAGAAAAGAAGACAATAGCTTTGTACCAACATCATCATCCATCAGTGCTTGAGTGAGAAATGAAAATAAATATAAAATATTTTTTAAACATGCAGAAGGTGATCATTCAGTTCTTTGTCCAACGACAGAATCATCATCTAATACAGAATAATCCACAGCAACAAAGCCAGCTATTCACATTAAGGTAAACCAGTGTGAGTCATTCTACCATCACAAAAAAATGCACTCACAGGCTTTTCACCAGAAAGGATGAATCACCAAGTAGCTTTAAGCAACAAAGAGGGAACAATTTCAAACACTGCCCTGTCTGTCGACGCTAAAGCTCGGAGTTGCTGTCTGGAGTTTGTAGGAAAAAAGTCGCAGTCTGTGTCTAAAAGGAAAAAGTGCTCTAAATCCATTTCAGAGACAAGGGCCGACAGTGACAGGAAAAAAGTAATGAATATTTTACAGGCAAGGAGTACAGAGCTGCACTCCAGGTGAAGCTCACATTTATAGAGCTTATCAGAAAGCCATCACCCGTCGTGCACGGCCACGGCAAAGCCATGTGGCTGATTGTTTATGAGCAGCCTGCTGGTGGGTTCCCCCGTTACCTGCACTCTGCCTGCATCAGGCCAATCACAGGGACATTATGCTGTAAATCAAACATATAAATGGCCCTTTTGAAACGGACTGCTGCCGCTCAAGTCTGGCTCTGAATATCTCAGATTAGAGACGGAGCATATGAGGAAGCAGCAATATAGTGCTGCTTCCCTGTAGGAAGCTGATATGGATTTTCATAATGTGCGCTGTCAAATCATAAGATATATTAACCCCCAGCTTCTGGCTTCCCCCTTTAATTTCCCTTTAAGTGGCTTTGGAAACATTGTTTTCTTCCACTCTGTTTGACAGTATCACAAACTGTATATATTCTGTGTCAGCTCGTTCCAGCTCTTTATTTAAGCTATACAATGTTTACATGATGTTTACAGAAATGTGCATTGCTTTATAATATGTTCTGAAAACTGGAAATAATAATAATCTCCATTAGGACTTAAAATAAAGTTCTGTGCATTTAAGATGAGTGAGTTATGAGAGTATGTTAAGACGGAGGGTTGCACAGTTGTTGCAACATGTTTTTGCCATTTATGTATCATTTTTGGTTCTTAACAAGCTAATTACAGCATGTACCACTAATTTAGAATGCATCAATAACTGTAAACATCGTCCATTTAATGTATATTTATATGCAAATTGTACAGTTTCGCACAGAAGCTTCTGTAACTGTCGGCACTTACCAAACATTCAGCAAACAGTACCAAACTGTTACATACCTCCGATGTCTAAAATCCAACAAAACTTTTAGAGAAAAGAATAACAAAAACAAGGATTTTTAACCATTTTGACGCCAGGAAATTGTTAAAAAACAGCCGTTTGAGAAAGCTTGAGACTTTGTAATCATGCAGGCATGCAATCATAAACCTATATGGTCAGAATTTGTAATGAGTTGCTTTGTGGATATTTAACTGTGGGCATCTACCTGCATTACATTTAAACGCAATTAACAAATGTCCTCCCGTGGCCACATTCCTCCTCATGCTTCTCTGCTGCTCCTCCATGTTTTCATTTTGTCACTTGAAATCTCCTGTGAGTATTTGGGTTTTGCTCGTCTAATAACTGGCCTCTGGAGAGAAAACGCAATTGCATGAAATTAAAAGGAAACCTCCTTAGGAAGGTAACGTGTTTGAACGCACATCAAAAGCAAAGGGGAAAAAAAAAAGCTGGAACCGACAACATCTCTGCAGCTTGTGTGACTCGTGCTGTGCCAGCCCTGCTTGTGAAGCAGCCCTTGAACAAGGGCGTTTTTTGATTTGGTGTGTATCTTCCTCTTTGTGTGTGTATGTGTGTGTGTGTGTGAACTCTCCACTGCTCAAGGTGCCTGCCAATTGAATGACTTTGCTGCGAGGGATTAACAGCGATCCATCTCTTCATGAAATCTGTCTGTAGCTTTTGAAAAGAAAATGGAAAAAAATTCAAAATGCTGAACGACACGCAGCCACGTGTGCCTGCACACGCACACACAAGGTCCGTCCAAAGACTTTACATGCGCTTGCATCATCATCCTGTTAATTGAGCTTCCTCTCCTCTCCTGTCGATGCACTCCTGGATGCACTCTCACTTTTTTTTAAATCTCTTCTTCTCTTCTCCTCTCTTCTTCTGTTCTCTGCTATTGTTTTTCTCTCCTCTCCTATTCCCTCCTCTTCTCTCTTTCTCTTCTCCCACTCTGCATTGTCATCCAGTCAGTTGCACACTCCTCCACTTCCTGACCGAGCAGAACAATAAACGTACATTTATATAAACTGATTAGCATTTCAACCCGGCCTTGGTTTTGTCTCTGCACTAGCAGAGTACAAATAATCGATAGACACAATGCAGGGGGAAAAGAGAAGCGCGGAGAAATCAATCTGGGCTCGAAGTCAAGGTGAGAAAGGCACTTGCTTGGTCGCTCATAAAATCAGCTGCTAGACGAAGTGTGGAGAGAGAAGACTGTCTGGGACTCAGAGGACACAGCAGGGCTCTGCAATCTATTGCCAGTGTGGATCAATAAAGGGAAGCACGGGGGTCAGATGTGGAGGGTCTTGATTCTAATCTGTGTTGTATTGCATAATTCTATGCAATACTACAATTGAGGCACAGGTAATCCTTTAATGGCCTCCAGTCCCAGCTCTTCTTAATGTAATTTTTCTATGCAAGTGCAAAGAAAGTAAAGGTTACAAAAGAGGGAATGTGAGCAACAAAAACAAAGAACATTCCTCAAGACATTTCAGAGGAGACAAACAGCCGCAGCCAAAGTAATGACTCAATTTCAGTGTATTTCTCACTTTACTTTGCCAGTCCGCCCAATCTCTGGAGAGCATTAGTCATCCGTGTGTCAGCTGGAGGAAGTTTGAGTGCTTTTCAAAGAAGATTTGAACTTTCTTTTTGCAGAAAATGCCCACACGCTTCAAACCTCTGGCTACAGAAGACAAAAAAAACAGCGAGTTTCATTAAGATTTATTCATATGAAAATAATATAACAATAATAAGAACAAAAGACATGTTTTAAACTGCATTAAGAGGGACTGTGATCAGTGTAATGTCAAGGGCTGAATAAAAAACATTTTATTTGGATAACAGATACAGGATTTGTCCGCTCTTTGAACACTCACAAATTCGTTAAATTGGTTTTCGACACGAGGGACTTTGCAAATGAATGCAGTCATGCAAAATTCGTTTTTTTTCCTTTTTCTTTTTTTTTTTTTTTTTACATCTAGTGTAGCATTGTAGCAATACATATCTGTGAATATTTAAGTGATTTTTGCAGATAACTCTCCAGGAAAGAACTTTTTAAACAGAAAAAAAAAATATTAAAAAGACCCAGCCCATCTTCATTTTACTAACTGACTAATAAGGGGCTGTCTCACTAATTTTATATTCAAGTGTATTTCTTATAACATGTCCATCACAACATCACGACACCTATTCAGCATCCTATTCCATACTGTAATTTCCTTTTAAAGGTGCATTAAGTGACATTTTCCTGCCCCCTAGCACAAAATAACTGTGACGTATTAGTCTAGCCCTGCCTGCGCACCTTTCTTCCTGCCAGACTGTCAGCTGGCCTCACAAGACATTTCACCGTCAAGCCCAAAAAGCAAATAACAATGCAGTTTTGTAATTATATAAGTTTATATGTATATATATTAGATATAACCCCTCTTCACTCTGCTTTGACAACATGACTCCTGCCTTTGTCACTGTAGCTCTGCGACACGTCCATGCTATTTAATTTCGTGGCCGCTAATAGAGGTCAGCGCAAGTCATGTTTTGTTTAACATCCCATTTAACCTTGAACATTACCGCGGTAGTGCAGTTTGACCAGAAAAGGTGGTCAGATCAATGTGTTAATGTCTGATAAGTGGTTTTAGAAGCTATAAGAGTATCATTGGTTCTGGCTGGCAGGCACAGTATAGGAATGTGCTTCTGGGTAATTCTTGATTGTCAAACACTGACCTACCTGCCTGCCTGCCGCTCGTGTCGGTGTCAGTAAAGTGCAGACAAACTGTGTTATTGGCGTGATAAAAGCAGGTGGGTCCCTGCAAGCTCGGGTGCTGAGTAATTAACGGGTAAAAGGCTGATGTGCTTTAGGCCCACGAGAGGTAGCTGGCCTTGTACTTATTATGCTGAAGTGTCAGAGTTACTAAAATGTGTAGGTGGAGCCACGACAGGCTTATCTGCCACTTTAATGCTGAATTAGTATTAGGTCTGACTGCCAGATTGACGACTGGAGAACACTAAGAATTACCTAACTGCTCATTATCATCACAAAACCTACTTATCCCACCTTTGTTCATTCATAATTTAGCTCCAGTATTATATACCTAAAGAGAAGTCTCAGACAGAAAGTCTTTCTTCTGATGGAAGTGCACCTACTATAGCTTCCTTTTTTTTTACTGTACAATTACCATGTCGAGGTAATTGGTCCGTTTGGTCCTCTGTGCATGTGCTTGATATTCCTGTGCTTCCTTTTTCTCCTGTATCATAATAACTTCTGGAAATTCACTCCATGCAGGGGACGTGGACAGAGGAGAGGCTGTTTGTGATTGCAGGCGTACAGTCCTCGGCCACCTGCAGGAAAACATATTCAACTCCAGCCCGGCAGAGCCCCGCTGAAGCTTTAGAGAGGGGTTTGTGTCCTCTTGGTCCATGTAGAATAAATCCTCAAGTTATTCTGTGTAATATGATGACGCTCCGTGGATCGCGCTCCCTCACGGCTTGCGTTCGTGGCGATGTTTACTTCAGTTACACAGTTGTTTCGATCTTTTCAATGATCTCAATCATGGACTTGGAAGGGGACAGCAGAGAACAGTCGTCCTGATCCCAGAGGCTGCCGGGGCTGGAGTTCCCATCTGTGCTCAACTCGTCGTCCTCCTCCTCCTCGCTCTCCTCCTCGCAGGACTCCAGGTAGTGCAGACCAAGCGCGTTGATGCCGGAGTCCTCGGAGCTGGATGGAGAGGAGCAGTGGTCCATTTTGGGGCCTTTTATCTTATCCACGGGGGAGGGGTGTTTGTGTTCACTGTACACCTGCTGGACCGGCTGCACAGGTGCAGGCGTGTGCTGGGTCGGCGGCGTGGGCTTCACTGGTTGCCGAGGCTGAGCGGGATTTGGGGGCATCTGAGGTGTAGAGAGAGCAGGCGGGGGAGGGGTGGGAGGATGAGGTGGCTCTGGTAAGGGAGGAGGGGGGCGCTGCACGTAGCACATCTTTCCGTTGATGCGCTTGACGATGTAGTCGTCCACAAACAGATCCGCGATGACGCAGTATTTGGGCGACTCCAGGTGAGGCGGGGACTGGAAGCAGGGTGCGAGCTTCAGGAAGCGCTCGGCCAGAGAGAGGGACAGGTCCATGGTGTTACTGTACTCTGTCCCAGCAGGTGGCACAGCTGTGCTGGGCAGCTGGCACACGTTGGTCATGGGCTGGTACACATACTTGCCTAAAGTGGAAGAAACAAAAGAAAAAACACAGGAAATAGTTCGTTTAGATGTTCACAATGAAACAGGCTTTTAATCTTAAAACTACTAAAACCAATATTTTATTATTATTAACAATGGATCAAGTGACTCTGTGTATGGCGCCTTTCTGCAGCTCTAAAGAGAACTGTAGCATCTTCCAGCTCATTAGTTTTGATTTTTCGGGTCCACATCTTCACTGTTTCACTCTCACTGCTCTCATGAGAGTCGTTTTTGGCTCTTTTCAGCAAAAAAAAGCTCTGATTAGCCCACTGTATTCTACCTGCTCAGCATCAAACAGCAGACAGACACAGTTAGAGACAAGCTGGTGAACATAGTGGAGCATTTAGAAGATAAAGAGGCAGATATTTCCCTTAGGAACAGGTAGAGACCAAAAACAGAGCTTAAAGAGAGTGAATATTGGACGTTACATGAATAATATCACAAGACACAAAACTCCAAAGAACGATAATGTGGCGCCATGCCGGCCTGATGTTTTAATAGGCAACATTCACCGTATAAACTTATGAGGTGATAGTATTTCAGTGTTGTGTTTATAGCTTGTTTCTGCTGCCCTAACGCAGCCCAAAAAAACCCCACAACAACTAAATGCAGGTTTAAATGAGTTTAAATAAATAAAATATCAAATAAATAGACTTTGTGGAAACATTTAGCAGGAATCCCAGCAGCAACTAAGCTTTGCTTTGAAAGAAACAGTGTCAAAAAAATAATTTTAACTTGTTTTCCTGTGTCAATTGTTCTGTTACGTCTTAGTATATAACAAATTAAACAGAGCAAAAAAACAAAACAAAACAAAAAACAGAGCATGTGTTGAGCATTTACATATCAAAATCTCTCTTTTTTTTCTCTTCCTGTATAGTTGACAACACTTATTATACACGCATCTGTCCATTCAAATGTGAACCCTTCCCATCAACTAAACCACATCTAACCTTTATCTCATGGGTCGCTGTAGCTAGCAGAGCATTATAAAAGTAATATTAATGGTGTATAAACACGTGTTATTCGACCAAGGACACAGTTTTTGAGGATGGGTTGGGAGGCACGAGTGAATAATGTGCCTGTGGTAACCTATCATCTGTCCTTTTTTGGGGGCTGCAGCAATTTTCACATAACAAAGCATTTCGTGCTGCCGAAGGCGAAAATACCTGCCTTGCCACCACCATCTGAGGTGGAGCTGCAGCCAGAGTGTAACAAATTTCAGGACATCCAGACCGGCGCAGTAATCATTTCTGACCCTAAACTGATGCAATACTTAATTAAAAAAAGATGAAATAACGCACAGGATTAAGGCCACACAACAACGTTTACAGCTGAGAAATCGTGATGTGGTGCTGATTAACATCTGGATCGCTAAGACAACGGATTAGAATGATGCGATATACGGCACAGAGTCCTCGATTAGATAGAGGCCATAAATTTGTTCTGTTAAGTGGCCGCTGTCGCATACAAATTTTCAAACGCCTTCAATGTGAG
The DNA here is from genome assembly GCF_017976325.1 of Chelmon rostratus. Lineage (NCBI taxonomy): Eukaryota > Metazoa > Chordata > Actinopteri > Chaetodontiformes > Chaetodontidae > Chelmon > Chelmon rostratus. Next base: position 14,944,514 of record NC_055670.1, on the reverse strand, counting down.
CTATGCCTCCCATCCTGGCAACTCGTACACTGGTGGTGATTGTGCGAAATGACTGCTCCCAAATGTTACTCATTGTTTGCAGCCCACTGCCTCCAACTCGGAGCCGTGCTGCCTGAATAGTGCGGCTCAGATGTGTGTTTAACTGGCTCCCTGGAGAGAGAGAAACTACAGAAGATGACAGGCCTACGCATCACTTCCTCTCACTCTGTGTCCTTGTCTTTTGTTTCACTGGCTGGGGTACCCATTCAATCAAAATCTTTTCCCAGGTTACATTGAAAGCATCAAACCACCTCAAAGTCGGGAAGAGGCTCTGCTGTGCATTGCTGAATGGACAAAGAGAGTTTGTAATGCTGATGAGACTAGTTTAAGGACTTCATTTGGATTTTTTGACGGGGGTTGTGTGAGGTTCTTATCAATAGTCAGTGTTTTACCTACAGTAGATGGCGGTCAGCACGTCCCCTGTTTGGATAAGCAGCAGGAGTATCGGTGTAGCAAGTAAAGCAATGTCTGGGACGAAGGCAGCATCAAAACAGATTTTAGCCGTCCAGAAAGGTCCACTACCTCATTCTACTGCGAACTAAATCTATTACTTTGTGTTCTACTGTTTAGTTTGGAACTGAATTAATGTGTTGCAACATCAAAGTCACACAATAACACAAACAACCTGATCAAGGCAGCGGCAGACCAGCAGCTCCCACATTCTGCAAGGTAAAATTACTGTTTTTGTCAAAGGAGTCTGGTGGCTTTGAAGAGAGAAAAATGGATATAACAGCTTCAGCTTCCCGTCAAAGAGGGCTGACTGACAGCAAGGTGAAGCAGTGAAAATCTTCAATAATCAATAACATTGCATACACTTAAACTGATACTGATTTTTTTGGCTGGGTCTTTGTCGGGGGCTAAAATACTGGTACTGCTTCCCCCCAGTCTACAGCAGGACATTGCTTAGCTTGCTACACCAGTACTCCTGCTGCTTCTCCAAACAGGAGGCCAGCTGACCGCAATCTACTGTAGGTAATACACTAACTATTGATAAGAACCTCACACAACCCCACCTCAAAAAACCCAAACTAACCCTTTAAGTGACCAGTTCTTCATTAAAGGACACAAAACTGCATCCATGTGAAGCGATGTGAAAGAGGCTTGACTGAAGCTTGTCTGTCTGCATACTTTGTAAACATTATTAACACAAAAAACAGGAGTTAATGACGGCACAGACAAAAGGGGGAATAGTTGCCGTCCTCTGTTTAATGAGAGAAACTCAATGGTCCATGCTCAGCCTGAGATGAGCCCATTCAGGCAGACAAGATAGCGGCAACAAATGAGAGCTAAAGCCATAGAAGGTAATGTGTTGACATTTAGTTTTTAGCATATTACATCTAATTGCATTCATCCATCTGGAGTTTCAAATACCAAGAGCAATAGTGGGGGACAGACAGATGCATAGACAGACAACAAAGCAGACAGACATATGGAGCTAGCGCTGCACCAACACTGGTTGTCTTTGCAGAAGGAACACAGCCTGCTGGTTGATTTACAAGGTGTCAGCAGAATGCAGAATTAGTTTGTACTAAGTCAGAAATATGAGAGTTTCCGTCAGCCCCAGAGGACAGCACGCGTGAGATTCATCTCACTTAGACTGGCAAAAAGGGCAAGAGGAGGCTCTTCACATGATAAGCAAAAACACAACCTTCTGCTTTCTGCTACTTGAACTGAACACGCTCTAAAATAGTTGGATTATTACAAATACTGTAGGTGGAGGCAGTTAATTATAGACACTTTGTTTTCTGTAGAAGTGCAACAGTGAGTCGACTATTTTGATAATCAAATCATTGTGAAAATAAGCAGATAAGAGGATTTGAACCTTTTTGCTATAATCCATGAAAGTAAACATAAAACTGCAAAATGATCAGACAAAACAAGACAATTGAAGACCTACTAGTCACCTACTTTAACTATTACAAGTTAGAGCTAGCTTGTTGACTTTTTGACCACCAGTGGTGCTATGGAGCAACGTTTTTACAAACGGGTTCCAGTCGTGTTTGTATCATGATCACATGCACGCCACAGCAGCATCGTGCCCACGGCGGCAGAGGAGAAGAAAAACTGTAAAGGTGTGCAAACGTGAGGATGGTAATGAAACATGATTTGAGATTTGAGTTATCTGAAAAAGCGACTCTGCAAATGGTTTACGAAGGAGAGAATACATGCAGTGCGTCTGTCGTGTCACATTTACATGCAAACATAACGTTGCTTCTAAGAAAACTCAACAGGACACCTTTAATTTTAAATTCCTGTCAAAATGCTTGTTGCTGTGTCTTATCCTGCATATGAATCAACTCGACAGACGAGCTTTACTGTGCAGACTGTTCACTAAGAAACATACAAACACTAACTGACAGCCAGTGAACACTGTCTATGCAGCTCTATTGATATTCAGTTGTACTCCACCCTTCTCTGTTGCCCGGTGTTGGAGCCCTCGCATGACAATGTCAGTTGTTGAGCAGCCCTCTCCCTCTGCCCTGTGTGTGTGTGTGTGTGTATTTCCATGATAACAAAGATCAGTTGTCCTCACAAAGAAAGAAAAAGGGCTGCATGCTGAGGACATTCTTCACTTCGTAGTTTCGGGCTATGACATGAGTCGTTTCTTTTAAGGATAAAGCATGGTGTTGTGTTTTTGTTGCAATCAACACATCCCATTAACAGACCAAAACCAACAACCTATTAGTTCATCTCTCATCTCTACTTCCTGAACTGCCTGCCCAGTCTGTGGCACTCAGCCAGACACCCATTGGCTTCAACTGAAGGTGTAAATCATTAAAAATAAGATGCAAAGCTCAGTTAAAAAAAAGAAAAAAGAAAAATCATTTCCTAAAACAGCTGGGCACTGTACTTTTGAGGAAATGTTACAAGAGAAAATGGTGCATTTGTGGGGGACTATTTTCAGTGGATTAATGCACATTTAGCGGGCTGTGAGTAGCGGGAAGGTTGGACTGTATCAGTACCTATGCTTGTGGTAATAAAGGTCACAAGGCGCAAGAGACTGTATTTAATAGTTTTTGGACAGCAATGGAGGCCTATGGCACAGAGGAATAAGCTATATCAGGCTCTGGCAGGACAAAAGGTCCTTGTTAGTGGGATTAATTCAGTGATGGTCTTTCAATGCAAGTGCAAAATGTAGAATACAACCCTCACTCCTTTATTAGTGAGGGTTAAAAGGCAAATCCACCCCAAAATACATTTCCCATCTTCCTTTATGTTGTTGTCTGTACATACTTCTGTGGCCTTCTGTGGCCATATGTGTCTCGTGATGATATGATGTCACGAGACACTTCTATTCCTGCTATAATGAAGACCGACAGAATTAAAAGGAGCCTCAGCAGTAAATGTAAGGGTGTGGAGTCTGTGGTTTGGAATCAAAAATAGGAGCTTCTCTGCAGACCCACCACTTTACTCCTACAATCATACTGAGAAAAATCAACTGCAGAGGAAACACAGGCACAGTGTTTTCCACTGACAGCAGCCTCTACAGACCAGAACAATATGCAGCCACAGGACATGTTGCACTTTGAGCAAGGCGAATGACTCCTCACTCCTTTTTTCGGAGCTGGAAAGCCTTTCATCACGTTATCATTAAATGCTGCTGAAAGCAACAAGTTCACTGGGGACGGATGAAAGGCATTCTGGGGGATGTAGGAGATGTAAATGAGGCTTTTGGGTACATCAAAAGAGGAAGTAAAAGTTCTTCATTACAAAAATTTAACCGAGAACTGAGGATAGCCACAGTTTAAAAGCAGTGGAGGTGACTCTTCCCCTTACTTTTACAGTTGGGGAAAGAACTTTGTTGGTAGAACTTGACAGAAGCTCCACAGAGAGCAAAACATCACAAAATATCTACCATATATACAAGGTCAACCTGGATTTCATCATTTTAGTCAGTGTAAGAATCAATTAGCTCCATTTAAGTGTTTGAACAAGGAGGTACAGACTGCTTTATACAGCCAAAAGATGTTATTAAAATACATTTATGGGGAAAATCAAGAGTTCAAAAGGTTAATGAGACAGCGGAAGAACAGGCAGCTCATTCCTGTGACAGATTGCTCTCTGGAGGAAGGAGCAGAGTGGTGGAGGAATGAGGAGCTCCAACTCCTCTGCTCCCACCTGTCTCCATCTTGCCTCCTCTGCTCTCTCCTGGGCCTGTGGCTGGCCGACGGCTGCACAGTCTGGTTTAATACAGGAGATGAATAATGCGGTGTATAGCCCCACAGTCTCTCACATCACGCTTTCAAATTTCAGCTCTACTGTCACTCTACAGTCTGCAGCTTGAAGGGAAATACTCTGAGATTGATTGACTGAGTCATTAGCAACCCCCTCAGTCTGATATTTTTTTGTATGTTTGAGCCGAAGCCAGCGTTTTTTTTTTTTGCAGACGGAGCAGATCTCCTCCTGCAAATGCGACACACCAGTTCAAAGCAGCATGTTGGCAAACCAGGTGAACAAAAACAATTATTTTTGCAGATTGTCCTCGTTCATAAGCAGCAGCTGCACCCGTTTGGCGGGTGGACACGGTCCACTCACACGCCCGCTGCTCTTTGTGTTTAAATCTGCCAAACAAAGGGGCTGCAGCCGGGGCAGACAACACAAGTTTCAGGTTTCAGCAAAGGGGACGGTCTGACCCAGCGTCATGTGAAACTCCTTTCCTGTTTCCTGTTTCATGCCTCCAGAGGCAAAAGGCTGTTCCTGCCCTGCAGCCAGTTTGGAATCCACTGTTGAGTCTGTCGCCATAGTGGAAAAAATGCAACCCTCTGGCCTGTTTTTCTTACGCACAGTGAACATTAAGCTTCAACTCTTGTAACAGCCTTAAAGGGTAGGTTCAAATTTCGTCAAGCTTATCTTAATACAATACTCACATGCTCAAATGTGCTTTTAAAGAGGAACTACGGTGTAAGAGATGGGGGGAAATCCACAGTCCTCGCTCTGGGGTTGCCATTTTTTATTTAAAAAAAAATGACTGTAGAAAAAAATGAAATATTCAGTCTATTATTATCATGCCAAATTTAAGATTCACTGTGTATTAGTGCGACGGGCTGTGCCAAGTACTCCAGCGGAGGGTTGTTTCTAAAATGCACCGTTACAGCGACTTCTTGATGCTCTATTGACCTGCAGTATAGGTTAACATGATCACAGCAGACATTTTGCAATGCAGGAAAATAACAGGTGTTCCTGATAACATCAACGATGGCTCTGTTCCGCTCAGGTGCCCCAGTAAAACATGGCATGCACACTGCAGGACCCTGAAACTGAAGCAGCTAAATGGAATTCAGCCATTGCAAATTATTATTCACACCTGTGTTTTTCCCACTGTGACATGCCAAAATGTCTGCTGGTGAAAACTGTTGTTCTCTTTGTTAATGCAAAACGGGGGAAGCTCGACATCAGCTCTGAAGGTATAATTATGACATCGAACCATCTGAGAAGCATTTTGTTTCAACACCATACAAGGAAAAACTGCGGATAAAGGTGAGGAGGTTTGCTGCCCTTTCAAACGGTAATACCACAACAACAAAACTAAAGCCAGCTGTTAGCTTGTCACTACAGTGAGATAGCACAGACGCCAGGAATGAACGAAAAGACAATTAGAATGCGTGGGCTGCGTTTGTAGCTACTCGAACGAATGGCAAGGTTTACGTACGTTATTATGTTAGAGCATTTCACTTGTTTCAAGCTCTTTTGTCCTTAATTGCCTTAATAAAATATTGTATTCTATTAGTGGTTTTGAGTAACTTAATGCTTGAAACTTGTCAACACTTAAAAGCACAAAACTCCCTTTCCCCCCACTTCACTTTTTTTTCCCCTTTTTTTTGAGAACTGAATTGCAGAGCAGGGTCCTACAATCCTCCGTTCAATATTCTGTTCACATGTATTAACCCTCCCACAGTGTTCAGGTCAAATAACCCCAGCCCTAACCTTGGATCTGGGGTACACTGGACCCTGACAACATAGGAATGACTCCCTTGCGGTTGAAAGTCCAGAGCTTCAAAGCTAAGCAGAGCAGTCTAACTCTGTCAAATCAAGTGGACATCTTACAAAGTTGCCGTCATTTTACTATAAAATTTCATTTGTGTTTCCTTGCTGAGCTACAATGAGGGGTTAGCAACACAAACAGGGATTTTGGGATTGTATTAAAGCAGACGTAAATCTGCAACGATCCTTTAAAACATTGCAAAAAACTTGTTGAACTTCTGCTTGGCGCCGCTGCCCTGCCTCCAACACTGAGAGAGCAGCAGTTAAAGTGGTCGAAGTGCTGTAGTCCCCAAACATGAGCAATCAATCAAAAAACATTCCCTCAGGCCTGTGCTGACAACGTATCGACCCTTTAATAACAGGTGAAGCTTTTTCTGATTCAGCACCGCGGCACATTTTGAATTGGTCACAAAATCGATCAATAGAGGGCAGAGCTTTGTCCAATAAGCCTCCACGTTTCCCTTTTGAAATAGTTGCAAGCTACAGCTGCGTGGTGCGACAGCTGAGGTGACGGAGTCTGATGAAGGATCCCGCTTCCTTGTACCTACAAGAGAAGCACAAGTTCTAATGTAGAAAACCGGAGCCGACAGAGGAGAAAAGACCGTTCAGAACTCGTCAGACTCTGTTAGACTTCCTTAATGAGTAATTCATTGCTCTGCCTGGTAATTGTAATCAGTTCGTAGAAGACAGAGAGAGAGAAAAAATATTCAGACCAGGTGGTTCCAGTGTTGCTGTGAGCAAAAGCTCTCATCAGACATGACATATTGGCGGTGACACTAAACACAGCTAATTACCACTAATGAGAGGCTTGGACTGATGTTGTCACCAGCTGGGAACGCTGCCTCCACCTACATGCAAATCCAGTTTTCCCCCATTTTCTCAGCCAAAGGTTTAACAAAGCTTCAACTGAGTGGAAAATACTGGAAGGTCATCAAAGCAGCGACACCATTTTCCTGGTGTAGCCTGCAAAGACGATTGCTATCGTCTGACAGCAGAAGGAGAGAGGAAGACGACCTGAAGATGTTCTGTTCGCATAGGAGGAATTGAGTCTCAGGTAATCGCCCCATACTGCTCCACAGGTAAGATAATGGAAACAGTTCGTGCTTGAGAATTGAAATGCTGAGCCTAGTCTTACTACACACTGACCTTTTGTATTTGTTTGCCTGGAAACCTATTAAAGATGTAATTAAAAAGGCAGTCTAGCGACGCTCCCTGTGGTGAATGCACAATTATCAGCTTCAGAACAAGTTTATACTCCAGGCGACAGTCATGGGTTCGTTCTAAATGAAAACGTGATGAGATAAGGGCGTACCAATTTACAACATTCCCCTCTTCTGCATCCGGTATGTGTTGCTAGAAAGAAGGGTGTGAGCTGAACAGAGCAGGCGGGCATTGCATGCACAAGCACGCTGCTATGTTTTTCTCACTGGGCGCCCTGGATCTGCCTGATTCAGCAGTCTAAGCTGGTTTATTCTCACTGTGGTGCACGGCTGTCCTACGAGGGGAACCTGTGAATTACAATGGAAAAAAGACGTGAAGGTGAGAAGCTCCATCACGATGAGGCTGGCTCTCTGGTATTAAATATTAGGGACAAAGCCATTTTCAGGCAGAGTGATGAATATTTCAAAGGAGGAGCAAGTCTAAATGTTTACAAATGATGCAACGCTGAACAAGCTTTGCCGAGAGACAAACGTCCCAGACGTGACATAATAAACACTGGAAAGAATTCCTCATTTTTCTGCCACATCAGATATTTCAAATCGGTCGGCTCGCTCTGGACGGACGCAGGCATCTAAATCCAATGATTACACGGCGAAGATTACAATGTGACTTGTGCAGTTGCACACTATAAGCCCCGACTGCCTGGCGCAGAGTGGATGGCTGATTGTGTTTTACACTGATCTGAGGATTTTCAGGGCAGCCAGAGGAGGGATAAATTAGGGCAGCACAAAGAGACGGACATCCTGTCAGGTCCAAGCACAGCTATTGTGATTCTGTGGTGGTGTCAGGGTGTCAGGTCGAGAAAGGTTCAAATGGAGAGAAAGTGTCTGAGGTTCACTGGTGGTGAAAATGCCACTTGACACTTCTCAAAGTGAAAAGTAAATTGTCTGTGCTGAGCGGAGCTGCTGCCCCCGCGCTCTATTACCAATACAGTCAATATAAATGTGATAGAGATTGATTATATTGTGGTAAAACTGTTAAATTCAGTTAATGTTGCAAATTGTTTGAGCTCTAACTGAAGAGCAGCAGCTGCTGAACTTGACTTACTGCTCCGAACATGTGATGACTTTGTGGCCAAAGGTGCTACTTTGAAGAGTCAATCACTCAATCAAACTTCATTTCTATAGCGCCTTCCAACATCCAAAAGGAGCACAAGGCGCTTAACAAAGAAAAATAAAAACAAATAAATTAAATAAATTAAAACAAGTAAAAAGAGTGACGCTAACGATACTGTAAATGTCTCTTATTGTCATCAAATCTCATGAAAAGAGCAAAAACATCAACATGTCAGATGATCTCTCAGTACTTTCCCTACGCAGTGTGTAGCACTCCGCCCATTCAATTTTTAAAGTTTGGACACAAATGTATAGGTCCATCTTTAAAAGAAGGCTAAATCATTTGCTAAACATGCTGGACACTGTAGTTTTTTAGCAAACGTTACTCAAACAGGAATCAATAACGTAGTTGTTGGGGACTATTTTCAGCTGTGGATTAATACACATTTGGTGCGCTAGAAGGCGTTAACTGCGCTTGGATTGAGTATGTAGGATGGACTAAAAATAAACTACGGTGCCCGTCCTCATCATGATGAGGAAATGATGTGTTTAAAATGGTCTGTGGCACAGAGGAACGAGCTACTGTATCAGGCTTTGGCAAAACAGGCAAGAGGTGGCCCACCTACCACCAAGCCCTCCACCGTCATAACTGCCATTTTAAAAAGGGTCCGAAATTAACACCCCCCATGCACCGAATGCGGGTAGATTTTCAGTTTGCTCTGTGAAACCTCATTACTGAGAGTGCAATAAAAGCTTCACAAATAAAAATCCAATAAGAGGAAAAATCAACACAATTAGCACCTTAGAGCATCAGAATATGTATTTTAAGGAGTGTCAGTGAGAGAGCACAAAAATGAAGACTGGGTTCATTCTAGTTATTATAACAGCTCCTTGGGCCTGATTTACTAAAGGAAAATCAGCTTATTTAATCATGTTATTTACTGCCCAGTGAACGCATGTTTTATTGTGGTACAAGCATAAAAATTGTCTGCCTTAGTAAATCAAAGGGTGAGTCGTTATTTGTAACATACAGAGCAAACTCTCCAGTTCTCCCCTAGAAACCAACATTCAAAAAACGTAGAAGTCTGAGAATATTTCACGTTTAGGAAAATGTTTTTTATTCACTGGTATATCCTGCAGTTACATCGCCACAGCTAATGTCTAAAATAGTTGATCAGATGATCTGCTAACGAGGTAGCTGAGGCCTAGGCTATAGGGAGGAAAAGTAAGGAAATATAGAGTGAATCGGTGAGGATGAGCTGTCAATGAGCTCAAATGTCATACATGCATATAAAAAGTATAAAAGAAAGTATATAAGTAATTATACTATGTATGTTATATAGTTCGATATCATTGTCCATGGCAATGTTTCACTGTGGACTATCAACCCTTTGTTAGCAGGATCAGTTCTTTGTTAGGCTCAGTCTTTTCAGGGGATTTGCTGACAGGAAGAAAAACCGAGAATTATCACAAGACTTATGATTTAAAGCAGAAACGAAAGGCGTGACTCCAGTGTGTGATGTCACCGAGCACTTCTCCACAGGAAGTCAAAGAAGGCTGACGGTGGATTGAACCAAAGTCTGCCTGTTTTTGTTCTTTAACATGATGTAGACTCTCTTTTGGAGGACACGAGCTCGACGTGATGTGAGACAGACAGATACAATATAAGCCATAGAAGTACTTGGAGTTCAACATAAAGTAAACTGGAAGACAACATTGTTATTGATTAAAAATGATTAAATAGTAGTAGTTATTCTTGTGTTTTTCATTCCTAAATAAATGCCTTTAAACTTGAATTAATTCTCATCTGGATACAGAAAGATAAGGAAGGACTGCACTGGCTGGATATCAAAATTTAACACAGTCTACAAAACAAACAAATAAACAAACAAACAAACCCAGAAGAATACTAGTAAACACTGTAAACATGACCCTGACACATGCCTGCCTCTGAATTTTGCAGCCTCCATTGTTACATTAACTATTCATACAAGGGCGTCTATCTGAAGGTTTGGCTCTGATGGAGGATAAATGTGACTCTGAGTTTGACCTCGATATAACTGCAGTGAATACCAATAAGACTCTCTGAGTTTTACCAAAAATAACCAAATAACACCAATCTGAAAAGTCAGTTTCATGGCCAGCCTTTACACAACCTGTCATACTGTGACACATTATATGCCTCCGTGATGGCTTATTAATAATAATATATCTGCTACATTCCGTCCTGTTTTCAGTCGGAGCATAGTGAGCCGATGCTTCTGCATTCACAGCCACGACTACCAGCATTTTTATAGATGTCTATGTGAATACCAGTGGCAGTGAGATAGATTTGTGTTAATAAACAGAGCTATTAAACCACGTAAAACAAACTTACAGTGACACCAGCCCAAGTGGCAGCACCAGTGCAGCTTGAAGCACTTCCCGTGGCTGTGCGTCGCGCAGATGGAGAGTCCATCACAAGGCAGGAAGTCTGGTCTCCCCGCGCAGCTCTTGGCCAAAGCCTGCGCCTCGTCCAACTTCTCGCTCTTCGGACACTTCTGTGCTCCCGAGGCGGCCATGCCAACATTTCCTGGAGCAAAAAAAAACACAGCTTCCGTCCGGGTAAACTACAACATAACCGCGAGGGACCGAGCCGAGGTTTACGGTCCACGTAGCCCTGGAAGCTTTTCAACTGGAAGACGGACTCGAAAGACGGCGCCGGATCTCTGAATCCAGAGCAGCTGGGTTACCCGTCACACAAAGGCTGGAAGCATATCCTGCAAAAAAGTGGACAAGGCGTCAATTAGCGAGCCGTGATGGCAAATTCAAAGCCTCCCATGGTCGTGATCCGCGCATCTCTCCATCCTCCCCTCGCGTCGGGAAGCTCCTCTGTGTGCGCTGGTGACGCGCGTACGGCACAAAGGCGCGCATCTGAACTTCATCACACAACGGGAGGAGTCCACAAACACAAAGCCAGCTGCTCTGCGCACTTCAAACACACACCCAGGCTTTCATCGAGCCCTTGAAAAACTTCAAAACACCGGGCTCTGCGTCTGAAATACACACATCCTCAAATTCACCCAAAAGCGTTCACAAACAGGCGACATTTTTTAATATCTGCTAATTATATAACCTTGGTTATCCATCAGCCGCATATATTCTTCAATCACGATCTTTATGGTCATGCATAAACCTGCCATTAACCAGTGAAAGGTTCAGAAATAGTGCAGTTGGAGACAAAATGGAGCATCGTACTGTAAAATCCAGCTGCTCGGTCTGGAGTCTTCGGCCGCTAGATGGCAACCCCAACATCTGCTCATCGCTGGGCGTGAGATTTCTGTGGGAATGAGCCACTGATTTATATAAAAGCAGTTTGCGCTGTGTGTGTGTGTGTGTCCCTCAGCTCTGCTGTCACCGCTGCAGCTGGGTCAGCAGAAACCCGACACACACGCACACACACACACACACACACACACACACACACACACACACACACACACACACACACACACACACAGTTCTTATTCTCTGGAGAAGTCTGATGAAACTAATCAAATGAAATGTCACAAGCTGTTACCTGAATATACTGAGAGTGAGAATAACAAGCCAAACAATAGCTAAATACTGTACACAGTGTGTAAGCTTCACACAAACAGATCAACACAACAGTACGTAACAGGTCTTTATTGATGCATCATCAGATAGATGTAGATTAATTTGGTATTGTTACATATTGTACATACAGTAAAAAGTACCAAAATATGTATTATACATAATTAATAACAAACAAACCTAATATAGGAAAATCAGTAATCATCTCTGTTGCCATTCTGAGGATAACAAAAACACCCAGATTTAACAGCAGATTGTGTTCTGGTTGTCTTTATAGAAATCTGTTATAACAGAGTGAGACCATATATTCAAATCACCAGTTTATTAGATATGTCTGTGCAAATGAATGATTTACAATACAGGCTCTGTGATAGTAGTTATACTAGTTGCAGTATATCAAAAGGTAACCCAGTATTTTGACCACCACCATTTACACACATGAGGGAGACAAAATATTAGAAACAATAATGAAATCAATATATTTCAGGTTCAATCATTAGCTCTCATACAGTATTTCTTGCAGGGCTGTTGTGTTGAATGGCATTATAATGTATACTGTACAAAGACTGTATAAGACATGGGCGTGGCCTCCGTGACGTCACCCATAGGTTTCTGAGGAGCCGTGGTGAAGCTCAGTGATGGTGGCTCTGGCCATTGCCATCTTGGCAGTACCTGCCAACTCCCGGGCTGATCCAAGGGTGGGCAGACTAAAGCCTGGTTGCTGAAACCTAGCAGCTAGCTTTCATTTGAGTATGAGAGTCTATGGTGATTGACTTGCCAGCCTCAAGTCACCATTCAATGAACTGCAGTTTTTGGCACTTTGCACTAGCTTCATTTTTCAGCCCTGGAGGTTGCCTTGATACTGTAGGTGTACCTAATAAACTGGCAACTCAGTGTAGGCTCACAGTCCAAGATATTATAATATCACATAATCACATAAAGTGGAGCAGGCTCCTGCAATATCGCCAATAATCACAATTTAGATAAGAAACAAATCAGTATTATTATAAAGCACAATATAAAGTAAGATAAAATTATCATTATTTAAGTGAATAAAGAGATCAAAGCTGAAATGTTTCAGATTTAAAGCTGGCTGTGGTGTTTCTTGATGACTTCTCTCCACCTGTGGATAGGTGGGCTGCCACTGGCCACCAGCCTCCTGAGGAGGTTGCAGGGTTTCAGGTAGGGCACGTCAGGGTGAGCTTGGTGGTAGTGCTCCAGCCTCTCCAGGACCTTCGCAAGCCCCACCATGCTGGCGTAGAACATGGGACCCCCGCGGTGCCTGGGCCAGCCGTAGCCAAACACATAGATGACATCGATGTCTTCGGGTCCCGCAGCTATTCCGTCCTCCAGGATGTGGAAGCCCTCGTTGATCAGGACATAGAGACAACGCTCCAGCACCTCCTGGTGGTCTATGCGTCGTGCCACCAGGTCGTGCCGGGCTCTGTATCCCTCCAGAAAGCTGTGCAGCCAAAGGTCAGACTTGGCAACCCGACCGCCGGGTGTGTCATACTGGTACCATCCCCGGCCTGTTTTTTGGCCAAAGCGTCCCTGCTCACAGAGCAGATCTCCCAGAGGGCTGTACCTGCGGCCTTGTCGGATTCTAGCTGATTGGCCTGATTCCAAGCCGGGCTCCACCAGCCCGTCTCCCTTTCTGACTCTCCAGCCCACGTCGAGCCCAGAGAGGTCGGACATTCTGAACACACCCATGGCGAAACCAAACTCCTCCAGCGCTCCATCTACCAACTCAGGTGTGGCTCCCTCCTCCAACAGGAAGAAAGCTTGTTCGAGGTACGGCTTTAGCATGCGATTCCCCACAAAGCCCCGGCAGTTGCCAACAGCCACGCTAACTTTGCCCATTTTCTTCCCCAGTTGCATGGCAGTGGCCACAGCTTGAGGAGAGGACCGCGACCCGTACACCACCTCCAGCAGCTTCATGACATGGGCTGGGGCAAAGAAGTGCATCCCAACCACCAGCTCCGGGCTGCGGGTTTGAGAGGCCAGGTGGTCCACGTCTAGTGCAGATGTGTTGGTGCACAGGAGAGTGCCTGGTTTACAAATGGCAGACAGCTGCTGGAAGACTTTCTCCTTCAGGGCCATGTCCTCAAACACAGCCTCGATGACCAGGTCTACGTCAGCTACAGCCTGGATGTTCGAAATGTAACTGATCCTATTGAGCGCAGGAGCAACCCCGCGTCTCTTAGCCCCTCGCTGCAACATGCCGGATACCGCCTGCTTTGCCTCCATCAACTGCCTCTCCTGGGTCTCCACGGCAACCACAGACAACCCTGTCTGAGCCAGAGACACTGCTATGCCTCTCCCCATGGTGCCGAGACCTTGGAGGACAAAGTCAAAATGTGAGTACAGGAAAAAAATACCTCAGAATCACTAGTCACTTTTTCTGACCAAGAAAAATTACAGTATACTAAAAAAACCCAGTATTTTGTGCACTACACACTAGACTGTAAATAGTTTTAGCCTGGCAGCACAAAGTTTTTCCAAAGCTTGCAATTTTAATGCACAAGCTGCTGAGCTTCACATATCCAGATTGTCATACATCCAATCCTCCCTGCAGGGAAGGGAGTTCATCCATTTACACTCAGCTGAACTGTAAACCAGGGCTTAGTTTCCACAGGCAACATGAATTTGGACATGCCACACAGACAGTTTAATGAGTCAAGGTGCTTGTGCTTATTGAAAGCTGAGACAAACCGAAATTAAAAGCCTAAAGCTCTTACCAATGACAGCTGCTTTAAGTACAGGCCTGGGCTTGCTTGTGTCCCAGCGGGCTCCACTGGGCATGCTCCACCTGCCAACGGCTCTCTGAGCGAAGAAGCAGTACTGCATGGCGCGGGCCTGGCCTGAGGTGAACAGAGTGGCCATCAGCTCTTTCTCCTGCTCCATGCCCTGAGTGTAAGGCAGGGTGGCAGCTGCCCGCACCGCCTGGACACATGCAACTGGTGCAATAGCTCCGCGGGCGCTCTGACGCACCTTCTGCATCGCCTCCTCAAACAGAGCATCTAAATCGGATGGGCGTGGACACGGATAAGTGCTTATACGACGAGAATCCAGCGACTGACCTGAAACAGAAACATGTGAGAAAAACAACTTCAGAGGAAGGACCTTTTTCACTTGCAGTTCTCTGACTTTTCCTTCCAGTTTAAAAGTTTAAAATAAATAAAAAAATTGCCTCTGGGTTGACATTTCTGCACAAATATGCCTGCATAATTTTATTTTCTAAACTGAAAAGCGCTTCCTAGTTTCCATTAGTAGCACTTTTTTCCATTTTCTCCAATTTGTCAGCCAGCATTCAGTCTGGGTGTAATTGGCCACTCGATCACTAGATGCCCCAGAAGCTTCTAAGAGCAGAGTGATTTGACAGACCATTTCCAAGATAATTGGAGGGACTCTGCCGGTGCACTGTTACAGTTCACCTTGAAAAACACTGATCTAAAACGGAATGAATAGGAACAATTTGGTTCTGGGCAAAATAATTGGCAAATTTCCAACTCTGAGATTGAATTTTGTGATTCTCAGACGTGCGAACACAATGCCGGAGCAATTTGTTTATGGTGAGTTAAAGCTGGGAACAATGAGCATGAAGAAGAAGGCCACTCTGCTTCAACCTTTTAAAAAGCATCTTAATTCTCATTCCTGTCTCCTCCGACATGATTACATGAGACACCAGTCAGAATCCTACGGAGCACCACTGAATTACTCCCAGCCGTGGGTCTGGGCCAGAAACTGGGTCACCATGGTAAAGCTTAAAGGGACAGCAGCCACATCTGATCACTTATCTCCACTTAGTCCAGCAACTAACAATTCTGTGTAATACAATTAAGTCTGCATCAGTATGGAACAAAAGAAGAAGAGACATGTGTAGGTCATTTCAGGTCAAATAATTGTACATCCTGTCCATGCTGACATGCCAGTGAGATGCTGTGTGGCAGTGCAATGTGATTCCAATGTACTTTCGGAGGGCATTATTGCAGCGGTTAATCTGTAAATGGTGGGGCTGTGTCGCTGGATTTGTTGTGCAGAGTGTAGAAAGCCTGCTCGTCCTGACAGATGTAGCGGGCAGATGTTGCAACTACTGGGGTAAAAAAAGGTTAATCTCGTCACCAGCAGAGACTTGAATCTGTGCAATGTGTGTGCGCATGAGCCCACAAGTGCATCAGTTTGAGTGCACTGTCATGACCCGTGCCATGCACGCCGGGTTTTGTTTAGTGTCTTCTTTGTTCATGTTCATTTCTGTGTTCTACTCTGTGTATTCTTAATGTCTTAGTCTTTAGTCATGCCACATTTTATGTAAGAGTTTTTGTATGGTCTTGCCACATTGTGTTTGAACATTGGTTAAGTTTCCCATTGTGTCCTGTCCTTGCCTGGTTTTGGTTACTTCCTGTTTTATTTTGAAGGTTCATGTCATGTGTCTTTGTGTTACTTTACTTCCTGTGTTTTCCCTCCTGTGTGATTGATGTGTTTCACCTGTGTCTCATTAGTGTTCCTCCCTAGTGTATTTAAGTCCGTGTCTTCCCCTTTGTCCTTGTCGGGTCGTCGTCAGCGTTACCTTACCTTGTCCCCTTGCCACAGTTATTGCCCTTGCTTTAGCACCCATAGTAAGTGTTTGTCGTGTGATTCCTTGTCATGTCCGCATCGTGTTCCATGTAAGTTTGGTTCTAGTTTTGTCATTGTCTCTTGTTGTTCTTATAGTCTGAGTATGCATGTTTCTTTAGTGTTGTCTGTGTAACCTTGCTGTCTACGTTCTCACAGTCATAGTTCAAGCCATAGTCCCTTAGTAAGTGTTTGTCATGTTTCGTGTAAGTGTTTCTTGTTGCGTTTCCTTTGTTGTTGCCCGTGTTTCTGTTCAGGTCTGAGTTGTTCCTTGTATCATCTTTGTCTTTTATTGTCCACAGTTCTAATAAGTTTTTTGCCTTTTTCTTGTCTTTGATCTTGTCTTGATTTATGTAGGGTCCCTGTCTTTAGTGTTGTCTGTGTTTCTCTCATTAGTTTAGTCATTAGTCATTACTCATTCGTTTTCCATGCCCTGTTCCTTCCATAGTGATATTTGTTTGTAACGTTATATTTGGTTTCGATTTTCTCGTCATAGTTATAGCATAGCCGATTTATTCTCCTCGTAAGAGCGATTTTCTGTTCTCTTTTGTTATTTAGATTCCTATTCCTCCGTTTCATAGCCCTTTGAGTTTTCCTCCTTCAGGAGCGTTTTTGGTTTGCTAGTTTTGTAACCGTAGTGTTGTCATTGTGCCATGTTTCATGTATGTGTGTCTCTTGCATTGTCTTAGTCGTGCCACGTTTTATGTTAACATCAGTTGCTAGTCTCGTCAGTGTCCTAAGTTGTCTTGTTCCAAGTTAGTTCTTGTGTTTTCCCAGAGATTTGGGTTTTGTTGAGTTAGTTTTGTGTTAATAAATTCATTTAATTTGAATCTAGCGTATTCCTTGGTTTGTCTGTGTTCTTGTCCTGATTGAGTTTTCCCTTTTATTGTATTGTCCATAGTCTTGCCTTGTGTGTTAGTGAGTGTTGTGTTGCCTTAGTCTTGTCCCCAGCTCCATTGTGTCTTGTGTACATGTGTGTTCGTTCCCGGTGTTGCGTGTTAGTCTATGTTCCCTGTTGTGTCTGCATCTGGGTTCCACCCATAGTTTCCTTCATAGTTCCCCTCATAGTTTCCCTAAGTCCCCACTTCCTGACAGAACGACCCGACCAGTATGAACCCAGCGGACATTAATTTCACAACAGACTCGGAGTTTGACTCCGATTTAGACGACCTCCTGGGTGTCCCCTACTGGGGGCCTCCGCTGGTCCTGACTAGATCTTCTGCGGGGAAGAACTGCCCGCCCCAGGTCCTGTACCGGGCAGACCCCCTCTACAGCTCTGACGAGGATTATATCCCAGGTGCCCGTTTCTGGGGATTTCAGCTGGACCCCGATCCTCCTGCACGGAGGAAGCGGAGATCCAGACGACCGAAGGTGTTGGCTAGCCAGCCTGCTAGCCTCCCGTCGTCACCAGCGCCACCCCCAGCGACCAAGCCAGCACCTGCACGGAGGAAGCGGAGATCCCGACGACTGAAGGTGTCGGCTAGCCAGCCTGCTAGCCTCTCATCGCCTCCTGTGCCCAAGCTGCCTCCAGTCTCCAAGCTGTCCTCGTCTTCGGTGCCACTGCCGCCGCTGCTGCCGCCGCCGTCACCAGTTCCAGAGCCGCCAGAGCCGTTGCTGCTGTCGCCGCCGTCTGAGCTGGTGCTGCTGCCGGAGCCGCTGCTGCCGCCAGAGCTGCCGCCGCCACCAGTTCCAGAGCCGCCAGAGCCGTTGCTGCTGTCGCCGCCGTCTGAGCTGGTGCTGCCGCCGGAGCCGCTGCCGCCGCCAGAGCTGCCGCCGCCAGAGCTGCCGCCGCCGCCAGTTCCAGAGCCGCCAGAGCCGTTGCTGCTGTCGCCGCCGTCTGAGCTGGTGCTGCCGCCGTCGCCGCTGCTGCCAGAGCTGCTGCTGTTGCCGCCGCCGCCAGTTCCAGAGCCGCCAGAGCCGTTGCTGCTGTCGCCGCCGTCTGAGCTGGTGCTGCCGCCGGAGCCGCTGCTGCCGCCAGAGCCGCCGTCACCACTGCTGCCAGGGCTGCTGCTGTTGCCGCCGCTGCCAGTTCCAGAGCCGCCAACGCCAGAGCCATTGCTGCCGCCGCCGTCTGAGCTGGTGCTGCCGCCAGAGCAGCTGCTGTCGCCTCCTGGGTTGCCGCCGCCGCCTCCTGACCTCGAGCTGCCGCTGCCGCCGCCTCCTGACCTCGAGCTGCTGCTGCCGCCGCTGCCGCCGCCTCCTGACCTCGAGCAGCTGAGGCTGCCGTCTCCTGAACCTGAGCTGCCGCCCCCTGACCTCGAGCTGCTGGTGCTGCCGCTGCTTCCTGTCCTCAAGCTGCTGCTGCTGCTGTTGCCGCAGCCGCCCGAGCTGGCGCGGCCGCCGCTGCTGCTGCCGCCGCCACCTTCTGACCTCGAGTTGCTGCCGCCGCCGCAGCCTTCTGAACCGGAGCTGCAGCGACCACCTCGAGCAGGATTACAGTCCTCCTTGCTGCCGGCTCCCTGTCCTGTTGCCATGTTGCCGGCTCCCTGTCCTGTTGCCATGTTGCCGGCCCTCTGTCCTGTTGCCATGTTGCCGGCTCCCTGTCCGGCTGCCATGTTGCCGGCTCCCTGTCCGGCTGCCATGTTGCCGGCCCCCTGTCCTGTTGCCATGTTGCCGGCTCCCTGTCCTGTTGCCATGTCGCCGGCCCCCTGTCCTGCTGCCATGTTGCCGGCTCCCTGTCCTGCTGCCATGTCGCCGGCCCCCTGTCCGGCTGCCATGTCGCCGGCCCCCTGTCCGGCTGCCATGTCGCCGGTCCTCTGTCCTGTTGCCATGTCGCCGGCTCCCTGTCCTGTTGCCATGTCGCCGGTCCCCTGTCCGGCTGCTATGTTGCCGGCCTCCTGTCCTGCTGCCCCGCTGCCGGTCTCCTGTCCTGCGGCCTCATCGCCAGCTTCCAACCTTGTTGGTCGTCGCCGGCCTCCAGAGGGGTTCCGCCCTCGCAGCTGGACTCAATGGAGGTTCCGCCCTCGCCGCCGGCCTCCAGAGGGGTTCCGCCCTCGCCGCCGGCCTCCAGAGGGGTTCCGCCCTCGCCGCCGGCCTCAACGGAGGTTTCGACCTCGCCGCCGGCCTCCAGAGGGGTTCCGCCCTTACTGCTGGCCTCAACGGAAGTTTCGCCCTCGCCGCCGGCCTCAACGGAGGTTTCGACCTCGCCGCCGGCCTCCAGAGGGGTTCCGCCCTTACTGCTGGCCTCAACGGAAGTTTCGCCCTCGCCGCCGGCCTCCAGAGGGGTTCCGCCCTCGCCGCCGGCCTCCAGAGGGGTTCCGCCCTCGCCGCCGGCCTCCAGAGGGGTTCCGCCCTCACCGCTGGTTTCAACGGAGGTTCAGCCTTTGCCACCAGCCTCCAGAGAGATTCTGCCTTGGTCTTTGGCCACTGGCCAGACCACCAGAAAAACTTTGCCGCAGCATGGACTCAATACCCTGCCCAAAGTGGACTTTTGGACTTTATGTTAACCTGGACTCTGAGTTTCCCCTCCACCCACCTTGCCCAAGTTGGACTTTTGAACTCTTTGAACTATGCCTTAGCCTGGACTTTAAGTCCCTCCCCCGGATCCCCCTCCACCCACCCTGCTTGACTTGAACTTTTTGGACTCTTTTGGTTTCATGTAGGGACATCTGGGAGCTGTCCCTTAAGGGGGGGGTTCTGTCATGACCCGTGCCATGCACGCCGGGTTTTGTTTAGTGTCTTCTTTGTTCATGTTCATTTCTGTGTTCTACTCTGTGTATTCTTAATGTCTTAGTCTTTAGTCATGCCACATTTTATGTAAGAGTTTTTGTATGGTCTTGCCACATTGTGTTTGAACATTGGTTAAGTTTCCCATTGTGTCCTGTCCTTGCCTGGTTTTGGTTACTTCCTGTTTTATTTTGAAGGTTCATGTCATGTGTCTTTGTGTTACTTTACTTCCTGTGTTTTCCCTCCTGTGTGATTGATGTGTTTCACCTGTGTCTCATTAGTGTTCCTCCCTAGTGTATTTAAGTCCGTGTCTTCCCCTTTGTCCTTGTCGGGTCGTCGTCAGCGTTACCTTACCTTGTCCCCTTGCCACAGTTATTGCCCTTGCTTTAGCACCCATAGTAAGTGTTTGTCGTGTGATTCCTTGTCATGTCCGCATCGTGTTCCATGTAAGTTTGGTTCTAGTTTTGTCATTGTCTCTTGTTGTTCTTATAGTCTGAGTATGCATGTTTCTTTAGTGTTGTCTGTGTAACCTTGCTGTCTACGTTCTCACAGTCATAGTTCAAGCCATAGTCCCTTAGTAAGTGTTTGTCATGTTTCGTGTAAGTGTTTCTTGTTGCGTTTCCTTTGTTGTTGCCCGTGTTTCTGTTCAGGTCTGAGTTGTTCCTTGTATCATCTTTGTCTTTTATTGTCCACAGTTCTAATAAGTTTTTTGCCTTTTTCTTGTCTTTGATCTTGTCTTGATTTATGTAGGGTCCCTGTCTTTAGTGTTGTCTGTGTTTCTCTCATTAGTTTAGTCATTAGTCATTACTCATTCGTTTTCCATGCCCTGTTCCTTCCATAGTGATATTTGTTTGTAACGTTATATTTGGTTTCGATTTTCTCGTCATAGTTATAGCATAGCCGATTTATTCTCCTCGTAAGAGCGATTTTCTGTTCTCTTTTGTTATTTAGATTCCTATTCCTCCGTTTCATAGCCCTTTGAGTTTTCCTCCTTCAGGAGCGTTTTTGGTTTGCTAGTTTTGTAACCGTAGTGTTGTCATTGTGCCATGTTTCATGTATGTGTGTCTCTTGCATTGTCTTAGTCGTGCCACGTTTTATGTTAACATCAGTTGCTAGTCTCGTCAGTGTCCTAAGTTGTCTTGTTCCAAGTTAGTTCTTGTGTTTTCCCAGAGATTTGGGTTTTGTTGAGTTAGTTTTGTGTTAATAAATTCATTTAATTTGAATCTAGCGTATTCCTTGGTTTGTCTGTGTTCTTGTCCTGATTGAGTTTTCCCTTTTATTGTATTGTCCATAGTCTTGCCTTGTGTGTTAGTGAGTGTTGTGTTGCCTTAGTCTTGTCCCCAGCTCCATTGTGTCTTGTGTACATGTGTGTTCGTTCCCGGTGTTGCGTGTTAGTCTATGTTCCCTGTTGTGTCTGCATCTGGGTTCCACCCATAGTTTCCTTCATAGTTCCCCTCATAGTTTCCCTAAGTCCCCACTTCCTGACATGCACAAACTGCTTTTTGCCTAACTATATACCCATGTGCCAGCTTTAAGGGTGTTAAGTGTTGTTTAGGACGCGACAGACCAAATCTATTCCGCGCTGGTTGACTCACCGGCCGTGCATCTCAATGTCACAAACGTTCACACTCGGATTGTAAATTTAGACACACATTCAGTTTAACACCCCTGCTAATCAACTCAAGACTGGAGTATCTGTCAGAATCTCCACAGATTTCCGTCCTATCTCCTCAAATCTCCCATCTTGTATGCTGTTGGCTTCTCCGTCTGACTCACTCTAAGCCTCAGCTTTACTAACAACACTCACTTTCTCACCCACTCAAAGTCATCTTGGCAGTGTTGTGTGGAGAAAAGCATTAGTGAAGAGCACAAGGCTGCATTCATATTTTGATTGTACCATGTTGTTTCACATGCAATCCAGGAGACTTGCTGTTGACATTTTGCACAGATGTAGAGAAACGGTTTGCTAAAGGTGCACTATTAGGCCATCTAACAGGTGTCTTATGAACAGAAATGTCCTCAAAATGAGCCGTCACTGCCAAATAAGCTATCAACAAGCAGTCAAAGATGATGAGGAAGTAACTCGCTACCTTCACTACGGTCAGGAAAACATCCTCTGAAGAGAATGAACAACCAGGGCTCTGCTCAGACGGGGCACTTTCCCATCCATGTGCTCCAACAATGTTAACACACACAATCACACAGCAGAGTGGGTGGCATGTTTAAAAGCTTAAAGGAATAGTTTGACATGTTGGGAAACATCCTTATTCACTTTGTTGACAGCTAGATGAGGAGTTTGATACTACTGTCAGAGAGAGTAGTAGCAGAGCGAAGCAAGCTGATTCCCTCTGCCTTCTCTATGCTAAGCTAAGCTATGCTAAGATGCTACTGGTAGTGTAAGTTTTTGCATGGCAGTGGTGCCAATCTTCTCATCTAACTCCAACAAGAAAGCAAATAAGCATATTTCGGTAAAATACTCCTTTAAAATGGAAATAAAATGTAAATAAATATGGCTTCTGTTGGATTGTTTTGAAGAATCCTCTTCACAAGAGCAGCAATGGAAAAATGCACCATAAATCAATCTTAAGGTTTATTTTTCAGTTCAGCCTGCTCGTGTTGTCTGTAAGTATTATCACGATAGAACAATGGGTTACCCTTTACACAGACTGAGCAATCATTCCTCGTAAACTGCAGGGACATGGCACACTTTCACAATCCATTCAGTGGGTAAATGAGTTTGATTCACATGCACGAGGAAATCCTCATCCTCCTAAATGACTGGCGAAGGCCCATTATTAATATTCTAGGAAAGTTTGTCCCTTTTCGCCCTTCTGAATAATACAGCAAACGCAGTGAAGACATCAGAGCACATCTGACAGAGCCATGAAACATTTATGGCTTCTGTGGTGGAGGATCTGCCTTCCGTGTTTTCTGCTTCTTTTGACTTCCACAACCTGCGTGTGGACACTTCTTGATGTCAGACTTGCCCAAAATAACTGCTCTAGGAGGAATTTCTCTTCCTTCTACTAAGTACATTTTTAAACCAATGAAGGGTGAGTCAATGTTATACCAGTGGGTACCATGTGTTGTTGTTTTTTTTAAAGTGTCTTACCTGCAACACTCAGAGCAAACTTCACAGCTGTGTCCACACTGCTGTGATCAGTCACCTGATCCACTATTCCAAGTTGCAGTGCCTCAGCAGCAGTCACATGGCGGCCTGTGGGAGACATGAAGGATATCAAAAGGTCTATATGAATGATGTTTCCCAATTAATAGATGGGGAATAACGAGCCTTTCAGGTGGTAAAGGACGAATACAGTATAACTGGGTTTTCCTGTTTGATTCTGACATCAAATAAAGGCAAAATGTCACAAAAACAGCCTTAAAAAAAATAAAAAGATGAAATCCAAAATGAAATTAAGAGCATTTCAGATAATCTGAGCAGAGCAGTGAATCACAGGAAAAGGTTTCTCTTGAAGGGAGCATATTTAAACTAAACACATGCTGACCTCTGCTGGTCTTCAGAGTAAACTACCAATCTCTTGCTGCCCTCCCGAGTACAGGGCTCATGTGCAATCAACAGCACAGCCAGGGCAATCTTAATAATTGGTTTTCATATAGGTAATATGCAGGGACATCTGAATGTTGTGCTAAAATCAAATAAAATGGGGTTGCACAAACAGAACCCTGCAAGAAAACAGTCCAACCTGTATAGTGATTTCTTCATATCTACTGATACTTCCCTGTATTTGGTCTGGTACTTGAAGACTGTCTAAATGTCTACTATGAACTCAGGCAAGGTTAACCTGTTTTTGCTACCTGTGGTGATGAGGTTTAAGGCAGCTGGGACCCCGATGAGCCTTGGCAGACGTTGGGATCCCCCTGCAGCTGGCAGCAGACCCAGAGTCACCTCTGGAAGCCCTAGTATGGCCTGAAAGGCCACAAAAGCATAAGGTTTGATAAAAGGAAGGTGCCGAACAGTGTGGAGCTGCACAGATACAGCTTCCTCTGGCTGGTAAATACATGACATGGATTATTACACAGAAAATCTCAAAAACATGGTGGCCAAGCAAGGTTGAGGTTTTCCTAATCGACCAAACAAAAACGAACTGGTCTAATGAATGCAGTTCAAGAACAATTCAGTGAAGGGTCACTCTGTAACATGTAAGACAACACTCAGCGTCACTTAGACACTGATGCAGCTCGACACTGACATAAGGGAGACGCTGACAGAGAGAGACAGAGAGAGGTCTGAAGCATGAACTAACCTTAGAGTGAGCCACTCGATAATGACAGCCAAGCGCCAACTCAAGGCCTCCGCCTAAAGCGCTACCCTCTATGGCTGCCACCACAGGCTTATTTGCAGCCTCGATGGCGTGGATCATCGGTATCAGCGGAGGCCCGGACATGTTTGTCCCAAACTCCTTGATGTCCGCCCCTGGTATAAAAAATTTAAGTGATGGTGTTAACGGGAGTTTCAAACAGAAAGACAGAAATATCATGATGTAATGTGAGGTGCAACTGGCTCCAAAAACAATGTTTGCTTCTGGATGTCATCTTTCAGGAAATTAACACACACCAGGCATCTCCTATAAATGCTCTTAAGCAGTTTATGTTTATTAAGTAACAAGAGCAACTGTGTGTTATTTGATCAACTTGGTGTGCAGCGATTCACTTTTAATTTTGTCATGCTCTCATCAGTACCTCTGAAGGTATTGTTGTGAATGCTGCGGCATTGCTATGCTGCTTGAATCTGGTTCCAATTTGTATAAAACAAGCCAGCAATATCCTCCCTTGTTTCTTCGCTCCAGGGTTGATTCCAGGTTGAAATGCATTTCACAAATGACCACAACACGACACAAATTTTCACGTTACAATCTGTGAAATCTGCTTGTCTTTCACAGTGTGTTGCTTTGGACCACTTGTAGTGTTGTAATGTTTTTATTAGTTAATTAGTTTTTTGACAATTGAAAGTAGAACAGTAAAACATATTTTTAACATATTTTTTGGCACCAACAATAATAATGTGCTTCAAATGAATTAGATACTAAAATTCAAGATTAATTCAATTCATGATTTTTAACTGGAATAGCATTAATTATGGGACTCACTTAGTGTGAGTGGAAGACATCAAGGGAACAGTGTGAGATGTGGGACCAAGTGCACCCATTGTTTGCAATCAGAAAGTCATGGAGTTATGCCTTTTGAAAAGATTTAAAAACGCTGTCTGTTAAAAAGGCACACTGATGATGCTTTACATCTGAAAGTAACAATGGAAATGGCTGATTTGGAGTTTTGCCACCATTGTGGAGTTGCCGGAAATAGAAAAGGAAAAAAAACACATCCATACCTCCACAAAATACTCCATTCTGGCCACAGATGACAACAGACTTCACCTTTGAGTCATTGAGGGCTCTCTTAACCGTGTCAACGATGCCCTGCCTCACCGCTGCACTGTGTAAAAAAATGACACACATTTTTACAATTGTGCTTAACTTCACCCTTTAAATTGTTAATAGCCAGGGTCAAGAGACAGTTCAGATCTTATTCCCACATTTAAAGATAATATTTAGACATGAGAGAAAAATATACAGTACACAATATAAACAAGACTAAAAAATCCTATTTCATGGTATCATTTCTTTGTGACTTTCTGAACATGGTGAAATGAAAACTACTAATCACCCAATGCTTACTCTCTATGGTTCCACCCAAATTCTTAAATAAAGAGGTTGTGAAGAAGTGCATGGAGGAATCTTAAACTCAGCAGATGTGAATTATTTAGAACATGGCATACATTAAATATGGAATATATTTCTGTAAAATGGGGCAGTGGTGGCCGAAAGAGAGGAGAGGGCAAGTTAAGTCGGCATGATTTAACATGATAAAAAGCACCCCTCCCCCACTAAGGTGCTCTTGAGCAATGCTTTTAACCCACTAACCGCTCCAGTTGAGCTGCTCATTGACCAGCAGATCAGGATTTGTTTGTGCGTGCGATACCACAGTAATATAGGTAAAGGTACAGAAGTATTATTGACAAATTGTACTTGTGTCAGAAGTCAAAGTATTCACTGTGTCATAATAATATTATAATAATTATTACTACTGATCCATTTTCAGGTAAGCAGCAACATGAAATTGTAACAGCTCGAGCGCAAGTTAATCAGAACAACTTTATATAGAGTTAATATACAGCGATGCATCGTATCTTGTAAGGTCATCACAGACGTATTATATAAAAATCTGTAAATAAGGCTCCCAAAAAATGGGTTTGAAGTTTATTCTTATCTTCTCACAAGATATACAGCAAACTAACTAAAAACAACATCAGCTCACCTAAGAGCGTTGACAGGCGGATTCTGGAGAGTAATCAAGCAAACAGATCCCGAAACACGAGAATACTGAGCCATGGAGCCTGTCGATCAAACACCACAGTCTATCGCACTTCTTTTTGCCATGCAGACTGAACTTTGTAACTTCACTTTGGCTGCCAGGACTACATCACCCTTCACATACTTTTTACACCATGAAGCCATTAATTTTTCCAAACGTTCTTCTTCGTCGCCTCGCTTCTCGCCTTTACTTGTGTAGTTGATGGCTACCGCTCTGACATTACTGCCCCCATTCGGCCGGGATCCGAATAGAAAATTTACAAGTGATTATTTATGTTTTTGGTTGCTTTCGCATTGTAGGATTAAATCATCAACAAATAATGTATTATCTTTCAATTCAAATATAAAATAAGCTCAAATCTATCGACATGCGGGACTGTGATTTCATTGCAGCCGTTGGTTAACATGGTTAGCCGTTAGCTCCGAAAGGTGGCAGTGGTGCAGCATAAGTATAGTAGGTCTCGTTTAACCTCAAAGAAGAAGAAGATGAAGCCGAACCAGCGGTTAATGGCAATTGTTTCTCTCCGGATCTTTGACTAACAACAAGGAGGTGAAGCCGGGTGTCGGCTCACACAGTGAGGAATATGCGCTCACTTGTCGGACTAATCTTAGTTATTGTTGCAGCAAGCTTTTACCTGTATTCACTGTCCCTGTACCTTCCCGCGGGACCACGGCGTCCTCATCCGACTGCCGACAGAAAACATGTGGAAACAGAAGCGGAGTCCGAGCAGCCCACTGACAGCCCTGAAGAGCCCAGCAGGTGACTGACGATAGTGTTATTAGCTTTAAGTCAGAGAAAACCACTTCTCTATGTTTATGTTGTAATTATCTCCCCAATATTTGCAATGGCATTGACATCGTATGCTACTAACGTTACTGTCACTAACTAGCTAGCTAATGTTAGCATGCTCCCATCGCACCCCCTCTCTCCTTCTTGCGCAGACACACTCACAACACAACCAGCAGTAACTTAACGTTTATGAATAGCGATAAGCTAACTAGCTTAATTCATAATGTCGTGGTGTAGCATTAAACGTTCCGATGAATAAGCTAGTGTAACGTCACACAATTGTCTACTGTTAACCCATTTCATATTGAGGCCAATGACATAACTTAAATTCTCTTACTTGCCAGTAGCCAGAAACCCTAAAAAAAATGAGCTGCTAATTACCACAAATAGAGAAAAACAAGCAAATATTAGCACGTATGAACTTGTTTCTGTCGTTGTTATTTTGCTCATATAAAACGAAACAAACCACTGACTGTAACTAGTCTTTATCTGTGTGTGTGAATATGCCAATTGATTCAGTGGTGTGAATTAGTTAAAAACAGTATTTGATTATTAGAATGACATAGAGCCGCATCTTACAATGTCATTATTGCTTAATCTGCCAGTATTTTTTTCAATTAAATGATTAAATAATTGTCAAGTCTAAAAGATAATAAAACATTTGTAAATTTCCCCTCAGAATTCCATCAAGCCCAAAATCTAAAGCTGAACAATTTACAATCACATGGGAAAGTGGGAGTGATTAACTAGTGTTTTTCTTTAAAAATTACATCAATAATTATATAATTGATTATCAGATAAATTGCTGATTAATTTTCTGTCAATCCACGAATTGATCAATCAATAAATCAACAATTTTTATCTCCAATAAATAATGATTATTTTAACAAATATTTCAGAAATACTCCAAATATCATCATGCTTTATCTTACCAGTACAAAATGCTCACTATTTGATTGTGGATTTACTATTTATCAACAATTGAAATGTTTTGATCCCATTCGATGTCTTTCGTCCATATTTCCCAACCCTGTCTGTTCGTGAAAGAAGTGGGGATGATGTGACTAACTTGAGCGTGGATGTTCTTGCAGGTTGAAGTTCCCATCAGACTTGGAGGAGCTGAGGGAGCTGGCTGAACTCCTGCAGTTTTACAAGACCGAGCACACTGGATATGTCTTGCTACTCTTCTGTAGTGCATATCTTTACAAGCAGTCCTTTGCCATTCCTGGATCCTCATTCCTGGTAAGGTAAAAATAGCTTCAAAAGTTCTCTGCACTGATGCTGGCAGACATTGTGAAAAAGGCAGAAATGGCAGATGCTGACATGTGTCATGTTAGATGTGTTAAAAAATGATTAAAGCTGTTTATTTGATCTTTATGGGTAGCAGTTCGTCACACTGTTTTTTTTTTAGATCTTTGACAGAAAAATGTGAAGCATTTAAAATAGCCTAAAAAAACTGTCATGCCTGAACGATGTGAGAGAAATTAGGCTTGCATTTGACCTGCAAGTGGTGTGCAGCTTGGGTCTCATGTTTAAAGACACACCACAGAAGAGTAGAGGAAAAATGTTCAGGTAGCTCAAACAACAAAGGGATGTCAGACTTGCCTTTGTGTGTCAGCTGTGCTGGACATCTGTGACAGTTTCTCTTTGCCGTTTACGTTAGTGTTATCTGCACAGATGAGTGTGCAGCACTGAGGCCTCAACCACATACCGCATGCTGGTTAAAGTGACTTCTCACTTTTAAAACCCACTGTTAGATCACAGAGTATTTCTCTCCTTTCACTAGAACATATACAATTGATCAGTGTGTCAGAGCTGATCATTACACACACATATTAATGATGTCTAGTAACCCTAGCCTTCTCCACTTGTCATTGTGCAGAACATTCTAGCAGGAACTATATTTGGACCATATCAAGGACTGCTGCTTGCCTGTGTGCTCACGACTGTGGGCTCCACTATGTGCTACCTCCTGTCCCAGGCCTTTGGAAAACGCTACATCGTTAACCTCTTCCCTGATAAAGTTTCTATGCTACAGAGGAAGGTAAATTTGTGACACAATATAAACAACCCATTCAATTCAACAAATATTGAAACTGTTAGTATAGAATTATATTTGAAAAAGCACAGATGCATCAAATGTCAACAATTATCTGCTTTTCCTGGTGTGTACATCTTTTACATGAAGAGAAAAGGATCTGCACACTGCAGACAGTGAATATAAATGCACTGCAAGGCTTACATGTCTTCAGTTTGCTTACACACGATGCTTACAGTGTGCTAAATATGTTCAAGAACAACTTGGTTTCCCAAAACGTGAAGACACTGTGTAAAACAAATGTTACAGAATGTGACAATTTGCTAATCCTTTCTGACATACCCTCTATTGAAACTATTACAAAGACAGTACATTTAATGTTTTAACTCATTAATTTCACCGATTTCTTTAAATATAACCATTATCAGTACACACAATTCCTTTGTAAATGATTGCATTTTCATATTCTCTCGACAGCTTTTTCTTACTTACGCATGCAATTATTATGTTTTTTTTTAATGATCTCATTACTTTAACAAGTTAACAAGTTTATTGTAGAATGCCACGTTCCTGTTGATGAGCTGCAGAGCACCTTATTGTGGTACCTGTCAGGTGGCACTTTTTTGATTATGGTATCAGAAACCAATGTGACGATATTGGCACCCAAAAAATCGACTGTCCCTTCATAGATCATAACATCTCTTTTCACATCTCGCCGTTATGTCCCAGGTTGAGGAGAACAAGGACTGTTTGTTCTTCTTTCTGCTCTTCCTGAGATTCTTTCCCATGACTCCCAACTGGTTTCTGAACATGTCTGCACCGATCGTCAACATCCCCATCACCTTCTTCTTCTGCTCAGTCTTCATTGGTAAGCACACATGGATCACCTGATTGACGGCTCGTTAGAGCTGTCAGTAAATGATGTGCCGATGCACACCCCAGTATATCATGTACTCAGGAAGTCCACACTCTGAAAACCTCTTTCGCACACAGTTCCCAGAAAACCGGCATAACCCACCAGGCACATAGCAGGCAAGGAGCTGTTGTTGTCTGGTACCCGGTTCTTGTAATGTATTTAATTTCAACAGGTTGTGGAATATTAAGCCTTGTGGTCGGTTAGCTCGCTTCGCATGAAAATGTCAGATTGACGTAACCCTTTACATGCTTGTCCCTGCAGTGTTCCTGCTTTCATTCATAACACAGCATTTTCCCTGAAAAGTTAATTGAACTTGAGATGGGACATTGGCGACACAGATTTCCCTAAATATCGATCCTTGCTGCCATTGACACGTGACTCCATGCAGGAGTAGACTGCATGTGTGAAGGGGCTTAAATCAAAACAACACAGACTTTTTTCCTTTCTTGGTTCCCCCAGATTGATCAGATAAACACTGAAAGAACAAAGGACTTCACATTCAGCTAAATGAAATTCATGAATAATGAAAAGGCCACTTTAGTAGTTATCCATTAGTGTTCATTTTATTAACAGAAACTGTGATTAAATATGTTTGTCACTGACCTTTTTTCCATGACGACACAGCACCGACATCATTAAACACTGTGATTATATCAACATGCAATATTGTTGATGATTTGTTCTTGATCCGCTTTGATAGGCCTCCTGCCCTACAACTTCATCTGCGTCCAGACAGGTGTCATGCTGTCTGAGGTATCTTCACTGGATGACTTGTTCTCCTGGGAGCGGCTGCTGCAGCTGCTGGCCATCGCCTGCATGGCTCTGCTGCCCGGCGCCCTCATCCGCCACTTTAGTCAGAGGCGTCTCAAACTGGATGTCCAGTCGCAGAACGGGCTCGTCGTGGACAAGAAGGTCCAGTGATTTGTTCTGGGAATGAATTTGTTCCATGCTTTAATGCCGTCGGTATGGGGACTCTTCAGTAGAACTTTGTGCACACACATGTGAAAAGCTTTCTTTTTCTCTGGAGTGCTTTACTATTCTGGAGACGGAGAGGGATTTCAGTTTTTAGGAAAATGAGACTGGGGCAGTGGGAGTTGAAGCCCAGTGTTACCAAATGTCAGTGTTTCTGTGCCACAACGTCTGTGGGCACAGTATATGTATATAGATGTATGAATGTACAGAAATCAAATGGAGATGGAGAAACAGAAGGATTTTAGGGAAACTTTGCTTTTACACTGTTGTAATACAGTAATAGTACTGCTTCAATGTAAACCGCTGGTGTTTTAAGTGCCTGTCATGCAGTCAAACTTCTACCTCCAACATGGACATGTGGACAAATTAACGCAACAGCCTACCATGTTTGTAGTGGCTGGATGGTTCAGAGCATTGTTTTTGGGGTTTGTGTGAATTATTCTATTTGTAACTGAAATACAGATCACGTTTGCAGCATATATTGTACAACTGGAAGTTGTATTTGTCTTGTTTTACAATCACATTTTGCAGTTTCTCTATAAATTGTAATAGACAATTAATACTTTCTCGACTCTGTTTTAACTCAATTTTTTAAATTACAGAATCTAGAGACCAGGATTTGGCCTCAGATTGCCAGAGTACTCAAGAGTCAGTTTGACTAACCAATGGAATTAGGACTTTTGTGACTGAATGTCCGTCTCTTGTTTTCCCAGCTGGATTCTTATCTGATAATGAATGTGAAGTTAAGTCAGGCAGTTAAATTGAACCTAATATTGGTTTGAAATCATCTTTGCTGCCTCTTTTAATGGTCCATGTGTCTGTGCTTGTACAGTATTAGTCAAGCTGTTGCTATCTTCAAAGATGTAAATTCTTGTGTAAGTGTAATGCAGTTCACAGATTGGCTAATAGTGTAGTTGTGGTATGTCATATCACAAAATGACTTGTCACCTTTATTTCAGAGGTGAAAAATAACAGTAAACATGTGAAAAACAGCATATTTTCTTTCCAAATATTCTTTATTGCTCAGATCCAGGTTGCTCAGCAATACAGTTCACTCACAACTCAAAACAACAGCATGGCTGTTACCAGAAAGGCATGGATCCACGAGATGTACTGAAAATGGATCATATGTCTGTCCAGCGCACAGTCACTGATTACCTTGAGGTGTTTGGGACCATTTGGCCCGTGGGAAATGTAGGACTTGAGGGTTGTGACCTACTGAGGAAACAAAAGGAATCTCCTAAATGGTGAAATGCAGTTAAGAAATGGATCCATGTAAAACCACTACTGAGAGTCTAGTGCTATATGAAGTGTAGTACATACTGGATCGCCTACAACAGTCTCATGCAATGCTTTGTGTTTTCTCATTGAACAACAAGACAGGACAAAAAACACTGCTGTGGCTCTGCATACATCTGACCCAACTTTACTAAATCCTTCCTCAGATAATCCACCATGTTTGGATCGTTGTTGAATGCCCTCTTTTCTGTTCAGTCCCAAAGGCAGAACAAGTTTCATCAGCTTTTGTTTAATCGGACCTGGATACTCTGTCAACCCTCCTTCCTTGCATGTCACAGATTCATTTATTTTGCCATTCTGATTCCCAAATCTGCTCAAAATCCTAGCTAGGATATTTTTTTTCAACCACAATTTAACAGCTAGTATTATTGGTAGTGATCTAAAAGGAATGAATATTAAAACAAAGAATCCCAGCTAATGCTCCAGACTACATTATTAAATCAGTGTAAATGACGAGAAAACCAGATCAACAGAAAACAAACAGAAAAAAAAAGCCTAAACTATCCAACCACCATGTGATATGACTAACAACACAGTACACCCTCAGTGATGTGTGTAATTGTGGTTTTCTTGTACTGAATATTAATGTCTAGCAACACCCCACAAAACCTAGAAACACCAATCCTTGGAAGTAAAATAAAAAGGTTACTATCATCTCGACAAGTTTCAGCCTCAGATTGGGGCCGGCTTGCAGATGTCTCAGCGGCCGTGATGCTCTGCTGAGGACACGCCAGCGAAACCGAGCCAGCCGGAGGGAAACCTGCACTTGCTGTGTAAAGAGCCAAAAACACAAGAGAGGCAGAGGTCTGAGGAGTCCTCTGCGATGCAAGAAAAGAGCCTCAACTTCAAAACTGCTCTACGAAGCTACTCCTGACAGGCAAACAAACCACAAGTGACAAACTACAATTTCCAGTGCTACTGTGAAAAGCCATTTTTCTCCACGACATACCCTACTACAGTGAAGAAGACCACCACAGGAGTCATGCGCTCGAGTTGAAGCACCGTACTGCATTTCATGTGGGTAAGGTCCGGGTATTTCAATCAGGTCTGGTGAGCTATCATCATCAGTATGAGGTACTGTACCGGCTGTGGGGAGGCTTGCTGAATTAGCCTCAGGCATTGTGTGAGTTTTGATAGACCTTTTATGTTTTATTTTAGCACTGCTAGTCTGTGTTCACTGGGACGAGAAAAAAAAAAAGATCCACCTCATCTGATGACAAAAGTCTGCCCTCCAAAAAGGTTTAAAAAAATCAGCTCTTGACAGTTAAAAGAACTCCAAAGACAAACACTAACTTTCACTATACAATTCATTTATTTAATTCTTTTTGCCCTACATCTGTTTTAGTAACTAAAGTCAGCCTCGGATTCTGAGAGGTAATTCTGAAATGTACAGCACAAAAAAAAAAAAAAAAATCTGTAGATTGATGAGAATTGCATTTAGAGGTCAGTTTTGAGGGAAGCTGTTACACTCTAAACCCCTCTCATCTCTCACAACGCAGGTGCAGACTGGTAAGTGTTATGGAGAGACATGAAATGATGCATTTATGCGTGACTCTATTGTACATGTTTACAGATATACAGTTATCTTGTCGTACACAGTGACATCTCAACGACTAGACTAGAGTTGTTCTACATTCTACACAGAAGACTAGGGTTTTACACCGTGTTCAAGAGTCCCGTCAGTGTATTTTTGCAGCTTCGTGTTTTCTTCAAATCAACCCCAGAGTATCAAACAGAGCTGGTAAGATTGAATTGGGTTGTTATAAAATTCATCTTTTTTTTTCCACAAGTGAATAAACTTCATTGTTTTTTTAAAAGTCTAAAAAAAACCTGGAGGTACAGTTGGGAAAAACAGGAGGTACAGTTGGGAAAAACAGGAGGTACAGTTGGTTAGTTCATGTTTCTATCAACTGACTTGCATCTCTTCTTTTTCTTTCTTTCATTGATGGTGAAATCAGTACACAACATCCACATTCAGAACCACTTCGGGCAGGTATGTACCCCTTAAATCCTGCTTTTCGTTCCTTTCTAGCAAAAAAAATAAAGAAAAGAAAAGAAAAGAAAATCAACTTGGAAATCCTTTGACGTGTATCATTAAGAGGTTGTATGGCGTCCAGGCAGAGACAGTCCAACAGAGGTGACTACAGTTTACAAAGTTTCACTAGTCGGCTGGACCTGAAGAGTTTAGAGATTACTGTAGATCTTTTCTCTTGTTCTTTTTTTGTTTTCATTAAAAAAGAAAATTAAAAACGCTCAAAATGATCAGTTAACAAGGCATACAAAATGTGGAAAAAGGGGAAATGAAAGATTGGACTGAGGTACCCTGAAGCCTGAGGTAGATCACAATACTGACATGCGCACTGTTCACATCCTGACCAAAGTTAACGCGGTGGTTCACTTTACTGTTCTCCTATTTTTTCAGGTTTTTATTTATATTATTATTCATAGTCTAGTTTTCAAGAAAATAAACACTTCCCTTCAAAACAATATGGCAGTGTCCCACTGAGGAAAAAAAGAAAAGGACTTTGTTTTCTTTTTGTTTCTTATCAATAGCTCTCATCACAAAATAGGAAAAAAATAGATTCATAAATATTACTCTCTCTTTTTATATATATACACACACACACATGCACACGCACGCGCGCACACACATACACACACACGGAGGAAGCTGTGCGTATTGGCAATAACCTTGCGTCTGGAAGATGAAGCTGATGGATGATGTCTGAAAGGTGACAAATTAAGGCAACAAGCTTCCACAGTCTCCAAAGTAAAGCACAAAGGGGACACCGGGACCCGCGTGCCCAGCGCGCTTGCGGAGCGGCCGGCCAGCTCGCCAAAACGCCAAAAAAAAAAACAAAAAAAGACAGAAAAGTTAAAGAGCGAGAGTGAGAATGACAATCCGTGTGTCTGTGCCTCTGGCCCGGCCTGCTGGACACGGCGGGGGTGATGTTTCTAAAAAGGCTGCATATCGTACATTCACAGCGGTCGTGCCGTTTTAGAAAACTCCCTGACAAGAGAGGGTTAAAGCCAAACGCGGGCTGCGGTCACGTTTGCGGTTGTGTGTGCACCACAGGTCATACAGTGCCCCTCAACCCGACCCACCCACCCCGTCCTCACTGCCACTCTACGCACCGTGAGTCTGCACCCTCCCACCCACGCGACGCCTCCGGGGCCCTCAGCTCTCAGTCTGCGTCGGCCCCTCGGACGCCCTCATAAGGTGGAGCGTGTGGTGGCGCACATTCAAAACGACTGGTCGCCTGATAACAAGCAAAGGTGCACCAATTTGATTTGTTTGTTTGTTTGTTTTAAGACGTCAATTTGCTCTGATCGTCGAGAAGAATGCCTTTAGAGACATCATTTTTTAATATCGGGACAACAAGCATGAAAGTAGATATAGTCTACTGTACAGCATGGGAGAGTGATACCAGTTCACTGGTTAAAAAATAACAAAATAAATCCCTCTGTTGCAATTAACCTCTGTTGAGCGAAAGTGGCAGTCAGTTCAATGTTATCAAAAGGCTACAGAAAATTAAGTGTTTCTTGACAACAAATACTTTTATCCTAAAAAAAAAAACCCACGATGCCAGATGAGAGAGAGTGATGAGAAATGAGGAGAAAAGGAAGAAAAAAAAAACAAGTGTAGCATCAGATATGAATGGTGAGAGACATTTCAAAGGGAAGTTATCTTATGCGTTGGCACACACACAGGCTTGTTACAAAGACTCAGAACCATTCACTGTATTTACTTATAGGGGTTTTCTCTTTTTTTTTTTTTTGATTTCAGTGGCCTATTAATGTGAACAAAACCAAGGAAACCGCTGTACGTGGCCGTCACAGCCCGATCAATCTCTGGAACAACCAAAATATTAAAAACTGCACCGAGTCGTACTGCCATTTTGATAGAAAAACACAACAGTGCATACTCTCAGTGTGTATCAATATACTTTCCTACTCTGTATTAATACTGCTAAGGATATTTAATCTGAATATCATCTCAAACTCTGGTGAGAGAAGGTGTCCATTGTCACTCGCTCTCGTTCTAACCCAAAATATCAATCACAATGCCTCGTATACGCTCGTGTTAATACAGTTGCTTTATCCGTTTGTTAGGCCTATGTTAGTCCAACTTAAGAGATAACATTATGCAGGGCGACATACTATTTCCTGTTTACCTTTTTAACTGTGAAGACAACAGTTTCCACCTTTCTTTTAGATTTTTTTTGGTCTTTTTATTATATTATATCAGTACGGTTTCTCCCACTCTATCTGCTCTCACAGGGCTGGCAGTGCACACAATGCCCTCAGCCTTTGGCTCTCACTTGTTTCCCCCCTAGTGAAGTTCTTTGGTTTTGATTGGTGCTGCTGGTCTGCCCTGCATGTCCCCCTTGGCCTTGGCCTTTGTCTGGGTAGGTCTCTGTCCGTTTGGGAGGGCTACATTCATTGGCTGGCGCCCGCTGCAGCCGCCCCGCTGGTCACTTGGAGTGGTGCGGTGACACGGCGGCGCCCTGCTGGTGCTTCTGTTCCTGCTGTTTGACCTGCTGAATGATCTCCCGGATCTTCCTCTGTGCAGTCTGTTGGAGAGACATCACATGCAGGACGAGGTCCATATGTAAATAATGGACGATGTAAACATATTTTTTGTTGTTGCTTTTGTTCAGTCAGTTGTTTTTATATATAATTCTGCCATTCTGTGTAAAATGTATAAAAAACTGTTCAGCGTCAAAGTTAATTCTTGGAACAGAATTTTGACAAAACAATCCCCACTCAACGTCCACTTTACAAACTTAACTGCTTGTGAACGACTGAGCCTTTCCAGGATGCTCCTTTCATACCCAGTCATGATACTATCACCTGTTACCAATCAACCTGTTTACCTGTGGAATGATCCAAACAGGTGTTTTTGGATAATTCCACAACTTTCCCAGTCTTTTGTTTGAAACGTGTTGCTGCATCAAATTCAGAATAAACAGATATTTACAAAAATCAACAAAGTAGATAAGGTAAAAAATCAAATATATTGTCTATGTGCTGTTTTCAATTGAGTAAAAAAGGATTAGCAAATGATCACATTCTGTTTTATTCATGTTTTACACAGCAACCCACTCTTCTCAGGGATCAGGGTCGTATGTTTTCTTATCACATGTGTGATTTCGTGTTTGTTGTACATTACATGATCCACTGCTATCGGGTGCCCTTTCCACTTTATTTGTAACTCTCTCTGCATGTCTTAATGATAATAATAACAGTAATAATTCCTGACAACACCAATGTTTGAGCCTTAAACCTTTTTTTGCGTACCTGGCTGGCAAAGAAATGCCCACTGATTTTCACAAAGACCTCGTCGTTCTCGTCTGGAGTTTGGTCCCTCGGTACAATGACCTCAGCGCTCGTTAGGTTCTGGAGTTCATTTACCTGGAAAAAAGACTCCAGAGATCATCATCTGGCTTTGGATTTCACCTCCAGCCTCACTTACAAAACACGCTGACAGACAGAGTATCAAATTATGGTAAACTGAAACACTCTTTGATGCAAGGTGCTATCTGATGTACAGTAATCACTGCTGTGGAGAACCCTTACTGATAATTGCGTAAAAATGTTCTCATGCAAATAGAAATTGCAGCTGGACTACGTTCTTAGTGAAGACATGGTTGTTAAAGACATTGAAATTCAAACTACAGACAGATATGGAGATCACAACAGTAAAAATGCATTTTTATTACTCAAAAGTGCAGCAAAGGTACCACACAAATAAAACTGCAGAAGCAAATGCAACACTTTCTCAACTGTTTTTTAAACTGTGATTCACTTCAGTTTAGGCATCAACTCACCGTCTTGCCGCCTTTGCCGATGACCCTGCCAGCTGCAGTCGAGGGAACCTTGATGTGCGTCTCCAGTTTGACCTCCTCTTTCGCTGTGAAGAAGTTCTCCTCTTTCAGCTTCCCATATATCCGACCTTGGGCCTGGAATAAAGAGGAGGGAATGAGGCGAGGAGAGACTGGGGAAAATGGGGACACACAGTGATCCACTGCTGTTGACTATCATACACAACAGAATGAAATGATCAGGATTAAAGTTATATACATGAATTTTAAATAGGTTGCATGATTCAGCGTGGAATAATCTAATTTTACTGGATACTGATACACAAATTCATAGTGTCTTTACCTTAAACTGAGCCTCTGGGGTTCCAGTAATGATAACCATCCTCTCAGTAACATTTGGGTTCTCAGCTGGGGCAATCTGACACACACACACAAGGATACAAATTAGGAGAAAACATGGCCAGAAGCTGGTGATCTCTTGGTCATCCAGCGCATGCAACCGCTGAATCATCTGCAAATTCCTACACGTGAAACGCCTTTGATTACGTTACGAGGATTCACCAGCTGTCCCACGTCTCCAGACAGGGCTGGAGGGGCTTTCTGAAATGCTCAGCTCACTAGTCATCTCCGTTTTTTTTTTTTCTTTTTGGTTTGTTTGTCGCCATAAATAACTAACATCCTCAGCAGTGGTCCATGCAGGGCTGCTGACTCAGCTGACCCGATGCCACTCGCTCGATGACCGCCCCTCTGTCCCTCCTAACTGAAGCCAGAGCTCTGTTGCCGCTGACAGACCCACCTTGATGGAAGCTCCAGCGAAGTGGGCGAGTTGTTTGATGTGCTGGCCCTTCTTGCCGATCAGGGCCCCGACTGCCTGAGTTGGAATAAAGAGGTAGACAACCTCCTGTTCTTGAGCCTGTTGCTGAGAAAAAAAAAAGACCACACAGAAAAATACAGTTTACTCCATCTACTAAACTCTCCTACAGATGGTGGCAGAAGAAAAAAAAACATTAAAAACTGCTTTAAATAGTTGCAAAAATTTTGATTGAACTCGTCAGATACTTAAAGAGCAGCCGAAAAAACTGAAGCTAAATCGACGGTTTTCTCTTTGGGTAAACATCCTGCGCTGGCTTCGTCTCTATGGAACATTTCCTATTAAGGCCGGTGGTTGCGCTGTGTTTCCGTTGTCTTAGCATGGTAACACTCATGTATTCGAGGTTTATGAAGTGAATTTTTACGAGCCACAGGACAACTCCGGGCTGAAAAGTCCCCTTCCAGAAATATTTGTGGTGTTCTGGTGACTGGGTGATGGTACGCAGGAATGCCAGACTCACTGTTCAGCATAGACGCTGACTGAGAGGTTGACACGTCCTGATAGTTATGTCTCCTCTCCATTAGGCTTATGTCTTCCTCTTTTTCTTTACACTGTGGCAGTCATAAGTTTCTTGCAAAGAGCACGCATGGCTCAGAAAACTGCCACATCCAAAGTTTAATGCTTTTCTTACGCTTCTTGGGTGCAAAAACATTATTTTAAATGCCCTCAGCTATCTAAATAGTTAACTAGCACCACACACAAAAAAACAAGAAACTGTTTTGTGGTTAAGTCTCTGATCACCAAGGCAACATTGGCTATAGTGCAGATTTCAGGGGAACATACTGAGTGCTGGTAGGTGATGGCACTTGCTGGAGGAACCCCGTACAGGCCACTGAGATGTGAAGAGTGACTCTGAAAGTGAAGCGACAAGCAGACCGATCAGATGGCACACAAACACACACACGCACACACACACACATTCACAGGCATATCCACGCCCGCAACTCAAGCTCTTATTCGGGGGAATTTCGGGGCATAAACTCACAGTGAATCACCCACTAACTTTCTTGACTATGAAGCACGCAAATACATTCTCGCACACTGTCTCACACCGCTTTGGCTCGACCTCGTCAGGCAATGAGTGGAGACTTTGTTTTACAGACGAACTGACTCATCTCTGGAGAAGATGGGGGAATTCTGGTTGCTTCAGACTGTGTACAACATCATGCAGGAAGACCTGAGTCAACACCGTATTGTTTTTTGAAAAAGCACTTCGGGGGAACCTGGTTTACCATGTGTTGGAAGCAAATGGCTCTATCAAGTCAAAACTAACCTCTGCTGGAGCTGCGCATGGCTGCGCTGGGCGAGTAAGACCGACAGTGGTATAGTCATTGTAAAAGAGGCAATTTTTATCTTTTTTTCTGCACCTTTTATGGTTGTGTGCAGAGGTAGTCTGTTTAAACAAAAAAACAGCATACTCACTAAGAATGGGTTGTATCCTGCTGGTGCCACAGGGGGCACTGCACCTCGTGGTCCAGCAGCAGGGGGCAGCACCGGCAGACCAGAGGAGAAGATGCCCAGAGCGTTCAGGTTCAAGCCTGGGATCAGGTTAGCCTGTTGCTATGCAGAAGAAGAGAGGCAGATTTTAGTAGCAAGTCGAAAACTAACTTAACTTAATTATGGCTCACAATTTTCACTGAAAAATAAGTTTTTTTTAAAGGAGCAGACCAGTTAATCCAGATTTTAAGTTGGATTTTACGTCTGGAGGTTTACAAAATCTCCTGCTCATAAGAGGTAAAGAGAAGCAAATGCAAATGACTCCTTCTACGTAAGTACACTTTTACCTGTTTTTTTAAACAATGAATAAACACCAATCATTTACAAATCATTTAAATAGCAAAGGCAAAGTCTTGTGTGAATGGGGTCGCAGAAATGAATCTAAGTGGTGTTTTAGATGTTTTTCACCTTTAAAGTAAGAAAGTTAAATATCTAGTGAAAAATGAGGATAATGGTAATCAGGTAATCTTTAAAATCATGAATCAGTGAAAATACTAAACAGTACAGGAAATAGTGATGGGCATTGTTTACCATGTCTTATTATCAATCAATTTAATTATCTCCAGATTAACTGATAATAAAAAATGACAGTGACTTGCAGCCCGTGTTGCATGAAGTGTTCACTACCTTCACTACCACTAACTCCATCACATAAAAGTGTAACTTTTATTTGTTCTATTCGCAGCTGTCCAGTGATTTGGGATTTTTAAGTGTTCCAGTACTCCTTTAGCTAAATAAACCATTTAAAAAGCCACTGAGCTATTTGAAAAATGCATTGTCACAAGGCTTTGTTTTTGGAGGTGAGTGGTTTTCACAGCGCAGTGTGCTGCTGTAATGGCAAGACAAAAACATTTCTCCTTCAAAGTCAAGTCAGCTATTCTGGTTTCATGGCCGTGCAGAGACACGCGGTCCACTTTCACTTCCTTGTTCCCAGAGAGCTTTGTGTAATATCCACAGTGTCACGCTAGATGGCCCTCACCGCTTGCTGCAGACTCGACACTCAGCCCGACAGGTGCCAGAGCTGCTCTCACCAGCCAGCACAGTTTAACCGCATGCTGCGTGATACTTCTTGATGATGATTTCCGAGCCAATATTTGGATAGTCAAACTGAAGGGGACAATGGCAGCTTGTGCAGAAGTAGCAAAGAAAAAGCAGATACTGGTTCGCAGTACTGGTACTGGTTCCCTCCACCAGCAGCTCCTGCTCATCGTGAGCATCATCACAGTGAATGCAATCACTTTATCAGCATCTATCCCTGCATTACTGCAATGCAATAGGGAGGGCGCAGCATGTGATATCATCACGATCTCTCTTCCTCCGAGGCTGACCTCTCTGTGCTGCAGCACTGGTGATGTCATCCGGGGCAGTGTGAAAGAGGAGCTGGGTGAGAGAGAGAGCGGCCTACAGATATCAGATGGATGCTGGGAAACGCAGTGTGTTACAGCAGGAACACAGACCCACACAGCGGGGAAGTGAGCGTGAGTCAGAGGCTCTGTGAAACAGACACACACACACACACGTACGCAGACATGCTGTGCTCAAACAACCGACTCACTGATGAGCTATGCTGTGATCGTTTACTTATTATCCATTTACCAAGCAGACAACGCACGCATTACGAATGCTGGTGGCAACATATTGAATGGGGAGGCAATGTTATCCCGCTGTATATCATCACTCCTCTCCGTTGTTCACCTGTCATTCTGTGTGAGTCAACCTGAGATCATAACTACACACACACACACACACACACACATTGGGATGCTGAAGAAGCCTGCCCATGGTAACCTTTCAGCTCGGCTTACGTTTATAGCAGCAATGTCATTCTCGTAGGCTTCCCTCAGTTTCTTCATGATCTCTGCCTCGGCTCTGCAACGCGCCTCCAAGCTGCCCTTCACCGTGATGGTCCTCTCAGGGTTGTAAATGGTTAAATCTTGTAACCTGCACAGGAGGTGACACACACGCACAAATAAGTATAATCATATGCAACTACAAACACAGAGAACAGGCATACCCTTTCTTCTGAGCATTCTGCTCACGTTTTCCGAGAAAGTCTCGGTGACTGAGCTAATTGTAATTGCTTTTCCTGTCTTTGTGTTTATCTAACTTCAGCGTTGTTGAAGGTTGTATCATCAACATCCTTAACTAACATTGCAATTTCTTGCTTAGCTAATAAGCAATTTAGTTCTGCATTTCCGTACATCTGGAGGAAATGTAAAAAAGGTCAAATCCGCAGAAGCAGAATCCAAGGTAGTCTGTTTTGAAGCTCCTTAATTTGAATCAAGCTCTGAAAACAATGGTTCCTCCATTTCCCAGAATGCAATTCAATATGGTTTGATTCACCTCATATGGGATGGATGGTAGATGCCATGTTGACGACTTTTGTGCATTCACGTCAGCTGACAACTCAAGATGGCTGATTACAGAGTTGGTTGTGTGCAAGTTAAAAATACAGTACATTAAAGTATAACATTGTCCATTAAATTTGGGTTTAATTACATGGACTGTGGCTGATGTGAGACATCTTTGTTTCCTTGATTTCCAGACACTTACGTGTAATTTAGTCGGCAATATCAGAGCATAAGAAAAAAATCTTAATCTCTCAGTCGTATTTAACGACTTGGAGGCTGACGTGAGCGCTATTTACAAGTGGGAAACTCGTAATTACCAGCAATTACTGGTGGTGTGCCACTTTTAACAGCTAGTTTATATCTCTGAAGGTCAGGATGTGAATACCATAACGTGTGTACAAGTGGGATGGACTAATCTATTCTTACTTATTATTTGGAGAGCAAAACTAGTTTAGAAGACATTAGTATAGAAAAAAAGTGCAGCAAGATATTTAGCTTGATCTTATCATTTAGTGAAACAGCCAAATCACGACTCAGTCGGTCTGAAATTAAACAAAAAATAACTTAAGATAAATAATCTTAATATTAATAATAACAATAAGTTTGAGTGACAAACTCTTAAAGTTGTTCTCACAGTTACACAAAACACTGATTTTGCCGCTGTAACGCTCACTTGGTTATTGTAACATGAGGGAAGTCTTGACAAGCACAGGCGCCATTACAGTAAGGCAAATTAGGATGATTCCAAAGGTCCTGGGCTCACAGGGATCCTCAAAAACATTATGTAAACATAGAACATTAATTATTCGAGGACAATATGCAGGGCCCCTAATATAATATTTTAATCGTTTCTAATTTCGTCAATAAAATTATGGTGTGTTTGTCCATTCCTTAGAAAAAAAAAAAGTAATCCAGGTAGCCTGCCAGATAACACCCCTCAGTACAAATATCGAATGGTTCAGTCCTACCTAGTTGCGCTCGCGAGTCAGGAAAGAAGGAAAATAGCTGACGGTTAGTGTGTGAATCACGCAGGCATCAAAATCATGGAGACAGAGACAGAAAGCCAAGCCGACAAGGCCTCAGAGGGAGAACAAAGGGCAACTATTTAATTACCCTTTTTTTTCTCCAAGAAAGGCAAGTGCCCATGAAAACCCACAAAGCTACGTTAGCATTTTGTGAATAGTGTCCTGGCTGAATGTTGAAGCCAGTCGCAAGCAAGCTACAGTACAATAATATCACTCTGGTGTTTTCATTTTACTTGCTAGTAAATACACATATTCTTACAGGCTTAACGTTTTGTCCATTTAGCCGAAATTAAATCAATAATCGGTTCTGCCCTCGTTATGCAGGTGCATTTCTAGCCAACCCACAGTCAGTCCTCCTCGTCCTGCCCAACACTCAGATGAAGGGGAAGGTGAGCAGTGTTTTGTTTGTAGTACAGTTGGTTTTACCCGGACCAGCCCATGGAGCTACCCGTCTGAGGGGTAAAAATTAAACCCTCCCTACTTCTCCCAGAGCAGAGATCATTCAAAGTAAATAACTAATTATGCTCATGAAATAACAATAACAATAATAAGGTATTAGCTGTAACCCCAAGTGAGTTATGTATATAAATATTTCACTATATTATAGTAAACTATATTGAAATGTCTATTAGTATGCATAATTGGTATGTGCAAACCTGCTCAGTGTTAAAGTAAGGCATCAGAAAATGTTGGT
The DNA here is from genome assembly GCF_017976325.1 of Chelmon rostratus. NCBI lineage: Eukaryota > Metazoa > Chordata > Actinopteri > Chaetodontiformes > Chaetodontidae > Chelmon > Chelmon rostratus. The sequence goes on along the minus strand of NC_055670.1, from coordinate 14,899,676 downwards.
AGTTGAAATTATGATGTTGATACTTTTATAGAATATACTATATATTATATACATTTATACTGCTAACCTACATGGGTAATCTGTGCTGGCCCAATATTGTTTTCCTCTATATATTCTTTCATGGGATCAGCACCCCTGTTAACAAATATTTGTTTTTATCGCCTTTACATGAGGCTTATACAGCAGCTGAGCTGTACACGTATTAAAATACGCAAATCAAATAAGCGACGGCTCACTGGAGCAGTTAGCCTGGAAGCTGTAGAAACAATAAAAACTCTGGGCCTTTGAAGCAGAACCAATCCATTCTGTCATCGGCGATGGTGGACTTGGAGGACACTCTGAAAGGATTTCACCGAAGCATCAATATTGAATGTACTGTTTGCCTCTTCTCAAAAGGACCTTCTCCCTTCTCTCTCTCCGCCTCCCTCCGCCTCTCATCCTCAAGGCTCATTACGTCCTCAGAGCTCACCGAGACAGAGCAATTCATTAGCCCTAAATGAACGAAGGTTGGTGAGCACGGTTCGTTAAATGGGGCGTAACCACCACCTCTCTAATATCATGTTCTGGAGTGAAGGAGCTGTAATCAACTCTTCACATTTGTTCTCTAACAACTCAGTTAAGTGAAACCACATGCTGGGAGGCAAATGAGCACGGGTGGAGAAAGGTGTGGCACCAAGGCGTTGGTATCGCTGCCTGTTATTTGTGCATTGGTTTAAATTTGGTCGTCATCTTTGGAAGTATAATTGCTGCTGTTCCACAGTCATACAGGCGATCAAGTCATAGTGTTCAGATCCTCTGGTGTGTGTTTGTTTTCAAAGAGGAAGGCGGGAGCGGCGACTTACGAGGAGATGGTAATCTTGGTCCCTGTCTCCTCCTCAATCTTCTTCAGGTTGCGGCCCTCCTTCCCAATCAGCCGGCCCACGAGGCTGTTGTGGGCGAGGATTTTGAGAGAGATGTCCTCCGTCCTACGAACACACACCCACACACATTCAGGTTAGGCAAAGTGATAGAAGATAAGTTCTGCTGAGTGCCACTGATGCGGCGTGAGGAATGTTATGGTGCGATGGGGATGAACAGGAATGCGGATAATTGCCCAGCTGGAAGTGCTGCTGTAAGCACAATGTCAAGAAATGAGTGTACGTGATGATTCCTTTTTTGGTTTTTACACATTTTCACAGAAAAAAAAAAACGGAAGATGATCAATTCAGCCCCATTTTGCAGCAGAGTTTGTGGAAAAGTTGGTGTGATTCCTGCAGAAAGGAGACACTGTTCACTGCAGCTTTACTGTTGTAATAACCTCAGAAAATGCTTCTGGTAATCACAGGTGAAAATGAAATGAAATGATCTTTTGATAATGCCTTCTAAGCAAATGAAAACAGTAAAACTAGAGATTTTCTCCTTGATTTTTACACTTTTTAAATTTAATTTTGATGTCTTTTTTGTCATCATAATATAAATAAACTGATAAATAGTTTAATTCCTTTTAATGTAGGATGCTGCAGGATTTTCCTGGAAACAACTGTGTAATTTTATAAATAAAATGGTGACAGTGTTCAATTAGTAGGCCTACACTTCCAATAACCAGCAAGACCTCTTACAGTCTGCGCACAGCAGCTTAACTGCACATGCAAAAGTGTTAAATTTGTCGACAGGGAAACATGCAGTTTAACATATATGAATAATAAAGCTTTGAGTAAAAGTGCGGTTTGTCAAAGCCAAAATTAAGGACGTACTGTATGTGCACATCAAACAAAAGTGTGGCCCTGAATCAAATGTTGCATCTTGCTTATCTAGCTCACATTATTCTTGCATTCTTCCTCTTGCTATTGAGGCTGGTAGATTTAAAAATATTCAGGAGGAATTCAAATTATACAAGCTGTGTAATTTGGCTGAAGTGGAAAGTAAGTCCCATTCTCTTTTGTACTGTACAAATTATGATGAGTTAAGAAAGTTCATTTTGCATGAAATGCCTTGATAAAACCCTGAAATGTTTTGGTGTGCAGATGGGAACAAATTGAAATGGCTGTTTAATTTTGATGTCTTTAGCTTTGTCTCAAGAGCCTGGAGGAGGAGGCGAGATGAGTTATTTAATATCTATTCTTATTTCTCCGATATTATATGGTAAATGAGGGGGTTTTGCCAGTGATGAATTGTCTTGTTTTGAAGACAGCGAAGGCCTAAAGATTTGATTGTGAAAATTAAGCATAGTTGCATGCATTAATTAATTCATTCGTTTATTCATTCAATTCTAATAACGATAACAAAACATTTCTTTGGGATAAATTGAGGCCTTCTTTCATAGAAATTTCTCTGGAAACCATCACTTGTTTTTAAACTAATTAAATAACTTTAAAAAACACAAATTGCACAGTTCTTTCAAGGAAACGTTCAGGAAATATTAGAAAATAACAGACCCATAAAATAAAACATTTCTTATTTTTTAAAACAAAACTAACAACAACACACCCTTAGTGTATGCATGTTGGCATGTGTGTATTTATGTATGTATATATGTGTGCAGATGAGTGTGTGTAGATGACAATATGTTGGACAGGAGCATCATTTCTGTATAATCTAAACTTCTGTTCTGTGCTACAATTGTGGGGTGTATGTATGAATTAAGGTTGTGGTGTGGTGTGGTGGGGTGGAGGGTAACCAGATGTTGGGGGTTCTTTTGGGTGGGGTTGCAGACTTTGTGGCAGCATGTGTGTGCGTAAGGGAGGGGCATGTTATAATCTGTGAGTTTTGATGTTTGCTGAAATCAGTTTGGGGTGAGCTGTGGGGCCATTGAGGGGAGATGACAGTGTCGCGGTTTTAAAGGCTGAGCTGGTTGGGGTTTCTCTGGGTGTCACCGGGCCTCCTTAGTGAGATTACAGTGTGTGGGGCGCCTGAGGTGACACGTTCGTTTGTGCAGGTGTGGCACCCAGGCAGGCCAGGGTGGTGTTATTAAGTCGGTATGCAGCGGGCGTGTGGATGTTGTTGTGACTTTTGAGAGGAGGATTGCTGTTTTGACAGACTGAAGCGGATCAGACCAGCCTGAATTCTTGTCATTATATTACATCACATTCATTTGGCAGACGCTTTGAATAAAGCAACAATTGCATTCAGACTCAACAGGAACACGAGCTAGATGACATGAAATTCTACTCTTTTGAGCTGTCTTGAGTGGCTCTTCACTGCCTTCCAAATGCTTTTAATTTACAGGAAAATATTGCTGGCATTGAGCGCTACAGCCCACTTTAAAACTTTTTTTTAACCCATCTTCTTTATTTATACATTTTAATGAATAGTTAGAGATTTTGAAAAAAATTGCTGATTGGTTTTCTTGCTGAGTGAGATGAGAAAATCGACACCACTCTCTTGTTTTTATGGTAAATATGAGGTTAAAGCCATATAGCTGATTAGCTTTGCTTACCATAAAGACTGGATATGGAGCAACAGGTAGCCTGGCTCTATCCAAAGGTGACAAAACACACCTACTAGCATCTGTAAAGCTTGCTAATTAAAATGTGAATCAGCAAAGTGTTGTTTTTACACCAGATAGCAATGCTGGCTGTTTCCCAGTGTTTACCCCCTTTTCCCAGTCTTAAGCAAAATGTTGAATTATTCCTTCAACAGTGTGAAACGTGGTTTGAATTTCTACCTAGCGAGCACGAGAAGAAGAAAACACAGTTGTGTTCACAAAAATGTGCTTCCTCTGGATGTCAGGAGATCAGCAGGAAGCAAAGTGTGATGTTATTGCAGCAAGACGTGAAAAATGGTTTGGACCGAATGCTCAAAGTTTCACATGCATGCTCAGCAGCCTTAATCATCCCACCCAGCAGCATGAAATATTCTCTGGTTCACTGGGAGACCACAGCATGATGTTTTCTACCGTATCTTGCAAATATATGTCTATTTAAATGGAAGCAAATGTTTTTTTTTTTGCTTTTCTGAATCCAGCAATGTAGGATCGAGCCCTTGCATCCCAAACAACAAGTGCTGTCTGCACACTGCTAGGGGCAATGTTAGTAAGTGCAGCCCCCCTGTCACACAAAACACTTGAAAACAAATAAAGATAAATAAATAGCAGTATTATGTGTTAGTGGTTGGTGTTGATGCTCAGATCCAGCAGACGTTCAAAGTGTTTAAAAGGCGCAAAAGGTATCTTGTTAAAAGTGTCAAGCCCAATTAGACATGTTGGCCTTGTTTCTTAAATGCTAAGCTGCGGTCACGTGTTAGCCTATGTGAGTGTGTCGTGTGCACTGTGTTTACTGTGTTAGTGGTCCAAGCAAGAGAATGCACAGTGAGATTAAAAGGTGCGCAGGCAGGTTAAAGGATAAGATTATAGCCCTGTAGACATTATGGCTAATCTCCCTGAGGGAGTGTATACATGCCCTGCAGAAGCACGGCTAAGTGTGTGTGCACACATGTTTATGAATGCATGCGTATGTCGCAGTGCAGACTCACGTCTTGGTCTCGTTGGCCTCCTTCTGCATGATGTCTAGGATCATGCGACAGGCGGAGGAGCAGCCCTCCGGAGTTGAGTGGATGGTGATGGGCTTTTCTGCTGCACCTGCATTTTCCTTCCGATGAATGTCCACCCTGAGAGAGGGAGAGACAGACAGTGAGAAGGACGGGGACAGAGGCGAGAGAAGAAAGTAAAATCTACTTGTTAAAGTTTGACATGTTGTGTCTTACAGACCGGAAGAAAACAAAGAAGAAAAATAAGGTAAAAAGAGAAGAAACTATTTAAGAATTGGATGGTGTTTTTGACAAAAGCAAATTTTAAAGCAAAAGAAACATGCCATCTTTCACCCCTGAATCATTTGGTCTACTCATTTCCAAAATTTGACAAGATAAAACTTCTACTGTGTTCTGTCTTGCATCATATCTCAGAGAAATGGTCTTCAAATGCAAGCCTGGATACAGCGCCAAAATGCCTAATTAATTCAAACTTCAACAAAATTAGAGCGGAGCTGTCAGAGGATTTAATGAAGCATGAACAGAACAGGAACCAGGCGAGATGTAATGTGAGAGAGCAGCTCACTTGGACTGTGTCTGTTTGGTGACATTCTTGATGGTGAGGCCCTCCTTGCCGATGATGGCTCCCACGAACTGAGTAGGCACGAGCATGCGCAGGGGGAAGTCGTGTTGTCTGGGGCGCAGAGCACCGAGTTCTCCTGAGGGCCCGGGCTGAGAGGCGCCCTGGTCCCGGGACGACCGACCCCCGCGCCGCGTGCGGGGGGGAGCCTGGTCGGGCGGAGCAGCATCCATGTCCACAATATATGACACCTTGAAAGAGTAGTCGTCGAACTGGTGTCCTGTTAACTTCTCAATGGCTCTGGAGGGTGGAACACAAGGTGGGGGAGCAGCAGGAGGGATGAGCCAAGAACAATAAAATGATCTTGCAATTGTCAATACAAGGAAATAATAATATCTCAGTATACCGCTTCTGTGTTATTTCTTGAGTCACTATGATTTGAACATTCAAAAGGCCGAAGCCTTTGATAAGCTTGCTTTTAGCGACGTGTGTACATGATGCTGCCTCATGTATCCAGCCTTCCCTGCATGCATTGGTTGTGTATGTCAGAAATTAACGTTAAGGGACAGTACCTCTTTAATGAGGTAAGTGAAGTGAAATCAGCAGCACACTCTGAATAAATGACAACAACGGTGGAAAGTTTTAATCAGAAATTACGACTTAGTGTCCACACTAAGCTGACTAAAACATGCGCCTGCTCTCGTGTTTTTAGGTCGCATTTCAATCTCCACAACAGCCCCATCTCTTCTTTGTTGTCCTCTTCTCAGTTGGCAAACACATAGACAACACGTCACAACTCAACTTACTTAACTTGTCTGTTTGTATCATCAGACAACACAACAAGTATGAAATATTCACTTGGCCACATTATAAACACCAGTGGTGCGGATCAGATCATTGTTTTATGATTGTGACATCATCTGATGATTATTAATTCAGCTAACAGCAGCTGTGATGTGTTATTGGCTGTATTGACATTTAAATTGCGTGATCATAGAAAATGTTAGAGGAGGCACAAGGTTGTCTTTTTAACTCTGCTGCTGCACAGACAGACTTCTGTCATTGTCACTCTGGGATTCACTTCACTTTAGTTCCCTCTATAGGTGAGAATAATGCCAGATAAGTGTGGACAGAGGGCTGACGTGGAGAGAAAAACGTGAATTTTTACATTTAGCCAGCTTAATGTGTTCAGGTTTTGACCATGATGTGACCGTTCTCTGACCCTATGCATGTAAAGTACACAGATAAGCATGTGAACAGCGCTGCTCGTGTGGCTGCTGGTTGTCTGTGCATTGCAGGGAAAAATATGTCACAGGCCTCGCTCTTGGAGCTTCGGCTGCATGATTGTTTGTGCTGCTTACACTTTAGCTTCCTCCTTGGTTGCGTACGTAACATTCACCACTGCTGTTTCTGTATCAGTGTTCACTGTGAAACGAGCCAGAGAGAGAAAAGTAAAAACATGAGATACAGCAAACAAAGGTGCGAGCCACATTTACACACACGCACACACACGTCGCAGGTCTTTGTTGTTGCCATAGGTGAGTCAGACACGTGTCCAGGTTCCCGTGGTGACCCAGAGAGCCACTTGTCTGTGTGAATCCATTACAGCCATCACCACACTGGCTTCCCTCCAGACCCCACTGCTGCCTCTACTGACTGGAGCTGCTAAACAGTGTAGCCTCTCTGCCACTTGCACAATAACAGATTGAAGTTTGACATGACAGTTTAAACACAGCGAGTAATCTGTGATAAAGTGCAATGCAGTGCACAACAGAGATACAACGTCTTGGGGAGATTTATGGTCCCGCGCTGCTCAGAGCAGAGCTAACTTCTAACTTACAGTGCTGGGTTTGATTCCCACTGGGACCACACATGATTTAAAGGACTACACTGAGGGGTGAATTTATGAAGAACTAGGATGATCCACTTTTCAGTTAACTAACAGAAATTAATTAATTTGTGACACTTGTGTTGAAGTTAATAATTCAAGTCATTTTTCAAGCAAAAATTAAGTAACGTAAGTAATAAATTACATTTACTCTAGTTTGTGTAACAAAGTCGTCTATGTACTTTTCTGAGTATTTTCAAAAGTCATTTATTTTACTTATACTTTTTTTTTTTAACCTCAAGTATTGTACTTCACTATATTTCAAGTCACATCCATTACATAATAAAGAATTATATCACTATGGGTTCAAGTACAAAAAATAGTTTGCATTAATCCGTTATTTACTGCACAACCTGGCGAGCAGACTAAGTGACACAAATCAAACGCACCCACAATGCTGCATGCTGGGTCTGGCTAACATGCTAAATGCTAAAATGCTCATGGTGGATCCTCCAGCGGTGACTCCTTTGTTCACTTTGACCTTCGGCGAGGTGTCTGAGGACTTTCTGCTGTTTCTAACTGTTGACCTCTGGCACGGTTGCCAGAGTGTGTGCAAACTTTAAGGAGCGCACTGAGGCAGAGAGGCTGAATGGACTGGCTAGATTATGCTTTGAGAACGTTCAAGCAAATAAGTTAAACCGGGAGCAGATTGAGGAGGGCTCTGTGGTGCACGAGACTCGCGTAATGCCGTTCAGACAGGTCAGCACAACAACAAACTCTGGGATGGATGTAACTCTGCAGAGGAGAGGTGTGTGTGTGCACGCTTGTGTGTGCAGTACACATACAAAAACTGTGCATCTCCCTTTTTGCTTAATATATGTTGGTGTCTGCAGCCGCTGGCGAGTTTTCATAGTTTATTCATGTCTGTTCTTGCCCCCCTTGGTGATGTGTTATTCTGTGGTGTCAGGGTATTCAATTTATGTGCCTTAATAATGTTTGTTTCACACTCCATGGTGTCCACAGCTGTTTTTATTATTTATTATTTTCAGTCTTTTTTGTGTAATTGTCTGAGTTTTGTCCTCTCTTCTGGATAATTGTTGTTAGGCTACAGTGAGGAAAGCGGTTTTGTAGCTGATAATCAGTTGTCTACACAGGCTGTAAGCTGCCTGGACAGTTGTTCGGACATAATTAGCAATTTAATGGCATTTTATAGACCAAACCAACAATCAGTTAATTGAAAAAAGAGTTACCAGATTAATTGGTAATAAAAGTAAAGAATCAACTAAATACTTGTCTTTGAGTTTTGAGGCTAGACAGCAAAATCTTGTCAATGAGCATAAAAACTCCTTACCTGCTCATCATATTAAATGCTTTTTAGGCATTGTGTGCAAAGTAACTGTGTGTGTAAGTGTTATTGTTGTGCTGTGTACAGATATCCTTAACCTATTTTCTCTCATTCATCATATTTTGCTTCATCTGACAGGATAACCTTTGTCTTCTTGAGGAGAGTGTAACTTTGAGTGCCTTCAGGAGGAGGAAGCGACAGTGAAAGTGATAGTAAGAGAAACAGAAACACGCCATGACTTCCTTCTGGTCTGCAAAGGCCTCTGTCAGAAGAGACAATATTATCTCAACTGTGTCTGTGATGAGTCTCTGTATGTGTGACTGCCAAATGTCAAAATGATGAGTCAACAAAGAAGCCACTGCTCTTTGATTGGGAGGACTGATGCTGAAAGTACATTCACTGCAGCTGCTTTAGATATCTGAAAACATGTGCTAATATGTTTGACAAGTTAACCAAACATGAACAAACTGTCAAAAATGAAATGAAAATAAAAATAAATCAGAAATTAAAATGAGAGAAAATCTCTGTCTTTGACAACGAAAACTTCAGAACGTGCCAGAGCGTGGCGGACAGCAGGTTTCGGAAGGGTTAAAAGCAGTGAGAGCGCCCAGCTGGCTTAGAGAGGGTGAGTGGGCAGAGCCTGGCGTGGTGCCCGGCCCCAGCGCTCACAGCCAGCTCTGCCCCGCCCAGCCACCGGCAGCCTTCACCATGCCACACAAGAACATGGGGCTCCTCCAAAACCTCACCCCGTAACCAGAGCGCACGGACGGACGCAGGCGGGCAGAGAAAAGTGACAGGCAGACAGGAAGCCGGGACAGAGACACAAGAGATTAAGACAGGGGGGGACAGATAACGCGAGCTGGCTGCCTCTCTGGAAGCTTTGATCACACATTGTAACTGTGCAGCTCTGATGTTTGGAGCGCCGGACTGAGGGACGAAGAAGACAGAAGAAGAAGGAAATGCTGCGCTGGTGTCTGGTACCGTACAGATGAAGTAGGCTGTTTTACGACAGCGTCTGGGAAATTCTTGAGTGGAGTAATTTCTGTTCTGGGTTCTCTTTTAGCACCTGTCATGACTACAGTGGGTGGTAGTTTGTCTTGGCTGGTTTTGACGCTAGAGAGACACCGTGTGCTTGTGTGTGAGTTTGTCTGCCTGTGTGTGTGCCTCCACTACTCGTGCATGTGTGTGTGTGTGTGTGTGTGTGTAGACAGCCAAAAGTTCCTAGGGATAGCTCTAGTGCTGACTGCTCTGCACATAAACACACACATACGCCATCAGACAGTGCAAAAGCCTCACCACAGGCGCCTACAGTGTCCTCCCCCATTACCACGATGCACCTCCCCAAAACAGATGCACACGCAAACACGTACAGGCACAAACACACACACACGGACACATTACTACTGGACGCCTGCCATGTCTGCTCAGTTTAATCCATACGCTGAGGCCAAGGGGACCCGTGGCAATGCACAGTGCTTATTACAGAGGCTGCGTGTAATTCAAACACTTCGCTCCCTAGGTCAAACTTGTAAGACACATGCACGCACGCACTCAGACAGACAGGATGATAAAGGCTGATTTATGTGCAGAGATGGGTTATGTTTAGATAATGGGGTGTGTGGGATGATGGTAACGAGGAAGTCAAGTCACACAGGGAGACTTGACTCACTGGGAGGTCTCTGTGTGCGTGTGTTGCTAAAGAGACACATGTGCATTGAACAGTTGGAGCCAGATGATGATGATATGTGCAGCAAACAGGGGTGAGGAGAGGAGTTCTGTACCTTGTTCCACGTTTTCTACAGTACCATACTGAGCTAGAAGGCCGTCCAAAACCTGGGGGGAAAATGAGAGTGTGAGTTAGAGACACAAACTATGGCCACTGGTGCGAAAACACTCATGAGACACACACACACACAGGTCGGGTGCTCTGGTCCTGATGTTAGACATGGTTCAAGTAACAATGTGGAAAGTGGAAGCGCGTATAAGAACCTCATTCAAAATCCCATTGACATTTGTAATAAATAATAATATGTTTACACACAACTCTTTCCTAGCAACCACTTTACACAAACTTCTCTCTCATAAGAGATTGTATGAGTTTGTCATGATGAAACCTGACTTAGTAAATCACTTTGAAACTAGCAAGTAACTGTGATGAACTTTATTAAACAAACATAAATAGCTGCTGTAAACCCGTTCTAATCAATGCTTTTTAAAGGTACAATCTGTAAAATGTGTTCTAAGTGCTGCAAGATTGGACTTTGCTTTAACTCAGTTTTTCATAGTGATTATGGTAGAACAGATCTCAGTCCAGTGTGTGTGTGAGAGTCTCCAATTTTAAATTCCTTGGGGCACACATCACTGAGGACTTCTCCTGGGCCGTACACATCTCTATTGTCATCGGAAAGGCACAACAACGCCTTGACTTCCTGAGGAAGCTGAGGAGAGCCAGACTGCCCCAGAACCTACTTGTGAACTTTTACCAGTGCACGGTTGAGAGTATCCTGACGTACTGCATCGTAGCGTGGTGTGCCAGCTGCACCCTCCGCAGAGGGCCATTAAGACATCGTTAAGACACAGCTGCTGGCAGTTGAGGACATCTATAAGGCCCCATGTTGGGGCAGAGCCTCTAACATCGTCCCTGACCCAGCTCGCCCCGCCCACCACCTCTTCAAACTGCTTGCCTCTGGCAGGCGATGTGCACGCACCACAAGACTGAAAAACAGCTTCTTCCCAAAGCTGTCAAATTTTTGAACATGGCCTGACAACCCCACCCCCACCCATACACTCACTACAGCACACACACAAATGCACACACAGTGCAGAGTTATTTTCACATTGTGCTTCTGTATGTATTTTTATATTGTTTTTATTATCGGGGAGCGCCATCATAATTTGCCTGTGTTGATGTCTTGCACAGCAGTGCAATTACAATAAAGTTCTTGACTTAATACACAGAGAACACAAAACTACATTTAAATCATGACTGTTTTCTGTTGCTGTTAAAAGGTTGTTTACATGAGTGATGTTAATGATCACAGCTGTTAAACTGGCAGAGAGTTTCAGTTATGATCAGAAAAACACACAAAGTCACAGTCAAACTGTTGCTGCGGATACATTACTGAATATTAAATTGCAGATTGCAGGTTTAGTTTAAAATAAATCCACAATTTATTCTGTAATATTCAAAACATTGATCTATGATATAGGCCACAAAGATTATTATCGTTGGGACAGTTTTCTGAGATTGATATACAGATGTATAGGTCTGTCTATTCATGTCGAAAGGTTTGACTGGACAGAGTATCTGAAATGAGGGTTTTTTCCTCTCTTGGACAAATATTACAGATGCATTGACAAGATGAATGCAGTGCTGTTTTCCTGTTGCAGATAATCAAGGTAGATTTTACTTTAACTACATTTTATATTGCTGAATAGTTCAATCATTAATAACTGACATCATATTCTATAATATCTTTATCTGCAGAATAACTAGTAACTACTGTCATCAAATGAATGCTGTGGAGTACAAAATACAGTCTTTCTCTGGAGTAGAAGTATAACAGCATGAATTTGAAATACTAATTTAAGCAGTTTGCAATTAATTAATGGTTACTAGAAGGTCATTAATAAACAACTGTCAATAGGTGGAAACTTTTACAACTGCCAGATGGAACTTGAGGAACTAGCTGACAGGTGACAGCGAGGACGCAGCTGCTTATGAGTTTAGTTTGAACCTTCGAGCCAGGTTTCATTGATAAAATAAGGGAACGGTGACATTTTATAGCTGTCAAACAAACAGAGAGAGGGATTTCCTCCATTAATGTTGATATTTTTTAATTTCTCAATGGTCCGAGAAGTTTTCTTGGAGCTTGTAGTACACACAGTACAAACCCAGAGAAATGTGAGAGTTGGCAGGCATGACGACAGAGACGCTCACACAGAGAAAAACAACTTGGACCCCAGCAAGGTTACAGATGTTGACACACAGGCTCAGTGCCATCCACACAGCAACAAACACTCGTGCAGATGTAAGCACAGACACAAACACAAACACAAGCGCATGCACACAAAGTCTACAGAGAAACACAGTGTAAAAGCTGGTGACTCATAGTCGGGAGACTGGTTTATGTGCTACCTGGTGCCTCAAGTGGGCATCACTGTCTGACACACACACACACACACAGAGAGACACACACACACACACACAGACAAACAACTGACCTCCCACTGTAGATGAGGGGGAATGTTCCGGATCTGGATCTTCCGACTCCTGCAGAGATGAGAGACACAGACGGATTGGATTTAACAGACCTGAACCACACACTCACATGCACGCACACACACACAAACACACACACACACTTGAGAGATACAGTCATCTGTTGTTGTTTACACAAACTTATACACGCATCAACAGCGGCTGAGAAGCGAAGACGTTTCGATGATGAGGGCAGAAATGCAGAGTCAGAGCTGCATTGACTGTAAGTCAACAGTCTGCGCATCTTGACTTTCTGTAAAAGCCACTGCTCATTAGAGAGCACCGCAAACAGAATGACTGCCTCAGAGTTGCTGAAGGAAATGTAGGTGTGTAGGTGAGAACGTATAGTAGACGGCAGCTAGTGACTCTTAGTAACACCCTCCTACGAGTGCTGTTCTTACTACCATCTGTCACGTGGAAGTGACACAAATGACATGAAGAAACAGATTTGACTGAAAACAAGAACGATGACACGTCATTTGGGAAACCCAGGCAACTTTGATTAGAGCTGATCAGGAAACTAGAATAACTGCCTCGCGGTTGTTTCCTTCCACCAACCAACATCCATGTCTGTTCAGACTCACATCATATCTGTGGTGAAGGATGAATTTAGTATAATGCATTAAGTGTTTTTGTTTAAAGAAATGGAAGTTATCAATTTATTGACATGTATGATTCCAGTGAATAATTTCCAGTGAGAAACATGCTGTCTTCACTTGCAGACTGTTTCCAGAGGAGCACAGAGGACTGATCGAGAGCTTCATCACATGGTGCAACAACAATCACCTGAAGCTCAGTATCAGCAGAACCAATGAGCTTGTGGTGAGCTACAGTGCTTCAAAAGTGGATGTTGCTGCAAAGAAGCTACAAAACGTGGATCCTTCACACACGTCTTCAACCTGGCAGCACAGAAGATCTTTACAATCAGCACAGTTTTAAGGTGGACGCCCAAGATTATTGTCACCAATTCAGGATCTGACCAAATGTGAAACATGGCCACATTCTCCCCTCCTGCTCCCGAGTTATGGTGTTGAATAATGGCCAGAAAAGTCTCTCTGCAGAACATTATGACGTCACAGTGAAGCTGAACTTTGACCTTTTGGGTAAGAAATCTCATCACTTCCTTGTTTTATCCTCTGAGGTGTTTGTGTGGGATTTTGTCATAATTAGCATATGAACTCTTGAGTTATGGTCAAAAATGTGCTTTGTTTGGTCGCAGTGACCTTTGACCCCCAAACTCTAATCAGTTCATTCTTGAGTCTGAGTGAATGTTTGAAGAAACTCCCTCAAGGCCTTCCTCAGATATCACGCTGACGAGAACGAGACGGACAACCCGAAAACATAACGCCTCCAGCCACAGCTGTCGCCAGCGCCGAGCCATAAAAACAGCAATCCGTACCATTCATAGTTTATCAATTAAAATGTGAGATTGTTCTCTGGAAGAAGCAATAAAAACAGTCACACAATTCACAGATAAATGTGAGGAAGATGGTTTGGAAAAACAGACAACTGAAGTCTGAGCTGGCTGGATTCAAATGGCACTGTTGATATCTAGCTCATGTTTTAATTTCATCCGTCTCACGCACCACAAAGACAATCTTCCTCCATCCTGAGTGAAGCAGCCTGAGTGCTTTTGGTTAGAAGTTTAGAAAAGGGAACAAAGGACAGAAACAAAGAACACCCGAACCGACCGACAAACAAGATTTTCATTTATTCCCTGAGAATTTATTCATTTATTCCTTGACAATGCATCACTCTTGTTTTCAATTCACATTCATTTCAGTTGTCATCCTGATTTATTTGTCGCCTGTCAACCTGCCGACCGTCTGTGCCTGTCTGAGTTTGATATGTGATTAAAACCAAAGGTGATCAAACCCTGAGACGGCGCGGCGGATGAGGAACTTGGAACAAGCTCGCTTTAACCGCACCTTTTACTTTTGATCAAACTATGTCAGCCGGAGAGGACGCAGAGACGTACGAATGTCCAGAGCGCCCGACGCAGCCTCCCCCTCTCCAGTGAGTGTGTCAGCTCAAACAGCGAAGCCACACAAACCGCCCGGTGACCACAAGCTGTTAACAAGTACATTAACGTGAGCGAGTCCGGCGCCGCAACGAGGAGAGCAGAGGGGAAGAGGCGTTTTCAGCGCACAATTAGGCAAAGAGGGAGGATGGAGGGATGGACACGAAGAGGAGGAGGAAAGGCGGCGAGAAGCGAGGACGAGAGAGGTTCAGGAGGATTCCCCACGAGGGAAACGCTTCTCTCCGTCGAGGTTTTGCATCTTCCTCTCCGAACACGTCTGGGTGCGAAAGTTCCTGCCAGCGGCGAGGAGAGGACGAGAGGACGAGCTGGCAGCTGGACATGAATGAATGACTCTTTCTGATTGTGCTGCTCCGGGAAAAAAAAGAGGAGGAACACCAGCGCCACACGGATTCGGGACAGCCCTCGCCCCTCCTCACCCACTCAACTGAACTCGAAGCACTATTGTTGAAGACTTTGAGAATGGAAGATGTTTGCATTCACATGTGAATGACCTTCATATTATTGTAATAACTTTAACAAGTCAGCAGATCTTTGAAATCAGTGACTCAATTTAAAGGGTGAATACTTTCAGAAATAAAACAATAGGAGCAATGAGTGGCGCCTGGTTTATCCTCTGTCATGTGTCCTCCTACACAAACTAACAGCGGACACAAAAGCCCAGAAAAAAAGAAAGACAGAAAGAAAACTGACAATCCCCAGTGTTTGCGACCACACGGTGGCCTGCGAGCTTTCTGTCACTGTCGGCGGTTTAAAGCGAGTGGCTCGATGAAAGATCTCTCTTGGCAACCGGTATCCAAACAAGGGTAAACCGATAAAAATCAGTCTCCACCGCTAAAACACATCACCTTTTTCAACGTAGTAAACAACCTCCTGCCATCCGAAAGCAGCCAATTGCCAAAGAGTGTTTAAGGCCAACTGCAGACCTCAAAACAGCCCCAAACGCTGGCATCCCTGAGCTGCCAAATATGGAAACTAAAAGCTCCTTTCATTCAGTGTCGTCTGCCTGAATCGCCTGCGAATTCTGAGGGACCGGTTCTCTATTGTGTTTTTGCTAATTGATTTGTCAACTGTAACCTTGGTGTAATGTTAGACTACATGACGCTGAACTGCAGCGCAGCGATGGCGTCCTTTGTGCTGCTGGAAGTCAATAAGCACATTAGCGGATGTAAACTGTGTGTAAACTGTCAGCTCTCTTTGTTGCTGTTATCCCAGTGTCTTTGCATCGCTTCAGCATGTGAATCCCCTTTTCCCATTCGTGCAAGACTTCTTTTTTCACTTCCTTCTGTGCAGCTCGTGTTTTAAAGGCCACTTGCTTGTCTGTCATTCTGAAATATGCAGAGGAAGCTCCCAGAATGGACATCTCTTGGAAAAAGTGACAGCGCCTCTGGACAGTTCTTCAAGGTCTCATTTTCAGCGTGCCTGCGGACACTGGCTGACCATATGATCACTGCTTTCTGTCTGTCTCCAGGGCAGGAATACATGCCACCCTGCAACATATACTGTTGTCCGTCTACAGTGTTTACATCCAGCTGCAGACATCAGCTGCATGTCCTATGGTCATACTTATTATAATGAGGGAATAACCCAGTGGTCTAATATATCTGCTAACATCTGTTTGTTTGCATTCAAGGTGAACCCGGCGCCCTTTCTCAGCCCCTCCTTTCTTAAAGTCCAGACTGAACTGCAGCAGAAGATACAGACTGAAGTCGACGGTTACTTAATGTTTGTTGAATGTAACCACGCTGTCTGCTGTCGGTTTGGAGCGGCCTGCCAAGAGAAAAAAGAAAGCCTCTCCATTTCGGCCTTTAAATAACTGAGGGTGGCCGTGTTCATTTGAAAAGCTAATATTTACTGCGCCCACCTGCCCGAGGTAAGACACCGCGTCGGCGCACACGCGTGCATACTAATGCGCACATGCATGCGGAGCAGTCGGATGGATTTTAACCTGCGAGAGGGCGGGCGGACAGAGGGTTGAGGAAGAGGGTATTCACCCCTCGCCAGAGGTTTGCAGTGTTCCTAAAGATCAACATGTGCTCATCAACATCAAAACCTGCATTGAAGTTTTTCTTTTCTTTTGTTCTCTGCAGTGTCCTTGGAGTTTAAAGATCTATAAGGCATAGAGCTGCAATGACTGGTTGTTTGATCTATGAGCTGATTGACAGAAAATTAGTCAGCAGCTATTATGATGCCAAAAGTGCAAAAAAAAATGTGGTGGTTCCACGTTCTAAAATGTGAGAATTTCTTGCATTTTGTGATCTCACATTATAGCAGAGTGAATGTCTTTGTGTTCTAGTTGGACAAAACAAGACATTTGATGAAGCCACTTTAGGCTCTGCTGCCTTTTTTCTGTATTTTCCTGTCATGGTCATGTCACAGTCCTTTCTGGTTTCGCTGTTTTCTGGGTTTTTGGGGTCTGTTTGCAGCGTTTCCCTCCTGCACTACTGCCCAGCCTGCTTTTCCCTCCACACCTGTCCAGCATCAGCTCCTTCATTCGCCTCATTCCCCTCACCTGAGCTTCTCCGCTCATCTCTACACCTGCACCTCATCCCCTCGTCAGTTCAGTTTGTACTTGAGTCCTGTTTTCAGCTTAGTCTTTGTCGAGTCATCTGCTCTGTTCGCCTGCTCCTGTGTTTCAGTTTTGTTGTTTTCAGTAGAGTTAAGCATTTGATCTTAGCCTAACCTGCTCTGCTCTCCTTGTGATATTTTATAGATTAAGTATTTCATCAATTGATCCAGAAAATTAATCATTATTTGCAGAAACAATGCCCTCTCCATGTGCACGTCTGTGGCGATGTTGTATTTTTGTCTCTTTGAATATCTTTTGAACAGCTTCCACATCAGCTCCCACTGGAGTCCACTGTGCATGAGTCACAGGGCTGCATGTGGACGGGTGACTGAATAAAGAGCATGTGTCCGTCAGCGCAACAGCGGAAAAGTCTTTGAAATGAAACTCTTTCTGGTGGAGGCAAAGACATGTGGTGGAACAAGACGTCAACAGCTGGGGCGGCTGGGTCAGAATTCCAATGCAAATACAAGATGTGAAATTAGCATAAAACATAACACAATCTAAAATACAGGATGCATTTGCAAAGCACTTTGAGTCAAAATTTTTAGGAGATATTATCTATTAAATCTAGAGATGACCGCAAACTATCACGTCACCAGTTTTAATGTGGCCTGCACTTCACATGTTTTACTTAAATAAAAGTAGCAACTGTTAAACTTCATGCAACGACAGCCCTGATCACAGAAAAGTTGGGACGCTGTGTAAAACAGAACAGAATGTGATAATTTGCTAGTCCTGTTTGACACATGCTCAACTGAAAACAGTAAAAGGACAATAACTTAATATCTTATTTGACCTCATCAGCTCCATTGATTTTTGTAAATATCTGCTTATTCTGAATTCGATGCAGCAACATGTTTCAAACAAGTTGGAACAGGAGCAACAAAAGACTGGGAAAGTTGTAGATGCTCCAAAAACACCTGTTTGGATCATTCCACAGGTAAACAGGTTGATTGGTAACAGGTGATAGTATCATGATTGGGTATGAAAGGAGCATCCTGGAAAGGCTCAGTCGTTCACAAGCGAGGATGGGGCGAGGTTCACCACTTTGTGAACATGTGATGTGCACACAGGATGTTACTACATGGGCTCAGGAACACTTTGTGAAACACTGTTTGTTTGCAAATGATCGAATTCTGTTTTATTTACATTTTTGAAGTCCCAACTTTTTTGGAATCAGGTCACGTATAAAGTAAAATCTCAATGCATAAAGTAACTAAAGCTGTGACAGGAGTAAAAGTATAAGGTAGCAGAAAAATACTCAGAATTGTACTCAAGTGCTGTACTTAAATTAATGTACTTAGTTACTTTCCACCACAGCTTAAGCTCCATCTGCTGAAGAAGACCATTAGATGTCGTTAAAAGCTCTGGAAGGCTAAAAAAAAAATGAATGTTCGAGCTGTTTGATGATTTTGTTGCACATACGGTTCCCAAATGTCAAGAATCACTTCCCATCCTCCAACACGAGCGTTTTCAAAGGTTTCTTCTTTACGTCACTGAAGAGATTTGCTGTTTAATTAAACAGTGCAATAAAAGTGTAAGAGAGAAGAAACTGGAGTTAATTTGTCTTCGCGGTCCCAACACATGTGACATTAAAAAAAATCTCTAACATGCTCAGTCAGTGTGACCAGGAGAGCATCGTTGTTCAGTTTGTCATGAAGTCAGTGTACTTTATTATAAGCCACTGACAACCAAAGAATCACAAGGTGTTTTCAGAGTTCCATGAATGACTGTTAGACCTTTTATTCCTCTCTCTTTTTCAGACAGAAACTCACAGGAGTGAATGATTAAACATTTCCTTCTCTGTTCAAGGATTCTGTCTAATGAGGCCTTTAAAAGCCTTGTTTACCTTTCCCTCCCTGCTCTGTGCTGTCAGAGGCGGCTCACGAGGCACGCCGCTCTGCGCCCAGCAGGGAGCCTCTCTCCGGACGAATAAAAGACATCCCCAATAGCCCTTCAGCCTGGAGCACGCCACCTCACACAGCTCCCACATACACAAGCAGTCACCTCTACTACAAACTCTCACCTCTGATTATTTCTCTAAAATCTTTTTAGCTGTCAGTGACAAAAATCGCAGATTATAAATTCCTTCGCCAGTGTTTCACACCAACATGGGCACATACTTGCTGCTTAAAGAGATCACTCATTCCCTGTGATAAAATGGTGAGCAATACTACTGAATCAGCGTCGTGCCAGAAAACCAAAAATCTCTATTTTCCGACGCTGCCTCCGCTCTGTGTGTGCCCGACAAAGCGCTTTGTTCCACACAACAGACACAGGAAGTCGACGTCGGCGCACAAACCGTCCGACGAAAGGCTCCATATCCCGCCAAGATAATTGATGACTCTCAAAGTGAAATATGATCTGGCCTTCGCCACGGCCATACCGCGCAGATAAAATAGGAAATGAAAACCTCTGCGGCCATAAATCACCCTGGAGGTGTGTGTGATTATGCACCTGTCACATGATCATATTACAAATCCAGTGATATACACTGTCGAAGCAACACTAATGTGTCTGCTTCTTCTGTGCGTCGTAGTCAGATATTTCAGTGCTGAGTGCGGGATAATGTGATCATCTGATAATCAGCTGCATTTACAGCTGCATGTGCACGTATGTGAGCTCCTGTCGCTCTCACATCATCAGTATTGTAAAGACTGTAAAGCTCTAAGCTGGCAAACACGTCAGCGCTGCTCTTATTCCTTTACATCTTACTGCGACAAGTGCTCATCAACAGACTGGATTATACGCAGTCTGGAAGTGAAACAGCACTGTATTATATGGGTCAGTTTGGGCGGGCTGGTTGAATAGTCTGGTGGTCCAAATGCAGACTCTTCTAATCTGAATTAACCCAATTTCTAGCTTTGACCCTTAAGCTCTTAAGCGCCTAAACGCCCTGAAATCTCAGAGAGGAAGCAACAAGTCAACAATATTGAGGAGACCCCACTGTGTGGAAGATGTCCCTCTGCTCCTCTTTTCAAACTGTGGCGGCGCTCCCACTGTGTCCCACTCTCTGCTGCTGGATTAAGACGGAGCTCAGGCCATTTCTGTGCTGTGCTCCTAAGCACTTCCATCCAATTGTTGTGGAGCAGAGATAACAGGATTTGTATGAGAGAAGTGTCTATGCATTGTTATTGTCCTTCAGCCACAAAGATCTGTTGCTGTTTGTCCTCCAGAAGGACGACGAGGCCTGAAGCAGGTCCTCAGCTCCCATGTTATGATGCATATTTTCTATATATTGTATATATGGCAACCCATACCGTTTCTTTTTACGCATGTAAGTATATGATTGTCTATTGTGGCTGGGCAAGGTCAAATCATATTTATCTCTGTATTATAGTCTATGGTAATGTTTTATGTTTGCATGTAATTTCCGATAAGTTTTCTGGAAATTACTGTATTTTTAATAAAAGGAAAAAAGAGACAGTGTTCAATTTGTGCACTTCTGATTAATTGCGAGAGTAGCGTCAATGGTTTTCGGTCACAAAAGGTCGGCGCGCAAAATGTGAATTTGTCCAGAGGTGAGCAAACACTTCGGCACACAGCACACAAAGAGCAACATTTACAGAAAATAAATGAATAATGAGTGAACGTTTACTCGGTTTTCATTTGAATTTTTCTTTCAAGGACATTTCTATTCTCCCTCTAATTAATACCGATGAAAGCGGCTGCTTCGGCTGGAAGCGACGCTAACGGGAGCAGTGCGGGTGAAGAAAGCGGTGTGCCGTAAATCCAGAACGATGGACTGGACGGTGCTCGACGCTCTGCACAGCTGAAGGCTCGAGGATCCTCTGTGGCTCTGTCTCTTCAAGCGACACCTTACACATACATCTGATCTACTGCTGACTCTTAAAAATACTGATCATCGCAGTTTCTCCCTGATCGCTGTAACACCGGGTGTCACAATCGTTGTCGTATTGGCTGTTTTTGAGGGCATAGAAAAACTGCTTAATTCTGCTGAAGTTACAAAGATACCACTGAGATTAAAAAAAAGCAGTCCTATAGGTATTGTGCTTAAGCAGCCAAACATTAATACTTGCTACTGGTGACACTTTCTGCCAATTTTATTATTAAATCCCTTTATTTCTCCAGGCATTCATCAAAACACGTATCCCCCATCATCCTAACTAAGACAACAAGCATTGTATCTCCTCTCCTTCATTGCTCCCTAACCACATCTTTTTCACACTGATGCTGCGGAGTGAACAAAGCTGCCGCTCCACGGTGCTGTTAACCATCTCATCTCAGTGTGTAGCGCTCAGGTGCCTGCTTCTGCTTTCCCTCCCAGCCCTCGGCGGGTGGGAGCTCATCAGGATTCAGCAGGCTCACCTGCCCGCCTGCGTCTCTCTCGTGCATTCGCTTTCTCTGGTGGCACCGAGGCGGGGAGGCACTGGCCCAGAGGCAGGGCAGGTAGACACACGCAGCTCTAATGGAAGCCACAGCCTTCCTGTTGACGTTTGCCTGCTCCTCGCTGCCGACACGCTGCTGCTGCTGCTTAGCAGAGAGATGTAAACAAGGAACGGCTGCACGTTGTCTCCTCATCCATTACATGTGGTGCAAAGTTCACTGTCGAGGTCTATTGGCATGCAAGGAAATTTCAAGTAGGTTATTACTTGTATCAGGGAATGATTCAGTGTCACGGGCTGGGGATAATTACAAATGACTCAATAGATTTTCAATGAGCCATTCATGTTTGAGAACCATGCGGCGTGAGAGACGGCTTACAGCAGAGTAATGTTTAGTCTGACTCAGACAGTCCTCCGCCATCATCAGCTGTATCCATGGGGGCATTTGTGCTTGTTATGATTTTCACTACATGCTAAAAGATAATGCAGATAATACAGTACGAAAAAAAAAATCATATAGAGCTACTGACAATAAGATAAGACGCATGCAGACATTCTCTTGGAGTGTCCAGAGCGATTTGCATACTGTTGCAGATACAAAATGATTTTCAGTTCTCAGGTGTAATCGCCACAAATTAATTTTCAGTCAGTGCTAAAATGCCACAGGGTGCCCAGCTGACACAAAACAAATTTCCCCCCGTCATGCCTACTAAGCCAGTGAAATGAGTGTTTTGAACTGCTGTTATCGCTGTGGCATAATGCATTTCTCTTTAAATGAAAACTTTGCTCGAGCACAGCGGCTGAGGCCCTCGATGTGGCATGCATTCACATATTTTAAATCAAGGCATTTAAGTATTGGCGCACGACACATTCTTGTCGAAACACATGTTTTGCTGAACCGTCCTCCAGCCGGCGCTGGGCTGCAGAGACCGTCCATTGCTCTGCAGCAGGGGGTCATAAACGGCTGGGACAAGTCAGAGCCGCACTGGGTCTTCTCAAGGGAGAAGAAAGTGTGATAGTCTGATGCTACGACCTGGACAATGAAGCACTGCTGTTTCCCAGAGGAAAAAATCTTTGACAACTAAATGGAAGTTCTGAATGGAGAGCCTCCAGAGATCTATCAATGGACAGAGTAACACCTGCACACCAACTCAACCACACCAATTTATTTAAATAAGCAATATTTCCATCCTAGTCAGATGTTCCCTTCAGGCATGTTCTAAGATACACAGAGACACTCTGCTTTGAATAATAACGTGCCATATAGTTGTTCCACAAAACTTAACGAGTTAAACATTATGAAAATGAGATGTTCTCCTCCCTCCGTGCACACATCTTGTTCATTTTTAAGGTCCACATGGGCGCATTCTCAGTGTTTGTGTGCTGGAGGTTTCAAGTTTCCACATCAGACTTGTGAAAGTTGTGCGTTGGATCTTCTCTGATTTCCAGACTTTCTCACAGAGTCACTGTCACACACACTCGTGTTAAACTCGCATCAAAGGTGAGCACAGAGAAACTCTGCACATACTTCCTTCCACACAGCAAAGCTCCAGGATCCAACCAGTGGTGGAATGTAACTAAGTATGTTTACTCAAGTAATGTGCTTAAGTACAAATTCAAGGTATTAAATTTGTTTGTCATACCCTTCCTGTCCAGTGAAAACCACATATCTCTAAATTTGGTGGTTCTGAATTTAAATGTTTCTGATAAACCTAAAGATTAGGCAGTGTGTTCTGTTATGGGCCGAGAAAATTCTTCTGCTTCTTCAGATAAATAAATGATTTAAAACCCAGCGTGGATTAGCTGATTTTCTTTGCACATGAAAATAATAAAGATAAAATATGATGCATTGCTGTAGATTAAACTACCAAACAGTATATAAAGTAATTAAAATGAGCGCAACCTTAAACAGCTACAGCAGTAAAATGCAACATAAACAACAGTAATACGTAGTAATGCAGCAGTAATATTAATCACAAAAAAAATTAGATATAACAGTAAAACACTGACAGGGACCATTTTACTGCGGAATGAGTACTTCTACTTTTGCTGATTATACTTACATACTTTTACTTAAGTAAGGGTTTGAATGCAGCACTTTTACTTGTAGTGGAGTATTTTCACAGTGTGCTATTAGTACTTTTACTGAAGCAAAAAGGGCTGAAATACGTTTTCCAAGTGAAGTATCAACAAGCAAAATATACTGAGTGGAGGGAGACATTAAAAATGGTTACCGCATACACACAAACACCAATAAGACCTTCCATTAGCCTTCAGCAAAAAGTTGTATTTACCCACCACCTAAAACTGAAGGAATAACCTTCCATGGTCTAATTAATGTGATGGACAGGAAACATTATGTGCAGTCCTGCGCAGAAATCAGCTAATCATGCAAAATGCAGCAAACATTCAATCAGCTGCAATTACAACATTTCCATTCCAATTTGCTGGTGCGAAAACCACTTCCCGCGCCCCTGAGCCACAAGCGTCAGGCTGCAGAAATAAATAAACAAACAAACAGAAAGATGATTCAGGCGGACTTGCGGAGTCATGTGCCGCGCTGCTCTGTCCTGTCCTGAGCACATCAAACGCTCGCCTGCCCCTCCACACTGCTGCTTCACGAACTGAGGACTCCTGTGAGCCCCCGTCACAAAGCACGTAGTCAGCACTGTCACTGACAGGCGCACACAGCGAGCCTACAGGGACACAGCTGACACGCAACCACACACACACACACACACACGGGCTAATGTATAGCTGGTGTGCCTACTCTCCTCTACGTGCACACACTCATGTCATGTATATCTGTAGCTCCCTCTCTCTCACACACACACACCTCAGCGCTAAGAGCTACTGACAGGTGGATACCAGCTCATACTGCGGTGGTGCAGTGAGGATCCGCTGTTAGCTGCTCCTCATGGCTGCTTCTGGTGCTTTAGGTCGAGTTGTGCAGCTTGTTCTTTAGGTCTCATCCTTTAATCTGCCGACCATAAGGTATTATACTGTTGCTGGAAGGCTGAGCCCGCCTGCCATAGGTGGAGGTCCCGGCAGGGTTAACCTGGATCAATAGCGCACGCACACTGCTCAACATTACGCAAGCCCTCAAACCGTTTGCCTTGCTTTCCCCTCTGTCTGTCTCTGGCTCGTCTACAGCCTGTCTCTCATCGTCCCCCCTCTCTGCCCGTCTCACCACTCCCTCCAGCTCCCTCTGGAGAGCGAGCTTTACTTGTTCAAACACACACACGAACACACCACCTCGTCTCTTTCCCCTCCCCCTGTCTGCAGGGAAGTTCCTAACCGAGAGTGAAAACACGTACGGTAACTAGCAGGAGGTGAGTGAAGATTCACCCTCTGAGAAACAGAAACACCGAAAGGCCTGGTCAATAAGCAGCATATTTTAAAAAAAACAAACAAACAAAATCAAAAAAGCCCACCCCTGCCAGTCACAGCTGCTGTCACTGAGGAGTCCTCGCTCTGCAAACAGCGGCAGAACAAAGCTTCGGGAAGCAGAGAAACACACGCTGCGTTTCTCAAACACAGGGTCGAGAGCCGGGGCCGGGCCGGGAGACGCTGCCTGACACATGCACCACTTAACTGGAGCTGTGTGTCGGCCTTTTTTTTCTGCCTCTCACAAATTTAAAGAACACTTGGAAGTGTGTGAAGAACAGCACTCCTGGTTTATGTGTTTGCTTTGTTTTAGAGTTTTAGAAAATCATTTCGCCTTTTGCGTGTCCTAGCCTGTTCACTTTTACCTGCTTGAATAAAGGAAAAATTAAATTAAAATTAAGGTTGCAAAGGCTGAATTTTAATCAAACAGTATTACTATTTAAATGCCACTACTATTAAGTAATTATTAAGTCTCTCGGAGCGGAAACAAATTAATCAATGGATTAGTTGATTGGCAGAAAATTAACTGCCAATAATTCTGATTATCATCATCGACTAATCATCTAAATCAGATGTTGGCTCCAGCTTGTCGAGTGTGCAGATTTTCCTGCTTTTTTCATCTTATGTGATTGAAAGGATTGGATTTTTTTTTTCTTTTGGTCAAACAAAACAAGCAAGATGAAGACGTCCGCCCGGGCTCCCGGAACTTGAGATGGTCATTTTTCAGTATCCACCAAATAATTCCTAAATTATTCAAGAAAATGATCATCATCAAATTAATTGATAATGAAAAGAATTGAGTGCTGCAGCCCTGAAATATTTATTTAAACGCCTGAGCTCTTTCAGTAAAAGCAGAGTTCAGAATAATCAATGAGAAAAACAAAAAGGAACCAACCACAAATTAACAGTTGTCTCGTTATTCATCAGTGATCATTTGATTGAAGATGATTAAACATCAGAAAAAGTGAAAAGAACCAGCAACAGATGAGAGCTGATGAAGAGTTCAAATGAACTGCAGACTGAGAGCACTTTTTACACAAGTGAGTGAAGTGTAGTAAAACAAATAAAGTGCGGTAACGCTGATAAGACATCAACAGATTAACACGGCGGTGGGATTATCTATATAGGACGCACTTGTGCGGGCTGGGGGGGCAGTACACACAGGTTTAATGGTAAACTTACATCAACAGGCAGTTCTGGGCAGTAGAGAGACGGTCTCATGTTTGCTGTCTGTGGAGGGTGAGAGTGCAAAAGTGAGGCTGGAAAAACAACTCAGGGCCATCACGGTTTTCCTCTGCGTCGTCTGTAAAAGAGCAGTTTCTAACATTTATGGTCGTCCGGCTCCACGGTGGGTGGAGTCAAGTGGAAAAGGGCCTCCAATACATTAATCAAATACTGCTCCGCCCGAAACCTTAGATCATCTTGTGTCACGTGACCCACAAGTGGCTGAAGTGGCATTATCCCTGTCAGACTTTAATCCTGTGGCTAAAATGGCTCCAAATCCTGACCTACTCTCTGAAATGAGGCAGGGGGCTTGAGACTAAGTGATGGTTTGGTGTGTGTGTGTGTATGTGTGTGTGTGTGTGTGTGTGTCCGTATTCACTTCACATTACTCACATTGTGGGGACATAAATCTGTGTACAGTCATATTGTGGGGACTCGCCTTCCTTATGTGGACAAAGACCCCACAACATAAATCATTAAATTTTAGGGTGAAGCCTTGGCTTAAGGTGAGGTTAAAGGTTAGAGTTAGGATATTAAATGGAAATTAAGTTGTTATGTCTCAGAAAGTGATGGAAACACAGTGTGTGTGTGTGTGTGTGTGTGTGTGTGAATGAGACGAGGCTGATTTGGAGAAGGATGGTGGGAGCTGGAGTTCAGAGGATGCCCGTGCGCAGTGTGGGAATGTAACATGTAGACTAATTCAATTATCGGAGATGCTCTCAGGGGTGTCAGCCCTGATCAATATGCGATAAATACTTGAGCAAATATCCTGAGTTGACATCGATATCTCAAGTTAGAGAGCCTGAGCTCCGCAGCGGAGGGGAGCGGGTGGAAACGGCGGTTGTGTGGGCAGCATTTAAAGTGAGACAGAGAAGGCGGGAGAGAATTATTGGTGATTGTGAAAAAAGCCTGAGGGAAAGGTTTGTTGTCGGTGCCTCTTATGTATGTGACTATAAGGCAGTAGAGCCCAAACGTCTGCCAAGCCGGAGCCATTCTTAACTCGCAAGAGCGGCAGCCTCCGTAACGGTTTACATTTGTTTATTGCTCGTCCTCCAGGTTTGATTTTTCTGACAAAATCCTACAGCATGTGAATGCAACAGCACACAAACACAATAGTTAACTAAAAAAAAAAAAAAGGGTTTAAATCTAAAATCCTTATCGTCACCAAACCCAAGGGAACAAAGTTTTGTTCTGAAGCAGACGTTACAAAAGAACTCTCCTTGAATATTGATTTGGTACCACCTGAGGCTCAGTACTAAAAGGTTAATAACAATGAGATGATGGTCTCAGTTTTGTTACACAGGATATTCAAGGCTGCAGTCCACTAATTTAACAACTATTTCCAGCCCTACGCTGGCTTACGACTCTCCTCCGCACAGAAACACCAAAACAAATCTGCAAGCATTTACAGGCCGGCCGCTTTCATCATTCCTGGCAGAAAACATACGAGGCCGGTTCCCCCCTCTTTAACAAACACACTGTCTAAGTTGAAGGGGCTATTAGGAGCGAGGGCTGACCTGAAAACCTGGCTGCTCATTCTTTAAGACAGCCACAACAACAGCTCTGAAAAAGCACCGAGTCAGTGTGAAGGCCTGGCAGATCCGAGCAATTCACAAACACACAGCGGCATTAAGATTGTTCGTCATAATCAGACAACGTTGCAGAAAAGGTTCACGTCTGCAGGGGTGGACTGCGCTTTTTTAAGACCGCTAAGAGCAGTGACCAGCAAATCAGAGCTGGGCTTTGTCCGGTGGCATTTCTGTTATTTGCACTGACGTTTGATCAAATCGGAGTCCATCTGTGTGTGTGTGTGTGTGTGTGTGTGTGTGTGTGGACCTGGGTTGTGAATCATACTGGATATGCCAGCTTTGATGATGTGCGGTGATGGAGAGGAAGCAGCAATGCTGCAAATGCTCTACAAATGCCCGAGGTGGCTTTGCGTCCATCAAAGGGCGCGACAACAGCACTTGACAAAAAGAAGAACGAACACAAGTCCTGTTGAATTAAACTTTTCTTCGAGTGCGAGCGTATTTGATGCCCCATCTTCAGCGGCCCCACATCTACACCACCGCCGCCTCTGTGACATCAAACTCGCCCTTTGAAGCTTGTCATCCTATATCTCTGTAATTTATTGTCCCGCAACGTCGCGACCGGAAACCGGGCTGCCTGGAGTCACTCCTCACGCCACTTAAAACAAAACCATCTTAGCAACCATCTCTGAAATGAACTGTTGCCTCCCGCTTGGGGAATGACAGGAACACAGAGGCACTGTACAAACACACACACACACACATACACACACACGCAATGACACGGACACACGCACACGCACACACAAACGTCTACTGTTGTCGAAGAATTCCACTAGCGGTAACCGCATCTCTACTAAGAATAAACTGCCTGTCTCTGTTGCACTGTCTGATAGGGCGGCTCACATTCAGCTTATAGTACACAACACAGAGCTGCGCGCTATTTACGCCCGCTCATGCTAACTCACAGCCGGCGTCAGCCTGCGCTGCCACGCGGTGCCAGGGGAGCAGTGACATTGTGAGCAGGGGGAGGAGGGGGGTGGGGCGGTTGGAGACAATGCACGCGATCTAGGTGGTACGCATGACATGGTGCACTGACACAAAACATGCACACGGGGAGGAGGAGGAGGGGAGGAAGGGGTGAGGGAAGGAGGGCAAACGCTGCGGCAGGAAGTGTGGTGAACTGCTGCGTCTCGCGGAATTCACCATTGATGAGTATGAAAGTCACCTGGACGTGCGCTGAATGAGCGCGCTGATGTTCGGGCGAGCAGCTCTGGTCTTGCTATGCGTAACAGGCAGAGACCCCATTAACTTTTGCAACCCTCCGACAAGAACTCACGCATGGCTGCTTCAGCATCAAATATTTACTATCCTGGTGAGCTGAAGATGCCCGTGTGTTAGCCTTTAGGGTTTTTTTTAACGAGATCGTGCTCTGCTATGGGGGCGCTCTTCAATTTTAATTGGATCTGTGTCAGGGTGTGCTTCATCTAACCTGACAGGGACGGGCAATTCATCAATCAGTGTCATAATGTTGTTTGCATGCGTGAGGCCGCGGTGCTGTGTCGGCAACTGCTGAAGACAAGAACCCCAAACACGCTCAGCACATACGGCCAATCAATCAATCGGGTGGTATCCTAGCAACTTGCATGTGCATTTTGTCAGTTTTATGTGTGGTGTTTTCAAAACGGGAACATAACGGCTCTTAAAAGCTCAGGACTGTCAAAGCACTCGTCGTGTACAGTACAGCAGCACTGCCGCAGCAGCTACTGCACCCAGGGGAAACCCTGAGTATAGACTGTTTAGTGAGACACACGCAGATTGAACAATTCACTGTAAAATATTCTGCTCCTCCTGGGAAATATTACACCAGGGTCAGCAAGACAACAACTATTTACAAACAGTTTTTTTTTTTTTTGCATTCTGCTCACAGCCCCTGTGTGTGCAGCTCTCTGCAGCGGCTGGATGAAAATCCTCCGCCGCTCGCCCTGCAACCTGACGTTTGGTGTGATAAAATCAAAAGGACTCCCACGGGTCTTTCTCCCCGCAACCCTGTTCTTCCCCTCCCGTCTTTCCATTGCACTCTCACACATACATGCTCTGTCCGTCTCTCACGCTGCCACTGACTCGATATTGGCATGTGCTGGGTCACTTGGCAGGGAGGCAGATGGAGCCGTCCTACTCTCCAGCACCTGCCTGGCCCACATTACCCAACTCATCTCCGAGCTCAGCAAATCATGGTCAGGAACCAAGCACAGCTGCATAAAACAACAGGCTTCATGGCGTATCACAATTGCCAGATACTAAACGTTACTTCCGACGAAACTGCAGGACAGCCTGCAACTGCTGCCGCGGCTTGGTTGTGCACGACACAAGAAGGCTTGCCAGTGGTGAATTTAAAAATCACAAGAGCACAGTTTTACAAGGAGAATCAATATTTTTCCACTGGAAGAAGAGAAGCAAAATCATTAGGGGAATAGTTCAGAAGTTATACACTTATTCACTTTCTTGCCGAGAGGTAAAGAAGATCGATTACACTCTCGTGTCTGCGCGCTAAATATGAAGCTACAGCCAGCAAGCGGTTGGCTCAGCTAAGCCTAAGGACTAGATGTATGAGGAAAGAGCTGGCCTGTCTGCCTCCAAAGGTAACAAAATCCTATTTTAGCTTAGCTTTATGCTAAGATACGTTAACGGCAGCCAGTTGAGGCTCGTATTTAATGGACAAACAACCGGCCCAGGGGTCAGATCATACCCAAAAGACAATTTCATAAGGCCCCCAACATGCTGCATTATTTATAGTTACATCCAGCCTGCAAATACATTTTTTATTTTTTCTCATCTTGATTTTTTCCCCAGTCCTCCATTTTCGTGTCCTAATTAAATTTTTAGACAAGGCTGCAAAAAAAAGCTGATCATAAACCATAACACACTCACACAAACACGTCAGGTATGACCAGCAGACCTGCGGTTTACCGCTGTGTGTCTGACACCGCATCAAAAAGTCTCTCTCTAAGACTAAAAGACAAGTTGACCAGGAGGACAGTTCAAAGACAGGATGGGGATTAATGTGGCTTGTGTCTGTCTCATCTCAACCAGCATTATCCTTCAAAACAAGAGGATACAAGACAGGGTCCAAAGTCAAGGAATGAAACCAGTTCACAGGTCAAGCGAAGGTAAGATTAAGGGGTGATGGGAGGATATGCATGCTTTCAGTTTCTGTCTCAAACCCACAGCCAGAAATCCTCCTTTTCTGTGAGCGGACCTGTCACAGTCTGCTGAGAGAGGGGTAACTCCACCTCAAGACACCAGCAGCCTCACACAGCCAGCCAGCAAGCCTCCCTGACAGGGGGAAGAAATGCTGCCCTCTATCAGCAGTGCTCATTTCTGCCCACGCAGGAGCAGAGACACACACACACGCACACACATTAAGAGGACAGCATAAGCATGCGTGTGGCTCATGCACGTGTCTTCGACTCGGAAGTCCTCTCCCTGTCTTCCTCTTCCGTCAGAGACAGTGTGAAACAGAGGAAACACAATGATCAGACTGTGCTGCAGGTTGTGTCGGAGGCTCAGCTGTGCGCCGACCTTACTGTAGATGACTTGTTCTGTGTGTGTGGGGGGAGGAGGGGAGGGGAGGGGGTTTCCCGGCTTCCGTTGCATACATATGGAAAAGGGTGGAAATGGCGGCTCCGAGTGGGTTTATGAATAAGAAAAGGTCACAAAAGGGCTGCGGCTGTGACATAGATGGACAGCCCACTCTGCAGTTTTTCCCTGCCGCACTTGTGGAAAGAAAATGAGCACTTGAGGGTTTCAATAAAGCGATAGCTTTACTCAGGCATTTTTATTGAGGCACCTTACTAGGCTATGTATTCACTGTCATATAAAATCAGCACTCTGACCACTGCACCGCCCATAGCGTGAGCCACCAGCACGCGGCTGGACTGCAGACCCGGGCTTGCAGCTATAACCGGTAGGCCGTCTCCGCTCTCCTGGGAAATGGGTGGAAATTACAGGGTCCCCAAACTGACAGCAGCCCATAACAAATTCAAGCTATAATCATAGGATTTTGACAGTGATATCAAAAGATATTATAATGATCCCTTCTAGGGTGAATCTCAGGGTGTCTCATGCTGTAAACTCAACTTTTGTTGTTTTTTGTTTGGTGGGGGGGTTGTTTGTTTTTGTGCAGCTTGCGTGGTGTTCTGCACACTGGAGGACTTTGGGTTCATTTTCTGAAAGCCTCCAACGTTTGAGCGCTGCTCCTATAACTAAGCAAAACACTCAAAACTGGTTCCCATGGCAACGTGGAGAACCTAACCTGGAAGAGTTGGGAGTGAATACAGCACAACCTGTAAACACACATGGACACACATATTCAGAAGCGCGGCGGCACAGTGTTGCTCCCACATCGAGATGCTGTAAATGTCAGAAGACTGGATTCGACATTTACTTCACAGAGAGCCAGCATCAAAAAAAAAAAAAAAAAAAAAAAAAAACATGAGAGACATGATGTGCACAAAACAATCCATGCATGTTATTTCTTTGTTACACCATATCAGGATGTTCCTGGGACCAGGGGCGGGATTAGAAACTTCTGAATGGGGGGCACAGTTTTAAAGAAGGGGTGAAAATCTGCAAAAATGTGATCAATTTGAAAGTTTGGTTCGGTTGAATTCTCTGGCTCCTCCCAAACTGTGATGTCATAGGAAAGACTCCTTGTCTATTACGTTAAGGCTATGGCTATGTGCTGACACGAGCCCAGCTGCAACACAGGTACCCACACAGTGACTCTCTCAAAGGGCCATAAATGTGCTCCTACCGAGCGTCAAGGCTTCGCTGGACTCCCTGTCTTTCCAGCGGAGAGAGTCTGACAGTAGCTGCTCATGGCTGGTTAGCTGCAGCTCCACAAAGCTATCCATGCTACACTGAGCGGCTGTCAGTCAGCCTCTCCCGTGTCCCCCGACCCTCCACGTCACGCGCTACGTAGCCACGAGGCCTCCCACGGTCGCTGCTCCCTGACTCCTCTGCTGCATTCTAAAGCATGCCGGGAGAGACGGTCCTGGCAGCATTCGTGGGTGTATTTACCCTTTAGGCTCACTTTGGACAAAGTTTCGCTCCTGAAACTCAGTTAAACAGCAACAATCCAAGTTGCTGCAAACGAAAGTTTCGTTACAAACACGAGGTCAAGCAGCGCCCTGACTTCAGTGCACTGGCGGACCACAGACTCACATTTAACGCTCTGGATCTTGGCAATAATTAAATGTACGTTATTAAGAGTAACATTGTTTAGCCAGTGTTACAAATGAATGCCAAATAAACTATTTTAAATGTTCTAATATGAAAGAATATAAATAAACAGCTGTTTGTAACCCCACACAGCCTACAGCCATGGATAGATTATGAGAAAATTGGTTTCCTGACACAGTCTCAGGTCGTTTGGTCACTTTGTATTTTTTTTCCAGTCGTTTTGCATCTGTTAACGGCTGTTTTTTGTCTCTGTGGCTATTTTGCATTTCTTTGTGGGTTTTTTTTTTTTTTTTTGCATTTCTTTGTGGGAGATTTTTTTTTTTTTGCATTTCTTTGTGGGTGTTTTTGTCTCTGTGTTGTTTTCACATCTCTCTGTGGTCATTTTTGTTGTCTCTTTGTGCTTTTTTGTATCTCTTTGTGGTCTTCTTTGTATCTTTGTGGTTGTTTTTCATCTCTTTGTGGTCATTTTGCATCTCTTTGTGATCGTTTTGTGTTTCTTTGCAGTTATTTGATTGACTTTTCAACAAGAACTGTTAACAGTCACCTCACACAGAGGTTCTGGTCCAGGGGCCCTGGGCCTGTACCCTGGCCCAGGCCTGTTCAGTAATCCATCTGTGATACTAATAAGTCAACTACCTGTCACCTTCTGACTGTAGTAGGGGGCCTCAAGGGGTGCCAATCAGATATAAGGGGGGTCCTGAGCCAGCCCCTGTGGCCCCACTTCTGTCTGGAGCATTTAAGCAAGGTAGGAGGCGAGTGAGGGGCGAAGGTCCGACCGAAGAGATTAAGAAGATCATTCGACCTGGGTGAAGCTTCCGGCCAACAGCATTCCCAGCTCGAGGCTTAGTCACGGAGCCTCTTCGTGAGCCTCGATCCCTACCACTCGACCCACTTGCGTAGGATTGGCTGCGTGTAAGCATTACGGCCCCCGGCTCGCTCTGATTGGCTGTTGACTTTTCGCCATATTCATTTCACCTGTTCAAGACCCATCAGAGCTTTAAAGTTCCAGCAGGGGCAGTGAGGTTATATGGTGTTGAAATGGGACAAGGACAGGGTCTGCCTGTGTGAGAAATGCCACCTGCTGTGCGCCTCAGCTGCCGAACCTTCCATGGAGACCACACCCTCGTGTGCCCGCTGGGAGTGCTGGCACACTGACGGGTGAGAAACACTTAAGTTTACATCCGACATGTAGCTTTCAGCTGGGATTCGCCACAACTTTTGTGTTTCTCCAGTGTCGTCCTCAAGCTGCGCGTGAACATACATACACGTGCATAAACCCCCCCCTCAACGCATCTCCAAACATGCTGCATGCACGCATTAGAGAGACAGACTGAGCGACAGAGGGACACAGAAAAGGAAGGAGAGACAGAGCAGCTGTCACATCTTCAAATTACTTGCCCCAAAAAAGAACTCGGTACAAACTGCGCAACTCATAATCACGGTTTGTAATTCATTAAATATTCACATGAAGCACATTTAGGATTCCAGCAATTCATCAAACACTGCTTAGCAAAACAGCATCCTCAAACATCTGTTGTCAGTCTATCCTGTAGAGGATTGTTACGGTGGTCACACTTTTATTTTGCACCCTTGGTCAGGTGCTTCACAAAGCGAAATCTATTTCTAATAAATTCAATGCTAACAGTGTGCAGAAATTCAACTTTTCCTTTGGTTTTCTAGACAGACAGTCTTCAACAAGCCAATAAGAATATGCAATCACTGACACATTCACTTGCAGCGTTAGAAGAAAAATGCTTCAGTGGCTCAGCTCAAGGAGGCTTTATGCCTCTCATCTCTAATCAATGAGGGTTTATTTTGGCCTGTCTCTCCATTACTCTCGTCATTAAATAATAACAACTAGCGTGAGGTAATGAGCAATGGCGAGGACACAAATAATTGCACAGGAAGAAGAAACACCCCTTCATCTCCTAGATGATGTTTCTAAGCCCAAACTGGAGTCTGTCACTGACCAAACACGCCAGCTATCGCTTCTCCAGCCACGTTCCCTCAGGTGAAACCATCTGGTAAAGCCTCCCGTTCGACCTCTCTCATCTCCGGTATATTTTGGTGATTTAGTATTAACAGGAAAATGCAATCCTCCTCATCCCGACCACACCTTCCACACCTCCTCACCGCTGCTCCTGAGAGTCATCGAGCTGCTTATTTAACTCCTGGTTGAAATGAGTGAAACACTGCAGCAGCATATTAGTCATGCAACAGGTTGGGGTGGAATGCGAACGGCAGCTAACTGAGAAGTGAATCTCGCTGCTGTGGTGCACGTGCAAGTGTCTGCTTAAAAAAAAAAAAAAGGAGATCCCAACTCTCGGAGAGCTTTAACACCGATCCCACAGCTCTGATAGGCACACAATGAATTTACAATGCTCTCACATCTTATCTCGCCACTCCCTTAAGCTATATGCTCTGTTGTACTAGAAAGTATGTTATCACTTCAGGAGAAAAGTGCGCTTCTGTGAAAAGTTAATAATTGCTGTGCAAATTTTGCAACGTTGGGAGAAGGTCTGAAATCTAAATGCAGTGGCTGAGCACTCGAAATAAAAGCTATTTTAGCTAACACACGACAAGTACATAGTCATTATTTCTGGAAGTGCTGATGAAGAACTATCTCATTGGCCGTTATTTTTTCACACCTCATAAGTATTATTTTAAACTGCAGGGGGTCAGTCAAAGACAAATGGTTCCACAACATGAAGTATAATCTCTTTTTGCACCCTTCATGAGTAAAAAAAACAGAGAAGAACTGATCGCAAGTCAGAAAGATGAAAATGAGTGTAGTCGAGAGACACCTAGAACATCTGCTCCGCTCACCCCCCCAAAACAGATCACTTTGTGTGATCCCTCCTCACGGACAGGTGAGGGGACACACGAGGAGGCAGGAGGAGGGTGCAGGGGATGTGGCTTCAGAGGGGAGCAGTGCAGCACCTCCTGCTATCGCTCCGGACAAAACCAGAGCCCGAATTGAAGAGCTTCCCCTACACCCAGGATCAACTGGGGAGTATTAATGGATTCAGAGTGGATCAACTGATGGCTATAGTATTTCACTGTTGTGACTCAGTGTGCACTGACGACCCAACACACACATCTGCATGTGCACGACGGTGGTGCAATGCAGATGTTTACACCCATGTCTCGGTTTGTATCGTTTCATGAGAAAACGGTCTCGTGATCAATGTAGTTTTATCAAACAGCATTAAGCTGCAGAACTTAGATTTTCATGAAGAACACAAAACAGTTCACCCTGTGTTTATTGTGTTGCAGCCCAATGGAGTGTAACACAAGAGTTAGCACGCAATCACAAATTCATCACCTGTTTATTTGAGCACATTTTCACTCAAGGTTAAGTCAACGCTGTAGAGAGATAATTAGGAGGAGAAAAGTCTGGTTTTGTCACTAAAGTAAACAAACCTGTGTACTTGTTCTCAGGCAGACAGCTTTAAACGTATTTATCCCACAATAACAAGCAAGAGATCACGCTAGTCGCTCTGTCCGCACCTTCACCACCTATTAACACTGCATATCATTTATGTAGCACCAGTATCAATTAACATGAAGTCCACACTGATTCCTAGCCCGCTGCACACGCAGAGACTCAGCCACGAGCTTTGCTTCACAAAAGAAACTTAACGAGGAGGAGAAAAATATTGTTTTCTGATTCCTGGTATCAAAATAATACACCATTAAAAAATACATGAGCAAAAAGCAAGACTGATATTTAGGTTGGTGCAAGAAAGATATTTAGGTTTGAGCAACAAACTCTTATCAAAGTTATTTCCACTCTACCAATCAAATTTAGACAATATAAATTAAAGAATTATTAAAAGTCAGTCTACATAAATCTATTTATTTTCTCTAATGTTTCATTAGTTTGGTTTGTTTGTTTGGTTCAGCTCTTGATTATTTCATTGTCAAATGACTTAACAGTTTATATTTTAAACCTACAATTACATAACAAGCCCAGGTGATAATAGTAATTAAATAACATACAGTATATGAGAAAATTGTGTGATTCATTAACAGAAAAAAAAGGTTGGTAAATTTCCAGTGGCAGCTGTCTCAGCACTGAAATCCAGGATGAATTAATATTATGTAACCTACATTATTATAACACTGATCAAATCAATTATTTCAATAAAAATAACCCTGATAATTTCTAAAACTCTTTTTGAAATATGACTGATACAGTGCAACTAATTATTCTGGAGTTTCCATGACAAGAAACATCAAAAGCTTTTACAAGTAAAATCAAAAAGCTAGTTTACTTCTGCTAAAATTACTTATATCTAAATAATATGAAAGCTGACACTTTTGAGCCAATTTGAAATCTCAAAATATAAAATGAATGTCAATGAAACAACATTTAAATAATAAATAGAACCTCACAACAACAACAATTCATCGCTTTGTCTTTTCTGGACTATTTAAAATTGCATTTTAAAAAGGCCCAGTTTATTACAGAACTAAACTCATTAGCAAACAAAATGTTATTACAGAGACAACACAATAAGCAATCATAATTTTCTACCCTTAAAAAACGGGCAATTTAATTGTCAGCTCCGCTGTGCCTGCTCACACACTGAAGACAGTACACAACAAAACACAACTAAAATATATCAACAAACACAACACACAGCAAACAGCAGCTGAAGCTACAGCAGCCTCACAAAACCAAGAAATGCCAGCAGGCCTGAACATAAGCTCACACACAGCTTCAGCCTACATGACTGAAACTGATGAAGGGTTCCCTCCACAGTCCTGCTTAACTCACCATAGTAACCATATATATCAAATTCATAACAATGCCTGGAATTATTATTATTATCTAAATACAGGATTTAGAAATAAAATGCTAGTGTTGTAAACTTCTGTTGTTAAATATAAATGTTATTTCTCAACATGTCTGACACAACTAGAATGAATTAAAATTATATATTAAAAAGACTGAAAATTTGCATCACACAGATTTCTATAAATTACCACAAAAACATTCAACACTTCAGCATGAAAATGCGCATTTTAAACTTTAAATCTGGAATTGATGCAAATGTTTCTGCAAGACCACACCGAGGGTCCAAACAAACTCACGGGAGGGTTTTAAACATCAAATTGGAGAAGCACCGTGGGAAAGCTTCAATCACTTTAAATCGGTTTCAACTAATAATTCACCTCCACGTGCGATTTCACCCACGTCACGCTAATTCTCTGCGTGTTTCAAAATGAACACCTGTGCGCGTGGTGCGCTTGCGCTCGCGTCCACCTCGCTCGTATGGCGAACATTTCGCTTTTAAGGGGCCTGGTCCAAAGCACGCACAGCCCGACCTGCAGCCCTGCGCGCAGCCGATTGGACGCATGCAGGCACATGTATGGAAATCTGCTCCATCTGATTCCGCCTATAGCCGTGCAGTGTGCAGGGCCATCATGGCAGCCATTATGAGGCTCTCAAACATTGCCATGGCCTACGTGCACATTAACTGTGGGGAGTGGCGCAGGCTTTTTCACCATGTTGCGCCTTGCAGCTTACAAAACGCTTTCAGATCGAGCCGTGGAGCGAGGAAATAACACAGCAGCTCGATCTTGAGACGTTTCAAACATGGGCCTACGTGTTTTCTCTACAGTGGAGCACAGTTTAAAAAAAACGAGAGCTGTAATGCAGGAAAAGTGTAGCCTGCACTGAAGGGGGAGGACCATGCTGGAAGCGCATAAAGTATGGGTCACGTGTTCCTCCACAAGGGGCTTGAATATTTACCTTTTTGTCACGCAAGGTAGTCTTTCCCTACAGTCGTGGGCATTGTGGTGAAACAAGGGTGCATCTATACGTGTTGAGAGCGCATAGGCTGCATAATATGCCACAAACGGAGTGAGTTTATTAGGAACTGCGCACACGGGGGAGAAACAGGCTCGTTTAATTGTTATTTCAATGCAATTTTTTAAAAAAAAAAAGCTCGTGGACATCTTGTGTTTGTGCACTGCGTGGAAGAGCTGATAGCAGAGGGGACAAAAGACGCCATTGGTGGAGTTAAGGCTTGGCCTATAGATCAGCACACAACCCCTGGACTCACGCTTTCCTTGCACACACACACGCACACACACTGTTTCTCACATACATCCACATGCATATAGTAAGCAGCGGAGAGGCCCAGCTGATTGGTATGCAACGCACCGTGCATTGCAGTGTTACAGTCAATAATGAAACCTAACTTTATCGCCTACATATGGAAAGAGAAAAAAACAATTTCAACGTGCGCGGCGGGCTGTGTGAAAGTTTGATTACAGCCTGCGCGACAAATTCAATTAAGATGCAATTATTACATGTGTGCACTCCGTGCGCGAGTCCGTGTTTTCACGGTGGGAGAGGCCTCATGTTGCAGATCACGCGATACGGCAGCGGTGTCGGGACTAAACTGTTTCTTTGTCGCTTTGTCTCTTTTGTTTAATCGCCATGCAGTTACATTTCCATCGTCGGGAAATGAAACATCAGCGGCGTGCTTAAAATCACACACACACACAAGCCGAGACAAGAGGGGGAAATGTGCTTGCTATATTTCACAGCGGAAGCCTACAGGTCACACACTCTGCCATGGGGCACAGAATAGGCGTAGGACACAATGTGTGTGTGTGTGTGTGTGTGTGTGTGCGTGTGTGTGTGTGGGAGAGAGAGACACACAGAGGCACAGAGAGAGAGAGAGAGGGAGTGTGTGTGTCAGATTGTAGGCCTACCTTAGTTTTTTGGGAACAGAGTAGTCTACCTCTATCACCTTTCCGTGTAATTCAACTTTACCTGTAGGGACGAAAGTTGATAGTGTAACATTAGCTGCGTGTCATGGCAGTAAGAATGCAAGCTGGTAGGCCTTCACAGCAACACTTTGAATCACTTCTCCAAGTAGGTGCGTCCCCATTCAAACAGCCAGCCCCTGCGAAAAGTGCTCCGCACGGGCGCGTTGCGCGCACGGCGGCGGGCGAACCGGGGTATGTTTAGATTAAAACCACCACGGTGGCACATTTTGAGGGTCACAATTGAGGCAAAGCGGCGCCAAAATGAAGCATGATAAGCTTTTATAGCATGGGGGGAAACAGGGCAGCCATGCTTTCCACTCCCACAACCCTCACAGTGCAATGAGGGGTGTTTTTTTTCTCCTGCTCTCAGTAAAGAATGCAACATCAAAAGGAGAGATGGTTTGAAAGGAGAATGGCTTGTACTCTTTCTGTTGTAGGTAGGTGTTTCTTAATTCTGCGCGCTGAGCCAGCCGGGGCTGAGTTTGAAGCGCTCCTCGGCGAGCCTTGAACACGGCTTTTCGTTACTATTACAGAGAGTGGCCTGGCGCAGCACGGAATTAGCGTCTCACCTCGTACCCCCTCAGCTACCTGTTTATTAGCTCTTTCCTCCGGACCCCCGTGACCCACCTCCAAGACACCTCGTAAAAACATAGCCGGACATCAGAGGAACACGGATCTGACAAGTTTTCCGCGGTCGCTTCGCTCTGCTCCCTTCAATAAAATCAAGATAAAAAATAAGTGAAAAATAATTATGCCTACCCGAACCATCAGACCATCCCATACATTCCAGCGGGTGATCGCAAAGTAGCGCCCCACACTATCGGAATCTCCAAACTAAAGGTTATTGTGCGCGTTAATAGCGCTACGACGGCTCGTGTTTTCTTTAGGCAAACGGGCACTAAAGCCCCGAGTGTGTCCTGTGATCGATAATTTATCCAATTTTTTGCCGGAGCGTGCATTGCTGAGCGTTCATCTCAACTCTGATGGCACACGGATGTGATCGCAAACACTGTCCCGAGCAGCACACATACACACACACACGCACACACACAAAAAATAATAATAATAACACAAGCAATCGTTAATATTTCACGTTTCGGACACGCTGAGCTATTTTTCAGCCTGATCGTGCAGTTTGACCCGCTGTGAATACCCCCCCTCCCCTGTCACCAGCAGCATCACTTATCAAATCCACACTTACCAGAAAGAGTCTCTATAGCCTTTATGGCCGAGTTCTGGTCGGGGAAGTCCACAAAAGCATAGCCGGATTTCAGCAGGACCTGGTCGGCCACTGGCAGCTTCCTCTCCCCAAAGAGCTCCTTCAAGTCCTCGACAGTGACCGAAGGACTTAAATTCCCAACATATAGTTTGTTCATGATCTGAAAGGGGGGAAAAATCTCGAAGGGGCAGGCTATCAGATCTTGAGAGTGAGAGAGTGGCGATATTCAAAGTAGAAAAATAAAAAAATAAAATAAAATAAAATGAAATGAAATTAGAAAATAGAAAAATATCTGCTGGGATTTAAAAACAAAAACAAAAACAAAATCGCCGCAATTACCCCCCAGGAAATTACTAAGCTATAAGCGACCCCCCAGCACCAACTCTGGCCCTGGTCTAACTCTTTTAACAGGGACTGGGGGAGAAAAAAAAGTGTCGTTACGACGCTCCTCTGGAGCCAACAAGCACCGCCTCTAAATAAAATCTCCCTGAAAAGCAGCAGAAAGGCTGTTTGGAGGTGCATGTGCTATCACTCCTGTTTCTCCGGCGTGGAAAGTGCACCAGGCTCCGAAAGTGGCATGATGATCACTGGGCACATTCAGCAAAGGGATGGGCTTAAAGGAGGCAGAGGGGTTATTTCATCAAATCATAATAAGGGCCGTGCCTTGGGTCCCTCCAGGCTTGGGGGGGAGGTGGGGGTGGTGGTGGAGGGGAGTGAAAAAGAGCTACTGTGTGGAAAATCAAGTCGTTGTCACTGTACTTGTCGACCCAAACAGTTTCACTGATCCCCACAGTTTGCCTTTTATTTATTTATGAGTGACACAGAAATATGGATTTATGGAGCAGGGGGTCCAAACCTCGCCTGTTTGAGATATTGTCCCATAATAAAAATATATATTTACAATAATAATCATGGATTTCTGATATTTGGCTGTCATTACACAAATGCAAAAACATAAAACAATAGAGAAAGTGAAACCTTGCAGCAGCACTGATTCTTGCACATTCTGCTCCTGCGCTGAGGTACACGTTGGGCTGTTCATCCTCGTCGGAGGGGGGGACGCCTGGGAGCTCAGACCCGCAGCCCGCGTCCCATTAACTCCGCACAATGTCATTAAAGGTGATGACACTTTCGCTTTGCTCTCCGACCTGTGGACAGCGCTAATAGAGCCGGCTGCAAAACGTGAAGCTGAGCAAATATTTATTTTTAGGTGCAGATGAGGAGGAGCTGGGAGTGGGGGGGTGGGGGGATCCCTGGCCCTCACTTTTCATCTGTGCACGAGGGAGGCGCCCTCCATGCAGTGTCACTCAGCCAGTCTGAGCTCATATTCCAGGCTACAGTTATGGTATAGCACCCCCTCCCCATTTTTTGCCTTTTTTTTTTTTTTTTTTTTACAGTTTAAGATGCGCGCATGGGTGGGGGGTGTTTGGTTAAGTAAGTGAGGTGGATTTCAAAATAAAAGCGGAAACGTGAGGGAAGGGGGCCCACGGGCTGCAGCGCTCATGCATGGGATGTGCTGTCTTGTACCTACACGAGCTACCAAGGGGAGGAGCCTCCTGCCTACAGCTCTTGAGTGCTTCTACATGTGACTGGCCTGTGCCTTGGAACATTACTGCCACCCTACTGTGGTGGAGAGAGTGCCAGCAGCAGGAGTGACCGTCCCTCGCCTTGTTTACGTCAGTGTGTGAACAGAGGAATGTCCAAGCTGTGGCCTATTTACAAAACAGCTCTTTAGTTACTTTCCTGATGACATGCTAACACAGTTGTTGCAGGCCTCTGTGCAGAGTACAAAATAAACAAGCCATTCATTTCATCCCTGCACTGCATCATTATTAGATTCATTTTACAGCTCTGGAGATTCAATAGATGGTTTTTAACAATATCCAATTACGGCGTTTTGCTTTACTCTGCCTTGCTTTTGCGTTCCTGTTCTTTCAATAAAAAAAATGCCCATTTCCTCCTCTTCTGCGTGGGTAAACACAAAGCAGATCAAAAAAGCGCAACCACACACACTCAGGATTTGTTTACATCCTTTCTTGTTAACATGTTGTGCCCAATTAGGTCAGCGTGCTGACAAATCATGCGAGCACCCAAAATGATTTCCTCTCAGAGAGGAAAATTGAACTGGAGGGGATGTGACATGCTGACCTGCTGACCAAAACAAATGGCACACACATACATGTAGGCTTGTGGCAGACGAGGGGAATAAATCAGCCTATGCAGTTTCCGAGGTGTGGTCAGCTGTGTGACGGGTGTGTTTTCATCGGTCCTCCTGCTTCCTGCTCTATCGCAACACTCTGCAAAACTGTGGAGGAGCTGATTTGACTTATTTTTTTTTCTATGAATGATTTTAATTGCCTTTACTATCTTTACAGAAACCCTTTAATTCAAGGCTCAGTTTATTCACCCATGTAAAACCTGATAACCTAAACATATGAAATAAACACCCATAAATACAACAATAGATAAAAACATAAAACTACATACAACAACAGCTCAACACATTCCTACTAATATCTAGACTGTCTCAAAGGTTCATTCCTCTCTTATTTTGTGCAATAAACCAAAGTGTGAAGTAACTATTTACTTTTGCACGCAAGTAAAGTTTTGAGGAACTAGCTGTTCAGATGATCATTTCCTTTTTTGTTTTCCTTTTTCTGATTTCTTTTATCATTAAGCATTTCAGAGGGAAGTGTACAAACATATGCTAAACACCCATAAAGTAATAAATATAGAGAACAGTTAAGACCATTTACATATATATTAGTGCAACAATTTCTTTACTACAGGAAGCAAATATTTTATTTAAAGGAGTTCATTCACTCAAACCACCAACCCCAAGAAAAGCTTAACATTTATCACTGCTATAAGACCCCATTCAACTCCTTTATATTTGGGTGAAAAGAGGAATTTATATCCATCTATAATTTGAGTGAACTGACCCTTTAAGAAGCAGCCTGTTTTAACGCTCTTCTTTTATTTGAGCTTTTTCTTTCCACCACTGGCGAAATGAGAAAAACTGCAAGTAACTAAATTAAAACGGCAACAAGCCGAGCAGTTAATCGTGCTGTGGGTTGTGCTGTCTATGACGGATGCTGGAACAAGCTTAGACTCCATTGTGACCAGTAGGGGTAGATGTTGAACAGCCAGATGCTGCTCGGCAGGTTTGCTTCACCGCACGGCGAGCGGTAGTTTACACAGTGGACTCGGTGAAATTAGCATGACTTGTTTAGCTGCAGTCACTCGTGGATTAGTCATCCTCGTGCATGTGTCCAAGGGCTAGTTTAAACGTGTGCCTGCCTGACTGATAAGCAGTGGCATTTAAAAGAGACATTTATAGCTTCTAGTCAGGGAATATTAGCCTGATAATCAGACTGAAGCGCCAATTATCAATTTGAATTGCGGCGAAAGTGTGAGAAGTGGGAAAACAACCAGGATAAGGATATGCGTGTCTCTAACAATATTTCTCCCAGGGGTTATTAGCTAAGTTGGAAATTTACTAATGCATTTAGGCACATCCATCCCAGTTCAGTTGAATAAATCATGTCAAACTAGTTTAGTTCAAGCATGACTATGCAGGAGCTTAACCCGTAGCTGGGATACAATTTGTCTGTTTTTATAGCTGTATTTTAGATTTGAGCTCATTCCATCATCACTTAATTGTTGATTTGACAGTTTAATAGTGGCTCTTCAGTTATCATTGTTAAGGTTGAGAGTGAAAATCCGGTAGAAATTAGCACATAACGCAATACGATGAAGGCTTTAATACACCCTCATCTGTATTATAGGTGCTGTAAGAAAGGACATGACTCAAAGTGAAAAAATGCATCTTCCTTTTAATCTGTTCAAAGATGATTCTTCACTGAATTCGTATTAAAAAAAAAAAAATTAAAACATTCATATATAACTTCCGGTTGCCATGTTGCCTGTACATTTAAAATTAAAAACGGGACCGCTTGAGTCATGTCAAATGACACTGCTTCACGACTGAACTCAGTACACGTTTACGGCTCATGTACATTAGCAGACAGAAGAAAGAAGATCTATTCTGAAATCAATCAAACCACTCAGAAACATTTCCTGTCTGTGCTTGGGAAGAGGATGGGCTGGACAGCAGCGTT
Organism: Chelmon rostratus; assembly: GCF_017976325.1. Lineage (NCBI taxonomy): Eukaryota > Metazoa > Chordata > Actinopteri > Chaetodontiformes > Chaetodontidae > Chelmon > Chelmon rostratus. The sequence continues at coordinate 14,854,753 of NC_055670.1, read as the reverse complement.
CAATACCGACCTGTGAAACCAAAACAGAATCATTTGACCAACCCAGACACATCGCAACCTGTTGAGTGCCTCAATAAAACACTTGATAATTTATCAGAAGGACTCACGGGGAGAGTAAGACCGTGATCTGGACCGAGACCTGTAGGCCCCTCTGTAGTATGGTGAAGGAGATCGCCTTCTGAGACAAGACAAAATTATTGTATGCTTTTTGTCAACTAAAGAGGGTATTAAAAAAAGAAAAAGGTTGAGAATCACACCACAATGATAATCTGCAGGATTACTGTGAAAAAAGATTGAGGCAGTCACCTGTATGATCTGTAGTAGTCTCTGTCGTCATAGCGATCATAGCCGCCTCGGTCGTATCCGCGATCATATCCACGGTCGTAGTCGCGTGAATAGCGTCGAGGACCGCTCGGACCCCCTCCACCACTACACGCAGAAGACAATATGAAGATGAGATTCAGTTTGGATTTCTCACTTCATTAAATTTACAGCTATGCTTTATTTTTGCAACTCCAACCCAATTTAAAATGACAATCCAATATAAGAGCTGCTCTGTTTCACCCAATCTGTGCTTATTTCTACCTGACTGAGCTCTGCATCTGGTACAGTTTCAACAAACTAACAATACAACTGCAAGTTACACGGACTCTATTCTGGGTATAGTTTTTTAGATTAATTAATAAGACATTTTATGTTAATGGCATGACACATACAGTTCTGCAGGAAGGGATTACCCACCTATGATGATACACTTCTATGACTACACAGCTCAAATTGTCACTTTAGTTAAGGTGAATTAAAGTAACCACAACTGAATCATTCACTACTGAATCATAGCCCCAAAGTATTAACCTTCCCAGTATTATGCTTCTTGGCACTTTTGTGATAAAGACGGCAGTGACTATAGTAAGGTTGGAGAACCTTTCCCCGGGACAAATTGGATGATTTTGTTGATCATGTTCTCAGTAGATTCACTATTGATTGATTAACAACCTTGAGTTGTTGTGATGCTCATTAAAAAACTAATAAATTATAGCAATGAGCAAATACATTTTTACCCGATCTTCAAAAAAGACCCAAAAGACAAAATTTTACTTAAAAAATTGTGAGATTCTAAATATGCAACTAAAAAAAAAAAAAAAAACACACAGCACATCATATGATATCTGATAAATAGAGGAACTGTGCTTTGTTTTCTAATTAATCTAATGAATCCACACAAACACTCAGTATGTTTCAGATGGCTTACTATGTGGGCCGACCCATGTAGATTCCAGGGGTTGGGGTGTGAGGTCTTTTTGTGATGGAGAAGTCCACTCTGATCCTCCGACCATCCAGCTCCATTCCATTGGCTCGTTCCTTTGCCTGACAGTCAACACATACATAACCGATCTCTTTAGACTCTGAAAAGATTCCAAGAACAGGCCTGACAGGGACCTTTGTCAACTCTTACTCTTATACCTCTTTAGCGTCATCCTTGTTCTCGAAGTAAACGAAAGCGAAGCCCCTGGAGCGCCGTGACTGCTGGTCATACACGATGGAGACATCCGACAGGGGGCCATATTTAGAGAAGACTTCCCTCAGATCCCTCTCTGTGGTGTACAAGCTCAAGCCAAACACTCCCAGGCAACAGTTTGGATCTGGATTAGCCTGCAATTTTAAAGATATTAAGGTTTTGATATGATCATATACTTGGATGTAATAAACCATTGAAAGAGTCCTTCACATTCAAAACAAATGAGTTTATTATTATTATTATTATTATTATTATTATTATTAACTCAAGACAAATATATTCAGACATTATGCAGGAAGAACACACTGACCTTTAAAAATATGACAAACGTCTTGTACCCATGGGAGCCAATGAGCACTTACGCGGTTGCCGATGTGCCTGCGGCGATTGGACATGGGTGAGCGGCTATGGCTCCTGCGCCGGCGCTCTCCACTGTAGGACCTGCTGTGAGATCGGCGACGATAGGACCTTGAGCGTGAGCGAGATCGGCTGTAGTGTCTGCGTGAGCCACGGTGGGAATGGGAGCTGTGTGGACAGAAGCAGTCCAACATTCATATCATATTATTCATATCAAAATGCTCTAAATCCGCTAAAAAAGAAACACAAGCTACTACGCACATATCCAACGGGCGAGGGGGGAGTTTTATACAAATATAATTCCTAATAAATTGTCACTCACCCAGATTTTGACCTTGACCGAGACCGAGATTTGGAGTGGGAGTGGCGGGAGCCTTCTTTTGAATGGGCAGGCGAGCGAGCCGGGGAGCGGCTTGCAGACTTCCCAGAGCCCCGTGGACTCACGCTCCTGGATGCAGAGCGAGACTCCTGAACGGACCGCACACACCAACACGCCTCTTATCAGGACCAGTGAGATGACAAACTGACAAATTTGCCTAAATAAGTATATGTTAAGAATTTAAACTATCCTGTGAAAAGTACAGAAAAGAACAAAATATAGGATTGTGGATTAGAAATGCAGATTAATGCCATTTTCGTAGTCATGGATAATATGACAATATGATTACATTAATCAATGTAAGTTAATTGACAGCATGATGAAAGAACAGAAAATTGTCAGTTGTGTAAAAATTGTAATGATTAATCTAATGTGTGTTGTATTCATGAAAAAAAAAACATGCACGCATTTGACAAACAGACCAGAAAATTACTTAGCGCCGTGACCTTATCCAGATTACTTCCTTAACTTCATTTCTGTAACTTCATTACTTCACATTATTCTTCTTTCTTCAATTGTCTTAATTCTTCTTACTTCCCCCATCTCACACACTGCCCATACTTCTTCCCTCCTGCTGTTTTAGCATGCATTCAACAATTCAGCTTCACACATCTGAGCTTCATTTTACTGAAAATAAAGTAGACATGAGACTTCTTCCGTATTTTCTTCGTCCAACCTTAACCTTTATGGAAAAGAAAAGGATGAAGAATATATGACTACAATTAAAACTGCACCCTCATTCAACTTTTAATGTGTTATTACGATCTTATGACATGCATGGGAATGTTTAAGAGCACATAATACAAATCTTTAATGTTAGTTCTACAAATATTTCACATTCAGTGGTTTTACATTCACTATTATGTCCTATCTGCCACTTTCAGTTAGATGCAAACACAAGGACGGTGTGATAATCTTTAAAACTGCACTTTCAGGAAAACAGAACAAACAATATTAACCTATACAGAAACACATTCACAAAATGGTATAAAATAATAAGAGCAATAAATACATAAATACTTTTCATTTTAAATACATTTTGTTCCTTCTTACATGGATCCTGTTGACGTAATTATTGTAAAGTGGCTTCTAAGGCATGAAGGTGTATATCAAACCCCTGAATGTGAATAATACCTTCTAAAGATCAAATAAAATAAACAAATCTCGACTGAAGGTATGCCAAACGACCTCAAGACGCTGCTGCTGCTCATTTGCATTGACTTGCATGAAAGACATGAAACCTTGGGAGCCAATGTTCAGCACATGAGCTGTAGCTATATTTTAAAAAGGAACTGTTTTAACACAGTGAGACACAAACATACACAGTCCTGGTGGCCTTGCATTGCCCCTTTACTTAAACTTGAAAACATTAAAAAAATGATAGGTCTTTGATAATTAATAAGCAACTGATGTTTGACTGATTATAAGGCAGTTATACTCTCATCTGTTCAGAAAACTGCCTCCACATACTTTGTGAAAATAAACATGAGATGGGTTCTAGATTATCACACTGAGAAGCTGTCACAAGCAGGCCAAAATTCAAGACAAACACAGCAATTTCATTTAAGTCTGGCCATTAAAGTGCTGTGCAAGCTGGATGTAACTTGCAAAAAACAACATATGGGGCATACTACTGAAGAGTAGTTCTAAACCACTGCAAATTGCTCTGTTTTAGAAGATGTGCAGACATGGTCAGTCCACTGACAGGGGGCTGGAGTCTACCATGGTAACATAGCAACCAGCTACTTGTAGAGTGGTACCGCTATGTTGCCAGGATACAAGGCTAATGTGCGAGTTAATGCAAATGAATGAGAAGAAATCTTGAGGCCGTTTGTTTCGTTTTTTTTTTTTAATTGGTTTTAATGTTTATCATAATATTTATCATCATCAGCCCAAAATGTGAGAAATCATGATGATATTCTAAAATAAATGTTAGCAAACGTAAATTCACATCACTCAATCGAGATCAAGTCTACTGTGTCAGAACGCAGCTTACTATCGTATCAAAATTATAAAATTAAAATGTGGTAAACTACTCTGGAGAATTAACCTACTGTAAACAGAGAAACGACATTGCTATGGGTTTCTGCAAACAGACCGTCTGAAATTACATTCAAGGTGTTCAACATGTCTGACTGCTTTTATAATTTTATAACGCTATTTGTAACCAACGTTAAATCATGCCGATAGAATACGTAGCCAATGTTAATAACAAACATTCAAATAATCATTTTGATCATTCACAGGTTCGGATTATAATAACTGGGTTGGCTGCCTGGTTGGCTAAAGCCGGCGTCGCAAACGCAGTCTTTGCGCTGCATATCTCGTTCATACAGACAAGGACTGGGGCCTAGCTAACGTTGATAAGCTAGCGTCTGTCAGCTAGCTAACTGATATTAGCAGACGATATCTTGTACGTATATCGTTACCTTGCATGGGGCTCATTTTAGTCATATACAATATTAGTGAATAAAACTGGAAACGGCATGTTTGTGTTATAAAACAAATAATAAACCAGTAGCGGATTTCGACTTGAGCTAGCTAGCTAACGTCAGCTAACCAGCATTAGCCAACACAATATGAGTACTGTGAGCGTTACCACTTCAGTGCCTTACAAGCGAATTATTTTATACGTTAGCTCAATGAAAACGTTAAAATCAGAGCATTCACAAAGCTCATACGTACCCGCTCGCCGTAACCTTTTCCATTATCGCTCATTTTTAGCGACACTTACACTAAATGGCAGATTTTGATGCCCCGGTGCTAACCAGCTACCTACAGTATATAGTACGAGCGACTGTGCTAATGACTGTGTGGCGCAGCTGCAACTGTGAACATTAGGTCCCCCGCCCCCCTCAAGCCATCGCCGGGTATGGATATGATGCATATGGGTATAGACTGGGTCTGAGGGGGAGCGTGGGGGCACGACCCTGATAAGCAATTACCATCTTCCATAATATACTCTAATTTCCTTAATGAAGCTCGTTAAACTTTACCCCAAGCACTTTTCGTTGTAAACCAAATGAAAGCACGTACAGCTTCAATTCAATTTAAGACTTTTATTCAGGGGGTTTTCATAAAATTCTTAAAAATAATCATCATGATAACAATTATTGCTGAGGTGATGTGCGCCTCCTACCGGTCACTGTGCCCCATCATTTTCTGCTCTCACCTGGCAGCTAATAACACCATGTTTAGCAAGACTTTTCACACGTTGTCAGCAGAAGGAGAGCATGCCATTAACACCGCACCACTGTGCTAACCACCTATTCTTTTTCCCCAGAAAATGATACCTGGAGGTAAGATGTGGCTTCTTATTCCAGTGTGAAAGCACTCACAGCTAATGTAAGTGCTACTCATTGGATTATCAAGTGGCAGGGGCAGGAAAGCACCTCAAAGACCAGAGGTGCAAACAAAATTTGTTGGTCTCCATTTGGACTCTTTGGAAAAAAAAACATATATTAACTTGTTTGTTTGTTTCAATAAAACCCAAAATCATTCCACACTGGTAAATGCACATAAGGGATCTGTCAATTTCACACAGATTTAAACAGTCCGACTGGAAGCAGCATCGAGTCCACGGACCCCAATGCAAGACCTCTGCAAAACAGATGTGACAAACACACGATGAAGACCTTCACCCTTACTGTTGCATTTTCTTTATTTAAAGTGAGCAGAAGCTGAGAAGGAGGCAGAGGATGGAACAAAGTGATTCAGAGATTGGATGCAGCAATCTAGTTGTCAGCGGCAGGCACGTAAAACTTATCACAATGCTAATTTTAGTTATATTAGAGAAATGCAATTTTAAGGCCCTTTTAATTTGCACAGTGTGACACCGCAGATCAGAAGATTGCACTCAGAAATGAGTGAACACAATCTAAAAGTACAGACTAGAATTTGTGATAATTCAAAACACTAAGAGAGAAAAATGAAATTGCTGTAATGTTGCCCGTATTTTCTACTTAAGACCAGAAGTTATAATTAACCTTTTTTCCACATCTGACATGACCTGAGAGCAGATTTAATAATAACAGGATGTCACACTCTGGATCCAGTTACTCGTTGGCACCTGTAGTGGGGAGGAGAGAGAAAATGTAATCAATCACTTTGAATGTCAGAAAGATTTTTTTCAACACGTCTATGTGTAAGTTCACCTACCACAGTTATATAGGACATTTATTTTGTGAAGGTCTAGAATACTGGGTCCATCTCTCTGGCCAATGGGAATGTAAGGATCAGGTTTGGGGATTATAGTTGGTCCACCATCTTCAGAGAAGGCATATCTGGATGAAAGATACATAAAGTGTATGGTGTTGTGACGCACTAGCAACACATGCAGAAGCTATAATTATGTTGCATCAGAGAGCAGCTCACCTTCCATAATGCATGACAGAGTTGTAGTCATATGGGCTATTGAGATTGTTTGTCACCTGTTTCCTGAAGTTATGCATTTGGTCTGTCAAAACATAAAATATAAAGGACATTAAACTCATTGGGTGAGAAAAGGTAAAGAAAAGGCTTTCAGTAACATAACTTTGTGAGGTGATTCGTCCTAACCTGGCAAGATGTTTTTCCATACAATTGTGACATAGTGGTCTCGGTCTGAGCGAGACTGCTCGTGCACAAAGCCAAGGGCGTGCATTAACTCGTGGGCAGCCACTCCTGACCACATGCACCCAGGGGTCTGCAGTGACAGGGTCTGGCTTCCGCCAGTCTGCCCCAGGAATGACCAGCAGCTTAGGGTTCACAACAGAAATGACGTGTCACCATCACAATGCAAAATCACACCACAAAAATCATACACACATTAATGTAAAAACCACGTGTCGCCGCCAAACTCACCCATATCTGGGCTGAATATCAAGGAAGTTGCCTTCATGAGTGCGTGGAACGAACTTAATACATGTGTCAGTGGAAATGTCTTGCATCCCATTCTCTATGGTGATTCTGTCCATGTCGTCTACCGTAAAAAAGAACAAAGTTAAACAGGAAGATCTGAACTCTCAGCACCTGTGGAACACCTCTTTATAGCTGTGGATTCATACCATATAGTGGAGAGAGGATGTAGGGTACATAAACAAATCCATCAATTGATTTAGGCCACAGACAGGCATTGCCAGGGCAGGTTATGGCACTCCGTATATACGAGCTGGCAATATCTCCCTCTCTGAATGCCAGTCCTCGGGGGACTCGCAGCCCTGATGAGAAAAGAAAAACATTTAACTGAGTCCAAGTTATACTAAAATACTTAAATCAGTACAATTATGGAATTTAAAGCCTACTTACTGCCATTGACTATCAGGATTTGGTCCATTGCGTTCATTTCGTCACGGTCTACAATTTCATCTGAACAGGAAAACAAAGACAGATTAAGAAGTCCTCCTCTCTTTTCCATAATAAGAATTATCATTAAAACTTAGGGTATTATTCACATGCATGTAAAAGTAACCACCTGAGTATTTCCTTTTCAACCTCACTTTCCCCTCATGCACCCCAGTAGAATTCTGCAATACAGAAGTGCATTATAATACATTTTTGGTTGCATAGCATGGCAAGAGTGAAAAGGGGCTTTTGCTGTAAAATATTTTCTCTTGGTACTGACCTTAAGAGGTAGAGTGTACGCCTGGGTCAGCAAGACAAACAAGATGCCCAGAAGGATCATGGTAGAATGCATTGCTGTGTGTCAGACTGGTGTTTCAGTCTGCAGTCCTCCAATTCGAGCACTAAATGAAGTCCTCCCCTCCACTGAATCTATATACCCACTTCTCCTCCAGTGCTCTGTACTGATTGGGTGCATGTTCTATGATGAAGCACGATTAAGACCCCTCATCATCCACTGTATGTAATTTACTCAAGTCCCCTGTTGAGCCGCAACAGGTGGTCCTGATGCTGGCCTTCACTTTGTGCCCTGTACTTACTGTAGCATGTGTTAAGATTCAGCACTTTCAGAAATGAGACACTTAAAGGTGTTTTGCTGCTGGACGTGCTACAACTCAGCACTTGCTACCAGGAGAATAACCGTCCACCCAGCCCAACAGACTGGCAATTTGTGTCTGACTGTACTGGCAGCCGGTGATTTTGCGATAAACTATCAGCCGATAACTGTCTTGACAACGATCATTTGGTCACACAGGTAAGTATATAAAAACAAAACCTTATCCTTCTCCAAATATTATTTCTAGTTCCATCAAGGGGCCAATTTGAAGGGCATCGACTGAGAAAGGAATGGCTCGAGCTGGCAGTTGCCTCTGTGGATACTGCAAGAACATTAGTTCTCTAAAATTTCTGTATCTGAGTTAAGGGTGCATGGTTTCAAGTATGGATACATTCAAGTCTTGTCATACTACAAACTGGTTCTTAGTCCAGGTAAGTGATTTCTTCAGTCTTCCTCTGATTAAAACATAGTTAAAATCATGTATTTATGTTGTAAAATGTTATAAGATAACCCATTCTTTAATTCATTAATAACCTTATTTTACTGTGGTATTATGTGTGCAAACATGCATGCAAGTAGGATTACATTTTCTTCAAATTCAAGTCATCTCTTGCATCCTGTATATATTGGGTGGGTAAGGACACTTGGATGACTACTTCAAACCAAACTACTCAGTGTTTTTTCTCTCTTTATCATAGCAAAAGCTTACAGCCGGCTCACTTTCTCAACCTTCTCATCACCAGCTACACGACCTTGTTTAAACACACAGGATTCAGACACACACACAGAAAAAGCCGATAGAAAGCTCGAATCAATCTTTATTGAAATTGTTTCCATGATTTAACACGAGTTCATTATATAAGCTTTCAGTACATTCCTGTTTCACCTCGATTTGGTTTGGTTAATAATCATCCACGTCACCTGCAGAGAGAAATAGAAAGGAATCAAACATTTGATGATGACACATCTACTGTTATTATTTTGCGACACGCTTACTCGCTCAGAAAACATGGAGGTTAGTTCAGGATGTTTGGTACCAACCACACTGATAGAGCTTGTTGATTTTCAGCTTGTCGATGTGGCTGAGAGATGTCGTTTGGCCCAGCCTTATGTTCTTGCTGTTCTTAGGAACAATGGTTGGCTCCCCATCCTGAGAGTAGGCAAACCTAAAGATATACACATTATATGCTACATTATTATACACGAACAGCATTATAATATATTGCATGAGCTATGTCAAATTACTACTTACATCCCAAAGTGCATGATTGAGCCATAGTCATATGGCAGGTCCAGATTGTCTGTCTTGAATTTCTCAAAGTTCCTCAGCCGATCTTTTGGAAATTGGAAAATATTTTAGTTAATATTTGTGAGCATTCATGTTTTGCTTTATACTGCAAATCATTTTACATCTTTGGTATATAAACACAGTTAATTATAAATATTCTTTAATATACAGTTTGTGGAGTTCTCATTGCATCAATGCTACCACCCTTCCCGCCTTTTTGAAATTACCCCTCCAAATGTTTGACCACATGACGGTGACATATTTGTCCCTGTCGAAGCGGGACTGCTCGTGCACGAAGCCCAGGGAATGCATGAATTCATGGGAAATCACTCCGACCCGGAGGCAGTCAGGGCTCTGGAGAGACACGGTCTGTCTTCCACCACGCGCACCAAGGTAGGACCAACACCTGGATTATTGATAATTGAAGGTTTTTCCATTTTGATTCAACTCACATATCTCAACAAAACTGCTGCTACCTAACTCTGCATTTCACATCTCTTCCAGACAGAAAAAAACATTTTGCCAAAGGAGTAATACTTTTATTGCAAAAACTACCACGTGATGGAGTCTAACTTTCCAAGCAAAGGCTCTCACCCAGACTTTGGCTGGATGTCGATGAAGTCTCGCTGGTGAGTCCGTGGAACAAACCGCACACAGGTACCTTTCTCTACGTTTTCCATTGCTTTCTTTATCAGCTTTGTCTCCACATCGGCTGTTCATTCAAATGTTAGAAAGACAAGGGACATAAAGTTGGTGAATTTCAAAAAAGGAGCAGACTATGATGCGTTGCAGTTATTTACACTAAGAGAACTAAAATAACATACAGTATTCAGGGGAGAGCTTATATGCGACATAGACGTGTCCGTCCACTGACTTAGACCAGAGGCAGCTACGAGCGAAGCAGACTTTGGAGCGCCTTCCAGAAGAAACAGCAATGTCTCCCTCTCTGAGACTGGTAGTGCCATCTATGATTGGGGAAGCTGCGACAGAAAGAGAAATTCAGGGTAACAGGAGCTCATATGTTACATTATGTTATGTTGTGTTAAATGCAGTTAATTTAAAAAATAATTAAAAAAACAATTAAATTGTGTGCAACTTACCATGGAACTCGTTGGCTTTGATGATTTCATCCATTGCTGTCCCATCACCATGCTCTTCACGTTCTTAAAAAAGAAGATTTTTAGTCAGTATGTGCATTTTTGCTGCTGTCACACTTACATTGAAGTTTACATCAAATCCAAATTGTATGCACCTTTATAGCCAATGGGGCCCCATTTTGGACTGAAGAAAAATTTCTGCAAAAACAAACACACAAAGTTGTTGACAATTTTGTTGCAGTCTGCGGTTGAATTTGATAAAATCCCACTCCAATCCCATGCATATTTACCTGAGCATGTATGGTAGAGAGACAGGTGGAAACCACGCACAAGAGGATAATCCGCTCCATCTTTGCCAGTCAGATAGGTCTTCAGTGTTGCCATTTTACCTGCACTAACACCTAGCTTTATAGGTGTCCCCAAACACTGTCCTGAGATAATACCCATGATTATCTCTGGTAAATTACATGGTTACTGTTATTTGTTTGTGAGTGAGTTTAATCCCCAAATTAGTTTGATTCTTTCACAAACAACAACTCCAACAGCAAGATAATGTAAGGTCTAACAGTGTGTAATAACAGCTCCACTTCAATGACTAGCTTTAAATTAAAAGGTTTAATGTTTGGCACAGATTCAGGGCAATTTTTGGCTTTAGATGTCTCAAACATATACCAGGAGTGCTGTTTTCCCTCTACTAAAGCTAAGATTACCAAGCGTTGACATGCTATGTTACGCTGCTAATTTCAGTTGATGTGTAACCCGTGCAAAATCCGCGTCTTAATGACATATTCTGATCCTCAATACGTTGTGGAAGGAAAAAATTTTGGCCGCCCGAACAGGGACTTGAACCCTGGACCCTCAGATTAAAAGTCTGATGCTCTACCGACTGAGCTATCCGGGCTCTGAAAGGTGCCCCGGAAGTAGTTGTTATAAATGAGTGACGTCAAGAGAAGAATGGGACCCGGTCTATAGGAGCAGGTCAACAACTCCAGCGACACAACGGCTAATTACGAATATTCTAGAATAAGCTATCATGACCTTAATTAATGACCATCCATTTCTAACACAACGCAAAAAATATACGGTAGGTTCAACGTGTGTTACCCGTGCTAGCTAGCTGCTAACATTAGCTGGATTTGCGAGGTTTTCATGTCGGTGGCAATACGAAAGTTACGCATTGTCAAGGGAAATTAACCTTAATACAAATAAACTGTACGGAAGCTCGACAACATTACTCTAAATGTTAAATTTTGTGCAACGGTGTGTTAGTAGCTGTAATACCTCTTGTTAATTTGCAGAAACGTATCAAAGAGCTGCAAGATGCTATCCGAGACCCCAGGCACGAGCTGGAGGAGGTCCAGAAAAAAAAACTGCGTGCTGAGGAAAAGTTACTTCAGTGGTACCGTCAACATGTCCCTCGTATCTATTGCGTTGGCTCGGTTAACATAAGTTATAATTAGGTTGCCTTAGGTTTAAAATGTAAAAAACACGGTTTTGTCTCAAACAGTCTGATCAAGGTGATGCCTCTGCCCCCCCATCACTTAATTGAAACATGTTGACCAGGGACTGAACGGCACCAGCTTGGCATCTTTTTACTCACCAAATACCAGGAAGTGCTTTGTACTACAGCAATTAAATGATATAATACAACTTCATTGTTTGAACAAAGTTAAGGAGCTGCCAGTAAGAAGCGCTTACAAATGAGTGACGTCAAGAGAAGAATGGGACCCGGTCTCGAATCCCGTTAAAGGCAGGCCAACAATTCCAGCGACACAACGGCTAATTGCATAGAATAAGCTATCATGACCTTAATTAATGACCATCCATTTCTAACACAACGCAAAAAAATATATGGTAGGTTCAACGTGTGTTACCCGTGCTAGCTAGCTGCTAACATTAGCTGAATTTGCGAGGTTTTCATGTCGGTGGAAATACGAAAGTTACGCATTGTCAAGGGAAATTAACCTTAATACAAATAAACTGTACGGAAGCTCGACAACATTACTCTAAATGTTAACTTTTTGTGCAACGGTGTGTTAGTAGCTGTAATACCTCTTGTTAATTTGCAGAAACGTATCAAAGAGCTGCAAGATGCTATCCGAGACCCCAGGCACGAGCTGGAGGAGGTCCAGAAAAAAAAACTGCGTGCTGAGGAAGAGTTACTTCAGTGGTACCGTCAACATGTCCCTCGTGTCTATTGCGTTGGCTCGGTTAACATAAGTTATAATTAGTTCGCCTTAGGTTTAAAATGTAAAAGACACGGTTTTGTCTCAACCTGTCTTATCAAGGTGATGCCTCTGCCCCTCCCCCCAATCACTTAATTGAAACATGTTGACCAGGGACTGAACGGCACCAGCTTCCTTTTTACTCCAGGAAGTGCTTTGTACTACAGCATTACAAAATACTACAATATTTCACTCTTCAAGGAAAAGGGTTGCATGTGCATGTGTGTGTTTCAGTAAATCAGCGATGGGTGAAATGCAGAGACTAATTTCCCAGTTTGGGATTACTAGAGTGAATAAAATAAAAAAAAATCCCATCCTTTTTACATGATTAACCTGAGTTCCTCTTAATGTCCACACCTGTCATCCAACGCCTTTTAGCCCCACTTAAGTTTTGCCAGTCAATATATGCTATTATATTGTACTGTCTTGACTTTGTTCAGTTCACATTTGAATTATGAGACCTGTTCTCACTTGCAGTAACAGAGAAATTGAGCTGAGAATGCATCTGATAAAGGACAAAATTGGAGTTGTTGATATGCTGCAGCAACTGGCCATGAACTGCTGCAAGAGGAAAAGGATCGGTCTGAACTGAATGGTCGAACCTCTGCGGACAGGTCATGTGCTGTGCTTTGTGCTTAGGATACACAGGATGCCCTTTCATCAATAAAAGTTGATTTCACTGCATATTTATTGTCTTTCAGAAGTCAGAGGAAGAGGGAAAAAGTCAGTTTGTCAAACAAGGCAAGAAGCCTCGCTGCTGAAATTCTGGAGGTGAAACAATGCCTGGCAGAGGCCAAGGCTGGTAATGTGGCAGGTAAGGGAAGTGTGGGAGTTTCTAAATGCTGGTGAAGTTGTATTTAAACCACAATAGTTTGTAATAATTTATCTTTTTTGCCAACAGCACAAGCTTTGATTGATGCACCAACCAGCAAATCAAAGAGAAATCAGAGCAAACCCATGTGAATCAAAACTGAAATGTTTTCTAGGTAGATTGGCACATTTTGTTTTTATTTTAATTTTATAGGTATAATCAATTGTGTATATAATTTGTTGCGCCAAATAAAGTGTTTGAATTGATGTTGTCTCAGAACTGCTTGTTCCTAATTGCCTAGAGGATAGCTCTGTAGACCTGCCCTGAGATGGAACCTGCAGTACTAAGCAGATTTACTCAAGTACTGTGATTACACACACTTTCCATCGTGGCAGTCAGTCCATCCACCAATTCACTGAGTGTAATAGTAGTTTACTTGTGCATTTAAGTTTTGTTTTTGTTTTTAGTTTTTTTAATATAGTTCTACTCCACTAGATTTCAGAGGGAAATATGTTTCAGAGGGAAATATTGTACTTTTTCTGTAAACATTGTGATGTGACTGTTGTAGATATTGGAGACGTATATTTAAACGCTGCTTGATTTTTATTTTCCCTGCAGCTTTTGCATTTTTTAATTGTTGATTAAATATTAATGAGTAAGGTAGTTTGCTACTACATTAGATTGCTTTATAGTGAAAAGCGAATGATGGTACACCACTATTACAGTGCTGACATCTACTGACATACTGTGAATGGTTGTTTCATAATTGCCCAGTAATGTATCAGCAAGCTCCCGATTCATTTCATTTTTTATTTATTATTATACATCGAAAAGATAATACAAATTAGGCTCACACTACTTCAGTCTATACATTTACTTACATTTACTCTTACTTTGATATTTGTTTCTCTTTGTAAAATAAGATAAAATGACACTATTAATCCCACGCTCTGGAAATTAAACGGTTACATGCAGCAAGCAATAACAGACATCACAGGATCAAAATAGTCAATAAAAAAGGTGTATATCACACACAGAGACAGCACCACTTGTTGAACATGCGCACAGTTGCTGTAGGAAACTTTTAGTCCTTGGCAAATCTGCAACTTTTTCTGTGTGAACGCCTCTCCAGTTAAGCGTTATTGATGCTTTCGGGCTTCCGTAGATATGTCCGGAAGACGCACAGGGTAGCATAGTGGTAGCCCAGCATTTTTGAGACGTCCGCTTATGGTAAGTTACTTGCAATTTTTAACTTATTAAATATGACTTATTAGTTGTAGTACACTTAAAGACCTATTAGAAAAGCTAGACAGCACAGCCTTATATTGCTACCATTAGTCACCACTCGCTTCACGTGTCGTCCAAAGAGCAGATAGGGTTAGTAACGTTACATCAGCAAAGATAACGCTAGCTTTTAAAATACAGTAAAATGAACTTGTAACAGCTCATGACAGTAATGTTGTCATGTCCGACAGAAAGGAGAGAGTGACTAAGTTGCCAACAACAGACTAGTGTCGTTAATTATTGTGGATATGACGGGATGAAGCGTATTATTTTGGATAACTGTGATCAAACTTGCAGTAGGTTTCTCTGTCTTGTCTTGTCACATCAAACAGCAAGGACAATGACGACCTGTGTCGACCACTGCTCCATTTTTGACCTGTGCTCAAATGGTGATGCTTTCATCGGGCTGAGGGAAGTGAAGCCCACCCTGAAACAGGCTGCTAACACTGACCCAGCCTCGGACGGTATGTGGAAATCAAAGCCGTGGTTTCTGTAGTAAAGACAACACCCTCAGTTTTCTGTCTGTTTGATACACGTCCTCACATTTCTTTCCATTTAGAGGTGGAAGATAAATCCCCAGAGGATGACGAGCAGCGGGAGTCCAGCCTGGTCAGAGAGGTGTCAGACAAGATGGTCTGCTCAGCCTGCAGATGCTCCTTTAATAATCGTGAGGAACAGGTGAGAGCACACCTTCAAACACAGCTCTATTCATCAAAACGATTCACGATTCACTTGTTTGGATTAAATAAGGGCGTAAAGTTGGGCATAATTGTGGGCATTGCTATTTTGAGTGACAGCTCGCCGCTAAGTTTCAGCAAACTGTCACTGCCTTCATGATGCCTCTTTAGAAAGCTATGGGTGACATTACGGAGGCAACTTCCATGATTTATACAGTCTAATGTTTGTACTGAGCTGACACACCAAACACTGGCTGCTGGCAGGACCTTTTGGATGCTTCCCGTTTTAAACTGGCAGTGCCGGGGAGGGTGAGGCGAGGGGTGTTCAGTTGGTTTCGTTCCGTAACCTCACCACCAGATGCCACTAAATACGACACACTTGTCCTTTAAATTCCAGATGGAGCACTACAAGCTCGACTGGCATCGCTTCAACTTGAGGCAAAAGATGCTGGGAATGCCACCAGTCACAGCTGAGGAGTTTGAGAGGAAGACAGGAGCTGGTGAGGAATCCAGAGTCCTAGACATCCGTCGCGGACTTTAATGGGAAAGCAGCAATGGGCTGTTGACATGGTTGTTACAGTTGACTGATTGTAAGTTATTGATTTACAGGAGACATGTCAAGCATCTCAGGCTCAGAGTCTGATTCAGAGGAAGAAGACTCTGACAGTGATGGTTGGGGAACAAGCAACAACGTCACCAGCACAGATAATGAGAACCCAGTTGAAACCAGGTTAATTACTGGCCGGCCCTCCAGCAAGGTCGTTTTCCAGAACTCAGCAGGACAGTATCTCTCAGTGTACCGCTGCATTCTGCAAGGCAAGGTGAGGCTCAGTACAGTACAGAACAGTGTGTGGTCTGTATGTTAACAGACCTTTCATTTTTCAAATGATAATTTCATGTTCTGTTCCTGTAATATGTCAGTCAGATGATGAGCCAGCAGGATCCTCCCTGAAGGCCATAAGTAAGAAGACTGTGTGGGTCATTATCATGACAGGTGGAGGCCACTTTGCGGGCGCTGTATTCCAAGGGTAGGTGGACAGTTTTTTTTTTCTTATTTGTTAGCACCTTAGATTGCACACCGTGCCTGTAATTGTGACTGTGAAAGGACAGCAAGCTCAGTAATGTGTAAGCATCAGCCCAATGCAGTGTATTTGTCTTACAGAAAAGAAGTCCTCCAGCACAAGACTTTCCACCGCTACACAGTGCGAGCGAAGAGAGGCACCGCTCAAGGACTCAGAGACTCTCAGAACCGCAGTCACACGCCCAAGTCTGCAGGAGCTGCTCTGAGGCGGCACAATGAGGCAGCACTAGTCAAGGTGAGATTTATCATTCATTCAACAGCGATGTTTTCCTTTACAATGATAGCACAAGGTTTTTTATTTTATTCACAGAGGACGGGGAAAAAAAAGCTGCTCTTGAAGGTTGATGTTCTTGCACATGGCTAATGATGAGTTATGTGATCATGATGTTTCCCAAAGTTCATGGGGGCTGTTGCATAGCAGAAAACAACTCCTAAAAATGGACTGCAACCAACAATTGTCTTGTTAAACACACACTGCTTATTTTATTATTGTTAATTAAACTGTGTTTCATGAATTAATGTAGTTCTAAAGTTAGAAAGTATATCATGTAAAATGTTGTGAAGTCATTCGGTGTAGTCCACTCTTTGTGGAAGTTGCTGTTTTTTGTACACCTCAGTTATGAGGTGAGTAACCTTATAAGTTTTTTATATAGTTTTTCATGTGCATACTCAAACACTTTGTATAATCTTTTGCAGGACGTTCAGGATCTCCTGGTAAGCTGGGCTGACCACTTGAAGGAGGCCTCTGCAATATTTGTACGAGCCCCCAGCTACAATAAAACCATCTTTTTTGGCGGTCGTGCAGCCCCGCTTGACAAAAAAGATCCAAGGATCCGCACGCTTCCATTTGCCACACGCAGGGCAACCTTTCGAGAGGCGCAGAGGGTACATGAGGTGCTTTCCACCGTCTATATCTATGGTAAGCAGAATTATATCCTTGGAATAATGACATGTTATCTGCTCATTGTCCTCCAGCCAGGGTATAATCAATACTGTGTGCAAAATATCTTGATTTAGGGAAAGACACAGACATGTCTGCAATCTTCAGTCCATCTAAGAGGGCGTGGAAGAAATCTGTCAAACCTGCAGCACAAATAAACACAGATCAGGAGAAAGGTAAGCTTACCAGGTTAATATGTACCCTGTGAGTTTACATACTTTTGAACTCTGTGGATAAAAAAACAGCAAAATTAAGATTACTTAATTAGATTAGTGAATTTTATTGCTGTTTCAACGTAGTTAATTTTCTGTGAAATGTGGTTTTATGGTAGACTTTCTTTATTTTGTGCATCAGCAGAAGAAAATCATGATAACTCAGATACAGAAGAGGATGGAGAGATCCAGCTGGAGATGGTGGAGCTGACATTAGGAACTCTGGACCTCAGGGAGTCTGAAATCTGTCCCTCCAGGCACAGGAGAAGGAGGAGAAGAAAGAAGGAGGAAACTAAAATACATACCGAGGGTATGCATGGTCCAGTGTGTCATCACACACAGCAGTAGGCTGTAGCTATATTATAGAAACCCAAGGAATTATTTATCACACGAAAGTTCTCCCATATGTCGGAAATTCCATATCTGTGTGTGACAGAATTGAGTAACACAGTGGCAGACAATCAAGAGGAGGAGGTGCCAGAGGCTACACCAGCAGGAGTCACCCCTCAAGAAACACAGTCAAAGAAGAGGAAGAGGAAAGCACAGAGTAAGAAACAACAAGAAGGTGAGTAAGTGCTCATTTTTCACTGTTGTTCATTATATTGCACCTGTTGCTCATTCTTGAAACTTGCCACTTTTGTAATATATAATGTTCAGGATTCTTATTTTTCAGCTTTCTTTGTCTCTTTTAGAAATTGTTGATGAGTCCTGGGAGTATGGCCTGAGGGATGCCCTGTTCACAGCCTGCAAGGTTGGGGATGTGGATGCTGTATGCAGACTCCTCCAGCTACCTGGAGAAACGGTAGAGAGTGGAGAACGGTCGGAGAGCGACCCATCTGTTGTCCCAAGTCCTCTAACTCTCCTTAACAAGCCCATAGACTCGTCTGGGTTCACTTTGCTGCATGTTGCCTCTGCAGCTGCACAAAAGGCAGTGGTCAGGCTGCTCCTGGATGCAGGAGCAGACCCAGCCTGCAGGTATGAAAAATAATATAGTCAAGCGTAGTAAAAGTGAAATTTCAGTGGGAAAATTTGCAGCAGTTGTAGTGAACGCAGTGAACCTTTGCCCAGACTCAAACATTATTTCTGCAATATTCCTTTACAGGGATAACAAAGGTCAGACCTCGTATATTGTGGCCCCTGACAAAGACACAAGGAATGTCTTTCGTAAATACATGGGTGAGAATCCTGACAAATACGACTACAGCAAGGCGCAGGTATGGGTGTACGGTCCAACCTTTGACATGTATCTCATTAAATACGAGCAGCACATTAACATATCAATTCACTTCATTTTTTACACTTGTGTAACTCAAGGTCCCTGGACCACTTACGGCAGAGATTGAATCCAAACAGCAGGAGAAGAAAAAGGCACAAAAGGCGTTGAGAAAACAGCGAGAAAAAGAGCAGAAGGAAGAAAAGAGGAAGCAAGAGCTGGAGGCAGAGGAAAAGAAGAGGTTTGCATCTCTGACTGACCGTGAAAAGGTGAGCGAGTGTGTATTTAACATCTGATATTCAAGTGATTTTATTTTTAAACATCTTGAAAATGCTAACCGTTTCCTTTTTTGGATTTTTTTTATAGAGAGCTCTGGCAGCAGAGAGGAGGTTAGCAGAGCAAGTGGCTGCAACAGGAGGCAGCCTCTCTAATGTCAAGTAAGTCCCACCAAACAGCCTTACTCTGGTTGAGCTTAGTCCTAACAGAAGCACACATTAAGCATGACTGTATATGGTTTATTACTCAAAATAGCCACTGAAATTCTCTGTACTTTTTTTGTTGGGGGGGTTGTTTTTGCCACCAGGCGGTGTTGGTCATGTGGAGAGTCACTGCTTGGCAAGATCCCATTTCAGTACCTGGATTATTCGTTCTGCACCCCTCGCTGTGTCCAAGCACATCGAAAAGCCAACGCTCTTCCGGGCAAGACCTAAACAACATTATACTTGGAAGGAAGCTACCTCATCAAAACTAAAAGTGAATTCTTGCAGCCTTGTTAGGAGTCTAATACGGTTGTGTCTGGGCGATCAATAATTGATTCTATTTTCAAATCTACACTTCAAATATGGTTTTATAATGGGAGATGATTGATGATGAACTGGGTGTATATACTGAAAATAATAATTATTTACAGTCTCTGCAGTTATGGAAAAGGTAAAAAAACAAACACACAAATGCAATAAAAAAAACTTTAATACTGTTTGCATATCATTGTCATTATTTCCACAGGTGTCAGTGAGTGTTTGACCTTAAAGGGACAGTTCACCCCAAAATCAAAAATGCCTGTTTTTCCTCTTGCCTGTAGTGCTACTTATCATCTAGATGAGTTCTGTCTGTCTTCTCTCCAATATAATGGAGCTAGATGGCACTTGACTTGTGTTGAAGATAATCCACAGACCTTGTTATCAGCAGTTTCATGGAGGAACTATTTTCTTTCTACAGAACTGCACCCGCCAACCGGATCACTGCGCAGACAGAAGTTTGTATCTACTCCCTTAACCCTAGTCTGATGTTGCTATCTTGTGGAGGTTAGTTAATAGCAAACCAGTGCTGCTAACTAGCGTTACAGTCCAGCGGAGGAGGACACCATTAATGTTTACATCCCACCTTCATGAGCACGAGCCTCTCATCTGTGAGGAGATGCAAGCTTCCTTCAGCGCAGTGATGCGGCAGATGGGTGTAGCTCGGTAGAAAGAAAATAGTTCCTATATAAAACTGCTCACGACAAGGTGTGTGGATTATCTTATCTTTTTTTTCAAATGTATTTTTTTGGACACAAGCCGAGCACCATCAAGTTTTATGATATTCAATAAAACGAAGACGACAATATCACTATACCAAAACAATGCAGTTGGATAAATAGCACTACAGGTAAGAGGGGAAAAAGTATTTTAGATTTTGAAGTGAACTGTCCCTTTAAAGACAAAATGGTCAATGGATCACTGTTTGACAGAAGCTGCTGTGTCAAAGGTCAAAGCAGTTGACATTGGGTTGAAAAGAATTGTCTATAAATGAAACACTGAAATCTGAAGTTCTTAAGAATAATGATGCCACAGAAATGATGCGGAACAAAGCGTTTCCTCATGTCAGCTGAATTGTTCGGAGAACTACATCACTCCACTTCTTGTGCAGAGTGCTTTAAACTCATATGAGGATATAGTATTCCTTCAGTTGAATGTTGAACATTTTGTGCAACAAAACGCAGCACGCTCTGTCAAGACTTTCCAGCAGTGGCGTTGAGCTGAGGCCGGTCCATGAAGAGAACCCGTAGGTGTGCCGGGGCCCCCTCCAGCTCCAGCACTGTGATGTTGTTGGGCAGGGTGGTGCTGAGCAGGGGTCCAGGGACGTATAGAGTCTGTTGAGGGCCCCTGGCTGGCCAGTACCGTCCCAGATTCACACCATTAATCCAAACCTGGCCCTGATAAAAACACAATGATAACTAAGAGAGGATGCAGCTATTTTATCGCTTGAATCTTGAGGTAAACCCGGTGTGTTGGTGCCAAAAATGCCCCCAAAAGTAAATCAGCATTACCTTTTTCCATTCATGGAGCTTGAGAAAGGTGTCCCAAGCCAGGCCATTGGGCTGTAGGGTCCCCATGTAGAAAACCGGTCCAGCTGAAGGTTCTTTCTGAGAGGCCTTGTGACTGTCTGAATGAGGCCATCCACCAGCGATGGCTCCATCAATGTCCAAAGGGAAGATCTTCCAGTCAGTCAGTAAATCTTTGCCCAGAAACAGGTTGCTCAAGAGGCCCTGCAGTACAAATACTGTTTATCAGCTAATACTTGTGCTTTGTGAATGCAGGTTTTGCTCTCAGCAGCTATGAAATAAGTCTTCATGTTTCATAATCGTTTCAAAGATTTCGTCTTTGTGGTTTGTTCCCTGTCCCTGGTACCATGGCTATATCAATCATCTTCTGTTTGGTGCCCTCGAGACTCAAGACCCCATTAAAAAAAAAGCCCACAGTTGTTTGAAATATGTAAGAGGAGAATATGAAGAGTTTGTCTACTGGAGAAGCACTTGTACAGATCAGTAGTTTTATGTGAAATGTTTTATGTGAATTTCTGTCGGTTTTATAACAGTTCATCCATGACCGGTCTATCAGAGTTCGAGCACTCTGGGGTCTTATTTCTACATCAGTGTATGTACTGTGGGGTACGTGCAAAACATTTTGTTTGTTTTTAGTGTTAAATGAAAGAAATGTTCTTCTTTCATATACAGTTTATTGTATAAAACTTGAATAATGTCTTTATTTAGTTTAATTACAATGCAGATGCAGTTCTTTATGCTGATAACTCTACTTTGCTTGCTCATCACTAACTTTAGAGGAGCTAAATAATGCATACATGGGTGAAAATGAGCAAATTAGTGGTGAACATTGGCAAAAGTAAATGCATTTGGCAGTGGGAGTGTTCTCACTATAGGTGTGAGAACACTCCCTATAGATGTCTATAGATGTGATATCAGTTCAGCAGGTCTCCAAAACCTAATTACTGGCTGTTAAATCAGATAACTTACTGTATGACCAGATTAATTACAATGTCTCCAAGGTGGGAAAGGGCATCGCTGTTTCAAGGGAATGTTCTGCATATGTTCCACCCTGTGTTGTGATTGATGCTGTTCAGTCACACCTGGAGTTCTGCCCAATCATCATCATCAACTCTACGCTGTTGTTGAGATACATAAAAGAATATCTCGGCTAACTGTGGAGGATAAATTGATGTCTAGTCTGCTGTTATTCGTTCAAACTGTCATCATGAATAACACACCAAGCTTCTCTTGTGAAAAGCTTGTATACGCTCGAGGTTCTTCTGCCTGGAATATGCTCCCCTCCAACATCAGAGGCATCAAAAACAAACATTCTTCCAAAAAGTCACAAATGCTAATTTGTTATAGCTGCTTTGGGACCTTTTTGCTCATTTTTATTCATTTAGTGATGCCATGTGTTTGTGAGTTTTTTCATTATAGTTTGCTGCTCTTTACTGTTTCATGTGTAGTGTGTATATGTGTGTTTGGCTTATGTTGCAGTCTTCTTGTCTTCTTGTCTTACTGATGCTCTGATTTTTGGTTGTTGTCCTTTTTGATTTTTGTGTAGAAGCTCTTAGACTAGAGAAAAGAATGCTTTATGGTCATATATGTACTTTGTGACCTTTGCAAGTCTAATTTAAGTCAAACGGAAGGATTACAACATCAATACTTTTCTATTTACTTTGTTTTAATAAGGTCAAACCAAAACAAATGAAAGAAAAATGGTTGATTTCGTAGTTATTATTAATTTTGCACAAACAGTACTGAGGTTTGTGGAAAGGGGAAAGTAAAGACAATGTCAGCAAAATGGGGCTGTTAAGGAGTAACTGTGTGTGCAGAGAAGATGTATTTAAATTTTGTTCTCTTGCCTTGTAGTCATTGATCTTGCTGCCAAAGTTCACTCTGCCCATGTTCTCCACGAGGATGTCCACAGTGTCCCCCTGCTGTCCAGTGATGTTCGTCACAAGCACAGTGTCTCTCTCCAACAGGCCCTGGAAAACCTGTCCACACGGATGCACACTATTGGTTGTGAGTAGAACATTTAAAAAAAAAAAAATTCAAAACCTGACATAAACAAGCATGTTCGGTCTTCACCTGCGATGTTTTCCCTATACTGACCTGACAATCTGATTGGCTAGCAGAGACAAAAGATCATTGTAAAGGCTCACCCCATTGACGGACACATATGCACGGTCATGAACCCCATTCAGTGGAGAGATAAGTGGCGTGGGCTGTGAGAGGTCCCTGGGCAGCGTGGTCCGATAAAGCATGTATCCATAGTACTGAACACAATAGCACATGACAGGTTGCAGACACAACAGTCTAGAAGTTCTACACGTTTCAAGAGGTTTACTGTCACTACAGCACTAGTCCCGCCCCCGTTGTGGCCTTCAGACAGACACCATACCTGTTTCATCTCTTCAAACGTCAGAGGATGCTGGGATTTCACCGGCCCCAGGGGCGAGAGGGTGTTCAACAGGTCGCTGATGTTTCCAACCTGGAGTGTTGAAGTGTGTCCATTATTAAGATCAAGACCTGGCTCATTATCAGACACTTCTTGTGCTTTAAAACCTAAAATAATAATACCTTTGTCAGGCTGACAAAGCCATAGGCAAACTTGGGAGTTGCTGGTGGCATGGGGCCAGAGGGAACCTCTCTAAACTGCAGAGAAACGGTGATGCATTAATTATATCTCACACATGTGTAATCAGGACATCAGCCTTAGCGGGCGGCCGATCAATCAGCGGTACCTGCTTAATGACATCTCTGATGGCCAACAGCTTCTCCGTGGGGTCTCCTGCCTCAGACAGCGGGGCATCGTAATCATAACTAGTCACCACTGAGCGGAACCTCGTGTCGTGATCAGCGCCTACAAAGGGATGAATGGCACCACAAGCTGAGCTTTCTCAATAGCAGTTGAGATGATCCATAACAGACGCTGATTGTGAAAACCAATGATTTTACCATTCCAGTAGCCAAAGTTAGTGCCTCCTTCAAACATGTACCTGAGAGGAGAGAGGGGTGGACTGTATTACTTAGCGGGAAAACATCACCACATAGACTTTGTGCTTTTTACCACTCGGGAGCAGCTTTATCTCAAACTGGTGATTCATGCAGCCTAAAGTGAAGGTTGGCACTATTCTAGATTTTTCTTATTGTTCACAAATCACACGAAAAGACCAAAATCAACAACAAATGGACTGAGGAGGAGGATGTGAGTTGACTCCAGGTGCAACGTGTACAGAAAATAGTCCCCATCAAAGCACGTAATGCTCCTGTTTGAGTTAAGTTTGCTACAAAACTACAGTGCCCAGCTGCTAAAAATAAAACCTGTGACCTGCCTTTAAAGATTTGTCTTCTGAAGGAATAAATGTCCGTGGGGGCAAAGAGCCACAGACAGGCGAGAGAAGTCAAAAAAGATGGGAAGCACTAACATATTGTTGGTCTCCGCATGGGATTAGATCAGAAAACCAGAGAACAATGCCAGCCAAATGTGTTTACGTGGCGAGTGTTTGGGGAGACATACATGTTGACGTTGGCCCCCATGGTTAGCATTTCTTCTAGCACTCTGCTGACCTTCTGAGCATCAACCACAGCGTGCCGATCCCCCCAGTGGTCCAACCAGCCAGTGTAGAACTCTGAGTTCACCTGCATGACCATTTAAAACCATCAGATGCTTGGTTTGATGAATCAGTAATTACGACATGTTGAGATTGGTGAGATAGAGGAACTAACCAGAGGCCCTCGAGGTTCAAACCGCCTTTGCCGGCTGAAGGCTTCACTTACATTGTTGTCTGCGCCAGGAAAAAAAACAGGAGAAATGTAAACGTTCCCTATGAATATCTTCAGAGAGTAGATGTTCGGTATTTTCATGCACCTGTGCCGAAGTCGACTGTGGCGTACAATCCCTCCAGAGTCCCGCATCTCATCTCCCTGTCTGTGTTTCCGTCCGTGGTGAACAGGACCGTGTCTTCACCCAGGAAGAAGCGGAACAGGGTTTGCAGGTGACGCATGTAGTTGTAGTCACAAGCGTAGTAACTTCCATATTCGTTCTCCACCTGTAGTTAAAGAAGACCATTAAAACCAATGTTAAAATACTAACTAGTAAAAAGGCTTGATGCTCTACCTGCACAGTAATGATGTTTCCCCCGTTGACATACAGCCAAGGCTTCATTTTGGGCAGAAGAACAGCGAGCCAGTTGCTGACTGCCTCCACATAATCTGGAGCAGAGGAAACAAATCAATGGTGTGTTATTAGTTAAAAAAAAGAAGGCAAAGACACATACAGTAGGTGTCTGTTATACCTGTGTCAGCTGAGCGAAGTATGATGTTTGGTTTCTGAAGTAACCACGCTGGCAGTCCACCCTGGAAGGGAAGAACATGATTTTTTTTTTTCCCCACAAAATATCAGCAAGAAATAGACAGAAATAGCAGCTGGAGATCATGTCTCTGATTCTGATTTCTTAGTCAAATAACTAATAGCCAGGACAGTTTATTGTATAATCACAGTCTCTTTCTCACTAAATTGTGAAGTGGAATGAGATCCATCATGTTTAATTTTGTATTTTAAATTATATGAAGTAAACATCAAATAGAAATCCTTTAATCCTTACCGTTTCAATCAATCTATAATATCCTGTGTTTAGTATCTTTTCTTAATTTCCCTGTAGTGCCACATTGTTGTTGTTGGTCTAAGATGTTGCACACTTTCTTCATAATATGTACCTCAGTGTGTTTGCTTTTCTCCGTCATCTTTAGGCTGTCATGTTGTGTGCCACGACCGGTCAAAATAATAACCAGTCAGACTAAGCAGAAGTTTCATTTCTCACCATTTCCCATTCTGCACAGATGTACGGTCCTGGACGCAGGATGACCAGGAGACCTGTCTGATTGGCCAGATTCAAAAAATGCTCCAGATCTCGGTCCCCCGTGAAGTTGTGGACCCCCTGCACGGCTTCATGGAAGTTCCAGGGCACATATCTGTGTGGAGGCACGTTGAACGCATCACAGTGCAGACAGAACATACCAAATGACTGTTAATGTGTATTTAAGACTGTGATGAACTTACACTTGGATAGCATTGAGTCCAGTCATGTACATCTTCAGCAGCCGGTCCTTCCAGTAGTCCCGTGGGATTCTGGAGTAGTGAATGCTGCCTGAGATGTACTGGAAAGGCTTCTCATCCTTGAGGAAACAGTTGTTTTTGTAGTCTATAGAGAATGATCTTTCTCCTGAGACCTGTTGGAGATGATGCATTGCATTATATCACTTTTCAATACTTACACACAGTGTGGTATTGCATCTGTCTTGGGGGGGGGGGGATTAGCATAATATTTAAGTTTATATAGTTTTTTACAGCCTTGAATTCAAAGAAGAGAATTTCCCATTTATAAAACCATGATAATGTAAACTGTCGTCTGAACTGGTAGGAAACTTTCCAGGAAGTGCAAACCTGTGAGTGATCAGGTGACTGTACTATTATTAAACTAGGCGACTTTTGGTGTCTTTCTTACCAGGTTTCCACTGACGGCCAAGCACGCGACGTTCACTGCAACGAAGAGTAAGAGCCCAGCAGCCATGTCCGCTGGCTTCCTGCGAGACCCCAACCCAAACTAATACATCACTATACTACTATCAGATTGTACGATTTCATGTGCGATTACAGCCATGCTGCATTCAAGTCAACTCGTTCGCTCAGTGGTGAAGGAACATCATCCCCAACGCTCACACAGCGCCATCATGTGATTCTCATTGGGCTGCAGCAGGGTCCTAAACTCCGCCGGGTTCACCTCAACCCTCCCCTTTCCTGCAGCTCTGCCCCATTCAAGACAACACTTTAATTAGAAATCCAGTCCTCTGTTAATGTTTCCACTTCTAACAAAGGTGAAGGATAAAAGTTATTAAGTGTTTGCTTTATTTAGAATATTTTTATCACTTTGCTTTTCCCTTTCCGACAGGAAAACCATTAATAATGCTCCAGACTCCTTTGACAAAAACAATAATTGTTGCTCGCAGAACACAGGAGTGGCTGTTGTATCGCTGCCTTGATTGGTCAACTTTGTGTTATTGTGTGACTTCAGAACTAACCCTTTAAAAAAAACAAGTCACACAATAACACAATCAAACTAACTGATTGTGGCAGCAGTAGAGCAGCAAC
Organism: Chelmon rostratus; assembly: GCF_017976325.1. Lineage (NCBI taxonomy): Eukaryota > Metazoa > Chordata > Actinopteri > Chaetodontiformes > Chaetodontidae > Chelmon > Chelmon rostratus. The sequence goes on along the minus strand of NC_055670.1, from coordinate 14,827,276 downwards.
TCCTTTGATCTGTGAGTTAAAATTAGTGTTCTTGTCAAAGGAGTCTGGTTTGGACAGTGGCTTTGGTGAGAGCAATATTAACGGCTTCAGCCCACATATGAAAGGGCTCATGGCAAAGCAAAGCAGTGGAAATATTCTAAATATAGTGTACACTTAAACTGATAATATTTTTTTTATTTGGTAGTTAAAATATGTTTGACTGCTGACCCTAGTCTAAAGCAGTACATTGCTTACCGTCCTACACTGGTACTCCTGCTGCTTCTCCAAACTGGGGGTGTGCAGACCATCATCTACTGTAGATAATAAACTGACACACAACTCACACAAGACCACTTGAAATAATCTAAACTGGGCCTTCAAATTTTAAAATATGTTTACAGTTTGACCACCAGATGCCATTGTTTGGTCTACTTTTCATCTTTATGAGATAATCTAGAATTAAAGTCAAATAGCTCAAAGTAACAGCAAAGTTCTATTGAAGCCAGCTGGAGTGTCTGTACATGCCAACATACGGAGCAATCCAGAATAAATAATGATAGAAACAGAATGAAATTAAAGCATTTAACTGTGCAGGCTGAGGAAAAATAGAGCCAGCCTATGATATAGCTGCCCCAACATGCTGTCATGCTATGCATTATATAGGTTGAGAACAATTCCCATTGTGTTTGGCATGGCACGGTAACAAAGCAGCCAGTTCAGGAATGGTTTGCTTTATTGTAGCTGCAGGACTCGGCTCTGTGTCTGTCCATCTTTTCATGTCGTCTGAGTGATGGCTGAAAGTCACCATTTAATCACAAATCTCACATATTTATTCAAGAATTTCTGGTCACTTCTCAGATAAATGTGGACTTTTAGTACCGGGATCCTGCAAACGAAACTTCATTTTGTGACGAGATGACGAGGTAATGTTGGTGTGACATATGAAAAGCATTTGCAGTTAGTCTTCTAATAACAACTGAATGTGTAAGATAACGTCACATTCTTATATAGAGCACTAGATGGCGCTGCAATACCTTGATGAGAACCAAAATGAGCTGATGGTTTTGTCTGAGATAGGACAATTTCATCAGAAAATGTACTGAATTAATTAATCAAATCAAATCATGTGCTGAAAATATTTTAATCCTTATAAAACAAGCTTTTTTTAAATGGTTATAATACATTCTAATGTTGGGAGGTAAAAAACAAGCATGATTTACCTCCAAACAGAATTCATCACTACTGATCCTTAAGCACACAAACAATTTCAGAAAAGCATTTGTATCTCAAAGTCTGGACCAATTATTGGCTAATATTTTCGCTCCTTTTACTCCTAACTACAGTTGTCGCGAAGGCCTGTTTTGTTCCTGTTAAATGCGTCTTTCCATCTAAACAAAACCCCCGAGTGGGCTGACACACTCAAAGAAAATCAAAGTTGTTTCCAGTACACATTTGCCGCTGGCCTGCACATCATTATGGTTACAGAAAGCTCTTAAGTGGGAGTGAAGTGGCTGATGCTGTAGTGCGTAATGGGAAAAACAGTTTATCTCTGTCTGTCATGTAAACACAAAGCAGTTAATCCTGGTAATTTGGGTTAATAACGCCTGCATCTGCCTGCTGGCCTGTCATTGTGTTCACATGGTTCTGTGCACACACACTTTTGCAGATGCTTTTACTCTTTTTTTTCCCCAGTACCACTCCCTCAGCAGTAATGATTGTCTATACAGTAATCCTGTTTCCTGCACTGCCTCTTTATTCATCAATCTCCATTTTAAGAAGATTTTAAAGGGGGGATGCTCACAATTGCTAATGGCAGCTGATCTCAACAGCAGATAGAAGAAATGCTCTGGCTCTGTGGCTCATTAGCCCACCGTCAGACGCAGATAATTGTCCTGGGAATGAGAGGGGGGACGACATACATGGCCTTGTAATTTAGTTATGAGCGTGATAGTGCCCGAGGAGAGCTTGTCAGTATCCCATCTTTGAAGCCCCTGAGCTTGTGGAAAGTGGATGTTCAAACCACAGAAAAACCCAGTGACTAATGCACAGAGGACAACACCAATTACTGACATACTCCAGCAAGAGTGGAAGTCAGAAGGAAGTGACTGAGACTAACACAAACACCAGAGAAACGGCTCAGCTCTCATTGCTGCAGTCACAGACGCTGTCGGATGAGATCAGGTTGCACTTTCTACACTACACATGTGCTTAAAAACTCTTTGTTTGACTTGCAAAACATCGCAGTCAGCCATTTAATTACTACATAAAGGTACGGACCAGACATGCCTGCAGTAATTGGAGAGGCCTGCCTGTAATGTGATGGGAGACTCAGGAAAACCCTCACTCTAGGGTCGGGCGTCACCTCGGTGAAGTCATCCCCCCTGGAGTCTGTAATTACATTGAACCATCCCCTCTGCCCGGCCACTTCCAAAATAAGCCCTCTTTGTTGTTTCTGGTGGAGGCAGGTGTATTCAGATACCCCACCACCACCCGGATACACAGTTCAGTTCATTTGGAACAGCTGATGTTAAAGGGGCACACCACCAATTTGCACTTCTTTTCATTGAAAAGGACAGTTTACTCATCAGGAGGAGTAACCTGCACTGCTTTTATTCCACATGCACACTCACACATTGATGGTGGCAGGTGTGTAATACAGGGTGCTCACCTGGTCATGGGGGGAAACAGTGGCTCTTTCCTGCTCAATGACACTTTGGCATGAGGACAAAAGGATCTGATAATCCAATAACCAACTGGTTACTGGTTACTCTGAAGATTAAGATTTTAAATACAAAAACATATGATCAGCTAAATAAAATATGATGCTTCGTTAGAGACTCAACTAGTTTAATGTAGCTAAACCTCGACCAGCTCCAACATTAAACTGTCACTCATTGATGCAGCAGGAATAATATAACAGGAGCTATTTTGCTACTTTTTCTATTCAAGCAAAATGATGAATGCAGTACTTTTACTTACAATGGAGTACTTGTAATTTGCAGTATTGCTGCTGGTACCTAAGTAAAGGATCTCAGTGGTTTGTCACCTCTACCTGAACGATGGAGATATTTGTTCACTTTGACTGAACATATAGGGTAAAGCTCATTGATTATTCACAGTTACGGAGAAATCCAAATTCTGAGCTGTGTGTGACTCACACAGCTGAATCATACGATGTGAGGCAGTGCTGTAGAATTCCCCACAGGTCTCCATATCAGTCCTGAGTTCAGGATCCAGAGAGGAATGTACCCTCTCTGTTTTTCTCAGGATCTGAATGGCTTGTGAGACACTGCTGGGCTCACTGATGCTAATACATTGGACTCAGAGAGCTAATCACTCTGAGAAACTAAACAATAAACAGTAACGTCCCAGTAAAATGACAGAGGTCCAGTGGCATGTTTGCATTTTCTAGCACATCCTCTGCATGCTTTTCCAGGTTTCTTACAGCAATGAGGCCGCAGATAGGAACAGACAGGAGCAGATAGGAGCAGATAGGGACAGATAGGAGCAGATAGGAGCAGATAGGGAGGATGATATATTCGTACTGTGGGAGCAATGAAACATGAAGCTCTATAAACAAACAGGAAGTTGACAGTGTGGGGGAGCATGGGAAGTGTGTGAGCTGGCCCTCATTCCTCAGCATCGAGGAAGGTATGGTATGCATTTGGGGTGCAAATATGACTGAGGAGGAATGTTTGTGGGGGGTGTTAAATCTGGACTACTTCCATTAAACCCACAGAGGTCCATCATAGCTGTCTAGAGGCTTATTACGAAAAATTAATCCCATGATGAGTGACTTTCTTTCCGTTCTTTCCCCATCTCTTCTGGTAATATGTTGACTTTTAACCCACCACTTTATTTAAGGTACAAGCTTAATTTTAGCACTAACACACTAGCAGCTGGACTCTACAGATGTCAGTCTCAGTCAGTTGGTCTGTTGCTTTGGTTCTGACTTACAAATCTTGACAACTATCATCAACTATCAGACGTTTCTGCTGTTCATAGAGCCTCACAAAGCTGTGAACATGGCTCTAGACGCTTGGTTTTGTTTTTTTATCTGTTTTATTTGCTTATTTTATATCATTACATTGTTTTTTTGTGTGTTTTCTGTTCCCTGGTGATGTATAAACTGACTGACTTTCTTCATTTATATGCATCTGTTTGGGGAAAAGCACAGAAGAAAACATTTTATTCCAACAAAAACATCAGTAATTGAATCCACTGAATTGTCACCACCTACAGAATATTTTTGTCCAGCCATCTTCATAAAAACAGCAGATTGTTGACAGAGGTGTGAGTAATGCTCTCAATTGGAGAGCTGATGGCTCTGTGGTGTTCCGGGATCAGCCACATAATTTAATAAATGTGGCACCAGGATTTGTCATCGACCGTATGTACACATTAACGTGACGCTGGCAGCCAGAGGGATCCGATAAAGATCGAATCACCTTTGTTTAATGATATTGTTCGATGCTCCATTTTTATCTCAATGTTGCTTGTTCTCTCCTCTCCTCTTGCCATCCATCTTAGCAAAACTACATTTGTTTCAATCAATTTCATTTCCCCTCCCTCCTCCCTCCCTCTTTGTTTGCTTTGTTCTCTGGGTGTGTCAGATAATGCTCTGCTCCCCTGACAGAGCGGCCCCCGTCCTGACGGACGAATCAGCACTGACCACATCAATTTCATTAGTGAAATTCAACAGAAAGAATCATTACATCATTACTCTCACTTGTATGAATGGCTTGACTCACCTTGTACTGTGTAACTAACCTCTTACTCTTAAAACCCTTGTAATTTACTTAACGTTGTTTATACTTCATAATTTTTATTCACTGAGTTATTGATTTAGAACCCTGATTCCCAAAAAGTTGGGACGCAGCGTAAAACATGAATAAAAACAGAATGCAATCATTTGCAAACAAACTATGTTACCCGTTACCAATCAACCTGTTTACCTGTGGAACGTTCCAAACAGGTGTTTTTGAAGCGTTCCACAACGTTCCCAGTCTTTTGTTGCTCCTGTCCCAACTTGTTTGAAACAGTTGCTGCATCAAATTCAGAATAAGCAGAAATTTACAAAAATCAATGAAGCTGATGAGGTCAAACATTAAATATATTGTCTTTGTGCTGTTTTCAATTGAGTAGATGTCAGAAAGGATTAGCAAGTTATCACATTCTGTTTTATTTATGTTTTATGTGTCCCAACTTGGAATCTGGTTGTAGTGACTTTCCAATATTGCAAAATAACTTGTCATCATCAGGTTTTGAAATGAGCTACGTCAGTGCTCCAGATTCCAAACGTTTTTTGTTTTTTTTTTAATTTAACACCACATCAGTAGTTGCAGGTCTGGCAACTGTCCCACTTGTGTAATATTTCTAGCTGAATAGCTGGAAGCTATGTCTGGATTATCAATACTTAGACTTTGTTGAATTTGACACCGTTGCCACTGACTTCAAGTATAAGCCATAAAAAAGCAGATGGCACCATAATGATACTGAGCGTGGATCAATGGCTGTGCTTGTTGTTCAGCTGGCCCTTATGGTTCAGACATGGATGGTTGCTTTTTACATAATCAACCACCTCCAGTTAAGAGATTATCATGGTTTGGTTGAACACAGCTCATGGCTGTGTAGAACCTAATCAAACAGTCACTCTCAGTCAATAGGACCTCCATCACATGTGCTCCAGCCAGATTTACCCATTATGGGACATGAGGCTGTAAAAGGGTCCTTCACCCGACGTGAATGACTTTGCCTGAGGTCTTTTCTGCCAATGGGAGGATCGGCATAGACTCTCTGTCTCCATTAGTCCTCCAGATACACAATTCTCCACACACACATACGCACTCTGTTTAAAAAAAACAAAAAACATCTTTCGTACATGTGTCTCCAGCTTTGGCTCTGCATGTGGCCGTAGTGGCCTTTTCTGGAGCCACAGATCTTTCCACAAATGGACCGCATGCTGTAAGAGCAGGAAGTGAGGGCAAAGATCGTACAGTAGATCTGCATGTGAACTGCCTTCAGGCTTTTCATTTTACAGCTTGTAAAATGCAACACTGGATTTTTTTTAAAACATTTTGTTGCCATTATATCTTCTTTACACCCCCATTCCCTTTATCCTCAGTCCATCTTCCTGCCTCATGTGATTTATACTAATATGATAAAAATGAGACCTTCAAGTTGCCTTGGTCACTCTTGTAGGCTGAAGGACTGACGGCTGTTCTGCAGAACGAGAGCACATCTGCTCACAGATTTCAATTTCACTCAGAACACAAATGTTTTCTCTCAGCCCTGCAGACCCGATACTCAGCTAATCAATGTATGATTCTGTAGTAGCCTGGTGTGTCCTTCAGCAGTTAATGTTTAAAGCAAAGATGGACTGTGACATGTGCATTTATCCAGATGCCTCCTGGACGCTGACAGCAAAAGTTCAATAATAAGGTGTGAACAGAGAATGACACTATTTGGTTTGGTATTTTGGTTCAAGGACCACATCGGCCAGTATTTTGAGCCAAACTTTTGTGGTGTAAATAGTGTAAGTTAAGTGAAGAAAAGACTTTATTAATCCCATGCCTGGGAAATTCACCTGTTACAGCAGCAGACTAAAAAAGGAGAGGTAGAAAACAGAACAAGTTGAGAAAATGCACAATTAAAAAGATACAAAAACTATAGAAGGCTGAGTACATTATATACAATGAGTATAAAAATAAATGTTGCCAAAAATTTGCAGTGTCCTTGGGTTGTTGCACAGTAATACACAAACATACATACACACACACACACACACACATATAAATATACATAAATACATTGTAAAGATATTAGCATATGATATGAATAATGGAACAGTGCAATAAGTAGGTTTGTTTTATTTAGCTATATGATTTAAAAACTGTCTAAACAATAGGCCTTAAAGTATTTTTGTCTCCTTAATAACTCCTTCCTCCTCCTTCCTCTTCCTCTTATGGAAACACAATTAGGATTATCAGTAGCTGTTCCCCTGCTGCAATCATCCACCACTGGATATCGAATCCTCTTCAAAACAAGAATGCACTTCAAAAGCATCGCTCACACTCCACCTGCACAATTGTTCCGCTCAAACGATGAAACCAGCATATGTTGGATGTTTGACCCATGGCAGGAGTCAAGAACATCCCTGTCCCATCCCCCCGCAGGCCCTCTGGGGATCTTGATGACCAAATGGATGTTTTGTTCTCTTTGTCCTCTCAGGTAGAGTGAAAGAAGGCCTCGCTCTAAATTCACTCTCTGCCTGCCAACTTGCAACAGTTTCACACTGAGGGGTCGAATTAGTGACTCGCTCAAAGAGCAGCTCTTTCACTATTGTTCAGCTTTGGCAAATGTGTAATGGATAATGCTTAGTCAGTGCAGTGCTGAATACTCTTAGCAGACCACCTTGGCTACTCTCCGCCAGAGCTGGCATTCATATCTGATTTTACGATTAAGGTCAAATCACCTGAGACATGATGTGGACTGTTCCTGCACAAATGCCCCTTTGCTACATTACCTCTATAGCAGTACCCATAGGTCTATATATCTACTATACCATTAACGTCAGGAAAGGACATAGTTGTAATAAAAGGAATAGTTATCCAGACAGTGAGGGAGAGAGGAAGACCTGTTTGTTTTCGATGGAGAATCACGTGAGTCTGTCGCGGCTAAAAGGTCTCTGAGTTGAAGACAAGCTTTGCCACTGGCAAAAGGTTTGTTCAAGTATTATTCTCCTAAAATCCTTCCAGGAACACACAACAATGATTAGGTTGTTCTTATTAAAGCTGCTGCTGACCTAATAATCAGGAATTACTGACCCACTACGTTAAACCTGTTTACTGTAATACAGACAAAAAACACATTTTATGTGGGCAGAAAGATGGCGAAAAAGGAGCTAGAAAAGCTTATCAGTACACATATCATTTCTTGTCAATCTAGGCTCCTTTAATTTGTTGGATTTAATACAATTTGTGTGTATAAAACTACTTCGAGTTCATCTTAGCATCAATAATTCAAGGATAAATGGAAAAGCATTTGCGAGATTTAGTGGTTGCCCTTTGGTCTATTAAGGATCAAATTAAATTGTGTCTTCATCTTACGTATGTTTTTTTTTATTTATAGTATCATAGAGTGTGTTTGAGGGAGATTTACAGTCCAATTAAGGGATTCAGTGGCCTGAAAGAGGTAAAATAAAATGGCACTCTTTTGGAGTTGAGCAGTTTTTCTGCAGAAATATATTATACTATAATTCTGTTTTGGCGAAACAAAGCTGCATCCACCCAAACCAAAATCCTGAGAAACTCAACAACAATTAATAAGAAAATAATGTTTTTTAAAATAATACTGAGATTGGAGAACAACATGCAGCAAAGCCACTGGGAGCCGACTTTGGGAGCTCTGAACAACATCATGAGATGAATTTCAGAGACTGAGTGAAACTGAGTGTCACGTCACTCTATTAGCTGCCACACAGTCAACACTGATTACATAACAGACACAACACAGTTTGCTGTGCTGGATCTCTTGCCGGACTATTGCTTATAGATTAACTCATGTCTGTCTATCCACTGTCATCCACGGGTCATCGCTGGCTGATCTTACTGGAATAAGGTTGCGGATTAAAACGCTTGTGTTTTTCCTCTTGTTCATCGGAATTGATTGCATAACCTTAAAAGACAACCAGTGCAATTCCATCTGGAGAGTTGTCTTCTGTACTCGGTGCAAATACTGTACTCTCACTGGAGGTAATTATTATTTCAAAAGCGAGAGAATAAAACTTTGCCAATTGCATTTTTACTTTACTAGATCCACAAAGCCTGAAGGAAACTATTTCTTCAAAAGAAAAATTCAATGAATGAAACAATAATGACATAAGCAATATTCCTTAACCCTGAAAATTAACAGAGAAACAAAGGAATAAAGGCTGTGCTTTAGGAGACAGTGGATGTGCATGATCTGTGCTAGCTCCAGCTAACGTATGCACTGTATGTTTGATTCATTGGCTGTTTTGGGCACATAAACAGTCTCCAAACAGCGCAACCAGTCCAGCAGTCGAAATTGCACAAATAATTTGTGGGAAAAAAATCACTTTATGTTCAGCCACATTTACCCATCTCTCTGTTTATCTCCACCAACTCCTGAGAAAATATTTGGGTCGTTAGCATGCTAGGCGCTCAATGTCCTTCACTACTGCCTCCTGTCTGTTTTGTGGACAGCAAACTGCTGTCTGTGGGTTTATATGTGCTGGATGACGACTCAACAATACGATGGATGTGTGGGCCAGAATGCCAAAACGACGGTATAGAAATATGCTATGTTAGCAAGGATATGGGAGTGAATGACCTATGATTAGGACGATGTAATGAATGAGGAATGCAACAGCCTTTTTTTTTTTTTTTTTAGAAAATAAGTACAACTCATAACACAAATCAGCTTTACATGAACCAAATCTAAGTAAAACATAGTCAGAAATTAACTTTGTTTGATTGTTTAAGTCGGGATATTTGATCAAAGATTAGTACAAATCTATTGTCAGACATTGAACGCAGCCTTCCAGTACTGGACGACCTGATGTATTTGGGAGCCAGAGACACATTTATGTACAGTACCCGGGTCTCATCTGTTGGACTGCACTTGTCCTGAGATCCACAACAGTCACTTACTAAAACAAAGCAGACTGGCTCCCCCTCATCTTCCTCTTCCTTCTCAGTTTATTTTTCCCTTAGGAGGAAGTAAGAAAATTATCTCAATGCTAAGTCCAGCACATGCCCGGATAACTTGGTGAATCCAGCATACAAGTTAATATCACTACTTTGGCAAGTATTCCTGCTCATTGTTCATTTGCTGTTGTCTCAGAACTGTCTCAAAACGTGCACATCCTTTAAACCCGTTGCAGCCTTTGTAGACAGGGACACAAAGAGGGCGTATGCTGAGGGGAGGTCTGGGACCCTGCAGGCTCCGCCTCTCTGCATAATGTGCCGGCTTCATTGAAATGAGTAGACAGCAGAAACGGAGCCCCACACAGGCCGAGCAAACTGCGCTGAAGTGGAGGAAAACAGGACCGCACGATGAGTGTGTGTGACCGGTAGAGTCTGAGCCGGGACACGAAGAGAAGACACTTTACCGAGCCGAGCCGAGGCGAGGCGGATGGGAATCACTCGGGAGTACAGCTTCCTCTCCTCCGCAGCTGTGGTACCCTGAACTCAGACTACAAAGGGACGTGAGGTTACTGGTTAAAATGGATACTTTCTTCTCAGAGGTGAGTTAGACCACTTCCTCCTCTCGGGAAACATGTGCTTTTAAGACTTGTGTCTCTACTTTTAACGTGGTTCCTAAATTATTTCGGGTCCGCGACGCTCTTTGTTTTGCTTTCGGCTGCTGTGCGGTGTTATGCGCGTTTCTGAGCCGGGCTGGCTCCAGATCAGCTCTAACTGCAGCTCCTGTAAACTGTTAGTTAACTTATCGCCACAATGCAACACTTTTTCACGTTTAGCCTGCTGTTTGTGGTCTTTGTGATGATTTCTCAGCCATTTATAAATATATATATAGATCTCAGACTGGTGGGGGTGGTGGTGGTGGTGGTGTGCTTGCACTGGGCTGGTTTTCAGGATGCAGCTGTAGTGGGAACAAGCCTTGTACACATTTATAAACACTATTGCTGTGCATGACTTTAAAAATCTCCCCTACAATTCTGCCCAGATCATCTAATTACTGGCAAACAAAGCCAAACAGGACTCCAAGCACTAATGTGAGAGCATCTCTGCCATTTTCTGCCCCTCAGACTCATTATTTCTGGCTCTTTTTAACTTTTATGGCAGTAAATCCAGCCTAGCTGCCCGTAAAAGAGAGCTGAGTATATGCCCATATAGGCTGGATGTGTCATCTGCAAATCAGCCCAGACAGCGGCACACTCACACGCTCAGAGAGGCCATGCAGAGACCGGCTATAGGTCTGATTTGTCATCCTCCTCTGACTCAGAGGGCACGCAGAAAGACAGACGGTGTGTGAGTGAGGCCAGTCTCCTCCTCTCAGAGTGCCTCCACTCGCCTCCTCCGTCAGCATCAGCAGTACCTGAGCCTCAGCGATGTGCTGTGCTGTGACTCAGTGTTTCAGATCTCCTGTCCGAGGAGCGTGTGCACGACACTTTGGAACAGTTGCACTTTTTAAGAATTAAGGTAATGATTTGATATTTCTGGTTCAGTACTGGAAACTATTAAAGCTAGTGGTCTAATGCTGTTTGTTTCCACATCACAAGGTTGGGAAACAATGAATTCTTGTCATTTTTGGCAAGAAAGAGTAATATTTCCCTACTAAATGCCATCTTTGGTTGACTTCCGTCTAACATCAAAAGCCCATGAAGGTAGCGGCATGTATTAAATTCTCAACACTCTGTTATGTAAACCAGCCGTGTAGCGAACAGATTTAGGTGAACTAAATTGTGGGTCAGCAGAGATCATTGTTGTAATTTGGTGTGTGTCCTTCGTCCTGCGCCAACTGTGTGAGATTTCCCCAAAGATTTGTTTGAGTTCATCCAGGATTCTTTTTTTATTTTTTATTTCCTGCTGTGGTTACGTAGCAAACTGCTTCTCATCCTGCGATGTGACCAAAAGCGCTTTCCTGTGTCCTGATCGGCAGAATTTATCTGGGAAGAAAAAAGTTTCTGTGTGTAATTTTGATCAGAATGCGTCGGTCTGAATGGTGGCTGCTGCCGTTTTTTTTGTCAGTATATTCAAATGGGACGGCCCACTTTGACCACCAAGTAGTGACGATGTCAGTGGTGGTCATGAATAGGCAGCAGCTGTAGAACAGCAGCAAAACAGAGGTGTTTGACTCACCGTTTATATGAGAAACAGCATTCAAACAAATGAATGAAATGTCCTGGTTTTAAATGACTTTGGGGTCATGGAACGAAGCCAGCATCCTGGACTCCTCAGTGCGACCAGCGTGGATTTAATTAAGCGGGAATCCTGGAAGTGAAGTAAGACGAAGATTAAACTCAACTCTGTGAAAACCAATGCAGCTGGATAAATCTTGCATGATTCATTACCGTGCATCCAGCGAATCAGTCTGATTCTGACAGCTAACACGATGTGGATGTCAACACGTGAATGATATGACTGTTAACATGTTTAAATCTGCAAAAGAACGATCAGGTTTATTGATTTAGCTCAGTCAGTTCTTCCTCTTGCCTGTCACTGTTTGTGATGATGACTAATAGCAGGGTTTAGAGATAGTGGCAGAGTATGAGGAGTGGCGGGCACAAGGCGTGTGTGCTCAGAGGAAAGCCCATCCTGTCCATCAGCGTGACCTTTCCTCTCAGGAGTTGACACAACGCCGTAAAACCCTCAGCGACGCAGCCTCGACTCCGCGCCCAATCCGTCCTCTGGGTGGTTGTGACCCACTGAACACACACAAATGTCCGAAGTGTGTCAGACATTTTGCCTGCGCCGTCTAACGTCTGCCAGGCTGCTGGGTTTGGTCATCCTAGACTTTCATATGATCCCTGTATGTAAAGTGTTCCCACAGAGAGGCTTTTTATACGCTTGTTTAAAGATAGATTAATCTCTCTTCCTCTCTTTCATCTCCTCACAGATGAAAACATTGTTCACACACACACAATTCACACACCACAGAACCCCTCAGATATTTTATGTCTTTGTGAAACATCCTGTTGACGAAGTTGAATCCCAGGTATGTGCATTTCTAAACTTGGTAATCAGTTCCTTTATAGCAGCAGCTGCCACCTACTGTAAAGCCACACGAGGACCTTTCCACACCCGTTAACTCCTTCCTTGCATTACACACCGAATTCCTCTCTCTCTGAGACACTCTGACAGAGGGAATCCCAGATTCCCAGCCTTGACCCTTGAAATTCCCGGTCATGGCCGCCCGTCATCCATGCATTGTAGAGCTGTTGTGACGAGGCTTTAGGTTTCACACCATCGCCACCACCCACCCTACATACACACACACACACACACACACACGCATTCTCTTCATCCTGAAACATCCCTCTTAGCCCCGAGCGCTGTTTATGTCTGGATCTTTGAAGCCGGAGCCGTGGATCGGCATGCTCGGTAAGCATTCTGCGTTGAAATGGGTAACGTGAGAAAGGCCAACCTGCTCCAGAGGGTGGACTATTTTTCTACTCAGGGTCTTTCTACCCAGTTGTCACTTCCTCCAGCTGCCACTTTAGAGAGAGAGCCGAGAATCTTCTGTCTTCACTACCAGCCATGCAGACGGCTGATGGGGCAAGGAAGGAAGTCAGGAAGTAAAGTTAGGATGTAAGGAAGGAAGGGTGCAGAAATGGCTAATGGATCCTGCATTCCTTTAAATTTAGTCTCCCATAACTTGTAATTAAGCTTGAAGTGGTTATTGTGGGCATTATCACATCCATTTAGGGGACTTTCAAACAATGCTGGAGTCTTGAAGCTGGTTGTTTATGAACAAACAGAGGGAGGTATTAATAAGGCAGTGGTTCACGTGTGCGTCAGCAGAACTCCTGCAGCTTTGGTACAGTCCGGAGGTGGTTTAATCTGTCACGAGCGCGCTGGGACTAATTACCAACAGGCATTGTCTGACCACACACCGAATAACATGGATAATCCTTCCTCATAATGGCACAGATGCCTGGTGTTTTGGGAGGCAGTTTAGGTTTGGAAACCACCGCTCATAATCAGAAATTTGAATTTGGCGAATTTCCCATTTTAATATCATTTCGCCATTTTAAGCCTGCTTCAAAACTAGATTCAGCTGTTTGTTACAATAGTCTGAATCTTCCCTTTTCACCTGGCTGGCCTGTGTTTGCATTTCTTGTGTCTATCAGTAATCTGACCCTGGTCTATCAGCCAGCGGACCGGCCACATAGAGGGCTCAGTGCTGTGATAACCTCCTGCTGACACCACGCTGTTGACTTTAGCTTTATCGCCATCACTACATCACCAAGCTTTTCAGACAAAGCTGTCTGCGTTTGTCGGGATTAACGGAAAAGGAACATCTTCAGACAAGCAAATAGCAAATAATGCAGCGCCATGTCAATTAGCTCAGGATGATGGACAAACTATCCATGGACCCTATTTTGGATCGAGCAAAGCTAGCTCTTTCCCCTAGTTTCCAGTCTTTGTGCTAAGCTAAGCTAAACTGCTCCTGGCGGTAGCTTCATATATGTCTTTACGGTATATATGAAACTAAACTGCTGCTGGTGCTAGCTTCATATATACCTTAAAGACATCAGTCTTCTCATCTAACTCTTGGTCAGAAAACAAATTAGCACGTTTCCCAAAATGGCGAACTACTCCTTTAACACCCTCCTTCTTCATTGACTTTCACTGACAGCCAGCCTGATTACGAACACACAAACCCTGTTAGTCACACTCCCTCCAGTCACACAGTGTTCAGCAGAAGAATATCATGTAATGTTTTATATTCACAAGACACAGCTTATAAAAACATGTTGCATTCAGTCTGCTCTCCAACACCCATCCTTCCTGCCCTCCCTGTGTGTGTGTGTGTGTGTGTGCACATCCGTATCAGGGCAATCCCGGGTGTGTCATTCTCTGAAATATAAATCACCTTAGGCGTTTGGGCGAATCACTACTTTTTCGCCACCTCGACAAGGTGATGATGAGAGAGAACGCCCTCCTCAACCATTGTCTGCTAAATCTGAGAATTTAAAGTGTAATGAGGAAGTCATTGCACAGTCACGCACAGTTACGTCAGGACGGTTTGAGCTGTTTATTTTCATGTTAAAATTTTAAACACTTCAAATCTCATTAAAGAAATGGTTTGACATGTTTGGAAATATGCTCACTTTCTTGCCAGAGTGTTGACAGAAGATTGATACCACTCTCGTGTGTGTATGCTAAATTTTTAGCTGGAGCCTCAACGTTGTTAGCTTAAGTTAGCTTAGTGCAAAGACTGGAAACAAGGGTAAACCGCTAGCCTGGCTCTATACAAAGGTACCAAAATCCACCTGCCAACAGCTCTAAAGCTCACTAATTAACATGTAATATGATGTTTGTTTAATAGGTACAAAACCCAGAGTGTTAAAACATGAATTTGCTGTTTTACAGGGGTTAATGTGCTGGGCTACTTCTGGCTAATCTAAACTAATCGGCTGTTAGCTGTAGCCTCATATTTAGCAAGTAGTTGTAAGAGTGGTGTCAATTTTCTCATTTAACTCTCAGCAAGAAAGCCAACAGGTTGAACTATTCCTCTCACATCTCAGCATTTGTAGTGAGATGTCAGATATGCTGTCTCTTCATGTACACCTCCAACAGGTGAATCTGGGCTGTGAACCTGATCAATCCAGCCAGTCTGCAAACACAACAATTATTTTTTGAACCAGATTTGCACGCAGCGTATTTGTGCGTCAAGGTTTCTTAAAGAAAAATGGATCCGTCCTCTATCTCTTAAGCAGCTGTTTATCGCTGCGTACGCCTCACACAATAAATATCTCTTGGCCTTCACCTTGACTGCCCTACCTGACAGACACTGTGAGCTGGTAATCAGAGTCGCTTAAATCCTCTCAGTTCAGAGGTCTCATCTGGCAGCTTAATAACAGCCAACCTGTGATTACGGCTCCCAGCCCAGATGTTGACTTTCCTTTTTTAGCCCCCTATGATTACTGCGCACGGAGGCAGCACACACTTGCCTGTATATTGCATTTTCCTATGTGTGTAAGTTCACATGCAGCATCCACAGGGGAGTGTAGCCTCAGTTAAAGAACATTTTTTAAAAAGCAGTAAAACTGTTGACTCCCTCATGATGAGGTTACTGCACAGTTGTAATTTCAGGACTAATTGCATGGCGGACGCCCCGCCGGGCCTAAGTACACATCCCACACTGCGCGACTGCTGTGGCCTGAAGAGCCTAGCTGGCACCTTGGTGCTTAACAGAAGCAAACAACACAGCATGGCACAATCCACAGCCATGACCTGTTCGCATTCCCATCCACTCCCCGTTTGTTTTATTAGACATGAGTGTGTGTGGTTTGGCCTGAGGTTGTGTTTTGTTTGTGTTATGTTTATCTCTCCTACTTGAACCCAACCTTCCTTCACATCCTCATCCTCAGACAGAATATAAAAATAATCCCCGCAAGATTCCCCCAGCAAGAGAGAAATAGCCACATGTCTTCGTCTCACTGTGTGAACTTTAAAACGCTGCACAACCTCGTACATATATCTCCAGTGTGTCCAGCCATTTGGGGCACAGTTACATCATCCTGACCACCGAAGGTCCCTCCCTCTGTACCCTTATAAATTAAAAGCTTTAAACGTGATGTGTGTGCATGTGCAGCTGGTGACGCAGCTCCTGTGAGTCGTAGGTGGAGGCTGCTGGGAGAATATTGGAAGTAGCTGCACTATTTTCATCGTTCATCATTTTCATTATTGATTTAGCCGCTGACTCGTTTTTCTGAGCAATAGATTAACCATTTGGTCTACAAATTGTCAGAAAAAAGGTCTGTGTATGTGTAAACGTTATTGATACCAGTCTACAAAATAAGAAAATAATAACAAATGCTTAGAATACATCTGGTTATATACAAATTTAAAATCACTCATCAACATTGACATTGATGAACTTTTTGTCATCTTTAATTCATCAATCATTTGTGTTAGACATACAACACACACCCGAAGGCCCCTGTGTGCCGATAGATCAATCTGCGGCAGAGCGAGATCAGAGCGAAGGTCAAAAGCAAAGTAACAGGTCATCCAGCGACGGCTCCAACCTTAACAACCACTACCCGACTGGCCCAGATGCCTCGCACAGTCAAACACAAACATCCTCCGTCTCTGACAGCCCTGACCGGGCGCCATTCCTCAAATATCTCTGGCATTCCTGCTGTGTGACCCTACAACAGTCCACAGATGAGTACAGCGAGGGCAGATATGCAGATGACGGACAGGAGGAGGAATGTGCCAGGTGGCTCTGCAGATATTCAAAGTCACGAAGCTTAGCCGATAATCCCATCAAACAGGCAGGAATAATCATATTATTTGCCGCCTCTTCGTCCCATTTTGTTGTTAGGAGAAGTATCATCACCCCGAGCACAGGATCATACTGATGCTTTGATCACTGTAGAACAGTGGTGGAAGGAAAGTATGTTCACACGGGATAAGGCTGTGAAACAGGGTGCTGTGCCAGGAGTCTGTGGCCGAGTGTCAAGTGTTCCTCTTCTTTTTGTTGCGCTCCTTAAGACATAATTTGTTATGCAAATTCTCCTCAATATACTCATTAGCAACATGGCAGATTAGCTACATGACATGATGGTGGGGGAGGTGTGTTTTGACTCCCCCAGACACACAAAGACAGACAACAGACAAACACACTCAGACACATGAACACAAACCTGCGCACACTCGCTTTGTTTGCAGCGAATGTTGTGACTTTAGTACGTTAATGAAAACAGTTTATGAGACAGTGATGACAGCGAACCACTGCTGCATTGCATGTGTTTGATTTCCATTAACCCGGCGACACAGTTGCATTTAAACCTCGATCGTTTTCAGTAACAAAAACACTCTTTCAATATGAAAATGAAGCACGGGTTGCCTCACTGTGTTAACCGATCAGGCTGCTGCTCCAGGCCATCCTGCTTTAAGTCTGTTTATAGCTTCCTCAGCGGGGGGGTCAGGCAGCTCCTTGGAGTCAAGAACAATTGATGAACTGCACCCTCCGCCCTTTACCCCCCTTTTCCACCACAGAGTGGGGGAAGCCCTGTTCCCCACGGGGCTCCTCCTCCTCCATTAGCTAATTTCTGATCAGCTGCTCCCTCCATCATTAATTCATAGGCCTCCCAGCACAGATGCTGAAGGGTTGCCTTTAATCATCTGATTTCTCCTCCCGGACCGTCACACACCCTGCCCTTCCCCGCCCTCGCCCCGCGCTGGCTGCGGGCATCGGCTGCAGCGCGTGCAGCAGGCTGGCAGACGTTACGGGAACAAAGAAACAATGAAACGTAAAAGGGGCATGAAGGAGTAAACACATGTGTTTAAATCACTGATCGTTGTTCTCTGCACAGCAGTTACAAACAACGTGATGAGCCTGATGACTGTGGCCTGGTGGTTACAGAAGCTAGCATGCTGCCGGAGGGCGGCATGACTGAACGCTTGAAAGTTGGTGCAAAAAATGTCCCTCGGTAAACACTGAAGAGCTCTTGAGAATGAAGCTTAACCTCAGTGGATCTGCTCAGCAGAAGGAAAAAAAATCCCAACAAAGACCGAGATGGGTGAAAATGTTGCTGTAACAAGATGATAAATAACCGTTTTGCTGTATTTGTGATGTTGAATTATATCCAGTTAAGTTTCATCTGAGGTTTTGCAGCTGGATG
The DNA here is from genome assembly GCF_017976325.1 of Chelmon rostratus. Classification (NCBI taxonomy): domain Eukaryota; kingdom Metazoa; phylum Chordata; class Actinopteri; order Chaetodontiformes; family Chaetodontidae; genus Chelmon; species Chelmon rostratus. The sequence continues at coordinate 14,808,954 of NC_055670.1, read as the reverse complement.
TACAGTTTTTGCTCCAATGGAAAGCTTGAGGCCAAAGACCCAGAGGGACCTTTGCCCAGATTCCCCTCCCAGCTGCACTCAGCTCATTTGTTTAATCTCACCAGCTACTTGGTGGATTCGTCCTCATTCCACTCGCTCAGCATTCGGGAGATTTGGTTTCAATCCCTGAATTTGGCTCCCTTTTGATGGACAGAGCAATAAACTCCTGCATTGTTACCTGTTGTTGTTGTTTTTAAACTCCTCTGGCCACATACATTCCTGTGGCGTTATTATTCTTTGCATATATCAATTACAACCAAATTTCAAATGCAAAATATTAATTTTTTCATCCAAAAAAGAGAGACTCCACTAGCCGACTGACCCCGTTCTTCATGTTTTCACCAAACGTACAGTCCAAAGCCCTGCCATGCAGATTGAGGAATGCCACTGGTTTGAATGATTTTAATAGGAAATAGCAATATGTCATATTTTAAGTTGACCTTTACCTAATTTTACAATAACAACACACTTACTTCACACACACACACTGGCAACATAAGTGTCAATATGCTATTTGACCTTATTAATGGCAGGTCAGCCAGCCAGCCAGTGTTCTGGACTGCACATCTGTCCAGGCACCGTCAGCAAGGTCACAAAGAGTTAAATGACTTGGCCTCATGCCTCTCTGTTGTCATGATAATGCTCTTATGTTCTGGTATTTGAGGTGCAAATGAAGTGCTGAGCCGTGGTCCCCTACATAAAAACAAGACGGTCGCTGGAAACTTCTCGTCCAAAACAAATGCTGAACTGAAAAAGTCATTAAAGAGCGGGCGAAAGCAAGGAAATGTGAGAGGGACAAGTGAAAGCAGCAACAGGTAGAATTTCCTTTGGACGAAAATGTTCCTGGTGAGCGTGTTCCTGTGATCCTCCTCCACATGTGACCACAACAAATGAGATGCTTGTCAGGAATCCAGCTGGATGTACTCATCTCTCAGCCAGGCATCAGTCCTGGCCAGCAGTCAGCCCCGCCTGCAGCACCAGCAGCCGTTCACTGCTGTCTGCTGGGCAGGCCTTCACTCACCGCTCCTCGAAACCACACCACGATCCAAGAAATAGTCTTTTCATAACTAATTGTTCACCCGTGTTCAAGTCAGGCTGAGTTAATTAGTTTTCTTTTGTCCTGACTGATGCGAACACCCGATACCACCTGCGCTCATGCTACGCCAGACAGCGGAGAAAGAGCCGTGGCACCTTGTAGCGTGTATGCCCTTAAATATTTAAGGCTCATTCATTATCAGATCTCCGAGCTGGATGTCATTATACAAGCTGCAGAAACTCAAGCCTCCAGCTCTGCGATCGAATCATTCGGCCTGAGTGGTTTCTGTGTCAGAAAGCATGATGGGACGTCGGCGTGTGCGCCCTGTTTTGGCAGATTGGATTACTATTGTCAGCTGGTTCTGCCTCAGCGGTGCTACACGTGCTCAGTGGCATGCAGCATTGAGAATTTGAAATTAGCCTGATCTGGAAATGTCATGGCAGCAGTTCAGCTTTGCTTTTTAATGGAGCTATTAAAACATCTGGTTACTGAGGCCTGATAATTAAACACAGTGAAGGCCATCAGATAAACACTGAACTTTTCAGTGCACACACTGTTTCACTGGTTTGGTCAGTGGTGAGTTAGGCTGCAGCAGGTGATTCGAGTTTGGGAGACTTAACACGAGCTGATACCCTTGTCCCTTTACGTCCCAGCTGGCCTTTGTTTGGGATATTTCCGCCTGGTTAACTTCTGAGCTCTCAGTCACAAGTGGTTGCCTTTGTCCTGACTTAGTGACGGAGCTCCTGAGGATGTAGGGGACAAGGGGGAGGAGTTTTGGTGAGACCATCTGTTGCTGAGACAATTCATCTCCACTTTATACCCTTCAGCTTCAGACGCACACACACACCAAGCTAGCACACAAAGACACAAACAAATGGACAAACACATCTGGTGCTGGCTTTCTTGAGCCCTCGACTCATTGGAGAATCCCACCACCAACTTTAGTGGCTGATCAGTCATCCAGACAGACCCCTGTTTTTATTTAAGGCTAAACCTAAATGTTTTCAGGATAGATTTCTTATACCCTACGACCATTTACCAGCAGCTAGTGGTCTTTACTTTGGCAAGATGCGGCGATGAATGCGTCCTCGTTCTGTGATGGTTTGTAGCAGCAGTGCACATTTAAGAGCTGTGTAGGATTTAATGGCAGCTAGCGGTGAGGTGACAGGTTGACAGTTACCCCTAAATCTTCCACACTGGTCCTTTAAAAACTTAGAAATCCAAAGCAAAGTAAGTCAAACTTGCATACATTAAGGGTGCAACATCTTCGAGGGTAAGGCATATTGGAGAACCCTGTTGTGCTGGGGTTGTTCTTAATTGACTGCCCGTTAAGTTTATTGATGTTTTTTTGTGTATAGATTTGTCTCTTGTCTGAATGTGAGCTTTAATGATTTGTAGAATCTGATACATGTGCAGAGTAAGTTTTTTTAGGGGGGCTGTTTCTACTCAGTTTTGATTATAGTGCCTTCTGGGCAGTTCTCCAGAGAAGCCAAGACAGACTTTATGGGACCGCTTGTTGCTGACTTTTGGTTTGCTATATGCAGTAGTGTTGACTCATTTAATTAACCAGGTATTATGTTGATTATTCTGTCTCTTAATCCTGTTTAAGAACTAGAACTGTGTGCAATGAGCATGCTGTTTGGAGCGTTTTATCTGACTTTATCTAAATGGAAAGCCTGAATGGAAAACCTCAGAGGTTCTGACTCAGCTCAACCATTCATGTCTAGCTCTTGGAAAATTAATATTTGCGTCACTGAAATTGAAGCAATACCGGGATGTGGTGTATAAACACACAGTATTATGAGCCACCCCACTGCTTTCCATGCCACAACTTGCCTGACGTATTATTCTGTGTAACGTGTCATGTAATCTGCCTTTTGTTACAACCTACTCACTGCATGTTTCTTCACTTTGTCAGCTCCACTGTGAGTTCAAACAGCCTCTACAAGACGACGAGTGCCGGCAATATTCTGCTGAATTCAAGTCCCTGTGATTTCCAGTTACATAACAGCAGCTGATCTTCTTAAAATCTATAGAGTAAACACTATTAATCTCCTCGCTGGCCCTCAGAGACCTCACGTGAAGCAGCTTTTCCCTAAACAGGCCTTGCGTGCCGGGCTGGTACCAGGCAGACACAGTCGGTCACTGGTGTGGAAGTCACCAGTCGTCTCATATTAAATGGAAGTCAACGCGTGGCCTTGTGTCGAGAAGAATACCTCTGATACGTGTGCGTCCCGATGTTTGTCTGCCTCTTTTTCCAAACAATGGGAGGCGGGACTTTATCAGGTGCCTGCACCCTTCCTCTTTCCCCTCTCAGCCCACCCCCCCCCCCCCCCCCCCCCCCCCACCTCAGCCTCCTCCTAATTTACACGACCCCCTTTATCCCACTCACTGCTGTCCCCTGTGGTTTGAGAGAGCCACATTTAGCTGCCCTCCATTAGCCGGCTGAAAAAAAAAATCCTTGATGATGGAAGCGGGTTTGCAGACTGGCTGGTTGGGCTGAGTGACCCTTTGTCCCGAAAGGAAGCCTGAATCACACATTAAAAGAATGGAGACCAATCATTACTCTGGGCTGGTGAGCAAACTAATTTAATGGGCACAGAATAATTCTTCATTGACCTAGTTTCCTCTTTGTCTCCGTGATTCAGCGCTGCGACGAGCAGCTTGCATTTCACGTAAATGTATAGTGTATGAAACAAAAGCATCTCGATCTTTGTTCTGACCCTGGCTGCAAACTCGTTGTGCTCCACGGATGAGAGTGAGTGTGCGTACGTGGCAGCCTGTTGTTAATAGTTAATGAGGATTGATGTCTGGAAGTGGTGACCTTGTGTAAGGTTTCCTAGTGGAATCCATGCATATTGATCTCTTCAGTTTTATGCTCTGTTGGACACACAATTCCCTTTTACTCTGTGTTTTCCTCAACCACCTCCGTGGTGGCACTTGCACATGATTAATGATGTTTCTTACAAGTGCACATCCTATGAATCTTACACTGGAGGCCAAAATGTTCAGTTTGTGTTATGAGTTTTAGCTCAGACTGTAGGTCTAGGAAATACAAGCAGATCACTCTTATTACCCCGCCTTAAACCACAGGTCACACATCTGTTTTTGTACAGTTTAAACAAACCAGATGTAACATGTTAGTTGGTGAGCTTTAGAGTTGCTAGTAGGCAAATTTCTTACCTTCAGAGTCAGCCAGGCTAGCTGTTTCCTCCTGTTTCCAGCCTTTATGCTAAGCTAAGATAATTGTCTGCTGGCTGCAGCCTTGTATTTAATGGACAGACATGAGAGTTGTATTGATCTGACTCTGGCAAGAAAGTGAATATTTCCCAAAAGGTTAAATGTTCCTTTAAATGTCATATGTTCACCATCAGGTGGTTCATCAATAATTTATTGTTTAACCAAAGGCCATGTTTGATGTTTTTGACCCGTACAAATGTGGATTTAGTCTGAAAATGTTTACATGGTACAGGCATCGGTTCCCTACTCATCCATTACAGTCATTAGAATGGAGCCGCTTCTATAAATGTATCTTCCACCCCTGTAAGGAAATGACAGTCAAGTCTGAGCAATCAGCCTCAGATTCCTGTTATTGCTGCCTGTTAGTGAGCCGCTAACAAACATGTCTGGGAAGGTCAGTGACTTCACATAAATACACAAACACAGGAGACCAGGCCGCCCAGATCAGCTGTAGTGCTGCTTTTAATCTCTGTCTGGAACCAAGATCTATTCTGGGACTGAGGCAAGAAGTGTGTTGTTTTTTTTTGCCTGATTGAAATATAAAAAATGAAGAAAGGATCATTGCCACAGAAACATTTGTATTAATCGAAGTGACAAACGCTCGTTTGGTACCATATTCTGCGATTTTATGGAGTGAGATGATACTGAAAGTCTTTCTGACAGTTTTACTGAGTGTGTATGACTCTGAGTAGTAGTTTTAGTCTCAGACACACCCTCTGCATGCAGGCCTGGCAAACAGCTTTGCTCTGCAAAAAGGCAATGACAGTTTAATAAGAGGATAGCTGTGCCAGGTCTGTGTGGTGAGGCAGTGGCTATGTGGCAAAGAGCGGTGAGCAACGCTGAGAAAAAGAGAAAAATGGGGGAAAAAAAAGGATGAAGGAAGAAAACCCAAATCCCGGCTTTTCTAAAAAAAAAAAAAAAAAAAAAACAATCTCATGTTGTCTCTTCTGACTGCGCCGCCATCACTCACCTGGCACATTCATGTTCCACCTAAAAGGAATATTTCTTTGACGTGTTTCTGGGTTTCTCTCTGGTAATGGTCTACATAAGCGAATGAAGCCCATGAGCTTTGTGAAATGAGTCGGTGATGCAAATGTCAAACAGATGACTCCAATCTGAGCGCCGTGTCCAGATGTTAATGGTGTTGTTGTGGCTGCTGTGTTGCAGGGGGCCCGAGTCTGGCTGAGACACAAAGAGCAGCTCCTCCCCTCCACCGTCAGCTCTTGTGATGATTCGTCCCTGGTCCTCACCACTGACTATGGGAAGGTAAGAAGACTTCTTGTTCCCTGCTGAAGCATTTATACTGCCATTGATTCACTTTAACTCTCTGTACCCACATGATTTTATAAACCCATTGAAGTTGTAGTCCTTAAGATCTCAGTCCTGGTTCATTTTGCGACACCTGTGTTTGCTGGTGACGTTTAATACAACAGATTTGTTAGAAATAACTACAACATAAGAGCAACAGCTTCATAATAAACTTGTGTATGCAGGAGCATACATGCATTAGCAGTAACTTAATACAGCAAAGTTAGAATGTTGAACACCTGACTCATAATGCTGCAAGTACATGACTATTGCAATACCCTCATCATTGGGACACACACTCAATCACTGTTGTGTGACCTCATTTGGCAACAGACATTTGTTTAAATGAAAATCTTCAAGTCAGCACTTGCATTCAAGTCTACAGGCTTTGACTGGTATAGTGTAGATGTAAAGCCTCCCCTCATCGCTCATCTGTAATTTGTAAGATTGCATTACAACTTGGGCGTGGCCCGGTGTGTATGTGAGAAGGTTAATTGTTTGCACATGTGCTTCATGTCGGGGCTCAGCTGCGGGATCAACACCTTTTGTAATAAAGTAAGAATGACAGGAATGGGCTCCTTGTGTCAAGTCACTGGCCTGAGCTTATCTGTTTGGCACTACATGGTGGTCTTTGTGTCTGGAGGAAATCCTGTTCGAGAGGGAGAGAGAGAGAGAGAGAGAGGCAGAGAAACAGAGAGAGAGGGAGGGAGGTGGCGATGGACGGTTAAAGAATAGTTTCGAAGGTTTGTGGGTCAGAGAGTGTAGATCGAAAATGAGCTCCCAGGACCGCTTTTATCTCGCGGAAGGCCTTTGTGTTGAACAACCCTGCGAGCGGCGCATGTGCTCGTCCGTTAGCTGCATTTGGGCCTTGTCAGGTCAGGGCCTGGGGAAGGAACAGGGTAGGGCCCAAGGACTGACAGGATCTCAACATGTAGCATCATTTCCACCTCCAGACTCTGTCACAGGCCCTGTGTTATCCCTCTGCTGCAGTGCTTGACGGTTCATGTAAAGACAGGTGACGTATGAAGGAGTGGAAAAGCTGCTGCTCCTCAGCTAGCTAAGACACAGTTCTGAACGGTCTAATTCTCTCATTGGAGTTTAATACAACTCGCTTCTAGTTTGCATGTGGGAGAAAGGAAGAAAACAGGAGCGCGAAGAGTTAAAAAAGATGTCCACGTTCCCTCATCCTGAGCATATGTGTTTGATGTTTCCATGGTCAGCGGTTGGGATTCTTGTAGCGTGAGAAATCAACCACGTGTTTTCAGAGGGGCAGGGATGACTCTGACTGATGGAAACACCTTCTATAGCCTCTGCCACACGTGCAGCATATCCCTGAAATGTTCAGGAACGTTCCCTGCATGAGGTCGTTGGGGTCGTCACACCTCAAGGACCAGCAACATTTCGGGGGAAATGCTGGTGCGGCTGTTTGGATGAAAGCAGCAACATTGCAGGGACAAGCATGTAAAGGGTTACATCTGTCTGACGAAAGAAGCGAGAGAACCAATCACAAGACTCCGCCAATGATGTATTGAATGCGTTTTTATGGTTTGAGTAGATCACAAAAAAGACATTACTTGTCTCGCAAACTTGCTGAATATTAAATACAACAGCAAAGACAAACACAGCTCCTCGTCCTCCACGTTCCTGAACCTTTGAAGAGACGTCTTCTACCGCGTGTATCCGACCTTGACCGATCTTCTTCTTCTTTTGTTGAGTTTTTTGGTGGTTGGCATCCATAAGTGCTGCTGAACTGTCCCTTGCCCCGTCCGTTCCAGCGTTGTTCAAAAGGCGCAAGAAAGAAATGTTCCTGAATCTATCTGCATGCACGAAGAGTGAAAATCACAAATGGTGCCTCAAAGGTTTTCCCAGTAGTTTTCCAGGAACTACGTGTGAAAGAGGCTTATCACAGCTGAAAAGGATTCACCGCACCAGGTCGGAGGTTGAGAAATCACACAGACCACACGTCTTATTTATTGCCTTAATGTGGCCGGAGAATGCCACGGGGTGTTGTTCTTAGTCCAAAAACATTTCACCGCCCTCAGTGGGATTTCGTAAAATACAGATTTTCTTTTATTTGTGTGTATGACTGGGAGTGGGATCAGGGTGTTGCAGCTGAGCTCAGGCTGGTCTCATGTGATCTTCACATGCGAGCTCAGGATGTGTTGGTCATTGGGCCAGGCGTATGGGTGTCTCCTCTCTGTCCTGAGCCTCTGCAGCAGAATGATAGGAATGTTCGGCTGAAAAATCTCCGTCTTCAGGATCGCCGGCTGACCTCATGTGATCCCGTGTTCTTGGATGACATATCTGCTGAGGGTTTTTCTTGCATTTCCTGATTCAGTCGTAATCTTTATTTAACCCAGTTAATCCAGTATGTTTGGGGTATTATGTGCGTGTTGTCTGTCTGTGCAGCGTCAGAGGTGGTTTGGTAAATGTATCCTGGCAGCATTCTCCCCTCGGGGGGTGGGATATACCATTACCCATTGCTTCGGTGCTCACACTTATGTGCAGCTCCCCGCCTGAGTGCTCAGCCTGCAGACTCAAGAGTGTCCGCCTCCGATTTAGCAGGCTGACCTGGCTGCTGTCACATTTATGATCATATCAGCATTCATCACTGTCTCGTGGACCAGCAGGATACAGCAGACATACTGAAGCTGAATGTGTGTGTGTGTGTGTGTGTGTGTGGGTGTGTGTGTGTGTGTGTGTGTGTGTGTGTGTGTGTGTGTGTGTGTGTGTGTGCGTGCGTGTGTGTGTGTGTGTGTGTGTGTGTGTGTGCGCACGCTCTGTGGCCAGATGGCACCAGCTGGATTAACAGTGTGCGAGTTATTCCCAGAGGGGTGCGCATGTAAAGAAAAGGAGGAGGAGGAGGAGGAAGAGGAGGAGGTCACCTGAACTAAATAGCTGCTGCTAGTGATGTCATCTTCATCTCAATGAACACAATAAATAGAGACTGAACTGTGTTAGCATACGAGCCCCAAACACCATTTTTATTCATGAATAATTTGACACATACAGCATATGATGTTGCTGTGGCTCATATTTTATTATCTGAATTGTAAATTATATTTATTTATAGACCAAACAGTTAATACTCAGCAGGTTAATCACTGTAATTCTAATAAAATAGTATTTAATGACAATAGTTGCAGCCCTAAATTGAAATTGGTCATTTCACAAAGTTGCTCTTAAGCCCCTAAAAAGCAAAGACATTTTCCTTTTCATCTTGTGCACAAATAATAATTAAACCCAATTAATGAACCCTTTATTTTACTCTTTGGCTGGATGCTTTGCTTTGTGACTCTAAGTGTGATTGCTGAAGTTGTCCGCGGCCTGCAGCCATGCAGTCTCTGGGGTTGAAAACAGGTCATTGATGGCCCCTCAGTCTTTTCTGGATTATTGGTCAATGGAGCCATTATGTGAGCCTTTATGTGACTGATGCGCATTCACGAGCGTGCTCACAGAAATAACATGCTCACACAAACATTATTGTGGGCATATGTGTGTGTGTGTTAAACAAATGCTTTTAGGATTTGCTGTATGTTAGGTGATATCAACATGAAAATATCGAAGGATCTAATGTAAAACTGTGTGTTTTCACAATTTTCCCTGTTAATAAGCCTGTCTCCTTCTGCTCCCCCCGTGTCTCCCGGGTCTGGGTGTGATCCCCCCTCAAGCAGATGGATTCACTGTAAGAGAGAGAGAGAGTCAGACTGAGTGGAAAAAGGAAAAAGAGAAGGAGGCAGTGATAAACAAGACAGTGTTTGTGTACACAAGGCTGTGATTTTCTATCTGCCCATGTGTCATTTCTAAAGGCTTGAATACATATCTGTCAGTAAAGGTCCAGAGAGGCCGACCCCGCCTGAGCGTGAATATTCAGCAGAGCTGGTCGAACAAAGCAGCAGCAGGGTGTGGTTTCAGCGAGGAGGAAACGCAGTGAGGAGAACTGTTCCCAGCATTTAGTCTGGGTCGACTTTGCGTTTCCTTTTATGCATTTTAATTTATGAGGCAGAAAGAAAATCATAGTTTACCAAGACTCACTTAACAGTAGGGATGCAACTAACTATTGTTATTATAAATCAATCTGATGGTTATTTTCTCGATTAATTGATCAGCTGTTTGGTCTATGAAATGTCAGAAAATTAAGAAAAACACCCACAACAGTCATCAGATTGTTGTCTTATCTGACTGCTGTGCAAAAGTTTGTGGGGCTTTTGTTTTTGTCAGTTTTGTTAGAGAAGAATGGAGGGAATAAATGAAGAAAGAAAGAAGAAAGGGAAATACCAGCAGAAACAACTGACTGTCTGTCCCGGCTCTGACGCTTAAACAGCTTCATCCCAAAATCCAGGACTCGAGGAGAGTTATGTGTTTGTCTGCCTCGTGTCCAGCAGTGTACGGGTGTCAACACCAGGCTCCATTTGGAGAAGATCAATCCGCACAGTGAACGCTTTCACTGATCAATCACGAGTCACAAGCTGTTATAAGTGGCATGAAATGAATCTCCAGCCATCATTACACCGCTCAGATCGGTAACACCGACGATGCTGCTGCATCCCCACTGAAATCATGAGCAGGAATGAATTAATCGCGGTGATTAGAGCCAGTTTGTGCTCAAAATAAATTGAATTTGCTGTTTGGATTCTGAATTCGGAGCAGATCCAAACTGTGATTTAATTTGTTTTTTTGAAGCTGACAATCAATAACAGTAGACACACACTGTTACATCACTGCTGGGTTAGTCAGGCTTTTGTTGGAGCGTTGTAAATTGTTGGCAGCGCCATGTGGGTCAGAGTATGATGCTCCACAATTCCTGTAGGAAAACTGCTCCACTATAATTGTTATAATGGACACTAATAGAACTTTATTGCACCTCCAGAGGACTGAACTGGAAATAGTAAAGCGTATTAGTCTGAGTCTAGACCTGATCTGCTCCATCTGCCTTTTAGCTGCGTCTACAGGACGCTGTTTAGTCTGCAGATTATTTGGAAACAAATTTATGAAGACGTGAATAAATATTGATGCTGTGGCTCTGAGGACAGAGCTCAGTGACTTATCTCCCAGGAATGAAACCAACAATGAAACCAAGCAATAAAAGCCCGCAGCGGGACAAACCGGAGGAATGTGAGACGTCTCCGGCTCAGTTTCCCTTTGAGCATCTCTGATGTTTCAAACATGGCAAAGTCCCCGAGGCTCTGAAATCTGAACTGTGAATTATCCGAAGAAGAAGATAAAAAACAAAGGTCACATCATATGATGAGGAGACGGAATAACAACACATGTACTGTGGAGTATCTGCGCAAACACACACACACACGCACACACACACACACACACAGAAATATGACCATTCAGTTGCCTCCTCTCTCGTCTTATCTGTTTTCCTGGAGAAGTGGTGAGGGTGCTTTCCAAGTACGCGGCTCATTGTGTGTTTGGCTGAAGCAGCCATATTTGTTTTCCTCCCGTGAAATGTGAGGACCTCACTGCAATCGAGAGTGTAACACGGACCTGCAGCCTCTTCTGGTCGCTTGTTGTCCTGTATTATCTTTGCTCCCAGTCACCTCAGTGCAACATGTGCTTTGAGAACGTAAAGAATGCCGACAGGGGCAGGAGACGTACGCCTGATTACTTTGCTTTGACTGGGAGTTGAACAGAAAGCCGAGGCTGGTGATATATTTTATTTTACAGCACATTTTGTGACTATAATAAAAAAGATAAATAGCAAAAAATGCTAAAAATAAACTTTTTATTGTGACATGTATGACAGAAAATATGCTGTATAGTGTATTGTGAAATGCTCTCCACGTCCAACAATCAGCTACGACTGCTTTTTGTGTAACTTTAAAGTGACACTATGTAACTTCTGAATGAAGAAATAACATATTCTTCCTCTTATGTATGAAAAGTTGAATAAATAAGCAATAAAACACACACTTACTCAATTCAGGACAGCTGCTACAGCCTCTCGTGGTCTGGTGTGACCACTACCTTAAAGGTGGCTAATGTTGTGCTAATTTATCAAAATTTAAGGTCATATTTCGGTGTAACTGACATTGCTGAGTCAGACTGTCAACTGTAAGCCTTTTGCCTGCTTGTGCTGCTGTTTTCTATTTTATCTGTCTGTCAAATAACGCGCAAATGTATTTTTTTTTCCACTCTCGCTCATTATCTGATGAATGATTTTGTGTGATGACGCTTTAATCCACCGGAGCGCAGGTGTCATCGTCGACGTCAGTCGCGTTGAGTGAGTGATGTAATTGAGGGTAAAATGATAATGCTGATTAAGGATGTAGAACAAGTGAAAAGCCTGTTTAATTTATTAGTCAGACAGGCTGGTGAATCAGGGCCAGAGAGGAAAGGGTGGGGTTAAAACTGAATGTTTAGGGACATCTGGCGGTAAATCTGCAAGCCTCTGCCGGGCGGATGACATCACTGCACGTGCTGCTTTTCTCCCCGAGGTCTTCGGCCCTTCTTAACACTGCAGAAACATGAAGCAACCCACTGATTAATGCATTGTCATTGTGCTTACGCCCATCCTCTAATGGACGTCTAGTGTCTAGAGTCAGTTTATCATTTCACATACTTAGGCTTTTTCCATGCTGATTCAATTCTGTACAGATTCAATTTAGTTAATGCGTTGCTCAAAGATGAAAAAGATGGATTTCACACAAACACATCAATGCAGTGATTTATATTCAGTCAGCCCTTCAACTTGAATCTTCTTCAGTGCTTTGTATATCTATAATGTGTGGAATGAGACACTGATGTAGTCTGAGATAAAGTATTGTCTGCAGTAGCATATCTTATCCTTATCTGACTCATGTGCTCTTTACATATGTGTATGTTTGCTCTATCAAATCATTGCATCAGGACAAGTGCAGGCACAGAAGTGTCTTTCATTTGACAACAAAGACAAAGATAGAAGAACTTGAGGCTTTCTTGTGAAGTAATTGACTTTTAAAGCTGCACTAATCAATATTTTCGTATGAACAATGGGTCAAATGACTGTGTCTAAATACAGAGAATTATCGCCAGACTCGGCAGTTCCCTCTGCTTTACGCTGCATTTTAGCAACTTTCAGCTCATTGTTTCGATTTCACGGCCCTCAGCTTCACTGCAATCCCACCGCAACACTTAACATGAGGGTCTTCATTCCAAAACATTACTTGCCTGTTACAGAACGTTTTTGTGTCTCAGATTCGGTAGTTGTGCCTTCAAAGATTCAACCAAACCTTCATCTCCACTCATTCAGCAGCTTCCTGAGAGACCCTCCGTGCTGACTCAGCAGTTCTGTGAAAACCAATGTCTGCTCCCAACAGGGACACCATCAAATATGCCAGGAGAGCCAGCAGTAATGCACTGGGACAACGCCAGCTCCTTGTATTGATCCAATCACTGCTTCCCATCAAGCGGCCGACACAGTTGTAATACATCTGTTCTCTTATCTCATGTATCTTCCATTAGACATTAGCCAGAAAGTCTGTGAGACTCTCTCTTGGTTTGTTAGACTGTTTTCATGCCACTGTAGAGGCACTGCTTCTTCTTATTGATTCCCTATTTTGATCCATATCAACTCAAAACTTTCCTGCTGGGTCGAATTGTCCTGTGCCATGTGACATGGCACTGCATTGTTGTGCAGAGACCAAGAAGTGAGTTGAACAAAGCAAGGCGAGATCGGTCAGGGGGCTCCCTACCTGTCAGGTATGCCGGCAGCAGGCACAGGCAGGCACACATCACGGATCTGTCATTTTAACCTCGGTTACTCGTGTATCGTCACTTGAATCTGCCTGTCATCCGTGCATGCGTGTGCCGCAGCCGCAGTGGAAGACTGATGTTGTGCCAGCAGTTTGGCTCAGATCTGTGTGAACTTGTCTACCTTCCTTCATTTCAACCCTGAGGCTGTGTGCAGTAGACCTCTGGCTGCCTGTGTCAGCTATTGATGGAAAATACCAAAAGCGAGCACGAAATAATTGCAGCACACAAAGACGACCTCCACTAACAACATGGAGGATTATTTTTTTTTACGAAATAAAACCAGGAAGAAGAACAGAGGCGTGATGTCACACTGCACTGCAAAGGTCATCTATTCAATGAGCGTGGCTGCTGCTGTCATCTACTAATTACACTGATCACATAATGAGATGCAGCAGGATCCGGGTGGCTTATCAGAGCTAAACACCAGCTAAACGGTTTCTTGATGGAAAGCCTGAATGGATAAATCATTGAAGTCATTTATCAAATAAAAGTGCAAAACATTTAGTAGTTCCATTCGTCAAATATGTTGCAGATCTAATGTACTAAATTTAAACACTGAACTTCCAGCAGTGTTTTAATTGTGCCAGTACTCAGTGGTACAAAGTATTAGATATACCATTTTTTTCATATGTACACATATATTAGATTTCAGTCCTCATGGTTACTGTTATCTATTGCACTCTACCACCACTTACTATCATTATTATTGTTATTATTGTACATATCAGGCAATAGAGGCCCCTTTCCTCTTCAAACAAGCCAGTTCAGTTGGAAAGCTGCTGGTTTGCTTGTTTGGTTTCTGCCTCCAAAACTCTTTTTCTGTGGAAATAAATTACTGTATTAGTTTGTACCCTTAATTGAATAAATCTTGCATGTGATTCAAGCCCCCCTAAAGTTGCACGTTGATGCTACATGCATCCACACAGGATTGTGAAAGCTAACTCTCTAGATATGTGTGTGTTTCCTTCCAGGTGATCTACCTGCAGAAGGCGGAGCTGAACAGGGAGACGGTGTACCCGATGCACCCCAGCAGCATCCATGGCGTGGAGGACATGTCCACACTGGCAGAGCTGCATGAAGCCGCCATCATGCACAACCTCTTTCTGCGCTACCAGAAAGACAACATCTATGTAAGGCACCGTCCTAATCTGTGGGCGCGTTTACCACGTACCGCCATGATGTACCTGGAAACTGTGGGTCCATTGTGTTGCTCAGGGGCGTGTGTTTCATTTTTTCTGGGAACTGGGGATTTGCAGCACAGCTAGACTGAGATTTCAAAGTGGAACACATTTCCATCAAAAGCATCAAGGGGAAGTCTGAACTGGCAGACTGCAGATATCTGATATCAAAAACAGTAAATAACAACTCAACAATATACAGATAACTCCTGGAATACAAAGAAGAGTATTCAGAGCTGGATTTTCCTTTAAGAATGTAAGATTATAGATATGTTTGTTTGACCCTGCCTCTCTCCCAGGATTATTTTCGCAGTAGAGCACTGAAACACTACCCGGCCCTTGTTAAAATAATCATTGCCCACAGACTAACTTTGTTTTTTTGAAATCCTATCTCCTAATCTCATCTCCAAGGGCTCGCCCGGCCTGTCTGCGTGGCATCGCAGAACGATTTCATTGTGGAACGATGACCCACAAACACACTTTTACTAGGCACTTTTACCCAAAGCGCATTACCCGAGCAGGAGCAATGGATCCTAAAATATGACCAGCCCCGGTGCAAACTAGGCCATGTGCAGCATGTTAAGAGTATTACTGAGTCCAGGTAGTGTGTAAGAGGAAGGAGACAGGAAACTGGGTGAATCTACTGAACTGTTTGAAGTAGTTGTACTGCAGATCTCATGTAGACTCTCAGTGTGTCTTAAAATATATAGAAGCTTCCAATTCAAATGTAAAATCATTTTTCTTTCATCCCATGTGTATTCTGACATCTTTTTTGATAATCTGTGACTTCCTCTTTTTTCTTTTACCCTCCTCTTTCTCCCTCGTGTTTTTTTCATTCCCCTCAGACCAACATCGGTTCTATCCTGGCGGCAGTGAATCCCTACAAGCAGATAGCGGGCCTGTATGACGGCACCGCAGTGGACCTGTACAGCAAGCACCAGATGGGGGAGCTGCCTCCTCACATCTTTGCCGTGGCCAACGAGTGTTACCGCTGCCTGTGGAAGAGGCACGACAGCCAGTGTGTCCTCATCAGGTGAGGGGAAATGAGCAGCTTGTTACAAAGCAGCATGAAGCTTGTCAGCTGTATGGATACATTGAGTACTGAGTCCTCTAATGACTTGTCAAGTGTAATAAGTTCAATAGGTTGACCAGGTGTGTATCTTCTTCTTTGTGTCTGCAGTGGGGAGAGCGGTGCCGGGAAGACGGAGAGCACCAAGCTGCTGCTGAAGTTCCTCTCGGTGATGAGTCAGAACTCTGCAGGTACTCCGCTGTCAGAGAGGACCACCAGGGTGGAGCAGGCCCTCGTCCAGAGCAGGTGCAGTTTGAACCCTAAGTCAACACCCGCAATCTTGTGCTGTTTTCATGTATTTGACTCATAAGTTAGAAAGTTTTGGCACTTTAAGGTATATTTTATCATCAGCTTATCTTTCGTGTTTATCGGATGAATGAATGCATCATGTTACTCTAAAACTCCATTTATACCCTCAGGAGGTTCAATCAGAAAGTGCAGACTTTAAGGAATTAACAAACAGGGTTTATTCGGTTAGTACTGATCAATGAGGGGAATCTCTGATAAATGCCATTCAAATAGCTGCATCTGGATCAACATCTGGATCAGAATTAACAGTGGTGGACAGACGTTTGACAAAAAAGCCTCTTTAGTTGAGTTTTGATTTGTTCGATCGTGTTTCCTCTGCCTGCAGTCCCATCATGGAAGCCTTCGGGAATGCGAAGACCGTGTACAACAATAACTCCAGTCGCTTCGGGAAGTTCATCCAGCTCCACTTCTCCCAAAACGGAAACATTCAAGGAGGCTGCATCATCGACTGTATCCTTCAGCGGTTCACTTATATTCACTGTAGAGACGTCAGGCGTCCATAGTTTCTGGCTCAGAGGACGTATTCACTGTGAGTTTTCGTTGTTCTCCTTGACTTTCAATCATCAGATTTGCTGGAAAAGGTAAGTCTGTGTTCAGGTGCAGCAAAGGGCATCAGCAAGTTAATTATTTGATTTAATCTACATGTAATAGCATTGTCATTTGCAGCATTTTAACATTTTCTTCTCTCTACAAGAACCGCGTGGTTCGACAGAATCCAGGAGAAAGAAACTACCACATCTTCTACGCTCTGCTGGCAGGGGCAGACAAAGACCACAGAGGTTTGTTTTTACAGAGTTTAAAAGGACACTTAAACGGACACTCGGCCCTAATTATTGATAACAAGTGCTTAAAATCTAAATATCATCAATATAAAAATATCTACTTCTGGCAGCTCTAAAGGAAATGCTCATTTATGTACAGTAGTTATATATAATTTATGGTTTATGGTGAGGTTTTATGGAGAAAATCAATCAAATAAATGCAAAACAGAATAAATCAAACAGGAGCAAATGAATATGTTGTTGTTGATTTCGTCTCTCTAGCTGTAAGAGCTATGTCTGAATCCGTTTAACGACTAAATGCTCTGCAGACATGTACCTCCTGTCCGAGGGTCCGGAGGCGTATCACTACCTGAGCCAGTCAGGCTGCGTGCAGGACAGCAGTCTGGATGACAAGCAGCTCTTTGACAGTGTGATGGTAAGGAGACGGTGACAGAAATTATTTGTTGTGCGTGTCAATGGTTTGTTTCTCCCCCAGAGGGCGCCATAACCCTTTATACATGAGTGAAACACCAGACAGAAACTAGACTTCTAGGAAACATGAGCCTGGGGGAAAGATGTTGTTTGATTGAGTCATGTTGGCTTTGGAGGCACTTTTTGAATTCTGTTCACACAAGTGTTTTATCATTCCGAGGAAAAGCATAATGAGGTTTAACTGCTGTCACGTCTCGAACGTGTCCTTGTAGCGACATGTTGCCTAGCTTTGTCTGTGCTGCGTTGCAGGAGGCCCTGAAAGTGATGGAGTTCACTGAGGAGGAGATCAGAGACGTGTTCAAGTTGCTGTCCGCTGTCCTCCAGATGGGCAACATCGAGTTCATGACTGCTGGCGGCGCTCAGATCACTTCTAAAGGCGGTACGAGAAGGAATTAAGGGAATAACGTGTAACAGATTGATTGATCCTGACAAAGTGTCGCACACGTCCTCAATCTGTACCACGCTGTTGGAACTTTGAAGGACACACATATGTGACACACATGGAATTCTGGGAATGCTTTAACTTGATTATTTCATTGGAGGTTTTCTTTAAAGATCTATGTGATCTGGGACTAATTATAGATAAAATGGAGACAATGCTCAATCTGTACACAGTCTTTTAGTGATGAGGACCAGGCAAATTCAGCAAATATCGAAGTTTCCAATGCTAAATGAATGATAAATGAATATTTACTCTGGTTTAAATGGATCAGTTCTTTCAAGGTGTGTAATTAATACTGAATGACATAGTTGTTTCTAGGGCACTTCTTAAGAAATCATTAGGACGTCAGGAAGTATTTTCAATCATGACAAAATCTTATTTTGAAACCAAAGATACCACCAGCTTTTTTTTAACCCCAGGAGCCCTTTGGTGAAGCCATTACTACTTTTAATACAAGTTTATTTAACTTTCTACTCAATTTCCTTCGAATTTTAAACGTAACAGCAGCAGAAAGTGTTGCAGACGACAGCTTGAAGTGTTGGACCGAGCGGATAAAATGTATGGGATGTTTATCAAACAGTGGAAGATATTTTATCATTCTTTAATGATGTCTTCAGGGTTTAAGAGCCAGGTGCAGTTAAAATGGCTTGTTGTTTCTGCTGGAATTTCTTGCAGAAAGCTCTAAAGCAGAGACTTGCTGCAGATGTAGGACCACTGTGCAGTACTCCTCATGCCCCTGAGTTTGATTGACATTGCACCAGCAGACAGAGCACTGAACAGGCTGTAACATGATCTCAAGGCTCCTTTGTTTGCTGTGTCTGACCTCTTTTCCAAAGAACCAGTGAACTACAGTGCCTGCAGAGCACCACAGCCCCGCCAAACAGAGTAGAGTTTCCTATAGACGGTACAGGGATCGCCGCCTATATGTCACATCTGTTGTTTGACATCAATAAGAGTCACCTGAGCCGCCTGCGTTCTGCGTCGGTCGCATAGACACTACAGCGAATGCATTTGTGTGTGTTTCAGTGGTCAGTAACGTCAGCGAGCTGCTCGGCCTGGACTCCTTCCAGCTGTCGGAGGTGTTGACCCAGCGCTCCATGATCCTCCGAGGAGAGGAGATCTGCTCGCCTCTCACTGTGGAGCAGGTAACAACACATCCACCCCGGCTTCCTCCTCCGCTGCTCCTCGTAGGAATCACACAGCTGACACAGAACAAACCTGAAACATCTCCTCCCAGATTTCAGGGATTCTTCAGGGCTCTCGGCCTGTCTCGACACTGAAACATATAGTAGATGTCTGTTTGTTGCCCCCTGTCCCTCCCTCGTCTCCCTCCCCTGTCCTGGTGACACACACACACACACACAGCCTTTCTCCCTGCGCTCTCCCCCACATGCCTCTCCAGATCCCTTGCGTGACTCCCAGCCATTTCCTGCTTTTTGTCTGCCAGATTCCTGGCACAATAAAGCCATCATGATAGTGATCTGAGTCAAAAGCACAATAGAGCCAATGACTGAGGGTGAAGTGAGAGTCTTCTCCTCACCAAGACGTCGGCGTAATAATTCACTCTCTTCTTCTCCGAAATGTCCACGCCGAGGTCTGTAATTAATGTGAATGTTCCACGAGTCTTTATCTGCATGTGTTATCCTTTTCGCCATATGCCACAAGCACATTCTGACGCATGACACAGTCCTCTCTGGCTCGAGCTCGAGCTTCCGGGCCCACTCATGCTCATAAATATCAGCGAATATGCAGAATGGACCTTTGCTATTATCACAGGGACACGAAAGTCACAAGAACGCTTTTCATCACCAGACAAAGACCTTGTGCTGTCACCCCGCCGCTGCTTGTTCTGCCTGGCCTTTGAAGCAGCTTGTCCCTTAATAGAGTTCATTATTCCAGCCCTGGAGTCACTAAGAATGGCTTCTTCTCACAGCGGCCAGGGGTCACCCACCCCACAACTGCCTGTGCTAGCCCCCACCCCCGCCCCCATCCTGGACAAACAGCCATTCTTCTCACCCCTGTGACGGAGATCCTGGAGCCACCGGCGCTCAGTTCACACCCGCTGGTTGCGAGAGGTGACGGCGCATGATGGATTACTCAAAAGCCCGGGAGCATTGTTGCCCCAAATACAGTACACACCGCCACACTCTTGTTTTGTTTTCAATTCAAGCACAATGCCTGTGGAGGAAGTGTCGCTGGCAAGCTCGGGCTTTTTATAAGCGCACACGGATGGTGTCCGGCCGCAAGGGCCGACTTCACGGCAGCGGGAGAAAACCAGAGCTCGCTCAGATGGTGATTAGAAATAGATTTTATCTTTTGTTTGACATCTACCTTGCCAGTCACAGAGAAGCAGAGTCTGGCAGTTTGGAACCACTGTAACTCAAAGTCCACTTACTTGCTTGTTATGGATCGTATCACATGGTCTTCCTCAGCAGAATGACTTGCTCAGATGAATCCGTTACATGTTCATGCTTTCCATGACTGCGAGGCTCTCCAGGACTTCTCATCCATGTGGGCTTCAAAGATGACTTTTATGAGTCTTCGCCTGCGGATTTGGTTTTGCCTCTTTGATTCTTTCGGATAACAGTTTATTCTGAAACGTTGTGGAGTAGAAGCACAACATCATAAAATGCATAAAATACCTCTGTCAATTTGACTTTTGTGTCTCTGTGGGAGGTGAGACGAAGCAGCGTAGGTGTCATTTCCTTGTTCGGGATTTCAAAAACCAGAGACAATCCTCTACGAATGCACGTTTATACATTACTTTGATTTGCCTTTGTATTCAGTGGATTTTTGAAGTACAATAAATGCCGCATGCGGTGCGTCACTCTGAAGATATGCAGGCGATAAACAATGCTGTCTGTTGTGAAAACACACATTGTCTTACCTGCTGCCTGCAGACAGTCGCTGACATAACACACCTTTGTCTCCAAAACGCTATTTGTTTTATAGAGGCCTCACACACCCCATCAGTGAAACAATCAAACATGGCATGTTTTTAACAGCGTTAACCACCGTCCGACTGAACTGATGACATGTGTATGGTGATATGTTGTATGTTGTGTTGAGTGTACAGTCTGCAAAGTTTCCTCTCTCTTATTATTCATGCCTGACTTGGCATCCAGGCTAACTCGTGTCCTTTGTCCTGATTTCTGCAGGCCGTGGACTCGCGAGACTCGGTTTCCATGGCTCTTTATTCTCAGTGTTTCTCCTGGATCATCATGAGGATCAACCAGAAGATCAAAGGGAAAGACAACTTCAAGTCCATCGGCATCCTCGACATCTTCGGCTTTGAGAACTTCGAGGTGAAAGTTCACTCGTCTCGTTTTAAGCAAGAAAATCGAAATCCTTGCTGAAAACTCATTTCTCACTCAGCTTCTTGTTATGAGTAAAGAGACAGCTTTAGTTCAAACATATTTTACATGAGAGATTTTGAGTATTTTCTTTTCCTGCTTCTGTGCACCAGATCTACAAACACGTCAGTCAGATGCTCTGATGAAATCTGATGCTGCGCAGGTTTTGATTGCGCGCCACCTTTTTCAACTTTAATAACTGGATTCAGCAACATTTGGCATGATCAAACCACATGACATAGTCCTGATGAAGCAGGTTGAAATTGTTATTTAAGACTTTAAATCATTTAGTGAAGTGAGATCAACTTTTAAGCATTTTAAGTCATGATTCTTCATGGCTTGTCAATAAGCACATTATTTGGTATGAAGAACTGATCAGAGATCTTCTTTCTCAGCGTCCTCCTCCACCTCAAAAATGTGTTTTGCTTGTTGCTACTTCATTTGTATGTTTGACCTTTGCTGTGCAGAATGACATATGTGCAGATTTTCTCACACTGATCTGCTTAAAACTTCCTCCGTGCTCACCTCGAGTCAGTTTAACACATGGATGTAGCAGCAGGAGTTTGTAACATCAGAACTGTGGTCTCATACGCAACTTATCTGGAGTTTTCAGTGAAATAGAGGTATCTTATCTAGTAGCTAAGCGACAAAACTGATGGTCTTGAAATCATGTTCCTTCCTTCCTGTAGGTGAACCGGTTTGAGCAGTTTAATATCAACTACGCCAACGAGAAACTCCAGGAGTATTTCAACAAGCACATCTTCTCGCTGGAGCAGCTGGAGTACAACAGGTAAAGACGTCTAAAGTGTGTAAACAGCTAGAGATGAACATTTTGAGAGTTTTAGGCCCTTATGCTGGTGGATGAATTGCAAGTAGAACAAGACTTTTCATGTGCTGGAGGCAGACAGGGCTGGGGATGGGGGTCGGGCCTCCTCATGGCAATACAGGCAAACTGCCAGAGGTTTGCAGTTGGCTCAGTTTCTCCCCCAGACAGTTGTTTTCTTGTATAATGGGCCAGGAGCTTGGACATGGCTCATTTCATCACATGTCCACGCGGGACAATACGGCCATTGTATCTTCCTAGTTGTTTATATTTGTGCATATACATGGTGTGTGTGTGTCTTTGTCCTCACAGGGAGGGGATCCAGTGGGAGGCCATAGACTGGATGGATAACGCAGAGTGTCTGGATCTCATAGAAAAGGTAACAGACAGTCGATCAGACCCCGAGAGAGCACAGTCACCATGAGGATCGACCGCTAACCGCCAGCCAGAGCGTGCCGACCCAGGATCCACACTGTGCTTACATTGACCTCCATCTCCCACTCTATTATTATATAGTCTCATTTTGCATGTTGTATGCACAGTAATGTACACCAGCCAGCGGTTGGAGGTACGGTTGAAGTGAAGGATCAAGATACTTGGTGTTATTGTATCACTGTAGTTATAATGATGGTTAAAACTGAGCTCTGGCAGAGGAGGGGGGCTTGTGCTTAAAAGGTCAAAATCACGAACCCAGAGAGTGCAGGGGAAGCAGGAAGACAACACTACAAACATTTTATCCCAACACGTATGATTCCTGTCTGTGTGCATCTTTAGAAATGTGAAACAAGGTGTTGCCAAACATCGTGCCTGCTCCGTGAACCCCCTTTTTCTACATAAAAGAGAAAACTGAATGAATTACTATGCTGTTTCCTGGATGCATTGTTATAATAAAAGCTGCCAGATGTGGCCCAATGGGATTATAACTAGTTCCATCATGACTGCGGTGTGTCTCACCCTCTCTGCTCCTCTTGTCTGTCTGTCTCCCCTTTAGAAACTGGGCATGTTGGCTCTTATCAATGAGGAGAGTCGCTTCCCCAAAGGCACGGACTACACCCTTCTGGAGAAACTGCACAGCCGACACGCAGTGAGTCCACACGCACACACATATAAACATCTTTCACATGTGCAGCAGTGCATACATACCGTACCCCTCCCAGGGAGCCCCTCACAAAGACATAAAAATGACCTATATCCCTCCACCAAAGCGCCTTAACCCCGGGTGAAGAAATGCCTTCACCACCCACCAGCTCACACAGCCTCAAAGAGTTAAACCTCCCTCGGGTTGCCTCTGGTGCAGCACTGAACGTCTGTCTGTGCGGCACTCGTACACGCCCCCGAGCCGCTCTCACATGCAAGCACAACAATGCTGAAATGTGATCAGCCATTCTCCAGCATTGTGCGCAGGAAAAAAGAGTGTCCTCAGAAAACCCAGCAGGGCTTTCTATGACTGATGGTAAAAACAGGAGGGTCACGAAGCGAGAACTGCCTGACCCCTCTCAGAGGTGTCCGCCTTCACGGCTGAAGCATGTGTCGAGTTTAAACTTTGTGGTCGAGGGGTAGCTGTGTCGCCTCACGGGGTGGAGTTCAGAGCCAACATCGTCAGCCGAGTATTTGATTAGCTGATTGACAGAAAACTAATCATATTGAATTATGAATCATAACTTAGAAAAGATCCCTGGTTCGATCCCGCCTGGGATCTTTCTGTGTGGAGTTTGCATGTTCTCCCTGTGCAGCGTGGGTTCTCACCGGGTTCTCCGGCTTCCTCCCACAGTCCAAAAACATGCTGAGGTTAATTGATAACTCTAAATTGTCCATAGGTGTGAATGAGCGGTGTGTGTGGTTGTTTGTCTGTATATGTAGCCCTGTGGTAGGCTGGCGACCTGCCCAGGGTGTCCCCTGCCTTCGCCCGAGACCAGCCCCCCCGTGATCCTGCAAAGGATTCAGCGGTGTATAGATAATGGATGGAACTTATAAAAGGGAAAATGTTTGAGCTTCTCAAATGTGATTTACTTGAATTGTTTGTAAAATTTAGTCAAATCAACAGTTATGGAAACTGACTCAATACCAAAGTAAAATCAAAGCAACCTCACCAAACAGAACTGTAAATTAAATAGAAGACAAAAAGGGAAAAAAACACCTCTCTATGTTTGTTTATAGTGCTAAATACAACAGGGTCATCTCTACAATGCTGCTGAGTGCAAGGAAGGTATCAAAAAGCAATAAACCAACTCACATTTATTTTGCCTCAAGGTCACTGCCATTAAAAAAAACGCTGGAAAGGCGCCCTCCTGGATGTTTGTATGTTAGATAAAACATGATGAAGCGCCCTGTACATAGCCCGGTATGCAAGAAAACGCCATGAAGTGCCCTTTAGGCTACACTTCTAGCGTCTTGAAGTGTGCACTTCCAGTGGAGAAAAATGTAATGTCAATTTGCCATATTATTTTTGACTATATTATATTTGTTACTCTATGTGTGACCTGAAATGGCTGCTGAACTTTCCTCTCAGAAAATCTAGCACAATGCCTTCTGGAGTGCATTTCCAGTGGAGTAAACATGATAAAATGCCATTCAGGATGCACTTTTAATGGAGAAAAGTCCGGTGTGTTGCCCTACATGCTAGAAGAGGCTTTTGAACTGTTTCACCATGAATGCATCACGACTTTCCCTGTGCTCATGCCTCACCATGTGCAGCCGGTGCTCTTTTTATTTTCTTGCCCCTCACAATCTGCCGCTGCGCAAGATTGTGCAGAAGAAGTTTATTGAAAAAATAGCTTGAAAGGCTTATTTGATAATGACTCGTCAGCTGCAGCCCGAGATGTGTTGCTGACCTTTCAGCTGCCCTCTGAACTCTTGGAAGGCTCGTTGTGAAATGTACTCTGCTTAATTCGATTAGTGCTAACTATGAGGACATGAACAGCATTTCAGTCAGCGGTCTCTCTGTCTTTTCTCCTCAGACAAACCCATATTATGTGAAGCCCAGAGTGAACGACCACCAGTTTGGCATCAAGCACTATGCTGGAGAGGTAATTAAGAGCACACACACACACACAGACAGACACACAGAGATACAGTGCAAATCCAGGTTCACCTTCCTCCCTGACTAAGAGGTCGGGGAAGTGAGGTAGTTGTTGGATGGGCTGCAAGATCGTCTTTGCCAAAATCTGCTACAGGATGTTGATGCCGCGCCCCTCCTCCGCTATCTTTTTCCCTGAGTCAGGAGAAACTGCAGCACCGTCATCCTCTCGCTCCTTGGCTGACACGATGGCGGCGATCGCGCCTGACGGAAGTGTAGAGGAAGGCGAAATACGTGAGGGGAAGATGCACAAATGGAGAGAGTGGACAGGGCGGGAGGGGAGGGATGTGTCGGGGGGAGAGCAGAAAGATTCGCCTTGATAAAGAATGGCCTCATGGAGCCAGGCTCAGACAAGGTCTCTTCAGTGTGAATGTGGCAGCACAGTCACAAGCCTGGCATGGATGTCTATGGTAATGACCAGAGAGGACAGGCAGGCCGGCCAGTTGTTCTCTCTCTCTCTCTCTCTCTCTCTCTCTCTCTCTCTCTCTCTCTCTCTCTCTCTGGAGAGTTGAGTCGCCTCTCTGAAAGCTCCTTCTGTTATCTGAGTTCAGGGAGAGAAATAGTAGCATCCTCCTAGATTTGATTATCCATGCGGTGCCAGGGAACGAAGCCTTTTTAAATTAAGTCTCTCCTCGTCAGACGTGAACTTTAACAAGAGTCAAAAAAAACACGCTTTGTGAGCTGGGGCGAAATCTAAAATTTATGTGGAACTTTTGCAAACGCAGCGTTGCAGATTTAATTTCTGTGGATTCAGCGTTTACTGCATGCATGATTAGTGCATCACTCCTCTTGATAAACTCATTTCTCTGCATCCTAGTTAACTGAACCTGAAACTGTCAGGCACAGAGAGCCTTTTGTGTGAGTCTTTTTCCCAATGACAGAGGAATGGAGTGTAATTAGTGTGTCTGTGATTTATAAATACATGCGTCGTCAAGTTTGGATCTCATGGCTCCCGTGAGGCTCAAAGCTTGGGAATGGGGGATGGGGGGGTTTGTTATTGGATTCTAGTACACACACACACAGCTGTGAACACAAGCTCACACACACACGTACACAAATGTGCACATGATTAGATTAAAGTGTGCATTTTAATATTATTTCCATGCATTTCCCAGCTTAAAGTTTTGCATATACACTTTTATGTTCGCTACCCGGAGGCTAGCGCGCGAACATGTGCCCGTACACACACAAAAAACAACCTCAGAGTGCATGACTGTGGGTCAGGGCGAGTGGAGGAATGCCGTGTTGCTAAGACGAAGGCTGAACGGAGCTCAACAGGTGACTAAAGTAACACGCAGGCGCTCTTCAGATGCGGAGAGGCCCGCCCCCTCCTCGCCTTTGTTCACACCGAGCACTCAAACACACATTTCCATTCCCCACTCATGTCCCACTCTGTGCACATATGATCTGAAAACGTTTATCACCCAGTCTGAGCCTTCAGAAGATAAATATAGTGCATGTGAATATGGAAAAATTAGCTTTATTTCCATGCTGGGTTGACATTCAATCTCTCAGCATTTAAAGTAAGGGTCTATAATGACACCTTCACTACAAAAAAATCAGTAAAATAAAGGAAATATTACTTAAAATAAGCAAAATTATCCACGAATAGATAATGAACATTTCACTTACCAAGATTTTTAAAACAAGTAAAAATATCTAGTCTCAAGTTACATCTGGATAAAAAGATATTCTGACTTCAACATGCAGTTTTGTACTTGTCAGTGTTGATCTAGCAGCTTTATAAATTCTGGAAATTCTAGTTTCAAGCATTAAGTTGAACCAGCAGTAAAATCTCAGTAAGTTAAGTACATTATAACACCTTATTAAGGTAATTACGGACAATGAAGCCTTAAACAAGTGAAACGCTCTAACATTAAAAACTGCCCGGTAAGAAGATTTATCTGTCCAGACAAGAAACATATTCATTGCCTTGATTTAAAACATTTGATCTTCCTTCGATTTCCCTTTTTCACAGTTTGTGTACAAATGGTTTTATTTTAAATCATGTATTTTATTTCATATCTTCCTTTACATTACAATAGCAGGTATCCCAGACAACAAAAATCCAACTGTAAATAGGTGTGACTGTGTATTATTTTGATCTCTTCACTATATATTCAGCTCAGAGGATATTAACCACTGACTTTTAGGACTGGACCTGTTCTGTTGCTTAATAGAATATTCGGATTATGTTTGGATAATGTTGCAAATCCCTCTGTGGCAAATTGCAAGTTCATTACTTCTGCTCACATATTTGCACAATGCACAAATCATATATAGTTTCCTTCACTTCTTCTTTTGTTGTATTTGTTATTTGAAATAATTCTTTGTTTCTTGTGCTGCTGTAACATCTGGTCTTTGTTTGATCTCTGCTGCTGTAGGTGCTGTACGACGTGCGTGGGATCCTGGAGAAGAACCGGGACACCTTCAGAGACGACATCTTGTTTATTCTCAAAGACAGCAGGTAAACATGTCACGCTGGTAACGTCACACACACCTGTATGATTCCGTTCACACGCAAATTTTCACCCGCTCTGTGCCGTGTGCCTGCAGGCTCGACTTCATCTACGACCTCTTCGAGCGCGTCGGCAGCAGAAACGGAGATGAGACCCTAAAGATGGGCACGGCCCGGCGCAAGCCCACCGTCAGCTCTCAGTTCAGGGTGAGACCGAAGCTTCCACGATCTGACCATCTGATCCCAGTTCAGCGCTCATGATTGGAAGATCATACCCTCACACAGACGGCCAATTGTCTCCCATGTGCCGCTGCATATGATGATCACTTAACCCTTCACATTTGGCTCTTTTCCTCGGCGTGATGAGTGTGAGCGCGGGGGCGCAGAGAAGAAAGAGGATAGAAGTCACGGGGAGACGGAGGGAGAAGGAGAATGCAGTCAGTGTATTTGATCTGATGGGTGATGGGATGTATGAAATATGTGGTTGTGGCAGTGGAGGGGGTGCAGTGGAGGGCTTAGCTTAGCATGTCCTAACTGCAGCGTGGAGAGAAGGAGCAGGGGAGGATTTGGCAGGCTGCCCTGGCTTACAGTTCCTAAAGCCAGGGGATTAGGGTTGATGGCTGGGCAGAGAGGGGCCAACCAGGGGCCAATCACGCTCAGCTCTGCCAGGCCAGGCCTCGCTGGAGACAGACTGTCTGAGGCGGCGAGGAGAGCGAGGCTGACATAGCCTGCGAGGTTCAAGGGTCCTCCGAGTGTGTGTTAAGTGCCTGCGTGTGGGTGTGTTTAGGTAAATACAGACAGAGCAAAGCCCTGTAAGAGATGGAAAGTAACAACTTGCATTTAATCTGAACTTTTTGATGCACACTTTTGCTTATCTAACATTTTTAATTTCAGTGTTTGTACATTGTTTTATTGGTACTTTATCTTAAGCTTAAGCAGGGTCTCTAAAAGTCAGTGGTGGAAAGTAACTGAGTACTGCACATTTACTTGAGTATAATTTTGATTTATTGATATATTTGGACTGAAGAGCCAGCGTCTCTGCAGTCTTGATCTTAATCCTCTTGTTGCTGATCTGTTTCAGGACTCCCTTCATTCCCTGATGGCCACACTAAGTGCCTCCAACCCCTTTTTTGTACGCTGCATCAAACCAAACATGGACAAGGTAGGTCATGCAAATTTCATTGCACCAAAAAAAAAAAAAAAATGTCAGGAAGCCCTGCCAGGTCTTGTCAAGGTCAGCGCCTGCAAAGTTAAACCTCCTTGGTGCTATTCATAGCTCCCATTTCTCAGAGCTAATATTTAGTCTCATTACCGCAAAGTCATAGATTTCTATGGAAAAGAATAGTTCCTTTTCCACTTGAAAGGGAACTATTCTTTTTGTTTTTGCTGCAAATTGAATGAGTAATACACTGATGCTGCGCGCCTGCTTTGGCTCTCATTGTGCTGCCTCAAATAAAAGGGCTGTGAACCAGCACATTCCTACCACTTTATCCCCTTTACCAGAGGTCAGAGGTCACTGCTGGCCACTCCAGCTGCAGCGGCTTGGCTGATGCTCCGCTGATCTGGCTGCATCACTGGAATGCCAAGATAAGACCACAGCGCTGTGGCTGAGGTGCAGCCGGGGCGTTTATTTACAAGGCCTCCTTTCCTCCACTAATCTTAACCTCATATCTGCAAACCCTTTCAAAATCTGCACTTATCCGAATGTATTGGATACTGGATAGTTAGAGTATTGGTTATGTTCCTTATTCTCCGTGTGAGAGAGTGAATTGGCTGCTCTGTAATCTAGTGACACTCTTTCTGCTACTGATACTTATTAAAGTGCACAGTGCGGTGATTGTCTCCTTCTCTCAGCTCCTTACCTCCCACTCCCGATGCGTCATTCCCCACCTTCTCGCTTACTTATTACCATGGAAACTGCACCGTCTTCCTCTCACCTTCTTCCTCTCTACCTGCCGCCTTCTCTCCATCTCTCTCTCCCTTGCTGGTTCTGCCTCACGTTCACCTGGTCGAGATGGAACAAGCCTGTAAATCCTGCAGAATGACAGGATTGTGTGCGCGATCCTCACGGGATTGCATGCATGCACACACACACACACACACACACACACACACACACACACACACACTCACACACTCGCACACAGGGTATTTGTGTGATTTACATGCACACACTCTCCTCGGAAAAAATGTCACCGAGGGAAGGGTCAGCTTGTTTTCACTCAGACAAGTCCGCATGCCGTACCTCTTTCAGCTGCCTAAATCCTCTGCTAAAGAGCAGAGTTCAGAGCTCCGAGGGGGATGCACCTTTACGAGTGTGTGTTTAATTACGACCACAAACACATGCAAGTGCCTTTTGTATGTGTAAGCGTGTCTGTTTCCATGCATTAGCCTGTAATTAGACCGACACATTTGGGGAATGCTGTGGTCCTGTGCGGGGCTTATCCAGCGCCGTGTGCCCTCCTGGTGACAATAGCCTTCGTGTGGTCCCTCTGAGCGATCGGGCCGCATGTGTGGAGGTGTGAGGCGGCAGATGTCACAGATCTTTCTGATAAGCAAGGCCTGAGGATCATTGGTAACACGGAGCTGTGAACAATGCAGCTGATTATTCCAGAAAGAGAGGTCTGCCTGGTTGGCAAGGTCTTGCCCAACGCTGTTCAGGTTTCTCTCTGATGGCGTGTTTTCTTTTCAGTAACCTGATTGTTAATGTAAAATGATAGCACTCACCACGGTAATTTACCTTTTAGTTCAAGTTTAACTTGACTCAGCAGTAAGATCTTTTGAATTAGGTGTGTGGGCTCAACAGTGGAGGATTGTATGTGCCTGCAGTGTTTAGCTGCCCCATAACTTCCTCTGAAAGATAATCACCAAAACATCAATTTTGCAGAATAAAGCCTTTATGCGGGTCAACTTCCAATGCACAGCTGCTGCTGCTGGAAAGCGACATAATCAAGTAAACATAGAGCTGTTAGTGTTAGTGATCAAACATTTTGGTGTTTGTAGTCTTCATGTTGTTTCGTTGTTTGTCATCTACAGAAGGCCAACCAGTTTGATCCTGATGTGGTCCTGAACCAGCTGAGATACTCTGGCATGCTGGAAACCGTCAAGATCCGCAGGGCTGGATTCCCTGTCCGTAGAACCTTTATGGACTTCTACAGCAGGTCAGCAAAATGCCAAACAGATACTGTGCACGTCAAGGCTGAATCATTTTGCACAATGGAAAGAAAACCAGCCGGCCAAATAACAGAAATCAACTACTCACATGCTAAAAAAAAAGATAAATAAGGAATTTTGTCCTCTACTTTGCAGTTTATCTAAATGTATTTCGGTGTGTTTGTGTGTATGCGCGCGCGTGTGTGTGTGTGTATGTGTCCACAGGTACAAGATGATCCTGAAGAACAAAATCCAGTCAGACGATGAGAAGCTGAGCTGCTCAGAGCTTCTCACACTTCATGATAAAGCCAAGAAAGAGTGGCAACTGGGGAAGACAAAGGTGGAGCGCGCGCACACACACACACACACACACACACACACACACACACACACACACACACACACATACACACACACACACACACACACACACACACACACATGCCCAAACTTGTTTTTGTCACTCAGGAATCACTTAAGCATGACTTACATTCATGCCCTGGATACTCACAGTAACCATAACCACTGCCCCATCCTAGCCCCAACCCTTAACATAACTTTCAAGCTTATCCCTAACATTATCCAAAAACAAAGTCTTAACCCTGAAATTTTAGGTTTTACTTTGTGGGAACCTGTTTTCTGTCTCCGAAATGGAAGGTGATTACCCACAATGCAACTGTTTGAACATATTTTATCCCCACAATGTTATTAATACAAGTACAAACACACACACACACACACACACACACATACACAGACTACAGCTGGACAGGCTGAGGGATCAGGTGAATCACTGTTTTTTCTCCTATTTTTCTAAATATGCTGGATACGGGCGATGAGTCTGCAGGAAATCATGATGCACTGGCTCAGTCTGGTGTCTTCTGAGACTGATTCTTTCTCAAGAAGTCAAGCTGCTGTCATTCCCGAGCTGTTAATGTGTGCCACAGCTTGGCCGGCCCCAGCTGTGACTCATGTCCCAAAGATTTTTCTGGCCGGTTGTGGTCAATCTACTGCTCTCCTGTTGACAACCACACAGTTACATGGCTACTCCTAAAAACCCTGACACCAACAACTGTTACTGTAACTGCAGCCCAGCGCGTGGGCTTGCAGTAATCCCGAGGCAGCCTTACTGTAGCTGGAAGAGTGTTAGCCTCTTGACACTCACCGATTTAATAAACTGAACTCCCGGCGAGCGATTTGGAGGCGGTGATGAAGTGCTGCAGAGGTTAGAGGAAAGCCACATCTCATGCGTTCGTCTTCAGAGAAGTTAGCTCGATCTGTTGCAACTCTTTGTGATTTTTATCTTTCCCCTCTCTGTGCCTCATTCGCTCCTCTTCTCTCTCTGCCTCGTAATTTCAAACAATCATCAACTAACCCTCGCAAAGCCCCCTCTCTCTCTTTCTTTCTCTGCACTCTCATTGAATGATTAACCTTTAATGATTTGTTTGATCCGGCCAGCAAAACCTCTTTGCTCCGTGTTGAACTCAGCACAGTCTCAGCAGCAGAAAGGGGATATAAATAAAACAGTTTTATGGGCTTTCTTAAATATCAACTAAATCCACATTTGTCCCACTGTGACATCCTGCTCTAAGTTGTGGTTCCTTGGTGGCCGTTAGATCGCCAAGACGTTTCAAAGTTGTTGGGTCCCTTTTGGACAGTTTTGTTGTAATACCCCGTTTGGCTGGCACACTATGAATAGCATCAGCTGCACACATGGCATGCTGAAATATACGTCAAGACCAAAAATGTTTGATGTGGACCACACGTCGGTTCATAATAAACATATAACCGATGCATAACCACTAACGCGCGCATGCCGATGTGTATTAAAGCTGTCACACATGCACACAGTTTGTCTGGAGGCCGAGTGCATCACTGAGTTCAGAGAGAGAAATCATTTTACCTCTGTGTGGGTGAAACTTTATTATACATCCAGGGTCAGCTCTTTGACCTCTGGCTGACTCTGCTGATGATTGCTCCACCTTTACACTTATATATATATATATATATATATATGTGTGTGTGTGTGTGTGTGTGTGCGTATATATATATATATATATACGCACACACACACACACATGCAGAATAAGTATATATGATGTGTTTTATATTTACATAGAGCAAGAAGGAGAAAGGAGGCGACTGTTTAGTGTTCAGTGTGGCTGAATCTGTGTCAGATTTTGTGTGTTTTTGACGGCAGCGTAATATTTTTGGGCTCAGGGAAATGTAGTGTGGGTTGTGGGAAGGGGGCTGAGAGACAGAAGGGGGCTACGCTTCCTTTGGAGAAACAATCTGTGTGTAATTATATACGTGCTGATTGTGTGCAGAGGAAGTGTGTGCCCAGAATTAGGGGCTTGGGTGACGTTGCTCGGATTGTGTGTGTGTGTGTGTGTGTTTGCAAGCCATTTGTTTTACAGACGAGGGAAGGATGTGGACGAAGTGGAAGCTTCCTTCTCTCACAGGCTTTACAGAGGCAGGCAGGGCTGCAGCTGTGGGATCCTTTGATTAGTGGAACATCTGGGACACACACACACACACACACGGTCACTCAAAGGTCTCTCCCCCTTGCAGAAGCAGTTGATCCGAAAGGCTAGCAACAGATATTGCATTATCACATAAACCCAGATATGCAGCTGGCTGGTTCTCCCAGCCTGCTCACATGGTCAGACAGACCAAATCTGATTATGTTTAATAGTGTCACGTCGCTCTGTATGTTCATGTCTCGTTTAAGGTTAGGAGGAGGTGTAGGCTGTCAAACGTCCCACAGAGACTGTTCCAACTTTGAAAAAAAGTCTCCAGGAGTGAGGGAAGGGTTAACTAAACTCTTTCTCCTTCCTTCATGAGAGCAAGGAGGGGTGTGGCTTTCTATCTGGACACCAGCCACCATCCCTCCCCCTCATCCCTCCATCCCTCTCCCCTCCCCTCCCTCTCGTTGCCTCTCTGCCTGTGCACGTCAGTCGAGCTACCAACGCAGCAGCAGCAGCAGCAGCGGCGGCGGCGGCAGCTCAGGAAGGACGCCTAAACACAATGAGGCTCTGCAGCAGCGGCATTAGCAGCAACACTGCAGTCTCTGTGCCAGTTTTCCCCACTGCTCTGCTCTGCAGTCAGGGCGAGTGGCTAGCCTGCTAGCCTCAGCTGCACCACAGCTTCCTCTGCAGTGGGCACAGGCTGCTGCCAACAGACAACAGGGGCCCTTCACATCTCTGTGGGCCCTCTTTTGCAGCCTTACCAAGAAGAGGAACTAACCCATCCCGTTTCCTTCCACCATCCACCCCCCCTACCCCACCCCCCAACCTCCCTCTCTGTGTCTCTCTCTGTCTCTGTCACTCCCTGTCGGCCGTGGCGCTGCTCGTCCCGCAGGTGTTCTTGAAGGAGGCCCTGGAGCAAAGGCTGGAGAAGGAGAGGGAAGAGGTGCGGCGCAGGGCTGGCATGGTGATCCGCGCCCACATCCTCAGCTATGTGGCAAGGTGAGTGGTGGAGTGTGGAGGTGGGGTGGAGGGCTGAGTGGCAGCGACAGTTGTCAGTGTTTGTTTTGTAATAGAGGTGTACAGCCTCTGTGTGTGTGTGTGTGTGTGTGTGTGTGTGTGTGTTTGGGGAGGGCTTGGATTATGTGCATATGTGCATGCCTTTGCACACGTGTTTACCTTTTTGTCTGTGTGTGTGTGTGTGGGTGTGTGTGGGTGTGTGTGTGTGTGTTATGTGGGTTCACACACAGTATCAGTGCATGTCGCTTTACAGATTCTCAAGTACATTAAAGGTGTACGGTTTACTCAGCTCATAGGTGAAATATGTATGAACCTCTTCAAACTTGCTGACTCGTTGGTGGTTTGCTTATTACAGACTCATGCATTGTTCAGATCTACTGAACTTTTACAGAAAATTCTAGTCCCAGAGTTTCCAAAGATGCCAAATATGTCCACAAAATACAAAGTTCTTGCACTCCACACAGGTGTGCAAATCATAAACTCAGATTTC
Organism: Chelmon rostratus; assembly: GCF_017976325.1. NCBI lineage: Eukaryota > Metazoa > Chordata > Actinopteri > Chaetodontiformes > Chaetodontidae > Chelmon > Chelmon rostratus. The sequence continues at coordinate 14,774,496 of NC_055670.1, read as the reverse complement.
AAAAGAATGTATAAAACCCTGCACTGTGGATCACTTGCACTCACTTTGTTAATGATGTTTCAGTCCTGAGTCCCTCATCAAGTACAGTGTTCTCAAATAACGTTTTGTTTTGAAAGTCTGAGGAACAGAACATCGTTAATGTGTGATGGATCGCGTGCAGGTTTCTTTCGCAGTTGGAGGAATGTGTATAAAATGATGCCTAGACATCTAGAGTATTTCCATATGATATAATAATATATGTACACACAAGTCTTTAGACTGAATGTTTCAGACACTGAGGAAAAAGATCATTTTAACAACCGTAAAGCAACTTATGAAGTTAAAAAAGGGAGGAACTGGAAGTTTTTTGATGATTACAATGTCTCAAGCACTGTACTCAAGCGAATATATTTTGAAAAGACAGTGTGATCTGGAGTGATGTGCACGTCACGCCCCTCAGTTGGACAGACATAGTTATATGCGGGCATGAACAAGACTTATTTTGTTGCTACACTATCAGCAGTACAGTTGATGTTTTTATTTGCTGAATAAATGTCAGCCTTTTCAGCCTGAGCAGCAAGTTTTTTTCACTGCTCTGCCTGTCAGACAGGACATCCATCACCGTGGTCGTTTAAAAAACCTGCACATGCAGACACCCCGAGGCATTTACCATAATGTAGCTGTGCTCCACCTGCGTGCTGCAGTATGTAAGGTCACATACAGTCCTCTGAAAGGCTCCGTTGGGAGAGTATAATGGGACTGATGACAGCGTCCAGGTTGCGAGTTCCCATCCCTTCAGAGGCGCTCCTACTAAAGACAGAAGCTCGGGAAGTTCCCTAAAGACACAAGTCAAGCCTTTGTCTTATTCTGTGTAACATTATCTCTGTCCTGAGACCAGTCAGAGGCCATGGAGTGATTACTGTGGAGACAAGGCCAGAATAAGGGTCAGAGAGTCACAGCAGTGTGTGTGGTCCTTTGCAAGTCACGTGTGTTTGTGTGTGCGTGTGTTTATACGTGTGTGTGTTCAATGCATGCGCAGTGGGTGGGTGATGGGGCTTAGTCACAGGGCTAAACAGAGCAGCCCACACGGCCACAATGGAACAGCACAAGCTCATCATGCTCCAAACATTGCGCAGTTCACAATGCACAGGCTTTTTTACCAGCGTGTTTATTTAAACAGAGAACGCCAGCGGGCTGCGCAAAAGGCACAAATATGTCTGTGGTGACACACAATGTTCTCAGATAATGTTGGATTAGATACGGGGCCGTGCTGGGATGCTGACTGCCAATGTGTGCGTTTGATTTACTCATCAGGAAACAGTACAAGAGAGTTTTGTCCAGCGTCGTCACCATCCAGAAGAACTACCGCGCTCACTTCTGGAGACGCGCCTTCCTGCGCCTGCGCGTGGCCTCCATCATCCTGCAGAAGCACCACAGAGGCCAGCTGGGCCGAGCCCTCTACCGCCAGCTCCAGGGGGAGAAACAGAAGCGAGAGGAGGAGGAGAGGAGGCGCGTAGAGGAGGAGAGGAGGAGGATGGAGGAGGAGAGAAGGCAACTGGAGGAGGAGGAGAGGAAGAGGCAGGAGGAGGAGAGGCAGCGGCGGGTGGATGAGGAGATGAGGAGGAGGGAGGAGGAGGAGGAGTTCATGAGGAAGGAAGAGCTGAGATTGATGAAGGAGAAGGAGGAGGAGCAGAAAATGGCAGCTAAAGCAGAGGAGAAGAGGTAGAGTAATTACCATTTTGTGATGAAGATGTAGATGCGTTTATTAATATCAGTAATAAAAATGTTTTTTATCTTGTTTTTAGGAACTCGCTGGTAAATGGCGTTTCTCAGAAGGTAAATCTTTTTCAATTAACTGTAAAAACATAAACACACAGCAGCAACAAATATTATTCACATAACAAACCCCATCATAAGTGTTTAAAAATGTCTCTCCTTGAACTCCTCCATAGAAGGAGCTGTCCCAAACTCTGTCCTACAGTCACACCTCCGAAGAGGAGAGCCGTCAGATGGAGGAGATCCTGCGGCTGGAGAGGGAGATCGAGCGCCTGCAGAAGCAGCAGGAGGACGGCGTCTCTCACCTCGGAGATGTCTCCCGGGAGGAGCTGCGCCAAATGAGGGACGCTGAGATCTACAGACTGGAGAAGGAAGCCTCCCGTGTGGCGACAGAGTTTCTGGAGCTCCTGGACTTTGGCGGTTTAGAGCCATCCCTCTCGAGTGAGGAGAACCTGCACGACCCGACTGAATCCACCGCCCCTCTGGCCGAGGAGGAGGTGGACGAGGGCTTCCACGCCGATGATGAGTGCATTCCTTTGCCTGACTTCCCTCCTCCGGCTGTGGTTCCTCTGGACAAGGAGGTTTTCCAAAGTATTCCCCCTCCTCCACCTGCCTTTGCAGGAGGACTAATGGACACCCCTTCCTCAGCCTCCTCCCCAGCACTGGCAAAGCTCTGCCCACTTACCCCCAACGGACTGAGTAGCGCCGCTCCTCACACAGACTCCCAAACCTCCAGACCTCCTCCTCCTCCTGCTGTAGTCACTAATGGAGAAAGGCAGCCATGCCAGAGGGCCAGCAGGGGGTCAGACTTTGAGCCTGTGAGCGAGGTGCCGTCCCACTCAAACCTGCCAGACACGGAGTCGGACTACGACCAGGAGGAGTTTGAGGAGGCTCATGGGAGCTCAGGGGCTAGCATCAATGACGGCCATATCACAGATGAGGAGGTGTTACGAAAATCTTCCTGCACCCAGAACAGCCTGGACTCCTTCAGAGGCAGCTCAGACTCGGTGAGAACAAAGGGGCCAAGGACACGCATGTATAAGGATATTATTTAAAATGGATATTAACACCATCCCAAAAAAGATTCTGTCCACACAACCACTGTTTTACAAAATGTCTCCGTACACATAGGAACACAAAAATGATTAGAAAACAAGCATGCCAGGCCAGTAGGTGGCGATAAAGTCTACATCTGCGATATGTCAAACACAAGAGAAGAACTTTCTGAGCCTGTCATATTGCTTATTTTCTTTGGTGGTAGTAACTCAAAAACACAAACAATAGCAGCTAATTGTTTGTTTGACTGAAGTTATTAAACGCCTTTCCGGCACACAGGCTAGCGGTGCTAACCAAACGTAAACTAACCAGTCGTCCGCCATTGTTGTTGCCTCAGATGTGTGCTTATTTCACAAAGCAACAGTGGGCATGCGTGAATTGACATCATCATTTCCCAAACACATTGTTTGCACATACAGATACTAAGAAACTGCTGTTCGAAATCTCTGTTAGTGACTTAAAACACTTTTCCTTCCCAAACGCAGAGGAAAATGTTTTGCAAAATATCCGTATACGTGCGGCCATTTGCGCCTGCAAATGCTACAGATCTGATCCAGATGGGTAATCCACTGGAGTCCCATTAGAGGGGCGAGTGGTAGTAGATTTAGTCAATGCAGCCAGAACAGACATTCTTCTTAGAAAAACTGGATATTATGTCAAAGAAAGTGAAAAATTCTGACTTTTTAAAGTAAGTTTTGCCCTCAAATTGTACCCAGACATGAAAGTTGCTGCATTTTCCATTTCCGTGTCAGATCAAACTTAAGCCATTGTTCACACATACACTGGCACACGCCTAGATTTCCTCCGGGTATATTATTCTTCCCACGCATTGACTCAACACCTGAACTGCATACCCAATACCCAGTGTGCACATGTGCGAGCCTGAATCGTCTCTGAACATATCAAGAGGCTCAGCTCATGTTAGGATCACAGTGAAACACTGTTCCAGTTATTTGTTTTGGCTCAGCTGATGAGCATGTGAATCTATTCCCAGATACTGTGAGTCAGGCAGAGAGCTCAGACACTGTCAGATCAGCAAAATGTCAAAGGGAAAGGAGGGACCGTGTGTGTGTGCGTATGTGGGTGTGTATATACCAGTTTTATGGCGATGTTGACATCATAGTAACAACAAGGTCAGACAGATTTTGGGCACTGATTTAAATACTGAAATTGCAAAATCTGCCTTCTTGACTCCGACTCCTGTCATCTACGGGAACCCTAACCTCGTCTTTCTTGAAACTGAATTACCGAAGTGTAGGTTTTAATATTTAAACAGGCGGTACGCTTGTAGCTCATAATAAATTGCTTAGAAAATCATAAATGCTGTTTGTGTTTCAGTTCATTGACAGCGATGAGGACAACAATGGCTATGTGGACACAGATGAGGAAGTTTCCAATGGGAGAGTGAATCTGCTGAATGGCAGTGGGCCTCCATACTTCCACGGCTACCTCTACATGAAGAGTGAGTCGTTTCACCGAATTGCTGGCCGGCAGCCACGCAGCTGATTTATGTGCAGCTGAACCCAGATTGTGTGGTTGTCTCGTCAGTTATAGAAATGTCAAACAGGCTTTCTTTGTCTCTTTCTTGTTTGCTTTCTTTTATTTAGGTCTGCTCTCACTGTATATTTTTGTTAAATGTAGTTTATTGTTTGTTTTTCATGTATTGTGTGCTTTGTTTCCAGAGGATGCATGTATATGTGTGTGAATGTGTGTGGGTGTCATTCTCATTCTGAGATCGCACTTGAAACAACACAAACAAACAGCCTTTCTCCCTCCCTCGGCCCTCTGCGCCTCCCCCTCTCTCAGGTGGGCTCATGATCCCGTGGCGTCGTCGCTGGTGCGTCCTGAAGGACGAGACCTTCATGTGGTTTCGGGCCAAGCAGGACTCCGTCAAATCCGGCTGGCTTTACAAGAAAGGAGGAGGCATGTCCACCTTGTCTCGGCGCAACTGGAAGATGCGCTGGTTCGTCCTGCGGGAGTCGAAGCTCATGTACTTTGAGAACGACAGCGAAGAGAAGCTGAAAGGAACTATCGATGTCCGCACAGCAAAGTACGGGTTCAAAATCATGGTTTTCTTTGCTTTTGTTCTGTTACATTAGGGGTCTGATTATTGTTACTCAAAAGAAATGGTTCACTAAGTTTTGGTGCACTCTGGGTCTCTCTGTAGGGAGATTGTGGACAATCATGAGAAGGAAAATGCACTGAATATTGTGACCGAGGAGAGGACCTACCACATCTATGCAGAGTCTCCAGAAGATGCCAGGTGACTTATTTCCACATATTCTACAGAAATAATCAACTAACAGTGGCTGCTTTGTAGGTGGTGTTTCAATCTGTCAGCATCCTCCTGTAACAGTGATGTGTGGAGACAAAGTTCCCCCTTGTGGTCACCAGAGGAAGTTCATGGTGTAATTTTCAGTTGCGTGTTTGCTGACTTTTACTTTCTGAACTCCCTCTGACCCCATCCAGCGGTTGGTTCAATGTGCTGAGTCGGGTCCACAGCGCCAGTCCGGAGCAGCTCATGGAGATGCACCACGAACAGGCCAACCCAAAGAATGCAGTGGTTAGTGCTGTTTTACCTCTCTGCTGCCTGGGCCCCGGCCTCAACTCCATTTTTCAGCAGTAATGATGGAGCGTGTGACTGAATCAGATGAAGTATGATGGTCCAAATTTGGGTCATATAGTAATTTAAGATGAAGAAGCAGAATACACACACTGGTGTATCTTTGTTCATTTTTATGGATGTTAAATAGTTGCATTGTAGTTTATAGCATGTGCAGGCTTAGACATTAAATAAGGCAGAAAAAATAGAAGAAGCTAACAAATAAGTACAGCAGGGGTCGGCGATATGTCCTAGAATTTATATTGTGGCATTTATTTGGTTCTTTACGGTGACAGTGTTATATCACTGTATCACTCATGTAAGGCGAGAAAAAAATGATTGCAGCCAACAAAAGAGAAACTGGCGTGTGCAGCTCAAAATGTTAGCTTCATGTTACCGGAGTCGCGTTATAGTGAGGACAATAGTAGCTCGTGGATGTAACTCCAGTTCTATGAGAACGTGAGTAGCCCTATACCTGCATGTTATCACTTTTATCACGGTAATCACAGTATTGCAGAATCCATGTTGTGGCAGAGCCTGACACTGGCGATAGTAACAAAAACAGTATATCACCCACCCCTAACAAACAGTACAGTTAACATATTACTATTTCTATAAATGCCCCCCAGGGAAGTCCCTGGGTCAGTATGCTTCAAATAAAGATCCAAAAACGACAAATCCGGCAAACGTGCCCCCCTTATGCAGCAGTTGCTCATGTGTGGGGAGGTGGCTGAACTGGCCGGAACTGAACTACTGTCTCAAGCTTTTTTTTCACACTTTTACTTCCTTCCCTTTTCATCTGTGTGGACAGGGGCAACACCCTGGATACACTCGAGGAGAGACTGTAAAAAGTTGTGCCATTATCCGTATTTGCGTCCTCCTCATTGCGCCTCTCACACGTTTTGCCCAGCTTTACACACATTTGCCCTCAGACTCAAGTTGCATACCAGCATACCATGGCCAACAACCCCAACTCCCTCTGGAAGCCCTTCTCCGTTTCACTCCAACCCTCAAGGATCCAGTTTGCCAAATGTGCCTGTTTCTATATCTCCTTGTAAGCTTTTTTTTAGCAATGTTTTTTTTTTTAGCAATTTTCCCCCTCCCCACAACCCACTTCTCCAGACCCTTCCCCATAACACAAAAACAAGACATTACACTAACGAGAATGTATAACCAACAAAAGACAAAATGTGTTGTAAAAAACACACACAGCAGTATCAAAATAAATATACAAACAAAAACAAGAAATACATAAAAAAATATGTCTGCTCTCAATGCATGTTTCGTCTCAAAGGTGATATTTATGTATACCAGTTTTTAAGCAACTGTAGGATTGTCGCCTTATGTCGGGGCATCTCCAACATTTGCATTTCTGAGGATGCTGTTTTATGACTTAATTAGTAAGATAGCAGAAGAGAGACGACGGGGGGAGGGAGGTGGGGAATGACATGCAGTAAAGGAAGCGACCAGGGATGTTCCAGTTCATGGTTCAAACCTTAAATCACGCTTTCAGAATAAAACTGCTTACTGGTGTTCACTCTGACAGGTTAAGTTATTTTGGTTATGAGAAAAAGCCATCAAAGAAGATATTTGCAAATGGGGCAAACAGCTAATAGCATTATTTCAATTCACCCCTCTTTCCTCTGTCCAGGGCACACTCGATGTCGGCTTGATTGATTCTGTTTGTGCATCAGACAACCCCGACAGGTGAGGAGCGGCTGGTAAAACTAAAAGATGCATTTAAAATGCAGCCTATGTGCACACTATGACAACATCTTTGGGGTGTGTTTCGCAGACCAAACTCGTTCGTGATCATCACGGCTAACCGGGTGATCCACTGCAACACAGACACGCCCGAGGAGATGCACCACTGGATCGGCCTGCTGCAGAAATCCAAGGGCGACTCCAGGGTCGACGGGCAGGAGTTCTTAGTCAGAGGTCAGTCAGCTGAGACACACACTCATTGATTCATGTATGCAGTCAGATACACAAGGATTAACAATAAAAAATAATGTTTATTTATTCTGCCTCAGGCTGGCTACATAAAGAGATGAAGTCGGGAGCCAAAAGCACTTCTCTGAAGCTGAAGAAGCGCTGGTTTGTTCTCACCACTAACTCTCTGGACTATTACAAGTCGTCGGAGCGCAGCGCCTCCAAACTGGGAACTCTGGTCCTCAACAGTCTCTGCTCTGTGGTGCAGCCAGATGAGAAGGTCTTCAAGGACACTGGTCAGTTCCCGATAAACCTTACCTGCAGTCATCTAGAGTTTAATCTGCGAATTTGTCTTTGTAGGGAAGAGTTATTTTGGTTCTGATCGCTGTCTGCCTTGTTCACTCAGGCTACTGGAATATAATCGTCCATGGACGTAAACACTCTTACCGTCTTTACACCAAAATGCTGAATGAAGCCATGCGGTGGGCGAATGCCATACAGGGAGCGATAGACAGCAAAGTTCCCATCGAAACGCCAACACAGCAACTCATCAGGGACATCAAGGTATTAAAGGACCTCTCTCTCTCCTGTTGTTGGAGCTTGGTTGCTAATGCTAATTAGCACAAATAATCCTGCATTAACATGCGAGCACTGGTATTATTTTAACTCCACTTCTTTTCAGTCATGCAAACCTTTGGCAGGGACACACACTGTAGTGAAGTGAGGTACTCACAAAGTGTGTGCCGTGATCTCCTTTAAGTCTTTTTCACTTGCTTCAAAACACTTATGCTTACCTATTTTCCTGACATAGTGTTTCCTAGCTTTGCTGCCGTGATAATATTCATCACTGCTGTTTCCAAACCGACTTGATGATCTCACTTAAACACAACTTCCGCCTGTTTGACCTCTATTTGATCGCAACTCGTGACCACTTTACTTTAAGATGAGTGATCCAGCTGTCTGTCTTTCCAGGAGAGCAGTTTGAATGTGGAGGCTGTGGAGCAGACGTACTGGAGGAACCCCATCCTGAGATACACCCAGCATCCTTTGCACTCCCCTCTTCTACCTCTGCCCTATGGAGATGTCAGCATCCACTGTGAGTGTTCAAGCTATCGCTGTTCACTTTTCCTGACCCTGACCAAATTAGATACTGCATTTTGCATTGTTGGGTATAACACATTACAAGTAGTAGTAGTCGGTGCGTCACAAAATACATTACTGTGCATTATAAAAAGAAGCATCATACACAGAAAATGCAATAAAAACAGGGATATGAAGATGACAAGAACAACATTAAAACATTGAAATAAATATTATAAAAATATTTAATTTAAAGACATATATATAATTATAATTAAAAGCTGTTTAAACTGACACAGCTGATCTGATATTGAGGGAGAGGTTATTACCTACCATTGAGGCAAAAACAGTAAAAGCATGGACCCTGGACAGCCTCTGACTGATCTGAGGGGTCTCTGAGCAGAATAAGGGGTTAAGGGTTCTGAAATGTAAAGCGGAGCCACACCAGGCAGGGATTTAAACGTAATCACTGCAATCTTAAAATTCATTATTTAGCGGATTGGGAGCCAGCCTGATTCGGCCAGGAGTGATGTTTTCCTCACGTCAAGTGTTTGTGAGAAGTCGTGCTGCTGCATTCTGCAACAGTAGACTGCTGCATCGTTTAGTTTTAAGTAAAAAATTAAGTTTACAATGTCGTCGTTATTTTCACAGAAATATAAAGCAGATGGCTGTGTTGACACAGTTTCTAGTGTGATCCACTGCAGCACTGTGTGCGTGGAGGAAGACGACAGCTTCAGACTAAAAGCCTCCCACGCACTGCCACTTCTGTGAAAGTCCTCTGATGATTCATTACTACTTAGGGCAGGTGTAAAGCGGGGGAACTAGTTTGAAATTGGAATTAAGATCCCCTCTCTGTCTGTCTCTCCCAGTGCAAAAGGAAAAGGGTTACACCAGCCTGCAGGATGAGGCCGTGAAGATTTTCAACTCGCTGCAGGAGATGGAGGCAGTGTCAGACCCCGTGCCAATCATCCAGGGAATCCTGCAGACCTGTCAGGACTTGAGGCCATTGAGAGATGAGGTTTACTGTCAGCTGATCAAACAAACCAATCATGTCCCTCACCCCAACAGTCCCGCCAATCGCGCCCACTGGCATCTCCTGACCTGTATGAGCTGCACGTTCTTGCCCAGCCGAGGCATCCTACGCTACCTCAAGTTTCACCTCAAAAGGTGCAGCATGTTTTGGACCCGTGCAGTTAATTCATAACAATCCCGTGGTCACAGGCTGCAACTGGTTGAAACTTCTGCTTCACTGTCTTCTTGTTTTTGGCTGTTTGCAGGATTAAGGAGCTGTTCCCTGGTACCGAGATCGAAATGTTCGCCCATTTCATCGGCGAGTCTCTGAAGAAGACCAAGACCAGGGAGTTTGTTCCCTCTCAAGAGGAGATCATGGCCCTGGTCACCAGACAGGAAATGACCACCACGGTGTACTGCCACGGAGGAGGCTCCTGCAAGATCTCCATTAACTCACACACCACCGCTGGGGAGGTGAGCGAGCTGCAGTCGATGCTACATAGGCTATTTTAAATCTTCTTCTGCGAGATTTCTACTTCTTATTAAAAAATACAAGCTAAGCTTTGTGATCTTGGATTGCTTTGTCCAGGTGGTGGAGAAGCTAATCAGAGGTCTGGCGATGGAGGACAGCAGGAACATGTTTGCACTCTTTGAACACAACAACACGATTGACAGAGCTGTGGAAAGCAGGGTTCTTGTGGCCGATGTTTTGGCTAAATTTGAAAGGTATGTTATTCATAATCCCTGTTCACTTTCGATTAGATGCTGTATTTGATGATATTTTTGTGAATTTAGGGTCCTATTACAAAGGATACCAAACACCTGTAGCTGTTTAAAATGAACTGAAAGGAACAAAACATCCATATGAAGGTGACAAGCTTGTGTCTTTCCCACCAGACTGGCTGGCAGCGAGGAAGGTGAGGACGACGGCCAGTGGAAACTCTATTTTAAACTCTACTGCTTCCTGGATGTGGAGAGCATGCCTAAAGAAGGAGTGGAGTTTGCATTCATGTTTGAGCAGGTGTGTTTTACTCCCTGTGTTGCACTTCATTCAGTTTTTTTAATCACATGTTGCAGTTGTTGCTCATGATGATTTGCTGTTCCTTCAGGCCCACGAGAGTTTGACCCGGGGCCACTTCCCTTCCCGAGAAGAGACCCTGCAGCACCTGGCTGCGCTCCGCCTGCAGTTCCTGTACGGAGACAAAGCACGAGTCACCTGGAGCCTGGAAAACGTCTACCCCGTGGGCCGCCTGCGCAGCCGCATCCTCCAGTTTACCAAGGTGGGGGGAGCCTCGGGGTCCGGCCAAACTCTGGAGCGTCGGAGGACCAGCTTCCTGGATGGGACCCTGCGACGGGGGTTGAAGACGGGCTCCATGAAGAAGCAGCGCATGGAGGAGGAGCAGATGTTGGAGATGTGGATAAAGGAGGAGATGTCTGCCACCAGGACGAGCATCGTGGAGAAGTGGTCCCGCCTCAAGGGTCTGGACCAGCATCAGGCCATGCTCAAATACATGACCATCATCAAGGAGTGGCCTGGGTATGGATCCACTCTGTTTGACGTTGAGGTAAGTTTACTGGGTCTTCGATTTTGGCTTAGATGTCAGTCAGGTTTTTAATCTACGATTGTTACTTAATGTGAATCCATCAGTCTTGGCTGACGCCCAATCTGCTTAACAAGGTTCATATCGGCCTCGATACTGATCCAGCGGATCGGATCAGTGCATCCCTTGTTGCCAGCCCACTGCTCACACAGGCCGATGCTCATGTGTTCCTGTGTTTGTGTCTTTATAGTGCAAAGAAGGAGGCTTCCCTCATGATCTGTGGCTGAGTGTGAGTGCTGAAAACGTGTCTGTCTACAAGAAAGGCGAGCCCAAGCCTTTGGAGACCTTCCCATACGAGCACATCATTTTCTTTGGCGCTCCACAGCCGTGCACCTACAAGATCACTGTGGATGAGAGAGAAATGTTCTTTGAAACACCGCAGGTACATCACCTTGTGTGCAGATATTGGATTTCATATGGTTGATATGCCGGATAAAACCTTGCATATGGGAAACAAATTGTAGAAGCATCTGTGTATCGTTGCCTCTCTTCTAACCGTGTGTTTCATTGGTATCTTTCTCCAGGTTGGAGAGATCACAAAGATCATGAAAGCCTACATAAACATGATTGTGAAGAAGCGCTGCAGCGTGAAGTCTGTGTCCAGTTATGGAACCAGCTGGATCAGGTGATTGGCTTGAGGGGACACAAAATGTACTCACCTCCAGTTCACCTGAGGGATAACAAACAAGCCCGGAGAGAAGAGGCAGAGGTGGCGAGAAGATCAAAACACTTGGACAGACGTTGTGTTTCAGAGCTTTTCACTGGCAACACAGACAAACTCCACCCAGAAAGATTCCTTTCTGTACAGACACGAAAATGTTGGTCTTTACTGCTTGTGGCAAAAAGTGGGAACATTTAAGCATCTGCACCATTTTGAGCTTTACGCTTGTCCCGAGTGTTGCTTCCCTCCGTGCAGCCTCCTAACATGTCACTCGCTCCCATTAGTTACACTGGTCATTTCTCACATCTTACTTGAAATGTACGTCAGGTATCTTTTCATGGACTTTTTTAAAAAAATATCCTGGAAAACCACACAGAGCTTGTACTCCCTTTTTCCACCAAACCCTGCATCTCGCAGCTCAAAACAGACATTCATTCAACATCTAAATTTTCTTTAAAATGAGTTAAAAGAATGGGTTGCAGTAGCAAATATTCTCTGCCTGAGCGGCCACCTTTATTCATCTGTTATTCGGACAGATATTGTGCCCCATTGTAATGAATGTTCTCCTGAGTGGAGATTCCCTCAGGTTAATGCTTAACATAACTGTCCCAGGGAGAGTATCTCCCTCATCTTGCCTTATTTAAATTTTTTATTTTAGCTATTCTGGACTAATAGATTCAGTGCAGATGCAGCCTTTCAGGAATGGAATATGAATTTTAGGGTGTTAAGTCAGTGGTGGTTATGGCTTCCACTGTTACATTTGCCTCTTATTAGTCAAACAGCAAAAACAGACAAATTCAATATGAAGAACCACTGCATCAGTGGAGATGCAATGTCAGTGACCACTGCAGGCAAGTATTTTCTCAAAAATCAGTTGAGCTTCTATCCTAGATTGAGTCCTTTGTGTTGAGCTGTGTTGCTGTGTGCTGACTTGAGGTCTGTCTTTGAAACTCGTAGCTGAAAGTGATGTGTTTTGAGAAGCAGGCAGGATTTCGCTTGTTCAGTGCATCTGTGTCTAAAGATTGTCGGACTGTGTTTTTTTCAGTGATGTCAAAGGCCAACGTGAGGGTGGGGTATTTATTTATTGAAGTATCAGTGGACTGGGAGAATAAGCAGACTGAGCGAGGCGAACAGTGTGCTGGAAATGTACTGGTGCCGTTATCCCACTGCTTTCGTGCATTCAGGGACACAGAAATGTAGATCCAGACAGAGACAAATTGTTCATAACTTACTATTGATTTTCTCCATTTGGTGCCCTGTTTCTGAGCTTTTGTCAACATAAGATAACCTACGTTAAGTGTGTTGCCCTCACATGCTCAGTTCCTTGTATTATCTTGCTAACCTGAGGATACGTCCGCTCCTCCACTGTAAATGAACACAAAGGAGTCAAGCCTTTGACAGACGACTTACAGTATAGTTCATGATAAGAGTATGGTCCAAACATAACGAGCTTAGTATTTACCTCACACTGCATCACCGTCTTCCATTGCTCTCCAATCGTACTCACTTAGGCGATCTGGTCAGCTGCCGGCGGCCACACCAGAGACTGATCTTGCCGTTGACGATGACTGTATTTCTGAGATTTCTGATTGTTTTGAAGAAGAAAAATCAGAATAATGTTTTATATCAGAATTTAAAGATGCTTTAATAAATTATTGTATTTCAAAAGCGGTTTTGTGTTTGTGATGTGTTATGTCTTCCAGAGGACAAAATGGTATGTACAGTAAAGTAAGAATACATCAAAATCAGACAGCTATAGTGTCAGTATTCATTCCTCATTTTTGTGGATCAAATGAACAAAAGAACAAAAATTAAATAATAAATAAAGTGGGGTGGGACAAATTGTGCATGTAGCATTCTTATTAGTACATAAAGTTTGGTGACCTCACATAATTTCCATAATAACTCAATTGATGCTACATTCATGCAATATCGGAAGAAAGTGAGGGACAGGGAGAATTCCTTTGAAATGAGCAGATTTGATTCCATCAGTGTTAATATTAGACATTATATATGAATGTTACTGCCAGCGATGGTGGCATTGCAGCCATGTTGCTAGCAGTGTGTTAATACTTGTGTAGCTGTCAAATTTTCCTAATGTTTCCGGCTCTGCGCTACAACTCGTACGGTTTTTCGCACTCGGGTGCTGGTAAATCGGTCTGATCAATATGACTTGAACGCATTATTGGAGGTCTAACCAGCCGGAGTAATTGACAACACCTGTGGGGGTCAGCAGGGTCTTTAAAAACAGACGAGGGTCAGTGATGATGAAATGGCACAGCCTTCAAAGACAGATAAGTTGCTATTCTGTAAACTGGAGGGCTTCAGGTTTCTGTTGTTATAAAAATACAACTGCAAACACACTGTGTAGTTGACATTGTGAAGGAATAATCAGATATAAAGTTAGAAATAATAAGTGCCTGGAGAAGTGAACTGGCATGCTGGTAAATTGTGGACACTGTGTTTAAGTTGAGCAGGGCGCGTGCATGTGTTAAAAGGGGCTGATTAAACATAGAAAATGAGACTATTTGCAATGTTTTTTAAATGGTGAACTAAAATAAATAAGATTTAAGATGTGTTTTTTTTTTTTTAAAAGGAAAAACCACCTGTTAGCTGTTTGTTAGTTTTCCAAGTTGCAACAAATAACTTATTTATATATAAAACATATAAAAAACTGTAATAATTAATTTATAAAAGGTATTGCAGCCATACTTTGCAATCAGCTGTCAATTAATAAAGTCATTAATCTCTCAGCAAACTTAGTTATCTGAATGAATCTTAATGCTAATTCGTGCGTAAAAGTCTGCAGCTCTGGATGTTATGGGTTGATAATGAATTCATTTGAGCGCAGATGCTCTTAAATCTTTTTGCAGAGAGGAAATAGCCAAAAGTCAATTTATGGTGTATGTGTCCATGCAATGTGTCACTGCTGAAGGGGGATAAACAACTTTTTTCACAACGTAAGCATCGAGCATTAAGTTCTTTTGAGCATTAATAAAGCCATTAGTTACAGCACGTAAAGTCTGGAAAACGATGTCTTGTTGCAAAGCAGCAGCATCAGAAAACAGAGCATAAAGGAACACACGCATGTCATCTCCTGCATGTGCTGAACAACGTTACTGAAGACTTCATTGCAGATGTTTCCCTCTGCAGCTGCTTTCATGACGTCGGCGTCAGGAGCTCGTGACGTCGGCCTCGTAAAGTCGAGGTCCAGCCTTCAGTTGGGCTCCTCGCTCACGTTAGTTTGCTCCTCGTTTCCGCGCAGTCGCCTCACGATGTCCGGAGTTCGCAGAGCTTCAGCCGCGGTGTCCGCCTTGATTTTCTGCGGAGTTGTTTTGAGAGCAGATGCGCAGACTCCTTCTCCAGCTCCGAGTAAGTGTCTTTTTCTCTCTAGCTTTTCTTTTTTTTTATTGCGTTAGCTGCTGCGCCTTGCTTTGTCCAAAGTCAGATCAGGCGGCTGTCACATGACAGCAGCAAAATGGATTTTCACTAATCATATGAACGACGATGATCATCTGGGTTCATGGTAATGTCTCGGCTCATTATGGACACAGAGAGCCCACTTTACCCTGTTTTCTCTTGTAGTGAAGTCTGTCAGTCTGACTCACTGAGAACTTTTTGTTGGAAGTCCTGCTGATGATCTCATGCAGAAAATCAAACCTCTTTATTTCCTTTCCTGGAAGCTCATTTATACAACTGCTGGAACCCACAATATAACACACTGACTCTCAGTTCCCTCTATTCCAGATCCTTGTGCCTTGAGATCCAACACCAGCTGTGCTGAATGCCTGCAGAATGTGGCAGTAAGTCAAAGCAGTGCAAACACTTTATACCATAAACTGCAGTCCTGAGTCCAAAGAGGGTTGAAACTCTGTGTGAAACTTAAACAGTGACAGAATGCCGTCATTTTCAAACGAACTGTGTTTACTGACAGCAGTTTGAGGAAGTGTCCTGAGCCCATGTAGTAATCTCCTTTATGCAATCATGTGCTCACAAAGTGTTGAACCTTGCTCATGAACGACTGAGCCTTTCCAGGATGCTCCTTCCATACCCAATCATGATACTATCACCTGTTACCAATCAACCTGTTTACCTGTGGAATGATCCAAACAGGTGTGTTTGGAGCATTCGACAGCTTTCACAGTCGTTTGTTGCTCCTGTCACAACTTGTTTGAAACATGTTGCTGCATCAAATTCAGAATAAGCAGATATTTACAAAAATCAAATTAAATATACTGTCTTTGTACAGTTTTCAATTTAATATGTGTCATAAAGGATTAGCAAATGATCACACTCTGTTTTATTTATCTTTTACACAGCATCCAAACTATTTTGGAATTGGGTTTGTATACCAGCACATGTTTAACTGTCTTTAGTTTTGTTAGTGATGTATTACTATAAATACCAAAGATAAGACACTAAGCACGGTGTTTGTTGCTGTTTTTGTTGCAGTGCTTGTGGTGCGCACCAACCAAACAATGCCTCGACTACCCTGTAGGAAACATCCTGCCCCCCAGCAATGTGTGTCCATTGAATGATGCGCGGTGGGGGGTATGTTGGGGTAAGAACCGTAGGCCTCAGGTGACCATTAATCTGAGTATAACCTGCAGGTATTTTGGATGTTTTTGGGTGTGATAGTTGGAATGTGTGTGGGACACTGTGGGAAAAATGTTTGTTCAAAATGAATAGAAATCAATGTATTGCTCGAGTTACCGCTTCTCAAATGTGACGGTTTGCTGATTTTCTTTCTTACTTAATAGGAGAGTGAATATTTTACGGTTTTGGAATGTCAGTCACACATAAAAAAGCTATTTGAAGACCTCACCTTGTGCTGTAGGAATTTGTGATGAGCATATGTCACTATTTTCTGTAATTTTAGGGATCAAACAACAAATCAGTCAATTAGCAGATTAATCAATAATGAACATAATTGCTAATTACAGCCCTTTTATAGGACTCACTTCAGATAAAGTCATTAGATGCTTCTGGCTAATTGATTATTTGACTTAATAATGATTCAGTGACTAATTATATCTTATCTCTTACCATAACGAACTTCTAACTGGCTTAACATCGACTTAGACCAACAAGTCGTTAACTAAAATCCAGAAGGGGCAGCCCTTGAAGTGTCTTTTTAATAGGATTTATGATGAATTTGAGTTTGAGTGCTTCCTCTTTCTCTGTGCATCTGCCTTTGATTTCCAGTCAACTTCCAGGTTCTGATCATCACCATGTCAGTGCTGGCTGGCATCATCATCATCGCCATCCTCGTTTGCTGCTGCTGCTGCTGCAAGTGTGAACGATTTGGGTAAGCATCGAGTCACATGTAGTGTTAACTGTGTGGCAGGAGGAGGACGGGGGCCGGGGCGGGTGACACAATGGGCTGTTTTTCCTCCGATGCTAGGCTGATACCGCCGTCTCCAAAAGCCTGCCAGAATTTGTAACTGCAGTTTAGCTCTTAAAATAACATTGCTGTTTCTTTTAAGACGTGGCTAGCTTCTTCTAAAAGCTAGTTAATTTACAGTTAATTTACAGCGATGTATTTGGTGTTTGGTTCTTTGATAATTCATTATTGGGCTGATTAACTGACCATTACGTGTGTTGCATTAGGCTAAAGTTTCAGTATGTCATTTACATATTACAATGCAAGCTTGTATTGTTTTATTGATGAATTAATTACATATTTTGAATTCCAGGAACAAGAGGGAAGATGCAAAGGTGGAGCGACAAACCCGCATGAGGAAGGCCCGTCAGAAAGAGAGGTCAATAACCAATTTAACTACTGGATATTCAGATAGACAATACAAAGACTTACTACTTTCTGCCAATCAGGAGGAATATAGCCATGAACAGTGTCTCCTACACTTGGCACTGTTGTCATGTACAGTAAATAAACACATATTCATAATGATAAAAGGTGCAAAAAGAGACAATTAAAACCTTTTTCCTGTCTCGTAAGTGATGCAGATAGAAAACTAATGTTGGACATGTGTTTAAGTGGCAGCCGTACTTTAACACATCACACATATCATCACCATCATGCACTAAAATTACGTTTTTTTAGCTTTAGTGCTATTTAATTCATTATCAAGTTTAAAATGTGTATGATTTTGTTCTAGAAAATCAAGACATTTTCATATCTGCATGTGCCAAGTGATGAGTTATGTATTGCTTTATGTTGCAAAGTTATTTGAAATGTGAAACAGGGCTTTTGGCATATACCAGCAGCATATTACAGCAGCGCTTTGTGTTGATCTGTAAGCCTGGAGTCAAACACTGCAGGCGTGAGCGCAGCCGGCGTTCTCTGTTCTCTAACAATTTGTCTTTGTTTCTTCCCCAACAGGAGAACAGAAATGCAACTGAGACATGATGAAATCAGGCAGAAATACGGTGAGACATATTCTTTGTTTGAGGGGGTTAATAAATGTAAATTTGGAATATCAAAGATGCTTGTTTTCACTAAGCTTTGTTTACATGCAAAGTGATAAAACAGTTGAATAAAACCAGAGTAAAAACAGGGAGGGGGAAAGATAAGATAGATACAATGAAGCCGAGAAATCTGAATGGTGAAACAAGGGAGCAACAAAAAGCCTTTAACAATAAAGAAAAAAGGAAAATATAAACAACAAATTTGATTCAGTAGTGCCATCTACTGGAGAAAATGTACAATGCACATACCTGAAGCACATTAAATAAACTGACTTTTGGAAGACAAGGATTTTGGAGTAAATTGCATTAAACCCACAATTGTGATGTCAATCTCTCCATTGTTCTCTTCAGGTCTGGCAAAGGATAATCCATACGCCCGTATGGACAATCATTAAGAAGAATCTCAGCTGTGATTCCTTCAATAAATCCCTTAAGATGATCTTACGGATGCCATAGATGATACACATGTAGCATATGATAAACTGTGATTATCTGATTGGATTTCAGAGGGTTGGCGTTGTCGATGACACCCTCTGAAATAGTTTTGAGAGGGTGTGCACTGTATTTCAAACATGATCTCTTCACCTAATATTTCATTTTATACATGATTGCTAGATTAATATTTCTTATGCCTTTATTTTGATATAAGGTAATTAGAGGGAGTTCCGGTCAGTTAACTTGTTTTTCTGTCCATTGTAAATTTTATACAACTCCAGAGCAGATGAGTGCATGTGGTGCTTCTTTTATGATTAGCAGTCTCATTTTTATACTATATTTGTAATATACACTATTTTACTGATTGTCATTCATGTCTAAGATCCAACATCTTACATAAAAGGTCATTTGTAACATGTAACACATTTTACGCGTTTTATCTGTTGATAAATATCAGAATCACAAACTTTCTTGGATAAAAGAAATTTGTGTTCCCGGACTACATTTGAGGCGTTTGATTCTTCTGCTGCGACAAATTGTGACATTTTGAAATTAAATGAATACGATTTTTTGAGACTTTTAATTGTAAATCAGTTTCTAAATTCACAACTGCCCATTTCCTATGCACATCCCCCCCAAATACCAATACAAGAGGGGGCAGCCAAAATAAGAAGAAAAGAAATTGCTTGGTGCTGAGAAAGTATGGAAGCATAAATCCCACATTGAAATCAGTGTCATCAGTGTGCTTTCATCTCACACTTTCACTTCGGTATTTAGTAAGGACATCTAAGTAGTATTTTTTAAGTATTTTTCTTCTCTATTCACACATTCTTTATGACGTCCTTTCATCTTTCATATTTAGCAACCTTTCCTAGCTCTATCACCGTCCTGACAAGGAGGGACTCTTGCCAGTGAGTTATTACTGCAATCTGGGCCCAACCCTTTAGTGATTATGGAAAAACACATAAAACATACAAAGTCCGAAAGCATCCTACTAATCTTTTAAACTGAGCCTTTATAATCTAGTGAGAGACAAGTTCTAACCATGTAAAAATCTAAACAAAATCCATTGACATTTTGATTTCATCCCATAAATAAGAGATGTATCCTCAGACATCTTTATTTATGAAGTGGAACATTGATTTGACCCTCTAGTCTGCTTTCTTCAGAAAACAATGATTACCGCCATATTTCTGGTTGGTTTGTTGTCT
This sequence comes from Chelmon rostratus, assembly GCF_017976325.1. Taxonomy (NCBI): domain Eukaryota; kingdom Metazoa; phylum Chordata; class Actinopteri; order Chaetodontiformes; family Chaetodontidae; genus Chelmon; species Chelmon rostratus. The sequence goes on along the minus strand of NC_055670.1, from coordinate 14,754,723 downwards.
TTTTAGCTCAAACTGCAGCAAAGTTTAGTCAGAGTTAGAGTTTAGAGTTTAATAAGTGAATTATGTGAATCTTTAGTTTAAAGCTTTTGAGTTGCCCTTGCCTAGACTAAAGTTGGGTTTGCAGAGGGCCCCTTTTTTTTTTACCTATCACACGGGCATGCGCAAATTAGCTTGCGCGCTCACGTATCCGCGGCCCCGAGGAAAAGTGGAGCACGTGACTGTTTTGGACGAATTACATTCCACGTTTCAGATGCGCGCTCCTGGTCCAAACGAGAGAGCCAGAGGAGCTGATAACCCGCTTCGCCGCTAACAGTCTGTCTGCACGCTATCAATAAATCCCGGGGAAAATAGCACAATGTCCGAAGAAAAGCCAAAGGTCAGTAACTGTTACTCTGATCCTCTGCCGTCATCTGCTAATGATGCCAGATGCAAGTTAACGTTAGCGCGTTCTGCTAAGCTAGCCCTGCTTCCAGGCTACAGATACCGCATTTGAGCGGGTCGACGGAGAAAACAAAGGTTCACCAATTTGCGGATCTTTTTGGCTTTAGGCGCACAGGTTCGTGTTTTCTGTGTCCCGCCGACATCGGCGTCTGCTATTGCTTCACACTGGTTTACCGTTACATGAAGCTAGGTTCGCCGTCGTCGCTATCAGAGATCGCCTGTGAAATGAATGATTTGTTTTTCCTTTCATTTGCGCCATTGTGGCTTTCTGCGCCAGTTCGAATGGGGACTAGCTTGCTATGCTAACCGGGGGGAGAAGCGTACGGAGTAACGTTGCGTGTGTGAGTGCGCTGTTTGGGTGGTGAAGCCTGCCTCTGGTAGCAAGCTTGCCTCTTAAATGTAGCTCACTCAAACTAGCCGGCTAGTTAACTTTGCTGTTGTGGCAGATTAACGTTACACCGGTGTTCAGATTAACGGGCGGCCATCACCTGAATGCGTCGGTGGTTGCTTGTAGTAACGGCAGATGTGGAGAACAGGAAGAGGAAGCTTCTTCCTGAATGCTTTTCGCCTTCGTTAAATTTCAATACATTCCCCATCTCGGTCCTTGGCTCGCCTTTGCAGTGTAAATAGTTAATTTGCGTGAGTGAAACAGCATCACGGGCAGGATTTATTAGCCGCACACTGATGATAATGTGGAGGTCGGTATCGTTCGTGTCCGTAAAACGGTTACCTGATCACCGGTATGTTGCCGCTGCTGATGACGGTTTTTGTTGCAGGAAGGAGTGAAGACGGAGAACGACCACATTAACCTCAAGGTAGCTGGTCAGGATGGGTCAGTTGTACAGTTCAAAATCAAAAGGCATACTCCACTCAGCAAACTAATGAAGGCATACTGCGAAAGACAGGTACGTTTATTCTGAAAGACTGAAGCAGAAACCTCTCATTCTTTGTGGTGATGATTGACTTCTCAGCTGAATCAATCTGCTCTCACTGGATTTAATGAACAACAGTGTGTCATATCATCAAGCTGTTGTGTATATTGTTTTGGTGATAACTTACTGGATGCAAAATCTCACTAAACTGCCATTTCTGCTTGTCTTTTACAGGGACTGTCAATTCGTCAGATAAGGTTTAGGTTTGATGGACAGCCAATTAATGAAACAGACACACCTGCACAGGTTGGTGAAAGCTGATTATTGAACCCATTTTTACTGTTCACTGTTTGTTTGTCCTTGGTCAGTCATGTTTCATGTTTACTTTTTAAAGCACAAGTATTTCTGTATTCACATGTAAACATACTTTCATCACTAATGGAGACAGAGAAGATGATGCATTGATCTTTGTGCATTATCCAGTTTTGTCTGGCGTGTGTGCTGTTACTCCTCTTGGGCCCTGCAGTGGAGAGGAGACTTGTATTGTGACAGTAATGAAATGAGCAATAATGCAGTGTGTTCCCTGTACCTGACATTGTTAAATACTTTGATGTCAGAGGGACATGAAATTCAACATACTCTGATATATTGTTATTTGTTATAAGAAAGCAACATCTTGTGTTTGTGAGGGATTATTACCACAGTTACAGTTGCAGCCTTTAAAATATCCGAACAATGAATACCACTGACCTTGCTTTGTCCCTCAAAAAATACAAACAATTGTACCCCCAACAGTGATTTTTTTTATTGTGCAGGGGATAATAGCACAGTATATGTCTTTGCAATATCTAAATTGATATGTGAAAGTTTGCCACTATTACAGTGTCGCCATTTATTGGCCCAATTGCAGTAATCACTGAAATTGATCTAGTAGATAAATCCAGTCTTAATGCTAAGCTAAGATAAGCTAATCACCAGCTGGCCTCTAGCTTCATTAGCTTTCTATCATGAGAGTGGTATTGATCTTTATCCAAATCTCGGCAAAAGGGTATTTCCTCAAAATGGCAAATTGTTTCTTAAAAAGCTGCATGAGTGTTGAGATTGTATTTGTTTAATCACTGTGACAATGAATGTATGTAGAAGGTAGAAGGTATTTTTTAAGAGATGCATAATAACATACACGGTTTAAAGACCAGTCTTCACTTCAGGCTGCGTGTTGTTTAAAATGTATGCCAGGATAAGACCAGAATTTGAGTGTTGAAGCTAAAGCAACACTTTTCTTCAATAACTTACTGTGAGGATGTTTATTTTGCAACCCATTTTTTTCACGTGGCAATAGAAGCCAAAGGTTAAAACATAAGTAGCCATCCAAAAAATTACGACATTTGTCTAAAAATGTTGATTTGAATTAGGAGTTTCAGTAGATGGAGCAGAGAAAAAAACAAATCAATGCCAGGTTATGGTACTTTTTTATTATTTAGTGCAGGTCACTTTGGTATTAGTGCTTAAAAAAGTATTGAGGGTTTGATACACAGCTCTACTTCCAGGAAGCTAGATATTTAGCATTTGCTCAAGAATAAATTACTTGGCTCTTAAATGACGTCTTTTTTTTTTTTTCTTCTCACAGCTGGAGATGGAGGATGAGGACACTATTGATGTATTTCAACAACAGACAGGAGGAGTCTGTTCTTAAGTGGGATGTGGACTCTTGGAAGAACATCCACACCATTATTTTCATGTTGTATTTGTTTATTTCTGTTTTTACTTGATTCTTTTTCCTTTTCTTTCTTTTTTTTTTTTTTTTTTTACACTGTGCTTGGCTAAACGTCAGGCTCCTCACAACATAAAAGATCGTAGAGTTTTTGTCATTTGGGGCCAAATCCTAACTTTGAGATGCAGGGTAATTTTTTAAAAACATGCTTTATTCACATAAATGGATGATTTGAAATTGTCCGAGGCAGGGACACGGCTCAGACCAGATATGGCTCGAAATGAAAAGCTACTGCTTTCTTTTGGATGTTGAGATGACCTGCATGTCTCATAAACCATAAGCTGAACTACATGCCAAAATCTTTTTTTTTTTTTCTTTTTGTTTAAGTTTTCCAGATCATTGTTAACATTCAAATTCAGGATGGGCATGTTTTTTCATGTACTTGATATTGCAATGAGGAAAACTGCTGGGAACGAGCCTATGGGAAGCGCTACAGCATATTTCTCATGTAACTTTTAGTAGTCTTCTTTTTAAATGAACAGTTAAATAATTTGTTGTATCCATGTCCATTTTAGCTTAAGTATTTGCTCAGAAAATTCTGGAGAAAGATGCATATGGATGGTTTACCTCATTACTGTCACTCTCAATGCAGATTTAACTGAATGGTAAATAAAGTACAGTAATGTTTCTGGACCAAAAAGCTAAATGAATAGTGTTCTTTTATAAAAGGGTTTGGTTAATATATAAACTGTCGATGGAAAGGGTTACTGTGACTCTAACAGTGGTCTTTGTTGCACAGCCAGGGAGGAGTTCTCTTAAAGTTTGAATTGATTTTCTTTCCAGCTTTTCAGGACTCCAGAATAAAAGTAATTCACCTCTACCGGTCCAGAAATTGAGTGATCTCATCTAAGATTATATTCATTGCATATTTCATTGTATAAACAGATATTGAGTCATTGCTGTGTTGCCAATTTGAATGCATTTGTCCATCAGTCTATCCGAACATCATCAACAGATGCTTAGTTTGTTTTGACTCGTGTGTTGGTAGAAATCTTGTTTTATAAGAATGTCCGCCTTCATTTTAAAAATTCACATTTGTTAGATTGGCAAAGTGACGTTGGCAGATATTCCACTTTTTTGTACATTATTTGTTGTCCCTATACTGTATACAATAAATATAGTTTGATACTCAACCTCTTGAATTATATATCTTTCCCTCCAATTGCGTGGATCTGCTATAAAATTTATATTTTAGCTGTGTTGCAGTACACAATGCAGGGCAAATGTTTTGAAATATTCACTTCTTTAGTATGAATGAACATGTAGCTGTTTAGAGGATTAAGTGAGGACTGCTGGCTGCATGATGAAATGATCATTCCTATCCTGGATGGTGGTTTGATCTATGATTAGTGGTTGATGTAAGCAGAGGTGCAAATAAACACTCTGGCAACTAATTTATGTTATTGTGGAAACCAGGAGTCATTGTCTCCAGATGTGACGCCCAGGAACAGAGGTGAATTTGTCCAAGCCCACTATTAAATTTCTTTTTGTTAGTGTCTCTTGAAAAGGTTTGTAAAATTAAGATTAATTTAGATCATCTTGTGTGTATAAAGCAGAGATTTGATCCAGCGTGGGCGATACCCTTTACATACATTAGAGGGCATTGTTGTCCTGAAGATTAAGAGGACCATTGCTCGCTTTGCTAAATGCACACATCTCCAGCCCCTTAAATTAAAACACAAAGACACATTTGTTGCTCCACTCCAGCCTTGTGAAGGCTGTAACTCCTCTTATTTAAGAGGACTTCATTTCACAGATGTTGCTTAACCGTGCAGCCAGATGAACTCCCTGCGAGCCTCCTCACAGTGGGCTGATTGTGCTGCCTTTATTTTTGGCATCTCCTTTGCATTTTATATTTCCTCATGGAGATATCTGAAGCCTCGCACATTTCCCCAGACCTCTCAGAGATGCAGCTGCAAGGTGCCCCTTCCACCCATACAGTCGAACCCCCGCTGGTTTCTAATGCACAAATTTATGTTGTGTTTGGTGAAACGCTAATGCACCAATTAAACTGTGCCATTTTCCCAAATCACCTGGACTGACTGAACTTGAGGCTTCCTGGGATGACAGACAGGGCCAGAGATAGTAGTGAAACACATTTTACACAACTAGAGAGTGTGTGCACACTGGATGACCAAAACTCTGTTGAACAACAGAAGAACACACACACATTAACAAGATTCACGTCAACGTATTACGTTTTTTTTTTTTTGCTGTTGTGCTGTGAGTCACCATCAGCTGTGTCAGGGAAGCCTGTGAGACAGCACATATCCTCAATGGTTGTTTCACTGCAGTTAATGTGATGACACTTTGTATTATTGTTTTGCAGCTCCTTCATTGTCTGTTTTATGGCACGCACTGCTCTGCTGTCAGCGTACACTAAGCGTACCATTTGTTTATTATTGAGACAAGATAATAGGTGGATTACAGAGTCCAACTACACAGCCTTATATGTATTTAGAACAAAAAGGACAAAGGCAAGGCAAAGCATGCAACTGCTCCATGCCTCCAGACCCCAGGGGCCCCTAAAGACCGAGTTTCACTGTGTGGCAATAAAAGCACATTTTAAACAGATAAGGGCCTTCAGTTGGGTCCAGGTTTTATTGCCTGATCGTAAAGCCCAGTCTTGAAGACAGTCTATGTGTCAAAATCTAGATCAACATGCTGTCCTGAACTGATGCATATTCCAGAATTAATTTGTGTTTAATCCGATTACCACACAGCAAAAATGGGGCCATGTAATGATCCAGCGTAGGAATGCAGTACACGTGCACAGAGGAGGGGAGGAACAGGGGCCACCTGCTCATTTTTGCGCTGGAGCTCTCTGGCTGGTCATGTCCAGCCATGGTCCTTCAAAATACATTTATAATTCTCTTCTTATTTGTTCCCTTCAGTAATACATGTGTCATGGGGTGCAGAGAGAGGAGAAACCAGTACATCACATTAATCAAAATAAATAAATAACATAAACATAAATGGTCTGCTGATAGTTAGCTTTTGCTGCAAAGATATGTGCAAACCAAACATAAGCACTGCTCGCTAATAATTGAATTGTTTAATCTTTGTACACTTTCTGAAATTGAATAATAGTTTAATAGCATTTGAAGTTCTGCATCATGATTGGGATGCTCTTCATCTCTCTTCATTGTACTCGTATTCAAATCTGTAAGCTCTTTCCTTCACAGTGGTAGTTACAATCTTGATGTGTTACCAGTGTGAATGAGCATAATCCTCTGAGTAAATAAAATTAGTGGATAAACATGTAGCACCCATTGCATATAGCACACAACACAGGGGGAGGGGTCTTCAGATGGCAAATCGACTTAACTTGGAACACGTAATGATCATATGAGGTCAGTCAGCTGTGCTTTGCATCCTCGGTGCGTCCAGCCAGCGACCTCAGATGTGACGCCCTCCCCCGTTGAACCAGTCCAGCAGCCTGAATGAAACCACTGTGCATCTGGAGGACCTCTGGATCGTCTCCAGAGCTCTGCATGCTGATGTCACCCTCTTGTGCGTAATGTGGCCTCCACCCTGTCAGCAGATCAGATTTCACCCTAATGCATGTTGAGATCCTGAGGGAGAATAAATGTGTCAGTGATTGCGTTATCATAAAATCGTAGTTGTACAATAATGCTTGAGTTTTTTCTATTTCTATCTTCAATTAGGTCGCTTTTTTATAGCTGGCCTTTTGACTTGATGGCAGCTTTGTTCTATTCAGATGTCCCAGTAAGCCATGACAGTGACCCAGCATGCCCAATGCAGGATCCTGAAACTGAAGCAGCCATCCATCATTTTATTATTTACACGTGATTTACATGTCAAAAACTGGCCCCTTGCTCTCACTAAGGGATGATTTTTAAGTCCAACACCCAGGCTGCTGAGAGATGTTAGAGACAGGAGTAAGAGGCAGAAAAAAGTTAAACGAATCACACATTCCCCTCGGGTACAGAATCTAATTCTAGAAAAAGATATTAAATAAATGAATTTTATTTCTCAGTTTGCCAGAAATCCACTGAGGGCATCTCATGGAGCCCTCTGAAGAGGGAGGAGGTAAATTACATAAACTGAGACTGTTGATGCAGCAACACTCACACTTAAGCTTTACAGTTATTCAATTTAATGCAGCTTTATTTATCCAGCTTGCTATCCCGATGAACAGATACACACAATAGAAGAAGAAAGACAGAAATGAAAAACACCATCACATCTGCACCTTCTGTTCTTTTGCCCACGCTGAGGTTTAAAGGCTCTATGTTATTTAGCTTTGGCTTTCAAACATCCTTCAACTCACGATACAACAAATGTGAATCATGCTAAAAGCACATGCAGTTTATTTACAAGTCCAGTAACCGAATGCAACATAGTAGACATTTTCTCACCGTTGTGGCTTACGGGGACATTTATATCGAAAGGAGACATAATTAATGCTAGTTACACCTGTGCTTTCCCTGCTATGGCGAGCCAAACTGTGTGCTCAAACAAGTAGATCATCATTATCATAAGCAGTGACACATTGACTGGAGCTGCTGATGGAACTGCTAGCTTAGAAATGATTGTATAATGTGATGGTCCGCCTGGTTAACCACAAACATGAGGCAACAACTCATGTGAGTGTTTTCTAATTGTTGACTGACACAAACCTAAATTTTCCACAGCGTTGAGAAGGATTCATTTAATCAGTCACATCATAGCACTTTCTCACAGATATAATTAATAACTTATCATGACTAAATCTACTTGTGATGCACCGACTGGAGCCGCCGGTTTGCACGCTCTCAAGCCATTTTGGAAAGTGTTGTTTATATGATAGTTAGTCTGGCTAACCTCAAATGTGATAATTGACTGACACAAATCATACACTTTCCACAATGTAGAGCAGGGTTAGATTTTTGGCTAATTACTTGAAAACATTCTTAATGTATTACTCTCCAGTGGGGGAATGTAACTAAGTACATTTACTCAAGCATTGCAATTAAAGTATTACCATTTTGACATACTTGTACTTGTACATGAGTATTTCCATGTTATGCTACTTTGACTCCTCTACATTTCAGAGGGAAATTACTCCATTACATTTATCTGACACTTGTTACTTGTCACATAAAAAACATATGATATGCTTATATTATATGATGCAGTACTATAATACTAATCTACCCACATTGCACAACACTGGGTACTGCATGTGTGCACTGCTATTGCCTGTAATTTTGTGTTTAGTCTAATTTCTCTTTGTTCTTATTTCAATACACACTTTATATAAATTACTGAATTAGATGCTTTCCTTAAGTCTCTCTATTTCTCTGTCCTGTTCAAAATTTCCCCTCTGGAGGATCAATGAAGGATTATCCTCTCTTATCTTATCTTTTCCATATTCTCTTACATGTATTTGTTAGTAATAGAAAAATGAATAATGCAATATTCTACAATAATTTAACCTTAAGAGAAGCCACTCTGGAAAATGAGTACTTTCACTTTTGATGCTTAAAGTGCATTTTAGTTTTTGTACTTTTTTTACTTTTTGTAGTTTTGAACTGCATTTTTAGTACAAAAAAGCCACTACAGTAGTACAAATATATATCTTAAGTATTGCAATACTTTAATTGATGGTAATGAATTACCATTGTGTGATAGATAGTGGCTGAACAGACATTATTTAAACGAAAATCTTCAAGATTAGAATTTTAAATGACATTTTGAAATCTGGACTTTTACTTGTAATGGAGAATTTTTCGACTTTAAAGCTATTTCTAATTTTATTCAAGTAAAGGATGTGACTGCCTCTTCCTCTGCTGTTATTTACAAAAGCATCTAATGGCACCAAAATGGTCCAATAATCAATAAATCAACAAATGAAATGCAACAAAACTAACATTTTAATGTGCATAAATTGAGGAAAAAGCATAATGAATCGACTTCATAGAGCCCCTGTAGGTCTAATCATTTCTAAATTGCCTGAGGGGGGCGGGGGGGTCGATAAGTTTGCTCTCTCCCACGGTGGACTCAAAGTACCACAATGCAACACAGAAAATATCATCTCCTTAGCTACGGCTTTGGGAGCTACGCCCCAAGAAGAAGAAGAAGGAGAAGTAGAGGAAGAAGAAGTGGGAGGCTTGCCTCTGAAAGACCTCATTGTCGGGAGGGATGAGAGTGTGTGCAGCGGCGGTGTGAGTGTGTGTGGAGCCCCCTCCTCTCCTTAAACTAGCTGGTCAGCAGCGGAGGGATTAGTGAAGCCAGCTCCACTCACCAACTCACAGACAAGGAGGTGGTGGTGTGGGGGGGATTGCAACAAGCGTGAATCATGCTCGTCGTCATTACTACCGACTGGGAGTGGAGCCGAAATTGTGCAAGATACGGATAACAGCGCGGAGAGGGTCCGTGCGGATCGAGTCAAGTTTCCAGCCCTCCTCATTCTGCCGTGAAAATGCCTCACCGGGGGCTCCGCCGCCGCCGCTGCCGCTCCTGCCGCCGCTGCTCGGACCCGTCGCGTTATGCCGCCTCCCTCACATGCGCCTAACGTGGAAGAAGTGACCGGGAGGAGACCTGCGAAGGAGCCGACGGAGCAAAAAACCGGAGAGGATAATTTCCCCCTTTTTTTCCCGGCGTGTGGAGACTTTCCCTCAAGAAGTGGAAGAGAGAGGAGTGAGGAGGAGAAGGAGGAGGAGGGGGTGAAAAGTTGTACTTGTTGGTCAAAGAGGAACCATGGGGAACGCAGGCAGCATGGACCAGCACACGGATTTCAGAGGACACAACATGCCTCTGAAACTGCCCATGCCCGAGCCCGGTGAACTGGAGGAGAGGTTCGCAACCGTTTTGGTAAGAGCGGAAATAAAATCGTTTCCATCTGTCTGTCTCTTTGTTCCCTCCATGCGTCAGTGTCCTGGGACGTGGACAGCTGTGTGTGTGTGTGTGTGTGTGTGTGTGTAGGTTGGACCTCTGTTTGTCCAGCACGCCTGTCCTTTGTTGTTCAGAAAAAGGGCTATTCTGACAAAAAAGAGCCCAGAGATACAAGAGATTTGCATCTGCTGCACTGTTGATTGAGTCTTCTAACCCTTAGAAAAGTTGTGATGAAGTTCCTGACTCCAGCAGCCAATCAAATCAGCCTTTTTTTTTGACTCAACAAGTTTCCCATTGAAGTGCTCTGATCTAAAAACATCCACCAGCCTTTCATCCAGGTGGTGAAATCCATCGAACATCACATTTCAGCTCGTTCCTCGCCCCCCGAATACGAGATAATACATGTTTACTGCGATGCGTCCAGCCCTGCTGCTTCTGTAACTTTCCAAGTGCAGTTACATGAGACACCTGCAGTCATAACATGGCAAATGATTGGCTTTACGGCCGTCTACCCACCCACCCCACCCCTCTCAACTTTATGAGTCCAGGCGCTGGCTCACTACTGAAGCGCCCGGCATGCCAGGTCCTTTCAAACATCTGTCACATCATAAAGTGTCAACAGCGTCTGTCAACAATTATGTTACCTGGGAGTGAACGCTGAACATTCCTGGCGCAGTTGAAAGATGTTATAGCGCTTAAAGAGGATCTGATGTCAGATGGACACATAATGAGGACCTAAACTAAGAGGAAAAGTGTTTATATTGATGGCGTGCACCAAACCCTCCATCGCCAATGTGCTGACCGATTTGTGGGAATGTAGTTGTCGTTGGTGAAGCGTTGCTCGCCACGCTCTCTCGTGCTCCAAAGCATCGTTATGTAGGCCACGATAAACTTTTTGCTGATCAGGAGAATTTCCGGGACGCAGCTTCCCCCCAGTCAGTGAATAAAGGCCTGAACAGAAGAACAGTGGAGTGATGGTGAAATCTGAGAGCTGGCAAAATGTGGGTCAAACGTGATTGTCGCCCGGCCAACTGCTCTGATAAACATGAGCCGCTCTGCTGAAGGAATTCGGATTCGGCCGGCGAAAGGTTCGCGTTTTCCACCTTTTGCTGTGGTTTTCTTCTGCAGGAGCTTTGCTTTTGTTAGTGTCAGTGGCGCAGATCTTTCAGCCTGTAAGCCCATTACAGAAAGTGGATCAAGTTGAGGCGGAAGTCTGTGTGTGTGTGTGTGTGTCACGGTGTTGTGTTATGGTGCGAATGCTGCTTGTCAGACGCTGATGAATCCCATTCAGCAGACTTCGGGGTAGGGAGGTTTTGACGTCACGCCACAGAGGGATTTGAGCCTTCCTCTTAATCACCTCCTGCCTACAGGTTCTGAAGGTTTCCCCCTCTCGCATGTGGGCCTGTAAGCGCTCCGAGCTGTAAATGTCAGCGGTGAGAGAATGATGAGGTGGGTTTGGTTTAAATCTACCTGTCTGACTGGAGGATTTCGCGGGGCTGGCTGTCAGAAAAGCCGATCCTCGCAGCATGTCAGGAGCTCCCCCGCTCCCTCCCTGCCTCCTCCCCGCTGCCAGCGTGATGCCTCAGCTCTTGGCGGGATGGAAGACCTCCAGCATCAGAAGAATGTAGTGCTATAATCACGGCATTTAGTGTTATTTACCGCCATTTAAACCCTAATGCGCCTCAGCCGTGCCCCATGGCAGCTGGCTCCATTGATTGCCGGAGCGAGTGGTACTCTGTGACTCTGATGACCTCACTTCACTTTGAATAGCAGATGATTAGGATGACACCTCATCAAGCCTCTCGGCCTGCTTTGCGTCCCAGTGGTTTCCAGCGCCGGTGAATCAACATTAAAGTGCTCTTGGCTGCTGATCAATGGCCCTTTCACCTACTCGTTAATCATTTCTGATATTGTTTGCAAATACTAATTGAGCTTTACTCTGTCGCATTAGCACCCACAATCTTTCGATTAGTCTGTTTGTTCTCGTATCTGTGTAAAATATAAGTAACAGATTTGTCTTTAATGCTTGCTGTGTGTATATTTTGGACATGATGCAACACAGCAGGCTTCCCCCAACAAATTCTAAACCTGGGCGTGGAACGGCAGCAGGACTGTTTACCTGCCACTCCTGATATGTTTGATCGTCAGGCCGGTCCCGGATCACAGTAGGGAGCGGGTTGGATTAAAGGCTTGTGCAGCGTGTGACCGCATTCAGGCGCTCACCTCACGAAACCCTTGAATTTCTTATCAAGGACATTCAGTATTTGAATTTGGGTCCACGCTGTGTGACGTGAACAGCCTCCTTTCAGACGTTGACTCATGACTTCCATCATCTGAGCAGGCCACACGTGTGTGTAACCACACATGTAAAATAAGGCCATTCCTCCACTAAGAATTGTGTGTAGACCATCAGCTGTGCAAGTTCTTTCATTCTTGGATCTGCAGCTAATATCGGCCTCTGCTCTACATGAATTTGTTGGCACTTTAATATGCATTGTACCCATTTAAATTTTGATACAGAGCCTAATACCTAATGTAGCCTAATGTAGGCTGGCACGATTTTCTTAAAAAAAAAAAGTCTAATTTCCCAGTTTATCAATTTGTAAAATGATTCTCAGAAATCAGAAAATAAATCATCAAAGAATAGATACTACTAACAGGCACATTTCGCTGTGTATAATACTCAGCACTCATTACTGACTGTGTCTCTTCTCTATTAAAGTTAAGTTTTGTACAGAAGGATTTGGTTGAAAAAAACAGTTCCCACTGAAGGCCAAAAGCTCCGGAACCTCGTGGTGTTTGAGTTTTCACGTGAAGCTCGGGAACAAAGCGAGTGGACCTTGAGTGCAGATTGTACTGTCAGCTGCTGTTGGCGAGGTCAGCTCAGACATTTTGTGATGTCTAAGCTTGGTGACTTTTCTATGCACATACGTTATACAACACTGCTTACCGTCAGTCCCCACCTGGAAGCTACTGCCGCGCCACATCCGCGTCTTCTTGTTTGTCTTTTTGCAGGTTCAGTGTTTAATTTAAAGCCAGGTTTAACTTTTTAAAGTTTGTGTAGTAAATGCAGTTCAAACATGAGCTGTCTACTTAGCCTAGATACATTTCCAAATGACCTAAGCTTAAAATAACATAATTCCAACTGACTTCAGCTCATTCAAAGTTAAATTTTAACACACCTTGCTTGCATAAGATAAGGCTGTGTCTGGTATCATACCAGCATTTGGGATCAGTATTTCCAGTCTGATATTTAAACTCAGTTCGACTCACATACAGTGATGTGGCTTTGTGTGATTCTAGTGCTGCTTTCTGGAAAAAAGTCTGAGTCCGCACTTTCTACTAAATGAAATGCTCCCATTGAGGCCTGTGTCTCGTGAATCCCCGGAGCCAAGGGCCGATCTTTGAAATAGACTGAAGCTAATTGTAATGCAAGGCCTCTGCCATGATAAGAGAGGCTAATTCATGCGTGACCTTGGCGTGTGAGGTATAGTTCAAACCCAAATATTCGCTGGTCGAAGTAGTAAAGGTTGGTAGATTTCCATGCTGGTGCAAACTGGAAATGATTCCATGTTTACCAGTTTGTCAGTAAGCGGTTTGCTGTGTGTTTTTTATGAATATTACAGTAATGCAGTGCTTTGAGGGCTTACATTTTCCCATACAGCTTCAAGGGAAAATGGCTGTAGTTGCTCTGTAAAGCATGTTTGCAAGCCTTCACCTCTCTGTTGGTTGCCATAGTGTTGGTGAGACAAGTCTGCATGAACAAGGTGGGTTGAACATAATGATTAGCCAGTATCAGGGCAGCCTGATGTTTACACTGGACAGCACAACACTGATCAGCCAGCGAATATGCTTTATGCCTGATCATATCAACATCCTGGTAGATCAATTTGCTCTGCACTCATTACCTCAGCAATCCAACATTGTCTTTTAGCCATCCATTAGAGGGTATAAGCAAAGCTTCAAAGTGGCAAGTTTGTCTCTCGGTCTGTAAGTGCACGCTGGCTGAAAGCATGTGAAAGGACTGTAATCAATGTGTTAGTCACATGTACAGCATGAGCCAGTCTATATGCTTCAAGTTGAGCCACAGGAAAGTGACTCTGTGCAACAGGAATTCAGCTCAGGCCTCATGTCTGCTCCTCTGCCTCAGCTAACCGCAGAGCTGACATCAAATTAGATTGTATGCACATCCAGGATGCCATCCACTTCAATCTGATCACTGTAGCGTTCGCTGAATATCACGACTGCCGTCAGGGAGGCAGAGACGTTTACAGCCATTGCTTGTTTAAATGCCATATGGGAGACTATAGGCTTAGCTGCCGTTGTGGCTGCTCCTCTCAATAGTCTGCCCAGATTACATCTAAGCTGCTTTGTTTAAAGGCTGCTGAAGCGCCCCGAGCTGCTGTTATTTGTGCTGGGAGGCCCTGCATCTGAAACCTACTCCTCAGATTAATCACTCGAGTAGCCGTCACGTACAACTGAAGTCTAATTTGTCACATTGACAGGTCGGAGCTCTAGCTGTGCTTTCATCCTGAAGACCTTCCCAGAAGTATTCAGCTGTACAGAGTGTCACAATTCAGACTGACGGTGTATCTAAAGCTGCACTAATCAATATTTCTATGTGAACAATGGGTCAGTTATACTGATGAATTCACAGAGGATTATCACCCGACTCCTTATAGAGAGTTGTAAAGTCTTTCAGCTCATCGTTTTGGTTTGGCAGCCCGCAACGTGAACATCGAGCAACTGAACACTCAGATGTTTGTCAGAGGAGTAGGTAGAGACCAAAACAGAGCTAATGTGTCAAATGTGTGGCTGACGTTCAGCAGTAATGTGGATGATATGATGCGGCCCAGGCCTACCAGCTGCTTTGTCATCGTTTCCAACATTGTGTTGCTGTGGAAAAGATGTTTTTTTTGTTTTGTTTTGTTGCACTTTTTTTAAATGACTGTTTTGCAATTCAGCATCTACATATGAATTCTGATTCAGAATATAACACATAGGTATAAATTAAAGAGAAGCTAGTAGAGAAAACAGATATTTAGGTAGATGTGTAGCTGTGTCATTGTATACACACATTCAGTTTCTTCTGAAAGATGGTTTGACTTTCAGAGTTTGACAGGCTGTTAGCTTGTGTGAACACAGTGATCCCTCCATCTCCTACATTGCTCTACGGGACCCAGGAAAAGACTAAGCTAACCCTCCTAGTTTTTCCATGTTGACTCTTCTTCATTAAAAGCCAGAACAATGGGTATTGTCTGAGGAGCAGAGGGTGAGCAGTGGCTGAATCCCGTGCAGCAGGCCCGGGGAACAGAGCTGCTCTTTATTCTGTGGAGAGCCCACGACGGAGCCTGGCACTGGACCCAGACCCGGCAGGCTGCGAAAGGGCCACCGCACATACCCAAATATGCGTGTGTGCGTACATGCTTGTGCATGGCCATGTGTGCCTCTGCTGTGTTGGAGCCCCAGGACGCTCACCCGCCAATTAGCCGTAACAGAGCTGAGCATGAAATGCTTGGGGAGCGATGAGATCCGGCAGCCAGTGTTGCTG
This sequence comes from Chelmon rostratus, assembly GCF_017976325.1. Lineage (NCBI taxonomy): Eukaryota > Metazoa > Chordata > Actinopteri > Chaetodontiformes > Chaetodontidae > Chelmon > Chelmon rostratus. The sequence goes on along the minus strand of NC_055670.1, from coordinate 14,739,248 downwards.
GCCTTCGCCGCCTCTCAGAAGGGATGTGAGGTGCTGCGGCGTTAGACGATAATGTGCTGCTCAAAATCCCCGAAGCAGAGCCGGGGGGCGTCTTGCCCAGCTGGCACAGGGTCCGCTGATTATGTGGGAACAGGTCTCTTGGCTGTGTGCAGGCACTGCTGAGTTGAAACCACTGGGGCCTCAATCAGTATTGTACTTCTCAGTCCAGTTTTGACATCCGCACATTTGGGGGTGGTTTGGTTTTCTGCACTGCTGCGTGGGTGGCAGCGAGTATGTAGAGTATAGACCAAATGTTGCAAAACCTTTCAGAGGGTTTTCTGTATGATCATACCTGATGACAGCAGTCCCTGACCCCTGTGTGGGTGCTGGATTAATAAGAGTCTCAGGAGTCTGACTTTGCTGAGTAACCGTCTGCAGAATAACAAGAGCAGCTGAGCTTTTGTTTGCTGTTTTGAAAGAAAGAAGCTTTCCCCGGCAGACTTTTGACATCAATCATGAGAAAGGGTTCAGTTTTGGATGCGGCCTCGCACTTGGCCGTGGACGTCTTTGCTGTAGGTCTTCCTGCGTCAAGAGCAGGAAGATGTAGCTTGAAAAAGGCCAGCCCAGTCCTTTTCATGTTGGTCACAGCCAGTTGCCAGTGTTGTCCAACAGGACCGGTCCAAGGGCCCCACAGAAGAACAGGACCGTCGCTGCTTTGTGGAGAAGTGCATTATGGTCTAGGTTCTGTCCGGGCTCCAAGATGGCAGCTGCGCTATAAAGCTGAGATCACTCGGCGGCACAAGAGGGGGTGTGTTGTTATGAACTGTTAAGAATTGTTTATGGTGTCGAGCTTTATCAGACAGCACGTCCAGAGAAGCCTTCAACTGTCGGTGTCATTGTGACAAATTAGTGGCGTGTTATGGCTTCAGGGTCGGTGATATTATTCTCTCATCTGGGAACCTTGAGCTTTATTGAGTATGTTTACTGTTTGAGTTTAGGCTGAATTGCAGAATCATCCTATTGGTTTAATCTGTTGGCTCCATTATGTCACTTTTTGGAGCTGAATAATGTGGATCTGTGAGGCTTTATACAAACGAGGACTCATGGTCTATCAGCTGACATTTTGGAGTTGTTAGTACATGTTGTCTATGGTTTTGGGCTTTTTACAAGCTTGTACAATATCGACACTGTGTCCTTCCCTCCAAATGTAGAAAAGTGTGCAGACAGAGTTGTAACATATCGCCTTGTACTGTAATACTTTGGTTGTTGAAAAGGCTCAGCAGTCGACTTTAAAGTAGCCTCACTTCTTTTCAGGCTTTTCTTCTTGCTTGTGTTTTATTCTTGGGACATATGCTGCTTTTGAAGCTGCCAGTGTCAAAAAAGTCAGGTTTTGTCGGGTAACCACTTGCCAGAATGAACATCTGCACAGCCCAATGGGAGGGCCTGTTGCATTTGAATGTACCTCAGTGCTCTTTGCTGGAGTTTGATATAGGCTCCATCACAGCTCCAGACAATGCAGCAGTCTGTTGTTTCAGGCTTTAGTGGACAGAAGATGTGCTGCTTTGTTTTCATGTGGACCCCCCACGTGAAAACAAAGCGGTGTGGAATGCTCATGGGTTAGGGTTTAGATGAAGTAATTCCGTATTTCCAGTAAAAGCCAAAGCAGTGAGAAAATGTTCTCCTGAAATGAGTTTATTGTTTGGAGGGTTTGAAGATTCATGGCACCCAATTGCCTCTGTAGGCTTTATTCCTTTCTTTCTTCTCTTTCTTCAGTTTATTCAATTGGCGTTTGGTTAAAAACACATTTTAGATAATTCTCCCTCAAAATACAGCAGATCACAGAACTCACTATCACAGGATCACCAGGTCAGGTTGTGCCTGTTATTAGTGGGCATGTGTGAGAATAAGCCAGGCCATATTTAGAAAAACATATTTGATTTTTGATTAATTAATTTAATTTAAGTATGAAATCGTTATTATTATTATTATTTCATGTTGCATCAGAATTTTTTTTGTAATGATGCCTCTTTTGTGAAATATGAAAATAAATTGACATTATTATGAAAGTAGTTGTTAAATAATCCAGTTTGGCAATTTTTTTTACAATTTTTTTTTTACATTTTTTTTCTTTTTAATTTACATTATTTTCCTCCCTCATGAGATGTCGTATTAAGTCTGTAGTGTCCATTGCTGTTTTCTGCACTTATTGTACAATTAGACTCCTCAGATGCAAAAAAAAGAAGAAGGATGGATTCATTACATGAGTAAAAGGTGACAGTGACACAACTTTAAACAAGTAGCTCATTGCTACATCACTACTTTGCAGATGAGCTCTAAAAGATTATATACTTAGCAGCATCATTAAATTAGTCAGCCCCCTTTTTGTGAGCTCATAAATGTCCTGTTCATCCCATTGCCACCTACTGAAATTAAGTTCATTACTGGAAAAGTAACCAAACTTTATCTGGAGGTGTTTTCTTTAAACCTTATGTAACACATTTCAAGTAAACCAGTGATTTCATTCTATAACCCACTGCATTTACACCCCAGTGAACCATTGGTTTGTCTCACAGATAAACAACTTTTCTGATTCGTATTCTTTGCTCGCTTCAGCAACAACATGGACTCCACCTCAGTCCAGACACTTTCGCAACCTCACAACATCTGGCCTGGCTGGAACTCCTCTATGTTCGTGTATCACTTGTTTTATTTGGACAGCTTCCCGCTGCTCCAAATCATCTCCATAATGTTTCCGGTATTTGGGTAAGGTCCAGCATGAAGGCCACTCTGTATCAAGATTTTACCCACAATATAAACATCGCACCACCCTTTTTGCAACGTGCTTTATGTTTGCCTGCAACTCCGCCAAGTGTCTTCCCTTCCCTGAAGATATATTGAACAAAAGCGGAAACAGAGAAGCTTGGCTTTAAACTACAATTTTAAGATTTTGCGCAGAGGAAGTTAAATGTGATTCCATTCGCTTGCAGCTGCTGTATTCTGTCACTGTTAATTTTGCTGCGTCATTAATCATATACAGTATGGTGCTGCATGTCTGTAGTAAAGGCTCACTGAATACACTTTCATAAAGCAGTCTGGTGACAGTAGGGATGGTATGGAGACAATTACACCAATGAGGTGATACCTTTCATCAAGAATAGCTGGTACGGACTGATGAACTCCTGTTAGAGGATGTGAGGTTGGCAGACACGCAGTAATATCATCACATCGAAGTAAATGAAAGGAATTTGACTGGAATGTTGCTTATAAGGGGGGTGTTATAAACCTGGCTTAGGATTTGTAACACTAATGAAACATGAAAAAGATATTCATTTAGGGAGAGAGAGTTACAGACAGGCTGTCACGACCCCTCCCATAAAGATGAGGGCCCAAAGGGCTCCTCAGCCGCAATCAAAAAATTTCATTCAACCAATATAAGGACATTCCAATAACCACTGTCTGTTACCAAAACCATCTACTTGCCCTTCAAACCACCCACTTTATATACTCCCACTCAGCAACTTTGGTTCGTAGACGAAGCAAATTAAGAAGAGGAGGAGAGGAGCAGGGGCTGTGGTCAGTATAAACTACAAGGGGTTTACCTCCACCACCCACATAGACCGCAAAATGTTTCAAGGCCCAAATAAGAGCCAAGGCGTCTGTCTCCAAAAAGGAGTAATTCGACTGGTAAGTGTTGAATTTCCTGGAAAAGAAACTGGCCGGGTGGTCAATACCATCCATACCAGTCTGCAAGAGTGCACCCCCAGTCACCAGATTTCTGGCATCTTCCTGTAACCGACACGGTTCAACCAGACGTGACGCTGGAGCACATGAAATCAGACTTTTTCGTATTCAAAGCACAAGACTCTGAGGAGACCAGTCAAGCTTGACCTTTGGACTCAACGGGTTAGTAAGAGGTGCATTGTGGAGAGCATCACACTGAAGAACAATAAAGCCATTTGACAGGTCTCATAGAAGATTATCTCTCAAGGGAAACTCAGTTTTATGAAGGAAAGAGAAAGCTCCAGCTGTAGCTCTGTGGCCTTGTCCTCGCTGGACTTGACAAGGGTATATTGTCCCTGGACCTCGGCCTTGAACTCGGCACATTTGGACTAGAGCTCTGGCAGTTCCTCGCAATCCCATCCAACTGTTCCTGGGTCTGCCTTTGCTTCCCCTCAGCCTCCACCATATTATTCTTCCTTTCATACCCTTTCCCATCATATTTCTTTCATATTTGGTCCTGCAACTCCTCCTCCTTTCCTATATTACACACAAGATGTGGTCCTCACGCCCTGACTTTAAACTTAGTTTTTAAATATTTTCTCCCTTTTAGCAACTGATTCTCTGCAGGTACCTAGGAGGCCCTCACTGGGTTCTGCACAAACTTCTCTACTGCAGACTTGATCACACCAATACCAGTAACCAAACCACATTGACTGATAGCCAAATGCTTAGAAAGCACAACACCCAAAAATGTTAATTGCCACAACAACCCAAGGCTACAAGGCTAGCATGCAAATTAGAGACACTGAGTCCAGAAGTTTACCCTTCAGTGCAGCACGACAGCCACCATGTGGAACATTCTTTCCACTAACTTATCTACCTAACCCGCAAAACTATCTGACCAACTGAACCCTGGTCTTCATACAATAGTTGCAGTGGGTGATTTAAACACAGTGCCGAGTGGCTCAGGCAACCAGTTTGCTGGTGACCCATCTAGACAGTCGTAGAGGTGTACCCTCGGCGAGAAGTCCTGGGGTCATATCTTGGACGAATCTTCATTTGTTGCTGGCTCAGGGTTTGCAACAAAATAGAGAGTCCACACACTAATGAAAAATGGAAACTAAGCATAAGAACTCCTATGAAGTATGCAAATATTTGCCATCAGTGGCATTAAGTCTGTATGGATAAGTGAAGTTTAGGGGGTAGAATTAGAGGAAAATAATCAAAGCAACCTAATCTAAAGTGAAAGCCGTGTGGAAGGCGTCCTGGCTGCTCAGCAACACAGAGGCAACTCCTAGGAGCCCTTTGGTGTCCTTTGGCCACTCCTTCACCAGGTGCAGTTAACCGGCTCTGACCAGCCTCTGAACACTGGCACTGACAACTGGAGAGATGTGGAGAGATGTAGATAGGAGAGACTGCTACGGAGAGGCCGTCACAGGGTGGAAATGAGAGTCCAGGCTCGAACATTTGAACTCACCATTCCAGCGAACAGCTTCACAAACACAAACACTACTGTCTCGATGGAGGAGGCTGCTGAGCCGGAGCAGGGGGTCCTGGGGATTACAAAGCTAATCTGAGGACAGACAGGGGACACCTGTGCCCTCAAAGAATGCCAAGGATTACACATCCACGCTGCGCTAATGAGGGGAGAACAGCTCAGTTTGGATAGCGCATGCCTCAGGGCCGTCCTACTCCTTTCTCCCTTATGTAGGCATTTATCGCTCACAGCCTCCTCTGTGAATATGACACATTTTGACTGTTATATGCTTGAGCTGCAGGGCTCCTCCACTTCCACGCAGGCTAAATGAGAAGAGAAATAGCTGGAGCATAATGCAGTTGTGCAGTTTGTCATGTATTAGTATACCTGGGGAGGTGTTTTACAACTCTGGGAGTAGCCTGTGGCGCTAACCTCATTACAACACTGTAAATGCCTTAAAACCAAAACACTCCTGTGACTGATGAAGCAAGTATTGACAGAGAACAGTACAGCATCCAGTCATTTCCAGAGTATTGAGCAATTTGCAAATATTTATTATGACTAATCGTCAATAACTGATGCAGTCAGAGGTTTTCTTGTTGTGGCATGTTGATGTCTGTAATGCTCATTTAGAAAGACAGCGAGCAGTTATAAAGGGCAGTAATAAATTTGAGGTTGGAACATTGCGTTGAATGATGCAAACTGGGTGTTTACAACAGAAAGAGATGCAATCTGTTAGGGTCATTAGTTTGATTTTTGCCTTGTGTTGTACTGCTTCTAAGCAGGAAAACAAGTCTTGGTGATGTGGATCAAATACTGCTGGATCTGCCTGAAAGGACCTCTTTCTGATTGTGTTGCATTAGCAGGAAAAACGGTAGAGATGGAAAAGAGAGGAGAGCGTGGGCATGTCTCAAGTCCCCAAGGACAAATCAATCCCTGAAAGATATCTGAGAGGAGGCCGGGTGGCTCAGAGGTGCTGCAGTGCACACTTTTGTCAGTACAATGCATACATTAGAGGAGGTTAACAGGGTGAAGCATGGGCTTGTTTTCAATCACTTAACTGCTTTCAAGAAATGTTTTTCTAGCCATGGTAGCTTGGTTTTTAGATTCTCTGTTGGAGCAAGAAGGCTATCGAGTGGGGCACTTCACCTCCAGTTTGTCCTTTTTGACCACGACACCCAGCTGTTCCAGTTGTTTGTAGTTCATATGATGAGTGCCCTACAGTCACAATTGCTTATATGTTCAAAAGAGTAACAGAAGAGTGAAGTGATGATGTGAAAGCCAGGATGTGGAAGTTAACTGATGTATAGCTTTTGAATGGAAGTTGTTGCAGAACAGTCCACTGTCTCTATTGTACCACTTTTTCCTGGTGAAGCACTTGGAACATATGTTGAACATGTTCTCTATGGTTTAGGGCTGCAACTAACCATTATTTTCATTATCAGTTAATCTTCTGAATTTTTTCACGATTAATCAATAATTGTTTAGGCCATCAAATGTCAGAAAAATGTGAAAAATGCTCATCACAATTTCCCAGAGCACTAAGTGACTTCTTCACATTGCTTTGTTTGTCTAACCAGCAGTTCAGAACCCAAAGACTCCTCATTTACCATTAAAATGACAAAGAAAAGGAGCAAATCCTTCCTTTAAGAAGCTTCAACCAGCAAATGTTTGACGTTCTCATTTAAAAAATGACTGAAACAATTAATCAATAATCAAAATAGTTGGCAATTAATTTTCTTTCGATCGAGTAATTGATTGACTGACAAATTGTTGTAGCTCTACTATGGTTTTCTAATGGCGAACAACAACAGAAAACACAATGCACAGGCCATGAATAAACTGACCTATTTGTAATTAAAGAAAAAGACTTCATCACAGTTACCACGAGTGAGGCTGACATATTAACAAACACTCACATTTCTGCACACGCTGTCTGCAAGAAGAAAGGACAGATAGTCGATGAGGCTGTGGTCAGACTGCACACCTCGTCTTGACACTCACTGCCATTCAAATGGCTTCTTCTCGGTTTTGTTAACACAGTTTACATCCTTTCACAGCAACCACAAATAAAGCGGGCCCTTCACGTGGGCCGTGTGTTTGCTTTTGTAGCCAGCTGTGCTGCCTCCGCAGACCTCCTGGAAGGTAGTGGGCTGGTTGGTGGGCTTCAGGCCAGCTGCCTATTTTTACTCTTTTTATGACTCAAACTCACTAATGAGAGGATACATGGACACTAATAAGTTCTGTCCATGCTCCTGTGCCTTGTGGCCTAGCGTGAGTAAAACATTGACATTAGATTGATATCAGTAGCAAACTTTGAGCTTCTGATTGTCGTAGATACACGTCTTTGACTGATCAGGTATGGCATACTGTAGCTGCACTGTGGTTTTTTGAGCTGTGATCACAGACCCTAACGTTCTACACTGTTTTCCAGGCTGAGTGATTGTAATAAACCATTTGCGTCAACATGCTTTTGCTCCTTTTTCAGCTCCTGAGTAACACGAGAATCATTGTTTTGGAGTGTTGTTCCGCAGTTTCACTTTCCTCAAATAGATACTGAAGACTAAACAGACTCGTATGGCTGTATTTTAGCTGCAGCTCTGGACTTAAACAAAAGACATGGTGTGACAGTGGGCAGTTTGTGTGATTTACTGCTATTCAGGCTTAATGTTTGACTGTACATAGAAATGCTAAATGTAGCATGAGTGGTGCTTTTTGTATCATTGTGACAGACCTTACAACATGCCAATGAGCACAGTGCACATAATGCTGAGTAAAAGTTTCCTTTTTTCCCTATGTTTCTAATTCAGCAAGCTTTTTATTTAACTGCAGAATTTTGCCTACAGCCAAGTTTGCAGCAGTCACTAATTTGGCTTTTAATTAAAGAAAAGTTAAGGTTTATTATCCGTGCATTTAAGATATACAGCACTTTCTACACTTGGTGTCCCTACTTGATTTGTGTTGCTGGCCTTTACTCAACAAGATTTTTGCACACTAAGACCAAATAGGATACTACAACATTAATTATCTGTTGATTATCCACCATTCAGTAACCCCTGTACGTAGTCCTGGAGCCTGAAGTGGTTTTTGCAATAAAAAAGTCCAGTGTTTGAGCTGGACTCTGGAATAAACCAGATTTATTGATTCATATATATTACCGGAGACATCTTGACCTAAATTTGCTCATAACACATGTTTTAAGTGAAGTGTTTTCTATAACCAGTATGATTAAACTGTGTATATTTACAGCCAATGACATTTTCAACCACCAATACACCACCTCCTTAGTCTTTAACTGGCATCAGTATTGTTATTCAGAGGAACCCTATCTGCATATAAACCCCTCTGTAATGACACAGGATGCAGGTTCGAGCTAAAACTCACAGCTTTAGCTGTTTTCAAAGGTTTGTAGAGGAATTCATTCTCTCTCCCAGTACAGATGTGGGACAGCTGCGCTGGAGATGAAATGTCAGTTTGGCAGCGTGAAGTCAGGCTAGAGATGTGGAAGTGTTGAAACCCCACATTTCACATAGCGGGGCCGGCGATCGAGCTCAGTAAATTCCATGATTTCCCCTCTCGTCGTCTTCATTCTGTTGCTGTCTGGAGCGAGTTTCTCACGCTTTGTCATTGCCTCTAACAATGTTTGTTGTTGCTGCCTGACACGCTTTTCTACTTGATGTTTCTTACACGTTCAGCTTCATCACATTCCCCTTGCATGTTGCTTGTGTTTTTATCACATTTGGATTATTAAAGCTTGGATTATTTTCCTCAAAACACTCAAGTTACACACTTTGCATTCTCTTGTTTTGCTTTTAGGACATAAAATCTCCAAATCCCAGCTGATGCAATGAAGGCAGGTAGCTGCTGTAGTTATCGTGTGATTTGTTGCTTGTTTGCACTTTAACTGTACATATATTTGCAATTGCATTTGTCTGTTTATATCAGATTGTAAGAATTTTTTCTCATATTAGATACTGTGTTTTTGGCTCGCATCAGACCGACACTGATACTCAGTGTTGGCTCAGTGCTTCCACACTTACTGTGGTTGAACCATGAGATAATTTTGGACATTGCACAATTTGTCTGTGTCTGTCGAATGGGTCAAACCTGTTATAATCCCGCTGACACGATTGCAGTAATAGTTTGATTACCACGAGATCTCCTACTGAGTGAAATTTAGGTGTGTTTGTATTCATCAGGGTGGCCTGCCATCAGCTGCTGCTCAGCATCACCCCATTAATACCACAGATGCACACACACACTCACAAACTGTGTGCTTGTAGACACGGGGTAACCTGACCCCAGCAAGCTGAGTGCCTGTCACAGCTCATTAGCATTGGGGTGAGATGAAGGCTGGAAGTGGTTCTTTGCTTTAGTTGGAGCCTCACCAAGCAGGCAGCCCACGGCGACTCAGCAAACCACCCAGTCTGCAGGAGCACAGCACCTACATCCAGCACCCACATCATCGCCACAAACCCATTTGTTTCCAGGCCAATAAGTCTCCGGTATCCAACCATAACAAGGCAGAAGTCTCGAAATAACTTAATAATTTTATACTCCTTTAATTTGAGCTTGCCATCCACAAATCGTAAAAGTCTGTTTTTACTTTTGTGTGTGATACAGTGAGACCGTTCGTGGCTTTCTGTCATTTAATGTGACCGTCTACTCAGGTGTCAAGTTGTGTTTTAATCTGTTTAGGGAAGGAAAGTGGGTACTAACTCTGGTTAGCAGCCAGACTGAGTCAATAGAGCCCCTCCGACTCCCAATTCCCTGTAGTCAGCACAGCAGCGATCAGCCGGCTCGCAGCATCTGCTGAATACTAATGCGACTTCCTGGTCGGGCAGGCTACAACCTGTGCTTGTACTTAGTAAGACTTAACGGTTGTGCTACAGATTGATTTTGATGCAGGAAATCCATCGGATGCTTCGTTGAAAGCAAACTGTACTCTTATGTTGGGATTTCACTTCATCTTGCAGGGTTATTGGCACACCTGTGGAGGAAATCAGCTGAGCGTCATCAGTGTGTTTAGAAAAGCGAACATAATATAATGAACATAAAGAAGTTATCAGTTAGCATAAAAACGCCACGCTGGTCAGCTTTTTATCCTGTTCTGCTGTTACCATTTAAATCTTTCGGATTAATCTGTTGCTGTTTGTCTTTACAATAGTTCTTCCTCTCATTAGCGATTAGCAAGATGTGTACAAGCAGCTCCCTCTGCATTGATTCTCTTTTACAAATGCACCCTTTTAATATTAAAAAGGATGTTTGTATAAATCAATTGCAGAGCCAATCTATAATGTACAGTATAAAATATAAAGTACTTTTTAAGCTCCAAAGCAAGCTGGAGATCAGACCACTCTATCAGTGTCTGATTCTACCCTGGTATTACTCACTCGTGGAGACAGGCTGGACCCCAGGATATTCCCCATCCATCTTCCTCTCACCCCCCTTGTGAGGACAAGTGGAGGCTGGCCGCCGAACACACATTGATAGATGATCCAGCCCGTCGAATGAGAGGGGGAAAAAATGCTGAGTGGTTGGTGATGGCCCCCGTTTCTACCCTCAGTGGTGGAAAACTTTCTCACTACACCATGTTTCATATCTGTTCTTACTGAAAGCTGCAGATGAAGTATGCAGATGAGCCACTTTTGATGGCGCTTCGGTTTGGCATCTTGTGCCTTCAATGGCTGTTGTTAGTGGTGCACACACCTATAATACTATTCTCACGTTTTAATGCATACTTTGTGTTTGCTCTGAGTGCCTAACTAATCTCCAGCTGGGCTAATTTCTCTTCTTACATATTTGCCCCTTCGGTGCTCACCATACTGTAGGTGGTACGATTACGTGGTGGTTAATTGTTCCAAGCTTTTCTAATTCACAGGGGCGTCGGGGCGAATCATGCAATTTTAGACAATTGCAGAGGTGAAGTCGAGTCGAGAGAGCGGGATGAAGAAAGGAGTTGTGTAACGGTTTTTGGAGGGTTGGGGCTTGTTTTCAGACATGCTGTCAACCAACACATGGGTCAGATTAGGTTTTTCCTGAACAGTGCACACTTCTCAGGAAATCATGAGCATCATAAATGAGGAATATCTCGTTTTATAGGCATCAGGAGAAAAGGAAGTATATTCAGAGCGCCATCGCTTTCACTTACTCGCTCACGCTCTCATTCACTCACATTGTCTCGGGATGTCTGGTCAGTCGATTATGCTGATGCGGTTCAGTATGTCAGCGCCAAGCTCGGTCGCCTGGTTCTCAAATTCAAAACGACTCAGACAACAGAGCTTAGTGTCTCCTCTCTGCCTCAGTGTCACAACCTGACTCTCATTAAAGAGACACCTCCTTTCCCCAGCTGTCTTGTAACACTCCTCCGCAGCACTTCACAATGGCAGATATTTTGAGCTGTTCTCATTAGTGGCTTTTCTGTCGGCCATATATTTACTAACCGTCCTGTAGGAACTGGAAAAATATTTGGGGAAGATGTTTTAACTGAGGGGAGTTGGGGTGGTTGTGGGACTGAAATCTTGTCAGGGAAAGTGGAGGACGGTTGTTTTGTCCTCCCTCAACAGCTGCTCCGAGAGTTAAATTTCATTTGGTGATTTTTTCTGCTGCTTGTTTGTAATTTCAGTTTTGCACATCCTTACTTCATGTGACCTTGTGACCTTTCCCTAGCAGCACCGTTGCACCACATTTTGGCCACCATAACCTATTTGTCATGTATGTACAGTGTTGAGAGTGAAGATGATGCTCAAGTAGAGGGAGAAAAAACTGGTGCAGGTCTGTGACTTGCAGTTTTGGGTCCAAGTGCCATTACCCGGTTCTCAGTCTAAAACATGGCGTTTTGAGCCCTGTAGATAATGTGCAATGCTGCTGAAAAACGAATTACAGACCGTTTCCCTCTTGTGTATGAGCTTTATTGTTTTTAGTTAATCTGGGATTTCTGTTGTTACTGGGCTCATGTGACTGATGTTTCATTACCCACATCCAAATAACCTTGAGCTTTCTCTCTCTGTTGCAGAACTCGATGAATCTTCCTCCAGACAAAGCGCGGCTGTTGCGGCAGTACGACAACGAGAAGAAGTGGGAACTGATCTGTGATCAGGTGGGTCAGTCACTCACCTGTATGAGACGGTGGGATGTAGTGCTGCACAGGTCGCCCTTAATGCCTTATGGATGCATAATTACCAGACTCATGAGGAGAAAAAGTTTTTTCACTCATCAGCTAATCAGTCAACATCCTTTACAGTTTGACAGAGTGATTCTGGTGTAATCCTGGAGAAGGTCTGTCCCACACTCAGCAGCCATGCTCCACTGCCCTGCCTTTATCCTGTAAGCCTTTCCCGATCTTTACACTCTGCCCTGGCTTCTCTCATCAAGTGGGTTAAGTGGCGCAGCAGGGAGCACACATCAGTTAGCCAGTTAAAAAACTCAGCCTGTTATTGGCATCAGGGCTGCATGTAGGAAATAACAGAGGGTGCACGCTGTGCAGTGAGCTGTGGTCTGAGTGCTCCACTCAGCAAACCTCCGTGCCAGAGAGTTTTTCTGCCTCCCTGAGCAGAGGATGAAAAACGGAGACAAGATCAAGACCACCACCCACTCAAACTGTATTGATAGCCACTGACCCCGAAGGTACCGGTGCCAGAGAGAGCTCGCCAGGCCGCTCACGAGCAGTCAGAGATCCCCTTTCAGTTTGGAGGGGACGCCGTGTTCCTCTGTCAGACCTGAAGTGAAAATAGTTGGTTTCCCTTCACTGTCAGTGCAGCAGTTTCCAAAAACTTGTGGTTTTGATGACAAGCATCTTGGTTCATGATACCACTCGCTCACTGAAACAGAACAAAATGCAAATAGATGTTCTCTGTCTACGTGTTGTCCATGTTTAAAATGGCCAGGATCTACTGTAGGTGTGACGTTTCTTAACTATATAGCATTGTAAATCCTTTGCTGGACAATCAAGTGCCAAAAAGTTGATGTTTATGGTGTAAGATGAGTCATTTTTCCCATCATTTTAACAATCAGACATCAAATAATATTGCTAAACTCTCTTGCTTCCCCACAAGCCTATACCCTCGACAGCACAGGCAGCTCTGGGAGTAAAGTATTTTCTGTGTCACAGCTACAGTGAATCTCTTTATGTAACCATGGCAACAGTGATGGAGGGAGGCAGGGAAGCGGAGATGACAGGTACATCCCCTTTGAAAAACAGGCCCCACAAACACCACCAGAGGTTGAAATATTAAACATTTTTTCTGGCAATTACGAGGATTTATGAAATATGGAGGAAGCTCTTGATGTGAACACAAGGTTAAAACATCCAGAGTGTAAAGAATGGGATATGATGAACTTACCACTTGTCAAGACTTCTTAAGATTTGTGGCAATCCTGTGGATTTTTCTAACGCACAAGAACTTAATGAATAGCACCCCAAAACATGTTGATATACTGAGGGTGGCTCGACATTCATTGTTTCCCCTACTTTAGTCTCTGCTCTGGGGACGTATACAAACTCTATAACAGCCACAGAGCATGTTGGAACTTGTTTATATGTGCTCCTCAAAACCAGACGTGTGTTCTCTATAATATAGTCTCTCGCTTCATGTATTTACTGCCTTCCATTCCTCGCATTTCTTTGCATGCAACAGGACGTGTACAGCACTCATTTACTATCTTGCAGACTCTTCCATGACGCCACGGTCGTCTTTCCTGTTTTTGTGAGACAGACGCACTCTGGCAGTGGTGAATGTGATGTCGCTGATAATACCCAACCCACAGACTGCATCTGTACACACAAAGTGGCACAATGATGGCGTCTTCACAATGTGATCAATACAATAGCCTTGAGACAAATGCTACCTATGAAGCAGATAACTAAATTTGTTTAGACTGTCAGAGAGTTGCTGTATCACTTCAGTGTTCGTTATAAGATGTAGTTTGTGGTGTTAGTTTCCACTCATGGAACTTTTGACTTGTGTGATCCTGTGAGCACATCTGGCTGTATATTGGTGGACGGCACTGAGAGATCATGTACTTGTTGCTGCACTTGCAACACTACCGGTTGGTTTGGGGCGTCTGAGCAGTGAGAGGTCGGATCTGGCCAGGACAGTGAACTGCTTCCTGTTGAAAGTTATCACTGGCACGTAAAAAGAAGCGTTTGGGGACAAAACAGCCACCAAGATCTTGCTGCATCATCTCATCATCAGTTTAGTTAATGGATTAAAACCTAAACAATAGCCTCACTCATTAAATACATGGTTTTTGCTGTGCAAAACACTGTCTCTGCTCATTCTTCTCTGAAGGATAATGTCTTCTTTCATCATAAGTGCCCCAGCTCCACTATCAAACACAAGTAGGAACTCTGTTTTTGTTTCGTTTTGTTTTGATCCACAAACTATAATATGTAGAGAATATGCATTGAGTCTGGAAACCATAAAGCGACCTCCTGGTATGTGGATCGACAACTCTCCTTGAGTTGATTCAGGGCCGTGTTACTTCCTGCCATATTTAATATATATAATATAAAACATTTCACATGAGAGGCTCATCAGAAAGTAGCACACTGAGACAGACTCTTGTAGATGTGCATCTGAGGTCCCTGCAAGCTCTGGTATGCATTGAAAATCAAAAATTGCTGATATGTAACAGAGAAAAAGCCTTTAGTTGGACTTTTCCTTAAAGGCCAGTTGTCCCGGCTAATGTCTTCGTTCAGGATATGTCTTGACCGTCTTTGCCCACATCATACGAAGAAGACATTTCCTCACTGACAAGCTCTTTAGTCTCACACTCTCTGACACAGTGTAGTGTGGTAAACAGAACCATTCATGCTGCTGTGGTGCTCAGCCTGATCCAAATACTGTTTCCCGCTCAACACACTGATCCAAATCCAGCACTAATCTCTTGTATTTATATTTAGAGCACAACAGTGAGGGATTTGACCTAAAACCTGTTCCTGGCTGGACTTAAAGACATGTACACACGCAGCCACACATGTTTGGCCACAATCCCCAGGCAGGTTATTCTTTATTGCCTATTAAAACTAATCACAGTCATTAACAGCAAGATTGTTTATGACCTCCTGCAAGCAGAATGACCTGAACAGAGGCAGTCACCTACCTGTATGAAAAATAAATAAACACACCTACTGATGCAGAAATCACTGTTAAGCTTTGAATATTGTGCTAGAAGAACGGAAGTATAACAAAGCATGCATTAATGATGTTACGGTGCAGCGCAGCTGTGACTGTAACACAAACTGGTCCATAGATTGCTGGTTCATTACACCCAAGGTCTGCGCGAACAGAGCACATGTGATTAAGGCTTGTGATGTCCATCGTAGCAGGACGGGAGGAATCAATGTTGCTATTTTCCTTTGGCTTCTTAAAGTAGAACATAATCTAGGCTCCCATCAATTAAAGGATGGCTCAAGATGGCTGTAACTTGCTCTAACCCTGTTCAGTTTTAATCTGATGGATTTAGTCAGTTAACCCTGTACTGGAGATGTGTTCAGATTTTATGTTTCAAACTCCTTGAAATCAAAGCTAAATCCATATTACTGTACACTTTCACTGTTTTTGAATGTTTAACTTCCTCTCTGTGTCTTTCTGTACTTGCTGCTCTTGTTTTGCTCATCTCACTCTTTTGTTTTCCTTTTTATTTTTTATTTTTTTGACAGGAGCGATTCCAAGTGAAAAACCCGCCTCACACGTACCTCCAGAAGCTGAGGAGTTATCTGGACCCGGCAGTCACAAGGAAGGTGAGTGCCCCCGGCTAACATGCTATCCTGTTCCACTGGTCTGGCTGTTCCACTGTCGCAGCTTTTCCTTCCCCTTTGACCCTCTATCTCTTGTCCGGGATTTCCCTTCAGCTCCGGAAAGATCGCACACGAGGCTTCTGGAGCGGACAGCTCGCGACCTTGCGTTACAAAACAGCAAACAGTGTGACTTTGTGAGAAAGGAGAGGGTTGTTTATCTGGAACGCCCGGGTTTGAGAAACATCTGCCCAGCTGAAGTGTCATTAAACAAGACACTGAATCCATGAATCCTTCCCAGTCCGCTGTGGTGCCGTTCTGTGGCTGACGGCATGCTCTGACCTCTAGTATTGAAGTCGGACAGATAAAGGGATCTAGTTTGGTAATTGCTTGCAGCATGGCAGGGGCTAACAGGAGGTCTCAGAAGTGTATTAGCTTCATGATAAAAATGGCCTTATGTCATCTAAGCAGGCTGCTCCAGCTTCCCTGGCTGCTTGGAAGGGAGAAGAAGGGCGTAAAAGTGGGGGCGTTCGGCAAAGTATCAGCCAGCTCTCATGCTTAGCCAAAATTAAGTCTTTTTGGCCTGGGTGAGAGAGCCGTGGGGGAGGGGGATGGGTGCTGGGAGACCATTCTCTGTGATAAACAAATTAACCAACAGACTCTGCCAGAATAACAACAAATCGCTGAATAATTAAATTTCCACTGACTGGAGTTAAAATTTTACATCACAATAAGCCAGCTACAGCAGCAAGAGCAGAGCTGTAATTACTGCGGCAAACATAGCGACACATATAGACACGGAAATTCAGATAAATCACAGCACGCACAGAATTACATTTATCTCCTGCTTGATTTTAATAAACAGGACAAAAAATGTCATACAGTACGTGTGATGTAGTTCAGGCCTGTATTGTTGTTGATGTGTGGGACAGTGATTGCTAAATGGTGTTACGTCAGTCAGGAATTTTGCAGTTTTTCTAGGGGTATGTTTAAATAAACAGTTGAACATTAGCTAAAAAATAAACAGTTTGCTTAAAGTAATGGTTTAATTGAGGAATAAACTAAAAGTAAAGGATAAATAGTTGAAATAGCTATGGAAAAACCATTGAAATAGCCTAGTAAGCTAACAAAAGCATGGTGAGAAAATGTGAAACTAATGGATAAATAGTTGAAATAGGTAAATATTTAATAAAGTAGCAGTTGGTGTAGCTAGCTATAAGTAATTGAGAGCTAAATAGTGGGAACAGCAAAAGGTAATGAATAAAGTCTTGAAATAGCTAAGAAAAAAATATATTTTCCAAGATTTGGACGAGGAAACTGACACCACTTTCATGTCTGTCTGTTTAGCATGAAGCTACAGCAAGGAGACTGTTAGCGTAGCTTAGCATAAGCACTGGAAGTTCCTTCTGGCACCTCTTAAATTCAGCAATTAACATGTTATATCCATACAAAAACATGTAAAAATAATGTTTTGTTAACTCATACTGTAGGTGGATTCTTTTCACGCTTGAACAGAACCAGGCTAGCTTTTCTTTCCTTTTTTCAGTCTTTATGCTAAGCTAAGTCAACCATCTCCTCACTATATTTAGCGGACAAACGAAGAGTGATAGCAATCTTCTCAGCTAACTCGCAAATAAGTGTATTTTCCGACATCAGACTAGGAGCACTAGGAAACTAAGAAGCATCTCTTTGTTTATTTACCATCTTTTTTTTAATGTTTAGTCTCATGGGCCTGAGACACGTGGGGTTTTAGAAAACGCCTTGAGCTGCTGCCTCTGCCTTTTCCTCGTCTTGAAGCAGACGAGGAAACAGGAATTACTTGAGAGAGTAAAGTGAGAGGGGCGAAGGAGAGGGAGGTAAGGCAGAATAATGGAGAGAGGGTAGAGGGAGTGAAAGAGATGGGCAGAGAACGAGAGAGAGAGACAAAAAAGAAGCACGAGAGGAAAAGAAAGAGTTATGGGCTTCTTTCTACATTCCTGCTCCATCCCCCTTTTCTTCAAACTCAAAACAATTGCCACTTTGTGCCGCTGTGAGAGAGCTGGAGGTCGCTGCCTCTGCTTTCCATAGGCAGGCTCCGATGCATTCCTCTGGGCAGCTCCCAGCCAATAGGCAGCCAAGGAGGGAGCGCTCCAGTCCAACTAGTCCCCAAGAATGTATCAGCCATTGATTTGTTTCCAGGATGACCCCTCCTGAGCTCACACTCCCCAGAACCTCTCTTTTTTCTGCCTCCACACTCTTAGGGCTGCCTTTACTTTCCCCTCTCACTGTCCTCTCCCCGTCTCCTCCTCTCCTTCTCCTTTCCCCTCATGTCGTCTTCACCCTCTCCCCCACCACCTCCACCCCGCTGTCGGCTCCTCTCTCTTCCTGCTCTCCCTGTGTTGCAGCTGGTAGTACTTAAAGTGTGGAGTGTAGGGCGTTTGGTGGGAGGAGGAGGAGGAGGGGGTGCCTCTGGGAGCCTGCGCAGTACCCCGAAATATGCTCCGCTTTCCACACAAACGCACAAAGGGCTCCTCCCTAATAAAAACACTCTGTTTCTCATCTCCTCATGTGCCAAACACACACCGCCCAAGCCCAAAGACACAGACTAGAGAGAAAGAGAGGGACCCTAGCTATGGGAACAGCTCTCTTCTCTGTGGATGTTAATAATAGGTTAACACAGGGCTGAGCTCTGTTTCCTCCCTGATACAAACACATCATGGAAAGTGACCAGGCCCTCCAACTCTGGGTGGATACCTCTTCTCTTCTCTTCTCTTCTCTTCTCTTCTCTTCTCTTCTCTTCTCTTCTCTTCTCTTCTCTTCTCTTCTCTTCTCTTCTCTTCTCTTCTCTTCTTCCTGTATATTTAACTAAAACCGAAACTTTCCAAGGTGACGTCTTAAAATGCCTCGTAAATTTACATCATATAAACAGAGAAAAGCAACAAAATCCTCA
The DNA here is from genome assembly GCF_017976325.1 of Chelmon rostratus. Lineage (NCBI taxonomy): Eukaryota > Metazoa > Chordata > Actinopteri > Chaetodontiformes > Chaetodontidae > Chelmon > Chelmon rostratus. Next base: position 14,720,405 of record NC_055670.1, on the reverse strand, counting down.
TATTTTAGGAGAGAGATTTGGCATTTTGATGAATCACTTGTCAAAATAGTTGCAGATTGATCAGTTGATCAACTAATTGATTTATTGACTAATAATTTCAGCTCGAGACATAATTATTTAAAATGTCTCTTTTTAATTGATTATACATTACATCTTACACTGATGAAAGATATTAAACAGCTTTTCTTTATAGATTTAGACTCATTTTTAAGCTTTGTGATATATATATATATATATATGTTATATTTTCCATTAAGTAGAAAAAAGCACAGAAAACCCTTCAACAAAAACACAAAACTCTTTCTATTCTGTTGTAGAAAGTTGGAAATTGTTGGAAACTGTTCTTAAAGAAAACTTTTCCTGAAGTTATGCAATTCTTTATGCTTTTATGCATTTCTTTTCCTTTTAACATACTAGAATATTAAATTTTAGTAAACAAAGAGTGAGTGTTATGTTTGTGTTATTGTTGTTTTTAGAAAAAGTTACAGAAAACCCTGTAAAAGAAAAAAACGTGTGTATGTTATTGCTGGACCTTCATTTGTTTGATTGGTGTGAGACTAGCTTTTTACTCTGGAAAAATAAGCAGTAAAAACCATTTTATATGAAAGCATGTTTTGTGGTAACTTACAAAATTCACTAAAACGCAAGATTTAAGGAGATGATGTTTTGGTCGGCACGTGAGTTAACATGACAGCAACTGAATTTGGAAATGGTGCTTTTTTTGAAATACTGTAATATTTTTAACCTTACAAGATATTAAGAGATGATTTTTTGCTTTCTCCTCTGATGCAACTGCTTCACTCCCTCTCGTCATGGGTTCCCCCTCCTGTTTGATCGCCACTGGTCTTTCACGTTGCTGGTTTTGTCGCTGCGGTTGCGTAACAGCCTGAGGGGCCTTTTTGTCTTCGGTTTTTGCAGATCACCTCCCGTCAGAGGACAAAATCAAAGAGAAACCCGCTCACGTTCTCCCCTCTGTTGTTTTCCACCTCATTCACTGGCCGCTCATGCCTGCACACACTTCTCTGCTCTAGCTGTAGCCACAGTAACAGGACCAAGAATGTGTGTGTGTGTATGAGTGCGCAAGTGTGTGTGTGTGTGTACCTGTGTGTTTGTGTGGCTGCTGGGTGTCCTCGCAGGGCTTGAGAGGTAACCAATTAGGTTGCTTGATTTTATCACGGTGCTACCAGGGGGGATTACTGCGATATAAAGAGCCAATGTGAGCAAACAAGATAATGGGAACTGTTCCATATTCAGTTTCCAATGAGTCAGCTCGCCGTCTCTTTTAGCCTGTTGAATGGTTACTGGCAAGTAAAAGACCCACTTAGAAAATCTTATTAGAACAGCTCAATCCCAACTTAGATTTTTTTTTCTTTTGTAATCAGGGCACGGTTTGCCTGCTTTCACATTTAAATGCCAATGCGGTTTGCGTTCCATGTCTGTTTCTCTGACCTTTCTGTCAGAAAAAGTTTCCTCCAGCCAAAACACCCCTACGCTACCACTTCATGATTTACAGTTCTGGTGGTATGGTGAAGTATTAACTCCCCCCTTCTTTCCTTCCTCAGAAATTCAGACGGAGAGTTCAGGAGTCCACCCAAGTCCTGAGAGAACTGGAAATTTCGTTACGGACCAATCATATAGGGTGAGTCACTGCGGGGTTGTGCGGAGCTTGTGTAGTGTTGAATGTCCAGGACCTGCTTATATTAGATTCAAGGGGGAAAAGTCTGACATTCCAGACACCCGGAGACGTTGACGCTAACCACCACCACCACCAACACCATCCCCCACTGTGCTCGGGTGCTAATATTACACAGAAAGCCATTTGGCGATGGAGGAAAGATGAATCGATTGATTGTTTGGGATGGCTGACACATGAGCAGCCTCTGGAAGGAAAACACATTTTACTACATTCAGTAGTTGAGCTGCACAGCTTGATATATCAGGGTTTCAGTGTGCCATCCTGAAGAGGTACTATTATAGAGGTTGGCTAAGAGATCATGATTTCACAACAGATAACTGAACACTGAAGTATTCATGTGTAATTCCAGGTATTCCAGCACAACAAGCCTCAACCTGCTGCAGCTGATATTGATTCAGTGTTGTACAGTTGAGCCTCAAGGAAAGATCGATATCTCAGTGAGCGTCACACAGTGTCTCAGTGTTTTGTCTTTGGCTAGGTCACGCGGCCTGTCTCTGTGATGAGAGACCCTGATATGACTGTGATGGATTGCTCCGCGTCATTAATGAGGCCTAATGCATTCTGGGATCTGTAGGATCCAGGGCCCTCATTCATCAAGGCAACATATAAGTGAATAAAGATACAGCGAGGGGACAGATGAAAAATGACTTAATCTAATGTGATGATCCGATAAAGAAGGGCAGGACACAAAGAGGACAAGAGTCAACTTAATTGTAAATCAGACAGACTATCAATTTGCTTTTAATATCCTTTACAGTTGTTGCATTTTATATCTTAACATCTGCTGCTGAATCTTGGGGGGTACTACTAGATGGGCAAAAAAAGTGGCATAAAGCCTTTTGATTGTTTTTTTGTGTCCATCCCGGGTTCAACAACGTTATAAAGGTGCAATGCTAGATTGATGGAGTTCTTTAAAAACAACAATTCAGTCTGACATAGATAATTACCTTGTTTTCCAAACAAAAATGGAAGTGCGCTTCATCAGGGCCATTTGGTGATCATTTCTGCTGACATTTGTGAGTCTGTTATGTAGGAATTGATTACATTTACCAGTGATTACACTTGTGTGCGGCCCGGAGTTTTGTTGGCTGCTTGGTCAGGAGTGGTTCAAAATTCACTTGCATCCTCAAGCACATGAAAATATTAATAAATTAGATTCTATATGGACAGATGATAGGTGTATAGGTGGCTCATAAATGAAGCCCCGGGGTTCTTTTGTAGGAATGAGGATGAGGGCGAGCAGCTGGGAGGGATGTTGGAGGTGGGCGGTCACGGGAGACATAGAGACCCCGTCAAGGACAGGAAGAGACAGCCATGAGAGCATCCGCTGACCACAGACTGTTGTGACAGCAAAGATACAGAGACACACTGGTTACACAACTGTCACAGGATCTCTCTCTCTCTCTCTCTCTCACACACACACACACACACAAACACACACACACACACACACACACAAAGGTTATCTAAACTACATCTCTTAATCCCTCTGCTTTTCTCTTTTCCTCCCTCCCACACACATACTACTTGAATTCGTCTGTTTCACTGACTCTCGCACAAACCGTCTCGTGTTTCTGACAACACTGTCTCTCACACTCCTACACACTGATTACACACCGATCAGATTCTGCTCCTCAAACCAAAATAAACTCCAAAGCAGCCAGACACGACATCCGCCTGGCAAATCGGTCGAGGCACTGTTTACATGGATTAACTCTTTAGAGAGACCTTATGTTGGTAAACTAGATTACATAAATAATCTACCTAATCTAGATTAGACAATGAAGCATTACCTTAATGGCAGGGGGACGGGTAGAGAGACTGAGATAGTACGGGAGGGGGTTGGCGAGGGAGCAGGATGTCACCCGCTCAAACAGTGAATGGTTACTGCTTCTTATTCAGAGGTGAAACAGACAAATATATATCCATCATGGAGGCTGTATAATAGGCAGATTGTCCCTGTACCGGCACTGCCGATGGTAACCCCGGCCCCCTGCCTGCCTGCCTGCTCCTCACATGTTGCTCAGTGGTCAACAACATGTGGTGAATGGGAGGATTGTTAGTTAGTGTCCTGGGGTAATGACTACCATGTGCCCAACAAGGCCACACCTCCGAGCCCTTTTAAAACACGACCAGCCCCACTCAGCTCTGCTTTACTGGGCGCTGTTTCAGTCTCACTGGCCCCCATCTAGGTACACCACAGGGGAGCTAATAAAGAAGCAGCTAGTTGATTTTTAAAGCAGTTTAGCCTCACATCTTCATTAGCACGGTACCACTCAACGGCCTGCCTGCGTGTCGTTATGTTTATGCCCTGCAAATTTCTCTAATCACTGAGCAATCGGGTCTGTCGAAGCAGTTTGGCGCTCCAATAAAAAGACACGGGCACCTTCTTAGGATGCCATTAAAAAAAGATGTTCTGTGATTCAGCTCGCACTGCTTATAAATATGGAGGGAGAACAGCACATGCCAAAGGTAGTGGGAGCTTTCCTGTGAGAAGCTCGGCTATTCTGTGCAGAATAAGAAATGAAAGCCCGCCGAGTGCTGAATGGGTGGCCCACTTCACTGCCTGTAAGGAAGGTGAGAATGGGCTTTTGATCATTCCGGGGGCTTGTCTCTACCAGAGTTAGAAACTATGTGCGCGTGTGTTTAGGGAAACAGAGATAGAGAAAACAGGCAGAATCAGTAATGAGACTCTGTATGTGTGTGGATGCCACTGCCTCGCAAACACGTGCATGTTTGCTCCCCTGAGCCAGGAAGCTTTGAAGTTTTTCAAATGGGTCATTACAATTCTTCTCGGCAAAGTGAGGGAGAAGCTGAGGCAAAAAGGATGAATAATGTGAAAATATCCGTATCCCAAGGTCAAGTACGGTCAAAGCCTGCGTAGAGTTAGAAAAAGGAAGTGACACATTATATACATATTATATTGGTAGACTCCTATCTCCATAATTGTTTTGTGCAGCATGTCGATATTAGACATGTATACTTTACTAATTAAACACATATTATGTACAAAAATTTGAAAAAGTGGATTGAACAGAGAGAGAGAGAGAGAGAGAGAGAGAGAGAGAGAGAGAGAGAGAGAGAGAGGAAAAAAGCCCAAAACTTCCCCTCTAACCGCATTGAGTGCTCCCCATTAAACATGAAGCATTTAGTGATTTTATTAAGACAGAGTATGGTTTCTTTCCAGATGAAAGGCGAAATAATTCCAAATTTAATCAACGTGTCTCTTTCAAAGCATGTTTAATTTTTGTGCATGGTACTTGTATTTTTTTCAAGCCACTGCTTCACTGTAGACATTATCTCAAATGAGACGATTTTCTGTTGAAATTGCTCAAACTTCAAATCCAGTCGTATAAACGCTGGTTCTGACTCTGATCTGCTGATCAGGTATATTTGAAAATGTGTCAAGATCTCTATCCAGGAACTGACCAAATGTTTTTATAAGAGTTTGTGTGCAAATAAACCTTCTGTTGAGTTCAACCTGTTTTTGTCTCTCTTCAGGTGGGTGAGGGAGTTCTTAAATGAAGAGAACAAAGGTCTGGACGTGCTGGTGGAGTATCTTTCTTTTGCACAGTATGCCGTCACGTAAGATACCACCAGCTCTTTCTCTCTATAACACCATAGTCTATATGCACAAGTGACAAGCAAACAATGCTGCTATTCTCCACCGCCGCTGATGCATCTCCGTACAGCACCACCACCACCACCACCACTGCGGCTGCTGCCTGGTTGTCAGAAACACTGAGTCACTCGGGGCCCATTGCTGACACATTGGCACTGTGTGTTATACCAACCATAAGCTTCTATTCATAGATTGACGGTGTGATTATTAGTCAGTCACAAGGTCCCTGTTCAGGGCCAAAGAGCCACGCAGTTAAATTTTTAATTCACTCCCCCACTTTACCATATGTTATTATGGTCTGTCCACATTATGAATGGTTAGCCGTAAAAGCATGTTTACCCTCAGTGCCGCGGCAGCAGCATTTAAAAGTCATGGGAAATGGCCAGTCTAAAAACTGGAATAGATCATAACAGGTATGCTGTAACTACCAGCTCTTTCCAAGGTTTCTGCCAAGTACAACAAAACATGAACCTTTCGCTTACCTATTATGTCTAAACAAAAACCTGAAATTTTAGCTTTAGCACATTTTCCCTTCTGTGTCCAACGCTCATTAATACTAGTGCCTGACCAATAGAGGAGATACACCATATGGGGCTTAATACTGTATGTTTATATATATTTATATTTGATTATGTTGAGTTGCTGCTGTACAGTGATACACACAAGTGTATGTGTAATAGCTCGCTAACCGGTGAGGCTTGTTTAGCATGGGTGGTTATAGCCAGTGCTGGTGACATGCTGGTTAGCGTAGCATGTTAATTATCTCTTATTGTTTGGAGTTAGTTCATTTGATGAAGTTGGATTTATTTGTGTGATTCTTTCAATTTCCGGGTTGCACCCACATCCACTCGTGGCTTTGGGTAAAAGTGTTAGCTAAATTAATGTAATGTTGTCTTAGCTAGGCTCGTTAAGCTAGGCTGGTTAGCTTGATGAGCAAAGTACGTACGCTAGCACAATATTATCCAAGCGTTAGCTTGCTTTGGTGAAAAATATTTTACAGTTTCTGCCATTTTCAAATAAATTCCTTTCCAGGTGTAAAATGTTCTGACTTAGCCGCACCTTTAGTAACCAAATTTTATTTTTGAAAATAGTCTGAAAATAGAGGATCATTGGCGTTATCGTGTCATCAAATTTTTATTACTCTTGTATAATGAAATCACCACTATCATAATACCAACTTAATGCTCACTGGTTTCTCACTTTACGGCTTGTTTTCATGGTGCGTCAGGTTTGATGGAGACTGTGTGGAGAACAACCCAGAGGCTGTGATGGATAAGACTAAGCCCTGGAGCCGCTCTATAGAAGACCTGCATGGAGGAAGCACCCTGCCATCCCCCATCACTGGGAATGGCATCACACGAGCTGGGCGACATTCCACGTTACGGTACGATGCACGCACTTATTGATGGTTAACAAGATTTACCATTCACCATGCGGTCGGTGTGATTTCTAACTTTTTACAGCCAACTTTGGCTTTCAGGCTTTGTTTTTCCCTTTGCTTATTGTTAAGTCGGAGCAATGTGATCGTATTGTGATCATTTTTGAGAAGTCACACATTTCATATGATGCCTCAGTAGCCCCTTAATGTGGTCATGAGGTCTGTAAGACTTTAAATGGCTTAAAACACATTTTGGCAGCAGGAGGCAAACTACCATTCGTCTGGACTGTCAAACCTGGCCTGGTGTTGCAAATGATTATGACACACAATTGACAGCGATCTTTCATGTGACAGATGATGCAGCAGAAGGAAAAGATCTGTTTCATGGAGCATATGTTTCTTTTATGTTTTGTTTTTTTATGAACACCAAGCAGACCATTTTAACTCCAAATCCCGCACACAGAGGATTTCACAGCAGTTAATTCATAAGCCCATGCTAATATAAGCACAAATCCCATTCAGTTGTTCATTATTTCTCTAATCCTCTCTGTCATTCCATTGATGTTTGCCCTTAGTTTTCATGCATTCAAGTATTTAAGATAATACATGTGAAAGAAGTAAATGTAGGAGAGAATGGACATGTTTTCACCCTTTTTCTCTCCTCTATAACAATAATTTAGACTCTAAGATTGCCATCAGTCAGAGAGATTTAATTGGAAAACTTTGGTGGGAACATCCTCTGTTTACAGCAGTTTCTTCTACACATAACATTTTCTAATTTCCAACAATCCAGATGTCCCTGCGTGTCGTCCCTCTCGAGCATGTACAGTGTGTGTAACAGGTCTTCAGTCAGGCTAACTGTCTCTTCTGTTCTGTCCTGGTGTTCCTCCATAGTCATCTGCTCTTCAGTCTGCCAGTCTTCCACAGCAGGCAGGTTCACTTTGCAGGCTCACAGTGAGCTTTCTGCAGCCTTAACCCTGCATCCCTGCTCCCTCCGAAGACACACACACACACACACACACACACACACACACACACACACACACACAATCCCCCTGCCTCATTGTACATTATACCTCCCTGCTAGCGCTGCCCAGTTTATTTGTCCCGCTGTCTGTGTCGGGGATGTGAATTATTTGTACTGCCAGCCTCCCCTCCTGCGCTTCAGACTGAATTCTCCTTTTCCTTGGAGCAAATGGGTTTTTCTGCACTCATTGTTCTTGCCTCTGTGCCTGTGTGCTGCTTGTGTGGCTCCCTAAATGCCATTCTGTGCAGAAGCTAGCCTAGTTTCTACAAAAGCCCTGTAAAAGCAAAGGCTTTTACTAGGCTACAACCACTAATGATAGATTAGGTAGCCTCTTCTGTATTTTGGATGCATCATCTTTGAGATGTCACACTAGTTTTGAAGCATATGCTCTCATCTACTGTCGGCACTTTTCTAATTCATAAACGTCCATCATACAGAGTCTTTATTGTGTTTATTTCACTTTAGATTAGTTTTGAATTAGAATAATGTCAGCTCACTAAGAGTCAAATGAAGATTTCTGTGTCTTCTACATACTGCCACCCTGAAGGACACCGAGCACACTGAGCTGTCCAAAGTGCTCTCAAATACGACGGTATGTGTGATGAGCTACATGGAGACAGCTAGATATAAGTAGACGGGTGTTTTATAGCGTGTAGTTATAGTGCTAGTGGTTGATGTCGTTCTGTGGTGTTATTTAGAACATGCTCTGTTCATTGTGGTCGTGCCGTTCTGAGAAAATGGGCAGGATTATAATTTTTTTTGTATTCATGCTTTAGTGACCATAAAAATCCTGGATGGATTCACAGCACCTCTCACTTGTCTTCTTCCTTCAGTTTCGGACGTCTTGTCTCCTTGGATACATGTTCAATTTAAAACTCAAATGTGACAAACAAATAAAGCAGATTGTTAAATCCAAATTCAGTTTATCTCTGACTTGGAGAATGTCATCCATGTCTTCATATATTTTAAAACGAATCTTAAAATAATCATTTCATGCCCTCATTGCAGAGCAGATAGAAAATGAGAACCATATTACTCTGTTATTGGTTTCCCTCCACAGATTTAGAATTGAATGGTCTTGAGCCGGCTTGTATTTGGGAACCCCTGTCCCCATACTGCAGTGTCAGACCTCAGGTCTGTGGAAGGCCTGTGTCTGCCCTCAGTACTAACTGTTGTGGTAACTCATTAGCCACCTGAAAACTATTGACCCACTTTAATTAATCATCATCACACTCTATTTAGGCTTTCGAGGTGCAACTTTTAACCGTATCTGTATATTTTTGCTTGTTCTCCGAATTAGTTTTCCATGTTCAGTCGTTTGTTCTTTTCTGCAGAGCCCTTTGGATCAACTGTGTTGTATTTGATGTGCTATGTACAGTTTGGTTGAGTCATTTCAGACAAGTCAAAGCAGGTGAAGGCATTACATTTTGCGGGTGTTAGGTAATCCTTTATCATTAGTGCACCTTAAGAAATATTGTTACTCATTTCCTCCTTGCCACGCCTCAGTTTGGGTGTTGATTAATCAGGAGAGGAAAAGAAACCTTGATGAAGTCCTTTAAGATGATTTTTGCTGCTGTGTGAAGCGGATGGTGGAGTTCTGTCAGCGACTGTCTCGTGAATCTTCTGCATTCATGTCAGCTGGTTTGTTTTGCGCCACATCCTGCGCCCATACAAAAGACGCGCAAGCTCAAGCATGTGTGTTTTCTATCTTTCTTCCACGTGAACTTGGCTAATTAAAGAATAGTTCTTAACTATTTTTGTCCTAAAAGTATTTCGCCTTTTCTGGTTCAAACAAACACACCACACTGTGACTCACAGAGGAGTCACACCTTTAGACATGGGAGCTGACACGAATCGGCATGTCTATCGGTAGCCTGGGGACACATTTTTCTCCAGAACTCGGGCGGGTAATTGAACCTCATGACAAAAGTCTGAAAATAAACCGTTTTGCTCTGACTGGCTCTGCATATTATTCAGTAATACAGCTGCTCCAGCATTTCTCTTTTTACCACGAGAGCTGCACCAGGAGAAGAAGCCTTGTTTTTGTCCACATAAAGCAGCACAATCACTGGGCTGCATGCAAATGACTGGCTTCTATTCTGTTAGCTGTAAGTGATCTCTTTGTGAAGGACATAAAATAAAACAATTGAAAGAGGGCATCTTGTGGCCCATGGGTAGGCTGTAGATTATATGGTCTTTGTGTGTGTTAATGTAAGGTAGTGTGGCAGTTTAATAGCCTCCCTGTGAGGAGGAGGTGGTGTGTGATGGAGGCTCTTTCACAAATGGCTTCTTATATATCCAGTGCACTTATGTTTGTGTTCAGATGCTCACAGCTTCATCAACAACTCTTTGTTGCTGAATTTTTTTTTTTTTTTTTTGTCGTTTCTATCATTTGTTTTAGTTGCAACACACTGCCGAGTCGCAGAACTCTGAAAAACTCCAGACTGGTCTGCAAGAAAGAAGACGTCCACGTCTGCATCATGTGCCTGCGTGCTATCATGAACTACCAGGTCAGCCCTGTGCACTCCCCAGAGGGCCTCCACACAGACATGTCCCTCTGGAATAAAGCTCACTTATCTAACTGAAGCCAAATTCAATTTGTTCCACTGCTTGTTCTGCGTGTTTCATTTATAACGCAGAGGAATGCACCTCTTGCTTATTCTGTGGCTCCTCTGCTCTGTTAATTAGCTTTTTCTCTCTGTCTTACTCCCTCTTGTTTGTTTTTCTTCTTCCAGTATGGCTTCAACATGGTCATGTCACACCCACACGCTGTGAATGAAATTGCACTAAGTCTCAACAATAAGAACCCAAGGTAAGTTAAAGCAAGAAGTTGAAAATGATTCAAAGATGACATTTAAAGAACTAAAAGCTGAGTTTTTCTACATGAAAACCTGAGTGTTTTTACATAGCTCTTTGCTGATAAAGAAAGATCATAAGAGATTTGTTACATTTGGAGCTGAAAACATCCAGATATTTTACCAACAAAGACCCAAATCCATAATGGAACATTCAGAGTCCAACATTAGCCTCAGTGCACCTGCACAGGCTGATCCAGAGTGAGTGTCTTTGTGGCTCAGGGGCACATTCATCCCGACAGAGGGGTCAGGGCACCGCCGGCACACTCCACCGCAGTGGCAGCTGCTTACTGAAACATCCAGCAGAAGGACTCACTTCTCTGTATGTGTGTGTGGGTGTGTGTGTCTCCACTTCATGCCCTGAGGCTCATGGGTTTCCTCAAAAGTGGATGCGAAACTACTTCCCATCACCTGTCACATATCGTCTAAAACAGATGGAGAAATGCTGGAGGAATGAACTGGAGAGTGGACGCTTGCGCACACACACACACACACACACACACACACACACACACACACACACACACACACACAGGCACACACACACACACACACACGCACACGGATTAGGCCTGAAGCATTCATTTTTGATACCTGCCTTTTAATCCAGTGGATCAGATGAAAATGTGGAGCTCTTTTGCTTTTTTCCCTCTCAGGTTGTGACATTGCAAAGTTTCTTTCAATGAGTTTTTTAAGGGAAACCTCATGTCCTCAATATGTCAACATAATAATGCAGTTTTATAAAGTTGTGTTATTTTAAAAACAACTGAAAAAGATATTAATTGTAATAAACACTGTAATCGATCCATTCTGCACAGAGGTTTCAGCACTGGCAGGAAGTTAAATTACACTGTTTTCCACTTTGTTTGCTCCATGTTTAAGTACAGGTTTGCTGCAGCGCTGGTGCTTGTCATTTACTAACCATTCCTGCCTTTATTTTTTCCCTGTTTTGCAGAACTAAAGCCCTGGTCCTGGAGCTCCTGGCGGCAGTTTGTCTCGTGAGAGGAGGCCACGAAATTATTCTCTCTGCGTTCGACAACTTTAAGGAGGTACAAGCTGCATGTAGAGAGGAAGTGAGGTCTGAAGAGACGAATATGTCATTACATTTCGCCTGTGTCGTTTAAAACGGTGACTCAGCCCTGGAGGAATGCTCCCCAGGCAGGCGTGAGACCAGCAGATTTCTCATCCCTGCGCAGAGGATAGCATCTAGGAATTCTTTTGTCCACAGATTAAAGACAGCGGTTTAGCTGCATTGCACAGGAGGACCTATTCGACATCCAGACAAAACTGTTACGTGTGTGTCAACAGGATTTGGCAGACACATCAAAGCTCAGAATAGCAGAGAGAAAGATGTAACAGACAGCCTTGTCTGACCCTTGACTGTCTGGATGAGGTATTCTGGCTGCCGGAGAAGAGAGTGGGAGGTTTATGATGGAGTGGGCGCTAACGGCAGCCCCATTTTGTAGAATACAGCCCGCAAAAATGGGCTGACTGCAGTTAATGCAATATTTACACCCCTGAATGAAATATTGAGTGTTGCTCTCAGTGGCATTAGTGGGAGAATAAGGCTTAGAGAGACCGTAGCTCGTCTAATGAGATGAAGGTTGTCATGTCAGTGTCATAATAGTGTAGGCAGCTGGAAGCGTTTGAGGACACATTTCTAGAACCTTTTTGCAGAGTTTTGTTGTTTATTTTTCTCGTTTGGTTAAAAAGCGACACTCCTCAAATGTAATGTCATCAGATCTAGTTTGATAAGTGACTCTGATGTCCTGGGTTTGATGGAGGGGCTGCAGGCTGAGACTGGAAAACATTATTCAGAGGTTTTTGGATTCAGACACCACTCCTCTTTCACCCTCCCTTTCTTCTCAATTCTTCATCATGCTCCATCTCACTCATTGCCCTCCAGATGAACCGTCTGAACGGCAGAGCATCTCTTTCTCTCTCCTCTTTTCTCTCTCACAAATTCTGGTTCAAATTTGCTTCATAGGCAGGACAAAAAAATCCACCGTATGTGGTAAAAGTTGTACCACAACCTGTATTAAACAGATACATAATCAGGAGGCTTTAAATGAAATTGAAGAATCTGAATAATTATTTGGCTGAAATCAGCTCAGAGTCTCTGAGCTTACGGCGATCTGTGATGTATTTAGCACCAAACATCACTGACTTTTCATCCTCACCAAATAGTTTTGATAGAGAGCATTCATTTCCTTGTTGAGAGTAGTGCACATAAGTCTCCAAGCCAGCAGCACTGCAAAGGCTGTTGTGTTTTTGCTGCATTGGTTGCGACGGAGATCCTGCAGTGTCGTTACGGCAAGAGGTTCTAAGGACATTTCTAGCTTGTCAGAAAAGAATTTCAATATAAATTTCCAAAAAATATGTTAATTTTCAGTGGCGCCAAAAGTTGTGATATGGTGGCTGGAGTTGTTCCACAGCGATCACAGTTAGGATCAATATTTTTATCCAATCTCGCTTTAGACCAATGCAATCTGTGTACAATCTTAAATTGCATTACTTTATGTTTTTAACAAATTGAAGACAAGTGTATCTTATCTAATGTAGATTTGTCCTCAGAAATGTCTGTATCTATTCTTCTTCCCACTGTCTTTTTAAAGGTGTGAGGGGTTCTGAATTATAAGAGTTGTTAGGAGTGAAACTGAGCTCCAAAATAGGTTCAAGGAGAGAGCTGGGCTTTAATGGTGGAAAGTGAGCTGAATATAAGGGTATAACGCTGCAAAGTTGCAAGTATTTGAAGTAGTGAGAGTTAGGAATTTTCATTTTTAATCTCAGTTGCTCAAATGGTGCAAACTTATCATCGACATTTAGGTTTTTTAATGTGACTAATCCCTTCTTGGTCCAGGTATTGATGGATCCATCTGTATTAGAGGGTTTAAACATGTTGTTTCTTGCTAGAGGAGCATTGATTGTGTCCACTTCATGAACCCAGTGCTTAACCACTGGATTCATTGAGTGTCTAAGTGCAGGTTCAGAGGCAGGTCCACATTACAAGTTCTCTAACTGTAACCATTTTGGGCCGCTATCACATGAGGAATTAAGCCAGTATAACACAACTGATATATCAGCTGCCCAGTAATAAGATTGAGAGTTAGGTAAGGATAATCCTCCATGCTCACGGTGTCGCTGTACAATGCTCTGACATATTGGTGGATTTTTCTTATTCCAGATGAATGAATCAATTTATCCAGGAGCAGAGAGAAGGATTTTGAGAGAGCATTTTTTCCTAGTGTCACTGTGCATTGGGCAGTGCAGAAATTACGTCTTAAATCAGAAAAGCTCTCGTTTTGGGCAGCATATTTCATGGCTTGTGTGAATTACGAGTCTGTGCTGTCTCTTATGCATAAATCACTGCGGGCTGCTCTCTATGTCGAAACTCCAATGAATACAACAAGAGAAATGTGGTTTGTTTTGCAGGTGTGTATGGAGACGCAGCGGTTTGAGAGGCTAATGGAGTATTTCAAGAACGAGGACAACAACATCGACTTCATGGTATGTTCACACACACTCCTAATGGCTTATTGATCGCACTGCAATCCCTCGAAAATCCTACATCACCCGGCAAACCGCAGATGACTTGTGAAGCTTTTTGAGCCGAAGGAGCCGTGGACGAATGCTGTTTTCTGCATTATCACTGTCAGATGTTTTATTAGGACTAAATGTAATCTCTGGGTTAGACAGGTGCATGGGGAGCTGCACATGTCCAGATGTGATGAAATAAAAACTTGAATCAGTCATCTGGAATTATCTGGTTAGAGAGGAAGATATTTTGAATCTTTTGAACGCAGCTGCAGGTGTCCTCACATGTTCGTCCAAAGTCAAAAATAACCCAATGGAGAGAACAGTTTTGCTTCTAGTCCCGTACACACTCACAGGGCTATCAGTCTCTGTGCGAGCCCTCTAATTTTTCTCATCACAGCACAAACCACAGATGTGTGGCGCAGTACATGGAGGATGAGTGGCCCTAAGCGAGGAACCCTTGCCAAGTCTGTCGTTTCCAGGCCGAGTAGTGCTAATTACCCTGGCAGATAAGAAGAAAAGACACTGTGAAGAAAGTGCCAATTTAGACATGATTTTATTCAGTGTGTGTCCATCTTAGTGACTTTAGTTGATGTGAGGCAAATACTGTATGTGTGTGTGTGTGTGTGTGTGTGTGAGTGAAAACCAACAGATGCTTTGTTTGAATAGGCCTTCAATAGGACTTCTGTCACAAGTCCGCCAGCGGTCCCTTGGTAGGCTTTCATCTGACTAAAGCAAACAGACTTTGTCAAAGCTGCCATGTTGCACAGAGACAACTGAGCTTCTTACCGGAAGTTCATTAATCCAGTGTCAGGATGAGGAGAAGTGTGTGTGTACACTGTTTATGCAGGCTCCCATAAGTCAGCCGATGCAGTTGAAGTGGCTTATTTTTTATTTATTTTTTCAGATCCTATTTTTTTAATCTGCCAGATAAACTGGCTCTGCCCACAAAGGCACTATAATGAGGATTTATACAAACAGTTTCAGTGGAAGCCATATTAAGTACCAGCTGTTGTACAAATAGATGAGTCAGTTAACATATTTTTATCTTTGTTCGGTTCATTTCATGACCATGTAATTTTTTATCAACTGTCAAATCATGTCAAATCCTCATTAACTAACTGTGTTTCTCCTGTTGTTATTCCCTAGGTGGCCTGTATGCAGTTCATCAATATAGTCGTGCACTCTGTGGAGGACATGAACTTCAGAGTTCATTTGCAGTTCGACTTCACCAAGCTGTGTCTGGACGACTACTTAGACGTGAGTTGAGACATAATGGTGCAGGACAAATGGACAGACTATTAATATTCAGCTCAGTCCAGAGCATAGGTTGTCATTACAGCACCACGGAGACAGAAAAGCAGTCAATAATGGCTTCTCCATCAGAAAAAAACTGGTCAGTTCAGTAAATCCCCGTGTCCTGGCTCGCTAAATGGGTGACATCAATGCTGTCCTCGAAGGATGAGATGACAGCCTTGAAAAAGAAGGTGTTTCCCTTATTACACTTGCTCTTATTATCATCATATCAATATCTCTTTGTCTGTGTGTGCATTTTATCCAGAAACTAAAGCATACGGAGAGCGATAAGCTGCAGGTCCAGATCCAGGCCTACTTGGATAATGTGTTTGATGTGGGAGCCCTTCTGGAGGACGCAGAGACCAAAAACGCTGCCCTGGAGCGCGTGGAGGAGCTGGAGGAGAACATGTCACATGTGAGCATGATCCATGGTTGATATTACTCTCTGAAAATCCACAAAACTGACTCCACGGTCTCATTGCTCTTCTGTCGCTACGCATTAATGTCCAGCATGTTCGGATGTTGATGATACAGAGAATTGATAGGGTGCATTGCAGTCTGTTTGCAGCTCTGTCACACTTGCTTATTATCACACAGTACTGTCTCAAAGTGGGATTTACTATTATCTCATGCTCTTAACTGTCAGCCACCATAAAAAGACTGTGAGGGTGCATTATATATGGACACACATAACTTTTAAAGCCTCACAATTAGTTATATTCGAGACAAATATGAACGTTAATTGTCCCGCATTAGTGCCCCACTGGATCTCTTTGTTGACATATTGAGTTGGATGTTGTTGTAGCAATGAGTTCACGTCACCGCGTGACCCTTTTTCCTCCTGGCTATTGTTCTTTATAGATGACGGAGAAGCTGCAGGACATGGAGAATGAGGCCATGTCCAAGATTGTGGAGCTGGAGAAGCAGCTGATGCAAAGGAACAAGGATCTTGAATCCATCAGGGTCAGATTCCTGACATTCACATTCATCTATTAAATTGTCATATAAGCACTCATATTACCCACTAAGTACAAATAGAAAAGCAATACGCATGCACCCACACATGGCATGATGTATTTACGTTGTATAATTTTTCTATGAGGCCCATCTTTGTAATTGTTTTAAATTAGTACATCAGGTTATTTTTTCTGCTGCCAAAGCTCCTCATGAGCGCCATCGTTCCTCAACTCCCACACAGGAAGTCTACAAAGACACCAGCTCGCAGGTACACTCGCTGCGGCAGATGTTGAAGGAGAAGGACGAGGCTATCCAGCGACAGAGTAACCTGGAGAAGAAGATCCATGAGCTGGAGAAACAAGGCACCATCAAGATCCACAAGAAGGGAGATGGAGACATCTCCATCCTGCCCTCGCCTCCCTGCGGTGTAGAGGGCTTGCCAGGTGCCGTGATGGGAGGAAACGGTGCAGCTGTCGGTCCAAACCATGTGGGAGTTGTAGCCGGAACGCCCGCTCCACCACCACCGCCACCTCCACCCCCTCCACTGCCAGTGAACGGTGCATGTAGGTTTAATATCCAGTTTATTAGCGTATAAACTGTTAAAATGCAGAAAGAAGAGAGAAAATAGAAGAGAATATACACATTTTCAGTCGTTAATTTAATAATTTTAAACTGAAACTTGGTTACAGTAGCTGAACACCTGCAATAGCTGGACTTTCCAAATGTCATCATCAGAGATGCACAGATTGTGCGACCTTGCCCTCCTCAATTTTTGTTTACCGTCCTTCCTCTCTCTTAGTGTCAAATGGACCATCATCTGCCATTCCCGCCGCAGTAGCTCCCCCACCACCGCCGCCTCCACCTCCACCTCCGCCTCCTCCCCCAGGGCCGGCCTCTGCGATCTCAGCACCTCTGCCTCCCCCTCCTCCTCCTGTAGCCCCCCCACTGCCCGGCTGTGGGACTCCCACTGTCATCATGAACTCTGGGTTAGCAGGTATGGTCATTTAATCTGAAAATCCTGTAAATTTATAGGTGTTTATACAGTATAAAGTAATAATATCCAGGATTTGCTGAGACCTGAACGCCTGATGTTTATATATGATAGTGGTACTTTTCTATACGTATAAGGACCTCACAGTGTAGTATTAATTTTCAGAATAAACACATCATTAACAGCAGCAGTATCAATATGACAGATAGTCATACTGATTTTTTCTATAAGCAGATCAGCCTGTTGTGTGCTATACGTCGATGTGGGTGCAGATCGGGATACCTTTATTTACTTAAACTGCTGGAAGTAACAGGCCTTCAATTTAAACAGGCTTGTATTTGAGGCAGGCCTTTATTTCTAATACTGTTGATTTAGTATAATTGGTCATGTTATTATTCTACAAAGCCTCATTTTGATCCGATCCTGTTCGCACTATTAAAGTTACTACATTGCACTGTTAATATAAACTGAACACTTCTTGTATCCGTTTCAAATTGCATTACAAATAACAAAAACGCCTCTAGCGTCTCAGTGGACAGAAACACTTAATTTCTTAGCCAGTCTTTTATTTCAAAACCTTCTTCAGGAATTTGTGGAAGACTCACTGGTCTTCGAGGTACCCTTACGGCACTTGAAATGTAGCTGCTGCCATTTTGCTCTCCTTGTATGTGTACAGTAATAGACAATTACACTTTACATGGATAATCCAGATCATCAAAGTGTTGAAAATAGCATGATTATTTTGATGAAATTGTTCAATTAAAGTGATGGAAATATACTTCATGCTAATTTGGCTTGCACATAGTATGACAGCCATTGGAAGTTTATCCACCCTTATTTTACCCCTGGCCTCTATTGGAAACCTAACTTTTATTTGTTTGTGTTGACCGTTCCACCGTGTGACAAAGCACTCTATCTGTCTACTGTACTCATCTGTAAAAATAGTCTGCAAGTGCAGACAGCATGTTTCTCACTAGCACGTATTCACTGGAATCATGCATGTCAATATAGTGATAACTTAAATTTCGCCAAAAAAACAATTGATATGTTTTATTAAATTCCTTCAAAGTCAATGAGCCTGGACAGACATGCATGTAAATTCAACTTAACTGGATGGCAGAGGCATACAACTTCGGGCTGGTTGTTCTAGTTTGATCACTGGTCTTACTATGAGAAAAACGGTATGTTGTGGCTATATGTGTAAAATACTGTAATGCCAGTTTTATTCAGTCAGTAATCAGTGAGATTGTTTACCAGGTGTGTTTGAGATGTGCATGTCTAAGCTGTCTCACTAACTCTTGCCAATTTCTTAATGATTTGTCTTTGGATTGTTTCTTTTTCTGCCAACCAGAGGGACCCATCAAACTTTTCTGTAGGTTCTGCTTGTCTTGTTTGGTGTTTTGTCCCCCCACTGTTCCTGTCCTTTATCACACGTTTTGAAAATGGTATTTTCAGTCTAAGACTCCCAGTAGAAAATGCAGGAACACCTCCCATTTGTGTCACTTTAAGACTATTCAACTTGTTTCCATTTTTTTCCAATGTAGTTTTTATTTTTAGTTCTTTTTGCGATTTCTAACAAACATGAGCTTGACAAACATATAAAACCCCATTTTCCAAAATTATGACTTTAAGTATTCTTTCCGTCATAGTACGATCTGATTTTAAACAACAAAGAAAATACCAAATTTCAAAATTCTGCATGGTTTACCTTCACACTTTGCTGTAGTTTTGGTATTATGTGTGTGTGTTTGTATAAATTAAGTATTGCCACATCTCAAAGAGTTGGTTGCATGCTGAGACACAACGGCCTGCTGTGGCAGGCAGAAGATAGAACGTGATAGGCATAAAGCAGAGCTGGAATGCTGTTTCACTGCCTCAGTGAATCAGCTCATGTGGCCACAAATAGCCGTAATCTGTACATTAAATCGTTTGTTACCGGGCCAGGCAGGAGATCCTCACCATAGGCGCACCCTTTGTCATTACTATCCTGCCAGAGGCTAACATCTCCAAGTGTCATTTTAGTTTAAAGCAAGGAAGCATTCTGTCAAAACAATCAATATTGTCATCAACATGAAGTAGGATTGTATGTTTTTAGAGTCATATCCATGTGTGTCACCAATCCCAGATACCTGTCTACCCTTTCACCTGCACGTGTGAATGTACGTGTGTGTGTGTGAACTCTGACAGCAGATAAGGATGCTGTGCTAACTTCTCTGTATCCTGTGTAGCTGTTAAGATCAAGAAACCCATCAAGACAAAGTTCCGTATGCCTGTCTTCAACTGGGTCGCCCTGAAGCCAAACCAGATCAACGGGACTGTCTTCAATGAGATTGATGATGAGAGGATACTTGAGGTAGGAAGCACCTCTCTGATTGCAAGTCTATTTCTATGACAGCAGAACATGAACATATTGTTTGTTGCCGCCTTGAAGGACCTGAATGTGGACGAGTTTGAGGAGATGTTCAAGACGAAGGCCCAGGGCCCGGCAATCGACCTCACCATGAGCAAGCAGAAGGTCATCCAGAAGGGGCCCAACAAGGTGACGCTACTGGACTCCAACAGAGCTAAGAACCTGGCCATCACACTGAGGAAAGTGGGAAAGACTCCCGAGGAGATCTGCAAGGCCATTCAGATGTAAGCTCCTTCAAAATACAACAGAAGTGTTTTGAGTGTAGTATTTGACAAGTATTTCATGTTTTGATGTCCTTCATTTTCACATCATATTCTCTGAAGACTGTAAGCATATGTTATAGCATGTTCTGTGTCTTTTGCTTCGCGGTTCCAGTATGAAATATTTATGTATCTCTACCCTGCCCGCCTCTCAGCTTTGACCTACGAACTCTGCCGGTGGACTTCGTGGAGTGTCTGATGCGCTTCCAGCCCACGGAGAATGAGATTAAAGTCCTGCGGCAGTTTGAGAAGGAGCGCAAGCCGGTGGAGAGCCTGACGGATGAGGACCGCTTCATGATGCAGTTCAGTAAAATCGAGCGGCTCATGCAGAAGATGACCATCATGGCGTTCATCGGAAACTTCTGTGAGAGCGTGCAGATGCTCACGCCGGTGAGAACCAGGGTCTTTTTGTGTGGGACAGCATGTGCAGTCTATACGTGATGTTACGAACTCAGAAAGTAGCTGTGCTGCACTAAACGCCTTCTCATGTTCTGTCTGTTAGCAACTTCATGCCGTCATCGCAGCATCTGTGTCCATCAAGTCATCACAGAAGCTAAAGAAAATCCTAGAGGTAATGAATCATTTGCATCTAGATTGAACACAATGTTAAATGAATGCATGGTTTCCTTTTTAACGTTCTTCTTCCTTCTTATTGGTCAGATTATCTTGGCACTTGGAAACTACATGAACAGCAGCAAAAGAGGAGCAGTGTACGGATTCAAGCTGCAAAGTTTAGACTTGGTAAGTTGCCTCTTTCAGCCTTTAAAGCCTTCGACTTTTTCTTTCCGTATGTTTTCTGGAGTTTTGAGTTTCCTCTTTGACCTTCTTTACAGCTACTTGATACCAAGTCGACAGACCGTAAGTTAACGCTGTTACACTACATAGCCAATGTAGTAAAGGAGAAATACGCGCAAGTTTCTCTCTTCTACAACGAGCTGCATTACGTGGAGAAAGCTGCAGCAGGTGAGTCGTACAGATCCGATGTGCTGGTTCCAAGCTAACTGCCGTGCCACACATTCTTGTTTGACTTTTCACCGTTCAGTGCCGGGTTTGCACTCGTCACTCACGCTGCTGCTCGCGTTCACAGTGTCGTTAGAGAACGTCCTGCTGGATGTTAAGGAGCTGAACAGAGGCATGGAGCTGACCAAAAGAGAGTACAGCATGCACGGCCACAACACCATGCTCAAAGACTTCATCGCACACAACGAGAGCAAGCTGAAGAAGCTGCAGGATGACGCCAAGATTGCACAGGTAACATGAGCACACCTCGCCGTGTAATTTGCTCGTGTTGGAGCTGACAGGGTCGCACATGAAGTCATCTCAATGTTTTGTCTTTGAAAGGATGCCTTTGACGAGGCGGTGAAGTTCTTCGGGGAGAACTCCAAAACAACGCCGCCCTCCGTCTTCTTCCCTGTGTTTGTGCGATTTGTTAAGGCGTACAGGGTGAGTTGGACAATTATCTCTATCACAATCACACAAAGCCAGTGGAAAGAAACACACCCTGGCAGACGAATAGAGTTCCCCACTGATTTAGTGTTGCACCTCTGTAATGATGGACAGTCTAAAAAGAGTATCCGAACTGATGCAGCAGTACCAGAGAAATCGTCTTTCTTTTTCCAAACATTCTTCTTCCTTCTTCATTACCCTCAATGCAACTTAACCAACGATCGCTTGGTCGGCAATTCGGGCGTGTTATGCTATTAGCGGCTACTGTAGCTAGTGTCAAGCCTGAAGCTGAGATAAACGGTTCATGTGCCACAGCACATGTGGGGTAGCTGCTGGATGTTTTTAAAATGAGTTTCTCACATCATGTTAACAGCACAGGTTTCTCTATGCTAAGCAGTAGGATATTCCAACAGTTTGTGACTGTGTGACATGTATGTGTAATCTCCTCAGCAAGCGGAGGAGGACAACGAGCAGAGAAAGAGACAGGAGCAGATCCTGATGGAGAAACTTCTGGAACAGGAGGCCATGATGGAGGAAGACCAGAAGGTAGGTCCCTCTTCTTTCCCAACTCTCATCCCCTCCTTCTCTATACCCTCCTTCCTGCTTTCTAGGGCAGGAGGCTACAGTGGATCACGACGACCAGAAGGTAAGCCTCCCCTTCCGCTTCACGCTCCAGACTCCTGATCACAGGATTAGTTTTGCGCCGACTGCCCGCCAGCCGGGTGTAGTTCTAGCTGGCTCTGCAGTCTGACACCCTGCTGAGCCACATCACATCGGCTCAGGATCAGTGGTTATACTTCTTAAATGGTCCAATTAGCTCACACATGCACACAGTACCAGAGTAAAGGCATTAAACTAAAAGAAAATGCTGGTGGGAGAATGAATTATACTCATGACTGAGAGTAAGATTATTAATAGATGTTAAATTATGACTGTGTGTATGTGTGTGTGTGTGTGTCCTCCTCAGTCTCCATCTCATAAGAATAAGCGGCAGCAGCAAGAGCTGATCCAGGAGCTCAGGAGGAAACAGGTGAAAGACAGCCGCCATGTCTACGAAGGCAAAGATGGAGCGATTGAGGACATCATCACGGGTAACGTCACCTGGGCCTGGTTGCAGTCTCTTGCCACATGCGCACACACACACACACACACACACACACACACACACTCAGGGCGCTCTGCATGAAGGTCCTCTCCGGTGCTATATATCCAGTCATTAACAAAGGGATTCTAAACCAACTAACACAATGACTTTGGCTTTTTCAAAACTCAGCTGTCAGATGTTTGAGAACCAAAGGTATAATAACCTAATGAGTACAAACATGCACTGACAGCCCAGCTAATCCAGTGGCATCTAGCTCAAATGTGTCCGATGATCATTGCTTATCTTATCTGCTTTGTCATTGCTTTGTAACACCATCTGTATGTAGACAGGGCCGGGCTGTGTCTAGCTCCTAGAATATTAATTAATATCTGAAGAGATCAAATAGATCTTCTGTTTACTTCTGTTTGAAGGGCAATGAAACTTCACATCGGCGGTGGTGGAACCTGAGTACATTTACACAAGCGCTGCACTTTAATACAGTGTGGAGGAACTTGTATCATTATTATTAATTATGCTATTTAACATGTCTTTTTCAATATTTCATTCTCAGATGTTGTGCTATCCCTCCACTACATGCATATATTTAGCCTCTAGTTACTATAGCCCACCAATACAGGATGTTTGAGGCTGATGCTGGTATTGATATTAGGAATTTTATAAAATCCATTAATTATATCAGGCAAACTAGGTAATGGAGACATTACTCAAAATTACTACATACCTAGTTGCATTACATTGAGACCGATATACCAGTATATCTGCAATAAGATGATATCGGTTGATAAAGTAATGTAATAGTTATGACTTACTTGGCAAAATTAGATTTTGGTTACAAACATGTGGTAAGATGATCCAGTGCATTGTTATAGATTGTATACTGTTTGGATTGTTTTTAAAGTCGTTACAATGAGCTCCAGCTCAACCAAACACAACAGTAAAATCCTACGTACGTATTAATGCAATAGTATTAACAATATAATAATATATAAAAAGTTGTCATATTATTAATAACATTTTGTTGTGAAAACTTACATACTTGTACTTGTAATTTGAGTATTTTACATTGAGGCATTGCTGCCTTTACTTGCTACTTTTCCACCACTGTCCACAAGAATAATAGAAATGTGCCTCTAGTGTTACCTGAAATTCAGATTGATCCAGATCTCTGTCACAATATCACTTTGCTATAGTCTAACAAACAAAGCCAGACAGAGTTTGTAGTAAAACTAGGAATCCTGGAATAACTACAGTGTTTTTCAGGCCCTTCATTCGAGTTTCAGCTGCTTGAATCCACTCACAAACACTCTTTTAAGACATTTTCCCCCTCCTGATGCTGTTGATGGTATTTGCTTAGTGCTAACCAGTGCTAAACCCCTGTAGGAGTCTGCTTTTCTTATATTGTGTTTGTCTTGTCTTGTCCTGGCTGTTGTCCTTGTTGTTCTCAATGCAGTGCTGAAGACAGTGCCCTTTACCGCCCGCACAGCCAAGCGCGGCTCTCGGTTCTTCTGCGAGCCCGCCCTCAATGAGGAGTACCATTACTAAGCTTATAGAACTGTCTCTCTTCTCTAAGGTTGCCGGAACAAAACGTTCTCCTCTTTGTGCCTCCTCCTCCTCCCACCTCGCATGCCTCGTCACACCCCTCCCTCTTTAACCGCCCCGCTCGACCGTCACACCTCGGACCTGCGGCGCACACGCACGCCCGAGCGTGTGGGTTTGTGCGTGTTCACGTGTTTTCTCCCCCACCCTGAGCATGACTTGTTGTCGGGGGTAACGGGTTTTCTCTGCCCACTTGCATGAAGTGTGACACCCTCATTTGTCATCATTATTTTATCAATCATGGCAAACCATAATGTCACAGAGGAAACTGCCCCCAAGGTCGTACTGTTATCTGCACTGACAGGAGATTAAAATTGGTGAATAGTGCACTTCCTCTCATCAAGTAGTAGAGCAGAGAAGTTAAGCTGCGAGCTGCCATCTAGTGGTGACAAATTGAAAACAAATACTGACTTATGAATCAAATACTTTTCCCTCATCATCTACATGGCAGGTACGACTAATGTCATGATTGTGTAAGTGCCTGTGGCATTATAACTTGCTTTTTCTGTGTGTTTCAACCAGTGTTTTAATTCAAAAATCAATGTTTGTGTGTTGATTATCACATATCCTTCCTCGCTGCTGATGCAGCTTCTTGCACGCAGATTGCTTCATCCCTGCCGCTTTCCCACAATGCATCCCGGCTCCGCCAGTTCGCGCATGTGCTCTGCTTGCTCACCTCTCTGTCAAACCACTGTCTGTGGTCTGGCAGGCTCACTAATATTCTGCATGTTGTTGATATATAATAATTTGCATTGCTGCAGTCTGTCTTCTCAGCTGCGTTCTCTTTGTGTGCTACTAATATGCAACCAGGCGGTTTCACTGTTAATTGGTTAACTCACTGGTAATCAGTGCTCCCCCGGCTGCATGCATGCTTTGCTTGGTTTGTGGTCAAGATGCTGTTGAATGTAATAATCCTGCTGTGTCCTGGAACCATACTTGTTTATTTTAGTTCACACTTGCTCTGTACTGGACATTGAAATGGGCTCTTCTTCCGTCCTGCTGGTAGCCACTATGCAAAGCAGACTGGGTTTATAAAACAGAAAAAAAAGAAGCTGCAGAAGCTTTGATCCTCCACTCCATTCTCCTTCCTGCCAGTTGAACCAGTTAACATCCTCCAGCTCTGTCCCCTCTCATGCCCTTACCCTACTCCCCCCCCCTCCTCCCCATGCAGCCTGCTGCCACTTCGCTTTGCAGCGCTCTCTTGGCAAAGCTAGTATGAACATGTTGGGCTGACATGCTCTGGTCAGCCTCCTCCTCCTCCATTTTTAACCTTCATTTTGTCTTCTCTTCATCTAGCCCTAAAGAAGAATAATATTACTAAATTTCCCAATGTCTACTCGAGGGTAAGGAACTCCTCCAGTAGCACCCCTGTAGTGGTGGATGTGTCCCAAACCTGGCAAGCATCTCTTTATTACCTCCCTTCCTGTTTTACTGTCTTCTCATTTAAGGTCCACTCAGCACTGACCTTCCTCTCCCTCTGTTTTCATCATTATATAACCTTCATGACAGTAAATTTGGAAGTCTTTCAGTAGTTTATTCCTCCTTTTAATGGGGAAGATGCATCTGTTTGACGTGATGCATGGAAGTCAAAACCCTGTGGCCTGTCTCAGTCGTAACACCCAGAGACAGCTGACCTGCGAGGCTTTTTTTTTTTCCTGTGTAGAACTCATGCTGCTTTGAAGACAGGCTGCCAGCACTCTGAGCATGTGGGCTCATCAGAAACACCCTGACAGCCCTGACTGACAGCTCTTTTATTCCTCCCCCCAACCCCCCCATCCAATCCCTTCTTCCCTCTCAGATTTGAGGAACCAGCCTTACAGGCGAGCAGACGCTGTGCGGAGGAGTGTCAGGAGGCGCTTTGATGATCAGAACCTGCGGCCGGTGAACAACGGCGAAGTGGTCATGTGACGAGGGAACAGTGCATGTGCTGGGGGGCTGGGGGGGGCGGGGATGGTGAGGATGTGTAACGTCAAGAGAGGGCGAGACAGGAGGTTCGATGCAGATTGAAGGATGATAAGTGGAAGATGACAAGTGTTGTAGCAACCATAGAGATGTGTATGTATATATATTATATAAGAATACACGTGATTCCGTGTCTGTGGTGTAGTAGCTTTTCAAGATGAAGGGCTGGGACATGTACACGAGTGAATTTAAAGTGTCTGAAAGGTTGATTAAGAAACCTTAGACAAGCCAAGTGCCTGAACTTATTTTTGTGGGCTAACGTCACGCTGTCTTCTGTTCGCCTGATGGCTGTCTTTAATATTTCCCACTTCAAGCAATACAACTTGACCTGGCTTTAATTTTAAAGGTGTGTAAAAGTGGACTTGCGGTGGCCTTAAGAGCCACGTGAAGAGATGCTTCCTTGGAAACATAATGTAGAATGTATGGGACGTGCTCCCTTTAGCTGTTACAGATATCACATCTTTCAGTGCTGAGTGTTACACTCTGTAGTATCTCGGTACACTCCGGTGCTCCTTTCCATTCCTCGTACTACACAAACGTGCTCAACCTGCACTTTCTTTTACATCTCATGAGGCTTTTTCGACTTTGACTCAAAAAGGGCTGACGATCAGGCATGAAGACGGTGATCAAAATTCATGAAAAACTCTATTTGTACTAAAGTGTCAGGATGATGAAGAAAAATACATCAAAAACCTTAATCATGTCAAAAACGAGCGGGTTAATGTTGTTACGCGTTTATCAGGCCTCTCCATGCTGAAGTTGTTACTATCGAGCTTGAATTTGTAGCTCTTAATCTATCGCAGTCGGCCGCCTGCTCACGTAAAACTGTGCCGTCCATTTAAAATGTTGCATTTCCGCAGCAGCTCAGCAGTTTGGTTTCTGGGAACAAATAAAAAGAGTGAATGAGCCTATAAAGCAACACATTTTCTATCAGAGAAACTGCACGAAAGATACAGAACCCTACTGGTTGATCTCATTGTCAGAACTGGATATACTGTAACTTTGTTTTTCATCTCTGCCAACTTTTTTTTTTTTTTTTTTTACAGATTAATTATAATCCAGGCTACTGTGTCTACTCACTTTATTGTAATTTTAATGTATAGTATTTAACCACTGAAAGGATTCCTTTAAGATCATGTTTTCATCTAAATGTGTGTCATTAAAAACATGGCAAAACAAAGTACACAACACACACACAAAAAAATCCTACATGTACAGATATTTTGCTACGAACCGTTTTTTTTTTTTTTTTTTTACTTAATTCACATTACCAGATGGTTAATATTGTACATATTGTTTAAACAAATGTTTTCATTGCCTTGTGCTATACAACTTGAATGTTATTTTAACTTATAGTTTTTGTTTCCATTTTTGTATATTTAATTAAGCCAAATGAATCTACAGTAGTGTGTTAAATTACGTGGTGTCGCTGTCATGCAGGAGGCGGCGGATCACTGAATCTGCTTGTGGGGGCGTCAAAGCCAGCTACGAAAATACACAACGTGTTCTGATGCGTTCGGATTTGAACTCTTACGTTTCTATTGGTCGACCTGTGATTAGCTGGTTTTGTGGCGTTGTGATACACCCTCCTGTGATCATCTCCACTGAAGCACGTGCTGCCGGTCATCTCCTTTTTCTCTCAACTTCACTGTCTGTACTAGTGACATTTCTCTAACTGGATAATACTGGCATGTTTTGTTTTTTTTTTTTTCCACCAGAAATGTATTTTAGGCAGTTTGTGCTTATTACAAAATAACAAGCTTTTTAAAAAATTAGGTGATGAGATTTTCAACGAATATGATCAAATAAACTATTTACATTGAATATAGAACTGTTTACCTTTTTTCTTTGTGAAACAGGTGTGGAAATCGTATCTCCTGTGGAATTACAATTCAATTAAATGGAATAAAATCAATTCATCTAAGAAATAAGACTTTTAGTATTTGTTACATGAAGAGCCAGACTAAATCACTCAGAACCCATGCAAGAAATTCTACATTCACAAATGTTTTTACTGTTGGAGAAAGTTGTGGATTTAACTTCATGGTCATTTTGGGGGCTGCAGTTGAATCGTATTGTGCTTAACTGAGAGGTCATATCGAGTCAACCCTCGCTGATATAAATGGGCTTGACAAACATTAAGAAAGACCTCAGTATAACGAAGCACACTTCAACAGCTTTATTTAAACATCTGTTTCAACAGAAAATGAACATCAACCTCATGAAGGGAGGATTCACTGCAGAACTGTTTTAGCATTTTATACATCATTCTCCTGAATTGAATACCGATCATCTGCGTAGTATGATGAATTCCCTACTGATTAGTCGTCCTAACAGCTGACCTACCTATTAATGAGTTAATTAATGAGTCAGTTATTTCTACATGTGGTCGAAGAGCATGCAGCAGGTATGTAAATGTAGGCAAACTAGAAGGCTACACAGAGAGCGTAGACCTCAGCCACAGCCAACAGTCCACTGCTCTGATAAGCAAATCTGCAAACTTCCTGGCTGCTACTACTGTTTGTTCTGCTGAAGTTCAAACATTTTTCCTGAATGTCTCTGGTGATTATTACAGACAATTGACATTTGGATGGGCGTAAGAGTACAATTAGTTGCATGATATGTGTGTATTTACATTCCCATTTATGCTGCCAGGGCCAAATGCTCTCTGACAATATTAACAAAAGTGAAAAATAATTTGAGTACCCGTCCCGTGATAAAGATTCTGATCCTAAATTTAATGGGTTTTTCGTTGGCCCATGATACACGCTTCCAGTAAGTTTCATGAAAACTCCTTCACGGATGTAGAAAGAGAATACCTTACTGATCTCCTAAAGTATCCAATTACAGACAATATCCATTTGCACAGTATTTTATTCCATTTCACTACAGTGTATCAATTTTAACAAACGCTCCAATTAAAATCTTTTTGGATCATTTCTTGAACAGCCACAGTTAAGTTGGATCAAATCAAAAATGATTTCTTTCATCGTCTCTGGAAGCGTCCAGAAGATGAAAGAGATGTTGTCATGAAATCTGTTTCAGTCGTAACGTGAAAGACACTTTTAATTGAATATAAAAAATAATTGGCAATGGAAAACATGTACAACTACAATCAACTAAAAAAAAAACATACTTAAAGCTAACAAAAGCAACAAAAAGATAACCTGACATTTATTGACTGATAAGTTTCCTGATATCAAATTAGTAACCAGGTAAGTGTGTAAGCTCAGTGTAGCACATTCCCATAAATAGCAGAGAAAAGTGTCATCTCACACAGTCCGCCCAGGGTGGTATGACCAGTACAGTCTGATGAGCTCGGAGGGGAATGCATCTTTGTAGACGTGTACAAATACAATTAAAGGGCAGCAGGAGTGCGATCATCAAGGCGCATCCAGCTGTTCCAGTAAAGTTCTTCTCCTTTTCTCCAGCTCTCCTTCACTCAGCTCACTGCCTGACGTATCCCAGCCGCCCTGAACGCAACACAGAAGCACGGAGACTCAGTAACCCTCACAGATGAAAGCGAGCTTTCAGAGGACGACCTCTAAATGACAGTGGTAGGTGATGGTCATACGCCTGCCTTCACGCCTGTGTGACCGTACACTGAAGCTGCTTTCCTGGGCTGCAGATTATAGAGTAGTTAGTAATAGATCTAAAACACACTTTAGATGTTAGCTTTCTCTACTTCAATCTCCATCAGCGTCAACATCCAGGTAACCTTGACTACAGCCTTTAAAAAAAAGCAGTTAGGTGGAATTAAAAAATACGTGTCTACTTTATGAAGAAAACCTGCCGGTCAATCTTTATTTGGATGAACAATGGAAAATAATTAAATTAGCCTTAGTGAACACAAACCCAAATCATATCAGAGAAGAGGTTAGCATGTATTGACTTTGTTAGTACGCTTAATGTGGTACCTAAGCTTTGAAGAAATACTGCCATTACGGAGGGGGTAGACACAGTGTCTGTGACTAACAGCTAAGACCAGTTGTCATCCATGTTTATTATGAAGATGAAACATCTCTAAGGACTTCAGCTTATCTGCCACAGCCTGAGCATCTTCGCACAAAGTATGCCACGTGTGAAGGTCCCTCAGGCCCCTCGGTCTCCTTAACAACAAATACTCATACATTTCTTCATGTCCAAAGAGTTTTTCTATCTCAATAGTAAAAAAGGAAACTGACCTCCTCTTTTGCAGCTTTTCTTTTGGGAGACTTCTGTTTAGAGTCCGAGCGAGATTTCCCCCTGGACTTGTCATTCTCTTTATCTTTGTCTAGGTCCTTTTCACGCTTCCCATCGCGCTCTCTTCCTTTCTTCTCATTGTCAGAGTCTGGAGATGCCTGGTTGTTATAATCATAATCAGTGCACATACATACACAGCATGCATATTTAGATTATACATACGTATACACAATAAAGGGATTTGGGGATTTTCCTGAGCACTTACAGACTTGTGACGCCTCTTCTTGCCCTTCTTCTTGTGCTTCTTGGATTTTTTATAGCTTCTCTCTGGGTTTCAGGCAGAAAATGTCAGTAAATGTCAAAACTGCTGCTGCACTTTCTCCACATGATGCTAAACAGATCACCTAAGCTTTGAAAGCCACTCACCAGATTCTCCACTGGACGAGCGTTCAGAAGGAGATTTGGACTGTGACCTCTTTTTCTTCTTGTGGTATTCCTCGTCCTCAGACTCTGAGCCCTGTAAACACATTTATTAATTTGGAGATTACCAATGCATGATATGAATAACTGAGATGAAGGCAAAGGGGATATTCTTACCGATCGAGAGCGGGATCGTTTCCTGTGGTGCTTCTTTGACTTCTTCGAGTGCTTCTTTGTCTTGGAGTGGTGATGCTGGCATTCATGCTGTTAAAAAAAATACATGCCATGTTAAACATCCCCAAGATTGACAATTTCAGCCCATTCCCACTGTCACAACAGACGTACCTCTAACACATGCATGAAGTCTTTGAAGATCCTTTTCCTCTCTGACTCCAGAGTCACGTCTTCAAAGGCAGATTCTTTTAAGAATCTCTCTCTGACCTGAAATTGTGGAATGTCTGTCACCAAAAAACACTTGTATGTATGTTTAATGACATGAGCAAAGACAAGCTACTGTTTATAAATAATTAAGAAATTATTGGAGCTAAATAGCTGTGAGAGAGATAAGAAAAAACCTGTGAAACCACATACCCCCTCCCATGTCGTCTCTGGCTCCAGTGCTGGTGTGGCCTGCTTCAGCATGTTTTTAAAGGCTGCTTCTTTCCTCTTCATCTTCCTGGCCTCCTCCTTCTCTCGCTCCCTCTCTCTTGCTTCTGCCTTCTCCAGTAACTACACAGAAAGAGGTTGCAAAATGGATTATAGAAACAACGGACATACGAACTACTAGGAAAGCAATGTTTTTAAGCTTGAGATACAAAGACACAGATAAACCGTGCTTAAGAGTCAATCAGGTGTTAAATCTGCAGTGGTTTGTCAATTTGGCTTAAACTCTGTCTTAAAAAGGTGCAACGAAAGAACTGGTCACCTGTCGAAGGTTGTTCCAAACAGCATATCACCAGAGTAACCGCTAACTGCTGCTCACCATACTCTTTTCTGTAGCCATCTTTGGCTGTAGCTACTTGCTACTGTTGGCCAGTTAGCTCAGCCGTGCAGCTAGCGGCCCTATTATCTGAGTGGAGCTGACCTGAGCTATACTTTCGGAATGTTGCCTTAAATTTACATAGTGGTATTAAGACATAGGATGGGCTGGGGCTAGTGGTTAGCATGCTAATGTCAGTAGATATCTCTTCAACACAATACATAGACATATTTGACATAATGACAAAAGTATTACTTCTTCACATTCTGCTGATAATGTTAGTTTATTTTTTGGATGTTTTAAACTTAAATTCTGGCCATATCTTACACATTGAACCTTAAAGAAACTATGTAGGATTCGTGAGGCAAGGGAAGCAATAAAAAATCTAAAGCACAAATCTTACGCTGTTGAAGGCCAGTTTTATGTTTCCTGCATCCAGTGTGGTGGCTCTCTTGTCTGAGCTGATGACTGATCCAAAGTCATCAAAGCTAGTGTTGACTTCTACCAGAAAGCCTTTGTCCTGGCACCACCAGCAACAACATGCCAGAAGAGAAGCAGAAGACTAACAAGTTATATGACATAAAATAAGAAAACATAAAAACAAACCATACAAGGGAAACACTGATATAAACAGATGTAAAATGAGCAGTTTGTTCCTATGACGCTATGCCAGATATGTCATTTTTCCACAAGAGATGCAACAATCTCACCTTCAGAATATCTTTAATGATCCTCTTTTCATCATGGTATCGAGCCTTCAAGTCCTCCACGTAGAATTTGAACAGATCCAGAGGAGTCGAACCTGGAGAATAGACTGGAGAAGTCAAGAAACGTGGAGAATATCTTTTATGCTGCAAAAGAAGCTTGAAACCGACATGGTCCAACATCGTCAGCAGATCACTACAAGGATGCAAAAACTAATTTACAATAATACAGGGCTCTGTGTGCAGAATGTTTATGGGAAATGTTTTTTTTTTTTTAAACCAAACATCCCATATGCAATAGTACTCTGCTGTGGTTCATACAGTATTTACATCCTGAGCTGTGTATACTTTATTTCTGTGTTCATGTCGTGTGCTGTTGTCTGCATGTCACATCCATGTGCTTCAGCGTGTTCAGCACATGCAGACGTGTGAAGCCACGTGTGCTGCGGCCTGCTGTCCTACCCGGCTGGCCCAGCATGTTGGCAAAGCGGATGTCTGAGCTCAGGGTCGGGTACATCTCCATCCAGGCAGACATGGAGTGAAGCTGACCGTGGTCATGGAGCTCATCCAGAAATTTCTAGGAATAAACAGCAAAATATGAATTCAGGATGGCAACTGATACCCAATGTTCATACAAATAAATCTGATTTTTGCGACTGTGTGGGAAATAAAACGTAACATGCAACATAATTCACCGTGTTCCCCTCCTTCTCTCCCTCTTACCTGGAAGGCCTCTCTGTTCTTGCGTTGCCGTCTCCTCTCCCTGAGAAGAGTCTTCTGTTTCTCTTCCTCCTCCTCTTTCTCCAGCGCCCGGATGTGCTCCTCAAAACAAATGAGAGCATCCTCCTTGTCCATATCTGGGAGTAACAAACAGGCATCAACAGGCAGAATTCAATACACATATTCATAAAGCAGCAAGTGAACCTGTAGTTTATTTTTGTCTTCTCACTTCTACCATCTGTTTAGAACTAAACTAAACAAAAACACAAATTTCTGCTCTCATACTCTGCAGCTCCTCATCCTCTGCAAAGGTAGGGTTGTCTAGCAGGTACTGCTGGGCCTCGGACCAGGTGGTGCGGTATGTGACGTTAGCCATGTTGTCCAAAATGTTCTTCAGAGCTTCCCAGTTCCTCTTCCTTAGCTGCTTGGCTTGCTCCTGGAAACGGTTTATAGATGAGGAAACCAGGATGTTAACTGTGCCAGCGTCCACAAAGCCGATGGTAAACATGCAGACATAAAAAGTCTTACAAGATAAAACTCTGAGGGAGTTTTGGCTGAACTGTAGAAAGAAGCCTTACCTTCTCTTTCTTTGCAAGGTAGAACAATACATCTTCATAGATCTCCAGCCTGTCTCTCTCTGGTACACAGCTCCACACCTCGAGCTCACTAAACATCTGTTCTGCCTTCCTGGATTGCAAGCACACACACACACACTCACTCGTTGAGGATATATTCAACCAATAACCCACATGAGGGCAGCATTTTACAGGCCAAATGTAACTTTAACACACTCGTTCGTCATGCTTAGTGCAAGCCAGATGCACAGTTGAGTAGTCAATACAAACACTTAATATGTTAATAAAAACAGCACAGTTATACTTCTTAAGAAGAACAGCTGTCTTGTATGATATGCACTAAAAATCTTTCGTTTCCTTGATGGTTGTTCCAACCTTGATGCTCAGAAGAGTCAGAAGTGGTGGTCGACCGTTGTGAGTTAAGGTATTAAACGTAAGGGGACACGCACACAGACGGCCACACCATCCAGTCCAACTTCCTGTTGTGTACCATCCCAGATTACAGCCCCAGTCACCACACCAACCCGAGTGCCAGCTGAACTCTGAAACTGGCTCTCTGTCAAGGTCACCAGTCAATCTGTCTGTCTCCTCTGTCCATCATGATGACTTTCACCCCAGTGCCAAGCCAAAGTATGCTTGTGAACTGGATGTCACATGCAAGACCAAGATTCAAAACTTAAACATTTTGAACGTTGTCTGCACAATTTTCAATGTATAACTCCGTACTACATGTTTATGGGTTAACAAATTGATTTTTACATATAGTAAAAAAGATGCTATTTCTAGTTGTTGTTTCAAGCATCTCTGTTGCATTTATGTGTGAAATTCAATAAAAATGATGACAAAGAAGATAAAAAGAGAACACCAAGGTTGTAAATTAGATCCAAATTCAAACTGTCACATGCACCTTAGCCCCAACATCACAACCAACAAAACACAATGTTCCTTAAGTCTGCTTGTTCACTAAATTGTGGCCGAGCAACATTATGTTACAGCGAACACTATTCAGTGACAATGATGTGACAAGAGCTAACAGGTCAAAGCAGTTTGAGTGGAAGCTAACAATGTTATAACTGGGTGATGGTGTGCAGAAGCCAAAAATGTCCGTTCACTGATCCTATCTGCATAATCATATTGACAATTCAGGGCACCACAAATCAATGCAGGAAAAAAATTATTGAGCTCTCTGCAGCTCTTACTTGTATCTGGTGGTAGATGTCATCTTCTCGTGGTTCTCCAAGAACCTCTGAAAGGTCTCTTTAGACTCCTTGTATTTAATCCTGGCCTCCTCTTTTTCTTCCTTCTCTGTTTGGACTTTATAGGCATTGAACGCCTGTTTCTTCTCGCTTAGTTTGGGAAGCGCACTTTGTTGACAAAGAAAAGTGAGAATTCGAGGTCAGATGGGCACAGTTATCGCCTGTTATTGTAAACAGGATAAACTGATCCCGGGAGAATAGTGTACCTGTAGCGAGGATCATTGATAATCATTTTCATAGCCTGTTCCCAAGAGGAGTTTGAGGACACACCCTGAAAAACAGAGAATAAAATCAAAGTCATGATTGCCAGTACTCTTGAACCAACAAGTTAAACTTACAAGTTAAATTTCTAAAGCAACAGATGAGGGAAAATGGATTGTGTTATTGCCATTTATTGCATGTGAGTCAGGCAGAGGAACAATGAGCTGTGCTGCTTTGTCTTCACACATTTTCTTAATTACTAATAGATGCTGGGTTAAGAGGTCTGGAGTGGCAATAATTCAAAGAAGTGCCATCGAGGACTTATGTAAGCGCCCTTTCTGCCACTTGCCTCTCCCAGGGAGTGACTTCTTCATCCATTATGAACTGATTCCACCGTGTGTCTCTGTCTTGTCAGTTGTCACAGTTATTCTAACTCACTGAGGCATGCCACCTTCTCTCACTGTCTTAATCCCAGTCAGCCCCGTGCCTTTGATCCAATAAAGCTAATCATAAAGACACAGCCATTAAGATCTTGCAGGAAATGGCAAGCAATCTCAGAGGAGAGCTTTGTGCACAAAATTAAAATGAGCCTAAATATAGCAGCATTCGAGGTGGGTGGCGCTAGGCTGCTTTTGCGACTGAACACACAACACATCCACAGCAACAGGAGGTGAAGCTTAACAATCGTGCTAAGACCTCCCAGGGGCTTATGAGGAGGGACAGGGATTAGATCCAGATCAAAATGCAAAGGATGTGCTGGTATACACATCAGGCATTAAGAAAGACTGACACAGTAAAAATTCAACAAACTAGTTTTTTTAATACGTTGATTTGACACTGCGGCAACAGTACTGCACGACGGACAGGAGTCACAAAATCAGTTTCTATCGTCCAAAATTTGCTGTTTTGTTTTGTTTTTTCCTGTCATGTCATGAGTTAGATGTGAAAATATTAAATATCCCAGCTTCCCCTGCTCCTTCTCTGATGTCCACCCTCTCTCTTGCTCCTCTCCCAAAACAGTGAATTAAGAGTTTATTTCAACCAAACCAGAGTTTAGTGATGACTGCTGGAACAGAGGAAAGGTGAACCAAGAAGGTTTATTTTGTTTTAGTCACTTTGGACTGAAGTGTGTTTAACTAAATAAATAAATAATAAAATCATTGTTTTTGTGAATGGAGTTTGGTGAGAGCGATACAAAGGCTAACAATAAGGTATCTCTTGTAGGGATCCCTTCAATTATTATAACAATCTGAGCCTGTCAGTAGCAAAAACAAACACTTCTAGTGGACGGTGCACAAATGCCCGGAGGCATCTGACCAGAATTCCTCGCGTTTGTCTGAGACACTGAAGTCATCCAGGACCCGTGAACCTGCACAACTGAGTACACGTCACTTTCACTGATTGAAGATGAAATATAGGACAAGCTGAAAGCGCTTAATTCAACAACAGGGTATAGGGCATTATTTTATTTGTTTATGCATAGATATGCAGGTCTTTTAAAAGACATTTATGTTGACATAATGTACAAGTAAGTCTCTGGCTGTATTGGTTTTCCCTCTTATGGACGTAATGCGCAAAAATAGATATTAAAATGTTTCCAACTGATGTGTGTGTGTTTTTAAAGGAAATGTCTGTATGTCATTTCTGGCCAATTTTGACAGCCCTACTGTCTACTAACAATTTTTAAACAAAAAGCACATAATCAATGACAAACAACAGCCACCTTGATGGTGAACTGTCTGCACTAAATTGTTGGATATTTTGCACTGCCAACTGAGTTCCACCTCAAGTGCACTCAGCTGTTTGTAGCTGCAAAGGCACATACAAAAGCAGGTTAAACCACATGAACGGATACTAAAGAATGTCTAAGCAAGCACATGGACAGGAGCTGAGGGACTTTTTTGTATTTGACCTGCTACATGTCAAGTAATGTAAACACGCATTGCAGGCTGACACAGACAACACAGCCTCTCAACACAGTTCCCTACAGCGTGTGGCCTCCAGCTCATCTTCATGTTAACCCCATTTGACAGCTTGACTCACCTTCTCCTTCAGCAGCTCTTTGAAGGCCTGCTTGGCCTCCTCTTTTGTGTTCCATTTGTAAGTTTTCTTCTGAAGTTCTGGCCGTTCTTCCTTTGTGACTTCAACACTGAAAGCAACGGAAGAAGTTCCTGGATTAACTTAGCCAGGATTGCATTAAACATCTAAAGCATTTATTGCATTAATTAATTTAACAGCCACAAATACATTAAGCGTACTGTGTACATGAACGCAGTGTCACTGTGACTCCATGGTGTGGGCTTGATGTACATGGTGTATATGTGAGGACTGGACACCTGTCTCTGTATCAGACATAATTGTTTACCTGGCTGTGGCCTCTGTGGCGGCTGAGCTCTCTGAGGAAACCACAGGTGCATCTGCAGTCTTGACCTCAGCTGTGTGGTGCACGGTCGCCTGAGACAAGTGTTCCTCTGAGACTGCTGTTGCAGTTTCCGCCTCCATTACGGTTGCCATAGTGGCTGTATTATCTGCTTGCACTGCAGGAGCTGCTGTGGTGCCAGGAGCCACTGCCTCTGCCGCTCTGAAATCAGACCATGACAGGTCAAATCAAACCACATGATTGGGAGAACACCAGGATAATGAAGCTGACTGGAACATAAAGGGTCACTACACAAACATGAAAAACAGTCAGATTAATAATAAAATAAAAAGGTTTTGATCATGAATGAAGAAATTGCTTTTAATAACTGGTGGGTATGTTGTTCATAATACATGATGTGGCAGCGAAGAGAAACTGAAGATAAACAGGAAGCTCTTACCCATTCTCCTCTGCTTTGATCATAGCTGGAATAGACAAAAGGAGATAGCTGTTATTGTACTTGTTTTCATTTCAAAGCATGCTGCAGATAAGACAACAGTGCAGAGATAAATGTGCTGCAGGAGCCATCATGTGTTCCTGTACTTGTGCTTCCTGCGTTTCTACATCAATGCTGCCTAAAAGTAGCCTGCCATTCATCATGCTGTTAAAGTACATCCATGGAGCGCAGCATGGTTCAATATGGATCATCACTTCCTTTCTCACAACAGATTTTACATCATCAGACAGCCGCTCTTTACCTTCCAGATCCTCCAGCTCTTTGGGTTTGGTCCATCTGGACTCCTTCGTCTGAGAGTTGTAATAATAAGGCTTCCCTGTGTCTGACTTGTACTCCTTCCAAGGGCATTTAGAGAGCATTTGCTAAAAAGGGAGAAGAAAAGGAAGGGAAAGTGAAATGTTATATTAGAGTCCAAATAAAAATAATAATTTAACTAAATTAACTTAATTTACCTATTTTTTTAGATATGTGCCATGAACCTAATTGTATTTAGTATGTGAGACTCATCATAGATGCAAACAAGGCCTATTTAATATCAATATTTAATATGTAGATTAAAAATAGTTGACGCTGGCTAAATCTGGTTCATTTACATTTATGTGCACTGTCCCTGATAACACTACATGTAAAACAGAGCACAAGTTATGTGTAAAACTTACATAACATGTTTAATTATATGTTAAACATGTTATGTAAGTGATAAAGGGTTGTACCTCTGCAGGAGATTTGAGGTCATCCGGTTTCTCCCATGTGGACTGCTTTGTCTCTGTATTGTAATAATAGGTCTTCCCATCCAGTGATTTGTGTTCTGTCCACAGGGACTTCTGAGGCGGACAAAAACAAAAACACAGATCAGCTGTTTCAATGTTTAAAAAACAAACAGAGCAAGAAACCATTTAATTTTGGATCTATTTTAGTTCTTCCTTAATATTGTCAAGTCTTTCACATCCATCTTTCCATTTTTAATGCACTAACCTTCTTTGGCTGTTCTTCCTGTGGAGATCCATTTGTGGTGCTCTGCAGGGACAAAGGAACAAATGAAATGTTGACAGACTGCAGCTATTGAGAAGACAGAAGCCAAAACACTGGAGCTAATGGCGAGAACTCAAAATTGAAAACTTGCAATTACTGCATATAAACAAAAATGATGTTACACTTACAGCTGTTCCAGGTGCAGCAGCTATGAGAACAAAACCACAAATGAGTCAGACGCTGTATTTCTAATGAATAGAAAATATGCAAGAATATGATTTGTGAGTAAAATGACAAATTAAGAATCTTACCTGTGGAGTCAACACCAGGCTGTGGAAAAGACAATTTTGTTAGCGGATTATTTCCCCAGGAAACATTCATCTCGAAGTTTACATTAGTGCAGCTCTACCACAGAATGATGAATACAGCTGGGAATAAAGACTCATCAATCACAATACACAGTAACTGACAATCTTTCCTAATTACAACAAAACTACATACCCTCAAGATGCAGAGATATACTTGTGATGATTAAGTGCATCTCTAAAACAGCCTAGCTGTTGTCACAATAAATATATTAGATTGCTCATTTGCATAATTTGCTTACTACTCATTAAAAAATAAAAAATGAACAGAACATCAACAGTGAGGGGCTCATGTGTTTACAGTAATTTAAACAAAAAGAGGACTAAGGGACATATTACACAGGTGTCAATCTTAATAAGACACTGTATTTAAATTATATTTTTCATCTGTTTCATTTATATGTGTGGAATATACTGATATACTATAGTTATATCACAACAAAAAAAAATATACACTGAAATCAGTTCATATCAAACAGTCATAACTTGACTGAGCAAATGCTTTACTTAGCATTTAACAGATTGCAGTGTATTTTTAAGAAGTGTGAAGCAGAGCAGTGATGAAAAAGTAGTGAGGAGAGTTACCGGTCCCGTTGGTTGTACAGCCGCAGCTGGCATGCGAGGGGGCATCATCATCCCTGGCATCATAGGTGGCATCATGCCTGGCATCTAATAAAAGAAGCATCATGAAATATTCATCTGGCATTTCCATACCACCTAGTGCAGGCAGAAGTATTAAGACACAGTGTGAAACAGGGTGTTGGGATGTGTGTGTGTGTGTATGTATGTGTATGTGTGGAGGGCTGCTTGGAACTGGGGGTGAAGGTGAGACTGAAACGGTGCTTATTTAATGGTGTGATGCCACAGCTTGTGATCTGTGAAGCAGCCACACACACCGAACTACACTGCCTCACCACCTTTTCAGACTTGTGTTGCTGGCGACTTGATCAAACACCCCCCAATATCACACCTATCTATATGCATGACATATGCTTGCTAAATGTGATCCATTTTTTGCTCTATAAGACAAATAAATGCATGTATCTACAAAAAATGTGACTACCTCAGCAGTTTCCAGTCAACTTATGGTAGAGTTACAAAATGAGGCACTAGAATTAGATTAGCTTTGGTGCGCAAGTGCAAATCATGGAAGTTTGTAAAAAAAACAAAAACAAAAACACAAAATTCTTATTATTCTTATACCAACATATGACTTAGTCAAAGGTAAGCTTCACTTTATTACAACTTAGGTTGGATTTTTTTTATTTCTGACCATCGGCCCTATCAGTTATGTATTAATTATTCATTTAAGTAATTTCTAATATCGCAGAATGGTAACATCGCTAAAAGAATTGTGCCAGATTAGTTGTCACATTTTTTATGAGGTAAAACCAAAAGGGAAAGCGCACTTAATGTTGCATATCATTCATTCATCCATTCTTACCCACAATGCACAGGAGGACAATCCATGAGTGCACACACCTATAGCAACTACAGTTGGTCAATGTTAAGGACAGGACAGGAAGTGTAAACCGTGATGGATGTGCAGCATTTGCCTTTGGTTCACTTCAAAGTAAGTTTATCTAAGTTGAAGGTTTACAATGTGTCATGTCCCATCTGACCATTTGTAGTGATTTTGCTGCTTTCTAATATCTCAGTCATTACTTTGGGAGGTACAATGGTGTCAACGCTGATAAAATCAAAGAAGAGAGCAACTCAAAGAAAGCTGTAAGCTGTAATGAGACAGAGTTTTCCTCTTAGTAACTAACATTTTCGAACTGACACTTTTCAATGCTGTGAAGCGACATATGATCAACAACAGAGTCCCTAAGCCACTTGTCACTGGCTAAGCCACTTGTCACTGGCAAAGCAGTTAAATAACTTGTTTTTTTTTCTTTCAGTACAAAAGTTTGAAAAACTTCAACCTAAAACACAATGAAAAAAGGGGCGGCATGTTGTCCTATATACAAGTAATTAGCATGTGCCATCTAGCTTTTTCATTTATCTGTTTTGGGATGTGAAAAGTGGCAAGTCCATGTTTGACTCATATTCAGAGCATGATGAATTCTGGTGTAAGAGGAACAGCAGAAACACACGTCACAAAGACCTTAGAACTAACAAGTCCAAAAAACTAGAGGCAAACCCATAAGCTTCGTACAAGGCTCACCTGTCCCATTGGTGGTGCCCCCATTGGTGGCATTATACCTGGGGGAATTATACCAGGAGGCATAGGAGTCATGCTGGGTGGTCGCTGTCCCAGAGGGGGAATTCCGATGGGAGGGAAATGAGGCGGTATTCCTGGTGGTCCCATCTAGACAAAGTGTTAAGGAAAGAGAAAAGAAGCAAAGATTAATGAAAACCTTTAATATTTCCAACTTAGGTTCAACTCAACTCAAGTTCAGCCCTCTATGACGACTAGAAACAAGAGGTGAAAAGCTAATTTTCATAAACATATCTGTCACTGACTTACAAAGGGGGGAGGTATCCCTGAGGGCGGTACACCTGGATAAGGTGGCGCTTGGCTCGGGCCATTATTAGCCTCCGATGAAGACTGTCATGAATAAGAAACACCACAGAGAGTTAGTTAACTCACAACAGCCAGTGGTGAAATTTGCAGTAAGCCACCAATGCCTCCAACTCTATCATTCCAATGTTAAAAGTTCTTAAATTAGAATTCCTCTCGACAATAGTGAGAGTTAATACTGTAGCTAAGGTTATGTTTTTATCATGACATGCACAATCTCATTCTCATTAAGTAATTTCAGTAAGATGAATGATATAGTTCACATTTACAGCTAAATATGATTAAAGGAGTACATGACTATCTATTTTCAGGGATTAAAAAATGCAGTATCATTCCAAAAAAGGAGGGTGGCCAATATATATAAAAAACTTCTCTCAGTACGAGACAGTACAATTTTGACAGATATAACTACA
Source organism: Chelmon rostratus (assembly GCF_017976325.1). Taxonomy (NCBI): domain Eukaryota; kingdom Metazoa; phylum Chordata; class Actinopteri; order Chaetodontiformes; family Chaetodontidae; genus Chelmon; species Chelmon rostratus. The sequence continues at coordinate 14,678,083 of NC_055670.1, read as the reverse complement.
GCCTCCAAAATGACCAGAAAGTGAAACCAAGACCTCCCGCAGACAGTTTCAACAAAAACTCAACATTATAAACTTCATGATGATTTAGAGCAAAGCTGTTGCATTAGTCTGCATTTGGTTTAGCTTGGTACATCTATATGGAAGTGCATCAAAGCCAAAAGATTTGATAGAGATAAAAAAAAAACAATTTCTGAGTGCTACTCAGTCTGAAAGTCAACCACTGTGACTGCACAGGCACAGGTTTGTAAGAGAAGAATCAGATTTGACCGTGCAATCCCAATCATGTTTAAGTTTATTTCTGAGTCTGCTCTCTCAAGTTTCTCTACCTGTTTTGGCTGCATCTGAGCACTCGAGATCATCAGGGGTTGCTTTCCAACCATTTTTGAGTAGCAAGATGCAACAGGACACACCCATATCAGGATGTCAGGGATTTGTGCCATGCCATCATTCAGAATGTAGACCCAGCCCACATTAATTTTATTATTACTATAATTAGAATTTTGTGTTGAACCATTCCTTTTTTTAATCCCACAGTTGGATTAGATCACAGTAAACCCAACCACCATATAGCAGGCTTGCTCATGTGATGGTTGTAAGAATTTTATTAGCTAAAATTATTCATAAAAATGGAAAAAGAAGAAATATGAACACCCTACATCTGTCCGGGAAAAAAGAACAAGTTGAAAACTACAAAAATAAGTAAACTCAAAGTTAACACGGCCATGATGACATATGGCTACGAATGACATTTAAATTAATGTGATCATCAACATTAGTCTGCCATTTTGGTTTAAAAACTAGATACTCTGCCAACAAATAGAATCATTTAGTGTCAAGGCGTTGAGATTGATAAGATAATACTGACACCAAATACAGCTCTTTGTCTCAGTCTGGTGTTTGGTGGATGCAGACTGCCAAGAAGTGAGCGCGAGAATGCACATTTCTGACTGTGTAACGTCACGTTTGTTAACGTTTCTCTGGCGCACTCAAATCACGCGTTCACGCGCAGAACTCCTTCCTCGCGCACAAACTGATCTTAGAACGTTAGCGCTCGAATTCATTTTGTGCTCACAAATCTTTTGTCGTCATTATACTTCCGTACTCCCAGACTATAATAGACTAAATGACACGCTCCACATTTCGTAACATTTAACCACAGAGTAAATTCGCTTTCAAATTTTAAGAACACCGCAAATATGAATTATTACGTGTAACTTACTATAACTTAACTAACTTAGGTTATAATTCACAGGTAAGCATGTCTAATAGAAATGTTACATTATTTTAGCAAATACTGCTGAAGTCTCCATTAATTAAGGCTTATGAGACCTTACTATGAGAGATTTTATGTCAAAAATAGCGCAAATGCATTGACGTTACCAAAAAAAAACTTCTGAATCGCTAATGATCGCTAATTAGTCCTAATGTTAGCAGTGTCTGACAGGCTCGATAACAGCAGTTTACTGTCGCTGGTCTTTGTCCATTTTACACGACATTAACTCGCATTGATAACAACCCCATACATTATCAAATACCTCGCCTTTGCATCAGAATAATGCTAACTTGCTAGGCAACTAAAACCGTGTAAAATGCTGTTCGTGATGAATGACTCCTGACCCTGTCTATTTCCTGGCACAGAAGAATGGTTTACATATCGCTAGCTTGACGATTGAGCTAGTTAGCTAGCGCTTCAATTAGTTAAACACTCCTTTAACCAGGCTTACTTTTAGTTTGTGAATACCATTGCATGCATTTACTAACGTTACACGTACTTAACTCTCTGTTAGTTGTTTTTCCATTTTATTTTACACTAAACATCGGTTCCAGGACTTAGTCTGAAGCATGACGATACGTGTGTGCCGCTATCTTAGCTAAGCGCTAACACGACATGCTAACCTGTGATGTTCTCGGCCGTGCAACATGGTTATAAAACCATGTAGACAAAGAACCGGTTATTAACTAAACGTTAAATAAGTACAAATACGCCCTTGACTATTATTGGCGTTTACTTTACTGTAAATGACCCATTCTTTTGAATGGTTGAACTCACCATGTTGACGAGAGGGTAAGGACCTCCGAGAAACTTGAGCACCTCTCAACAACGAGCAACACGATTGGTTCAACTCCGTCCAAATGCTGAGATGTCAAAGGTGAACATTCTGTAGCGTCATTCTGCGTTAATAATGTGCAGAAATGCGCAAAAATACAATAGTCGACAATAACAGCAACAGAAAATGTAGTTGAGTAAAAAGCACAATATTTTCATCTGAAATGGACATGAAGTGTAAAGCAGCATAAAATGAAATACTCAAGTAAATTACAGGTGTGTCATTTAAATTAATATACTTAGTTACATTCCACCACGACTGATTAGGCAGTGATTATGTACTAATAAAATCAAATGCAAATTAAATGCATTAGATTATAATAAAGTGAATAAAAATATGATAATGAAATGTAATAGGTAAATTTAAAAAACGTTAATGCAACTTTTATGCATCAGAACTTCCAAGATTAGACAGAAAAGATATGATACAGCCAAACTAAATGTAAAACAAATACACAATGCAATACATATAGAATTATGCAAACAAGTGGTCTGGTTAATAAATGTACATTGGAATATGTCCAATATGTAGGAATACATTAGATTAGATTAGATAGATTAGATAAAACCATGTATAGATAGTACAATAAGGCAATGTACTGTATATACATGGTTGGCTTTATGTGTCTCTTGTGGCAGATGAAGTATGTGCAGTACGTTTATATACAGCTTGCATAGGCTAGTACAATTGTTTTCTTATCATAGCAGTTTACTTACATCCACTGAAATGAGTTATTGTTTAATAAGATGAATAATACAACATAAATAATTGGGAACAGATGCTAAACTGTATTTCTTAAATGTCATTATGATCTTAATTACATTCTGTGTTAGATAATCCACTTATTTGCAATCCTCAGCCTGCCCTTCCTGGCTCATGAGGCAGAATTATTTGCCAAAGAGGTTATTCTTTACACTGTCACAATGAGAGCAATTTTAGATGTTATAACAGGTGCCCATTTCAGAAGCTGGAGTAGCTGTTGTTCAGACACAGCAAAATTACCTTGGTGTATTGGGGATCATTTGGAGAACTGGCTGTGATTTTCCAATTATTGGCTCCTGTGACAGAGTCCTCCTGGCTGTCTGTGCCTGGAATGATTCCCGACTACGGTGGGAAATTAGAAAGTGGTCACTTTTTACCTCTTTAAGTGCCATTCACATGGCTATGGTCTTCATTCTTTCACTGCTCCCCTTGCTCCTGCATTCTGGTCATATATTTTTCACACAAAACAAGGTTAAGCAGGAGCTCACCCACGATGAGGGTTATTCATACAGAAAATTAGTTTGATGGCCTAATGAACACATTGATTTTCATTTATTGTTGCTCTTGTCCTGTAGAGATGCAATGTGCCTTAAACATTTTGAATGATCTGGGTTATGTAGTCAAGATCTTTTCAAAATGAAAAATGGATATTACAGATGTGCCGCTTATCTATATGCTGCTCAGCACTGTGGACTTGTCCCTGGGATTTAGAGGGCTGTTGGAGTGTGAAGCATGCAAGAAAGCGTTGGGAAACAGATGAGCCCACACGCGAGGTAGACTGCAATAAACTCTGATGTATTTACTGACAAGTGGAGGAGAATTCCCTATCCATTCTCTTAACAAGCCAAAAAGACAACAAGGCGACAGTGAGGGGCAGTGATGGATTGAGCTTCAACCTAATGATGGGAGTCAGTCAACCACAGTGCATCACTTGTCTTCAGGGAAACAAACAGAAGACCAGCCATGAATCCACACTGCTGCATAGCTGCAAATTTTTTTGGTTGGGCTGAATGATTAAAGAAGATTATTTGAAGACACTCTTAAACTTAGGCATACTAGAGAAAAAGCTGAAATAGCATCAGTATTTACAGAGACTTTTCCACAACCTGCTGCTCTCGAGTATTATATGTTTTCTTTTTTTCACTGATCAGTTTTACCTCAATAAAATTTAAATTTTGACCAAAATTCTATTACAAAAAGAAAATCCATTTAAACTAAAGATGCAAACACTTACCAGTCGATAAATTATATATATCAGAAAAAAATACATTAAAAATATGATTTGTATTCCGTGTGAATTTTTTGCAGATTTTGGGAAATTCGTGGTGTAAAAAAACATGAACTCTATAAAAACAGCAGAATGTCATAATGTAAACAACTATAGTTCTGATCTCAACCATACACATTTTCTGGAAATTAATTCAATGGTTTATTGTAGTTGAAGTCATTTTAACTATTTGAAATTCTGAAATTCTGTGCCACCTGGAATTAACATTTCGAAGTTCTGTTGGTTGGAGTCTAGTCTCTGATATAAACAGTTGGCATTTAACTGGCAAAAACAATTTATTTTGGTTTCACAATAACTAGTAGAAACTGACACGTGAAAGTAAATGAATAAAAAAAACCTCTTTAGATGTAAATATGTGAGAAAAAAGGCAAAAAATGAAAGTGTTAAAACTGGTTACCATGATGCTGCCTTAGTGTTCTTGAGCAACACACAGAGGCCGTGCAACCAGCAGGGGTGCTGTTCCCTATCTGACCACATGTGCACACCGCACTGCAGAGTACCAGTAAAGAAAGATTTTCCTGAAAGCAATCAATGCAAGATGTCTTACACAATTCAAATATCAATCTCAGTTAACTCTTTGGATTCAGACTTTTATTGATCTCACATCATCTTTTATTTATCATTCATTTTCTTGTAGATGATTAATGTTGATCTGATGCAGAAAACTTCCCTCAACTGATTCCATACACTGCAGATATAAGCAGAGTATGTTTATATGCTTTGGTGTTCTATTTATACATCCTAACACAGTTTGCCAGTGCCTCATTGTTGTGTGTGTGTGATTGATTCACAATATATGAGGTGGTGGTGGTCAATGTTTGCCTCTGGCCATTTTACTCAGTGAGCTTTGAGTCCAGCATGCTGCTGACCTGCCTTACAGGCACTCTTCTCTCATCCAACAATTGGCTTCCTGTCAGCCACGGTCACATTAACAATCAACAACACGCAGTATTACATCTGCAGCGTGCTTTTCAATTTCCCCTGTGAAAATAAAGGAGGCAGAACGGCTCTAAATGAGGCTATATGAGTCTGTTTAGATTTTCTTTTTTTAACTAGAAAGCTTTTACAAAACAAAGGTGTGTGTGTAATTTTTTGTGAGAAAATTGTCATAACAGCCATGAAGTTTTCTTTTTATGATTCAGAAAACTTTCTTTCATTTGGGGAAGATTTTTGTGTTTACTTAGGATCATTTTCTCTCGAACTTCACCCCCAAAAAGGTTAATATAATAACTGATTTACTGGCACATATATGTGAATGGGGCATAGTGTGGTGTATCTTTGTGTTGCTGTAGCATTTGGTGATCTGCCCTCAAGAAGTGATTTTCCCTGGCTATTGGATAAATATAATTCCTTTTAAAAGCAGGGGCTGGCTACATAACCATGCCTCTTTTAGTTTTGTCGTTGTTGTTGTTGCTTGAGGAGAATGTGATGTGTCTAAAAGCTTATTTATCCCCTGGGTGATTATTGACAACTGTACCACGTGATCGATGAAAGCATGACCTCTGAGCCAAAAAATCAAACATTATCCATTTACTACATGCTACATGCAGCCTGGTCTGTGTGCAACTTTACATGCCACTGCTTATATTAAAGGCCGGGATCACAATTTTGAACCTCGGCTACACTGAGCTCTGCAGAGCAAATTTATAACAGGAGTCGAGAAACTATTTTTGGTAAGATTCCTCTCTGGGTTGCAATTATCACGCAAGAACACACAAAGCTGTTGATTGCTGAGTACCAGCTATTCACAGTCTCTTGTTCTGAAATAGTTGCTGATTTTCATGGATATTCCATCACTTATTCCAAAGGGGTCTACTGTACTTCCTCTTAGCCCCCCCCCCCCCCCCCCACACACACACATACATATACACAAACCATATACCGATATAGAAAACCTGAGCACGATGACAAGTATGAATGAGACATGTCTGCTGAATGTCACAGTATGTCAGACTGTATTTTGCTTCATTCTCACTCGTTTTACACTTTAAATAGAAAATCTTTAAAAAGAAAGTCTTCTCAGCAACATGACGACTCAGGAAGACACCCTGGCTCTGACAAACCTGGCATTATGCTCAACACTTGTGAGCCTCTGCTGAATGTGTTTTTCACTGGCCTATGAGGACATGTAAGCGCTTTGAGAGGATCTAAAATTTGTTGTCATCTATCAGAAAATGAATTGGTTGTGAGTGTGTGAGTGTGTGTGTGTATTTGTTGCTACATAGTGAGGACTGAACAAGCCTTTAGCCAACAGAAAGAATTTTGTCCAGTCCTGAAAACTTCAAAGGGCTGCTCGAGAGTTAAAACTTGGTTTTAAGAGTTTGGTTTGAATTAGGTTTAGGTTAGGGTTAGGGTAAGGTTTGGGTTTAGGCATTTAGTTGTGATGGTTATGATTAATGTTAGAGGTTAAGGGATGCATGTCAATGAGGGTCCTCACATGGATAGAAGTACAAGGTTGTGGGTGTGTTTGTGTGTGTGTGTGTTTGTGTGTGTGTGTTTAGTAGAGATTGACTTAAAGACAGTGTGTCACAGAGTGTCTCTCTCTCACACACACACAAACACACACACTTGCTCACTCAGGGCTGAAATGACAAAATGGATACTGTGCTATCAGTCCCTGCCTGACTGATATAATTTGCTACTCAACATTAATAAATATAGAAATAGAAAAATTGCATACTCCTGCTATACCTATTAAAGCAGGAAATTTGATTATTCGCTTTCTTACCAAGAGTAAAATGAGAAGGTTGCCAACAACCTCATGTCTGTATGGTAAATATGAAGCCACTGCCAGCAGCCAGTTATCTTAGCATAAACACTGGTAGCAGTGGTAAAAACAGCTAACTTGGGTCTGCTCAAAGGTAAAAAAAAAAAAAAAAAATTAAAAAAGTGCTTACCTGCACCTCTTAAGCTCACTATCTGAAGGTGTAGTTTGACATTTTCATAAATATGTTAATATTTGCTTCCTTGTTGAGATCTAAGAAAAGACTGATGGCACTGTGGTGGCTGCCAAGCGCCAACCAATGTACAAGTGCTAAAAACTGCAATTCCTTAAACTGATAATTATTGATTGGCCACTTGAGACAGGCTCCAGAAACAAATCAATCCCCATAGACTCCCATATTAAAATGGCCAACTTTAGAGCAGAAATAAACATGTTTTCAGCCTGGTACCAAAACAGTTTTGGTCTCTGTCGCTAATTTCCCTATGGGGGAGGTGAATTTTTATATGACTCACTGGTTTAAATCATATTAAGGCTAAAAGTTTGAATAATTAAGGCCGTAGCTGCTTTGAGTGACAACTAGCCACTAGTTTCAGCAAACATCTCTTTGCCCAGTTTTAAATTAGCCAAGAGTTCGTCAGAGTTGGGCACTGGCGACGGCCGGAGACACTGTTACTGAGCATCACAATGGCTCTCAGAAACCTGTGGGCGACATCATGGAGAGTATGTCCATGTTTTATACAGTTTATGGTCTGTATGCAAAAAATGAAGCTACTGTCAGTAGCTTCATTGGCAAAAAAAAACCAAATACTGGAAGCAAACAGCTAGCCTTCCTCTGTGCAAAGGTGAAACAATTACAGCATCTGTAGTGCTAACTAATCAACATGTTGCACCTTGTGTGTATAATTTGTGATGTACAAAAACGTAAGTGTAAGAAGTTGTGGTTTTACAAAGAGTTATGTGCCTGACTGTTGACAGGCATGCTGTTTGTGTCTGCTTCCAGTCTTTGCACTAAGCTAATTAGCTAGCCGCCTCCTGGCTGCGGGTTATTTACCATGCGGACACAAGCGGTATCAGTCTTCTCATTTAAAGGCAGACTGTGTTGGATTTAGTGACGCTGCAGCTTGCCTTTCAACTGAATGCCCCTCGCGTCACCCCTCAGGGCTCTGTGAGAGAGGTCCTGCTCCCCCTGTAGAAATACAGAGCTTATTGCAAGGTAATGAAACACAGTTCTTATTTTCAGGTAACTCTACGCTAATGAAAACACTGATGACTGACAATGTCACACATGACTCTATCTTAGTAGTAATTGCTTTAGTTACTGATAATGTCACGTATTTAGTCTGGACTCAGTCATTCAGTAGGCTACATGCAATATTTCTTGCTGGCTCCATTTTGGAGTGTAGCAGGAAATACAGTTTCTCTTTTGATGCATCTGAGGTGGGAACGAAGGTGCTGAGTGGTTTTCATTTGAGGACTGATGCCCAGCTGTGGGCACTAGCCGGCTGCTGTGTTTGTGGTTTATAATGAGAGGAAATGGCTGGAGAAAAGGGGGAGAGCAGTGGGAGCACAAAGAGGATGCCAGGGGATTTATGTGTAATAGCAGTCCATGAAATTGGCCTTTATGCTCCATGTCCTTCGCTCCAAATTTCCTAAAGAGTATCCTGTTGCTGCAATGTGTTTTCGTGATTGTGCTGGTGGATGGATGCATGTTTGCTGGAAAATAAGTAGTCTTACATGGAACAAGTGCCAGTGAATGTAATATGGCAGCTATTCTTTGAGCTATTTTAGAAGCTTCATGAAAATTTCCTGATTTTCATATGAATCTTTTCATGTCGGGCCAGTTTGTGACAGCTTCATCTGGTGCTTCAAGACTTCTTCTTTGTTTTTTTTGCCAGTGTATATAGCCCTGTATTCTAATATCTTGTGTGTCTCCTTGCTTGCTTGTGTACTCTATAACATAATTGACAACAAAATAATGTGCAGTATAAATCTTATTCTTCTTCCTACTGTGCAGCATTTTCAATCAGTTCAGCAGCTCTGTACTGCGTATGGGAGACACTTAAATGTATGCATTATGCAGCTACATCTTACAGCTTTGTAGTAAACATCACAGGTTTAATTAAATCATGAGCTCTCTACCAACTGAGTGCAGAATCACATATACTAATAGTCACAGGATGAATATTTTAGCCACAGGATTTTTGCAGCTTATCCTGACGAAGAGCAAGTGGGTTATGGTGTAATCTCTAGATCAGCTATGGCTTTTAACCACACTAACCATGCTGCTCTTGCAAGATTACTTTGAAATATAGTCTGCTTTCAAGAGAGAAGCCCATTTAAACCCATCTGATATTAGTCCTATCTCCAAGGAACAGCATAGGACTTTCTTTCCCAAAGGAAGAGAAAAATACGCAGAATCGATAAGCACACTGAGTTCCACTGCTGAATGTAATTGCTGTTATATAGTTCCTCCCCTCTTCACAGAACATTGTGTTCAGGACACGAATGAGCGGTCAATTAGCTATTACAGTGCTCATTTGTCTGTATGTAATACCCCGCCCGTCAATCAGACAGAGTGACTCAATGGGGATAATGATGCTCACCAAACTTCATGAGTGTAAATGCATGTGAGTCATCTTGGCACGTTGCGACAAATCAGATGAGATAGGCTCGCGATCAGGACTATCTGTAGGCCTGATGTGGCATCTGTTTGTGAAACTGAGCGTAGTTGTTTTGAAAGACTGTCGAGATCAGGTGGGGAACCAACATCAGGTGTGGAATGAGACACGGATCCCAGAGGGAGCCGCCGTGGGAAGTGTACTGTAAAATGGGGCAGCGATGGCAGGTTCACCACACCTTGTTGAGTTCCACAGTACTTGACAAACTGGAGATAAATACCCCAAAAATGCTCATTCAGAGGAACCGTTTGACATCTGTTATGCAAGAAGACTAATTCTGTAACACAGTGGAATGCTTCTAAACATCTGGCAATACCAATTAGACATGCAAGACTGACCACTCGGGCCACTAGAGAACAGAACATTTTGTTTTGAAGTTTTGTTGTGAGAAGTTAACTAGATTCATTCTTTGCATATACGTAATGACCACAGATTTTATAAAGCTGCTTCTTTTGTTAATTGTCACAGCTTTATGTGCTGGCGGCAGATGAGACTCCGAAAGCTGCAAGACGTGATCATATTAGCAAAAAATATGTCACAGTGTAACCTCAGGAATAATATGTGTGACAAAACAATTTCACTTCAAAAGTCCACTTATCTTTTTGGTGCTTTCAACCACATTTCACAATATTCATCACTTAAGTTAATAGCGATCAAAGTCATTTTTGTCATTTTGTGAGTTTCCCATCTTGAGCACAGAATTAAAAAGGACAGTCAACAATAGTTAAATAATTTAAATGCCATCTATACCTATTGCAATGTCACTTATATCTATTGCAGTTATAACAGTGGACTGGGAATTAATTTCCCATGTCACGTTTCACTTATGTGAAAAGTAAATTTAATAGTTTATTTTTTGTTCATTTTATGCCTTCTATACAAATACAGTTAATGAATTTATTTATAGGAAGTTTTTTTTTTCTTATGCTCTATTTTCTGACTATTCTATCTTCAAAACCTCTCTGGGACCCATGAGACCCTCAAAGAGTCAGACAGACCCGTTGTCCTCCCAGATGTGGTGACTGACATAGCATTATGATATTCAGTTGGCTGAAAGCACCTGCTCCCAGTCTGTAATGAGTATGCAGAGTTTGCTGCACATGAAGCAAATGGCAAAAACCTGATGGAAACTGTGAGCCCAGACAAAATTAATGACCTAATGTCTGAAGCTCAGGTGGGTTGGCTCCATTTAAAAATCCCTCACCACTTTAACTCGCTGACACATTTGATATTTCATTATAGTGATGCCTTAAGCTGCCACTGGAATGTGATGAACCGGCGTCATGTTGCCGTCTGAGCTCTCTGCTGAGGATTGTTTTCATAATTATTCCAATCGGCAAAGTAATTTCTCACCACACAGTAAAAGTTCATTATTATTATGTGATCAAAAGTTTGTGAATAATGACATTTTCGTATTCAAATAACATTATTAATTAAAAAGACCTAATTGATTGTTTTAATGTGTGTGTGTAATATAAGTGTTTATAATAAGATATTATAGCTATTTGTGCATTGATGATTTGTACCTTTGTCCTGACTCATTACTGCACTCACAAATATACGTTCATTTGTGTTTACTATTAAACCTTCTGAAAATTTAAAGCTTTAAGGGAAACAGTAAGGCTTTGTTTTTTTTCCTGTGGTAAAAAATTGCTGCTAACGATGTGGGGAATTTAAAAATTCCTCAGTGCTGCATTTCAGCCAAATTGGACACTTCTGAATGTGTCTGCATCTGGCAATCCCTGATTGTTAATTAGATATCATGTTAAACTGTCATTCTCTGTTTGCCTGACTTATTTAATTTGCTCCATCCCAAATGCTCTCTTCCTCCTTATCTCCGGGAAACAGTTGGGCTCAGGCCATCTCTCCGCTGGCTCGTGCAGTCCTATTGACTTCACACATGGAGCAGTCCTTTGTGCTGTTTCTCAGAAGCTCTGATACCACAGGTCTGTCCTGTCAGAGTTGAGACAGGCATTTAATTAAAAGAGCATTGCTGAGTTGTTTTTCACTGTCTTGCCTTGAGCCATATCACTTCCACTTCGATGGGTCAAGAGGTATTTGAGGCACTAACGTTTGGTATTTCATCTTTTTTAAAATGGGATATCCATTGGATAGAAATTGATAAACCTCTAGGCCTCTTTTGAATGGTCTGTGGATCAAATCTATGATGAATCTGTGATAAAAGTTGCTTGTTATCACTGATTTGAATTAAGGTGGAAATGCACCACAAGGTTTGGGGGATATTTTAGAAATTCTTTGAAATGAAGCTGCCACTTTATAACGCTGCATATAACAGTAAAATGTGTGTATGGTACCATTTCCAATGCTGTTCATTTACTTGGATTGAAGACTTTGTTTCACTCACAAATTGGATGGCAGGTGTTGCACAGTGTGCAAAAAGGACTTAAAGTTGCTATTCTGTGCAGAATCTCAGTTTACTGAAATACATGACATACATACATGATATGACAGAAATGACCACATCTCAGTTTCAAGAATTGAACTGTTCATCACGTGACAACATTATGGCGAGGGTTTGTTTAGCTTTTGGCACAAAAACAACTTGGGCAGCGTCAGGGAAAGGTCATGCACAAGCAAGGATGGTGCAAGGTTCAACTCTTTGTGAACACATGATTGTATAAAGGATTTTACTACATGGGTTCAGGAACACTCAACATAAACCACAGTTAGTTTGCAAAGAATTTAGTTCTGTTTTTATTTATGTCATACAGTCCCAACTTGTTTTGAATCGGGTTTGCATGTTGAACCAATGTAATTTTTAGCCAAAGCTTGTGCAGACATTCATATTCCCAATAGGATAAAGTCTATTTACTTTGGTGATGCCCTGACTTTTTTTCTAATTTTGTTTTTGTTCATGTTTAAGCAACGGGTCAATGTTTATTTCATTTATTCAGTGAAATATTACAACATCTAATGGATGAATTGACACAAAAGTTTGCCGAGACATTCATGGCTTCTAGATGAACCCTAATGCCTTCGATGCTCATCTGACTTTTCCTCTATCATTACCTTGAAGCTCACATTTGCAGTTTTGAGTGAAATGTCTCAACAGCTATTATCATTATAGATTGAGTACTTTGTTCAGACTTTGGTTTATGACCAAATATCTGTAAAACTAATCTGATCCCCATTATCCTCAGTTGTACTTTGTGTTCAGTGCTAGCATGCTAAACTAAGGTGTTGAGCACGATGAACATTATACTTGCAACCATCAGAATTGTCTTTTGTGAGCATGCTTAAAGCATCACTGTGCTGAAGTGCAGCCAAAACTGCAGAATTGAATATGTTTTTGATATTACACAAACAAGGTTGCAATGACAGATAAAACAAATACGTAGAGAAACAAAAGTCCAGTGAAATTAAGAAAGTTTTCACATATAATAAAATAAAATGCTGTTGTAATACAGACAATACATCTGTTGCTGCAATCTATCCATACCTGCCATGCAATCTTTCAAATTAAAACAAGGAGCTTTAACCTCAGGAAACCACTCTCTGTTGCACCTAACAGGATTAGAGGGTCCAAAGTTGATGGAGGAAATTACCCATTAGAACTAATGGATGTGCAGGATTTATTTGGGACTGTGCAGGACACCTTTCTGTGTTACACAGAGCTGAACCCAGCTGACACATGTCAGCGAGACAGTAGACACATGCATCAGCAGCACAAAGTGTCTTCAGTTAGTGTTGTAGGAAGAAACCATGGCAGGAGGAGTTGGAGAACTCCATCAACACAAAGAACAGTTGTGTGAAACAGGTTTGTATAGACAGAGCCAAGCATAACCAGCAACAGCTGCAAAATCAGTGAGAACTTATGAGAAAATAGCTCTGCCTCATCTACTTCGTCTGTGATTGGTGCCTTGTTTGAACATGATTAGTAATTACAACAGTGTGCTTAGTCTGATGGTGTACACAAATTCAAGTGGTCTGACAGAAATAATGTGATACTTCATTAATTTAGCATCGCTGCAATAATTCTGATTTGCTACCTTTCTGCATGCGCCTCCACAGGAGGTTTATATATATAAGCCTTAAAAACACATGTCAACAACATTTGGTCAGATGTCAGGCCATGCGGTTACATCCTGAGGACCCTTAACCTTAGAGGGTGTCCCCATGTCAATGCTGCCACAGCAACCCTCATCCGCCAAGACTCGTCTCTGGTCTCAGCATCACAAGGGCCCCTGTGACTCCTGCACTGCCTGGAGGGGAGCGATCCAATGCATCCCCTGTCCATTAAAGGCATCTGGGTCTGACCATTGCATTGTTTGAGACGATGACGGCATTTGGTTGGGCAGTGTAATAGGTAGGCGTGTGAGCCCTCCTGTCTTGAACTGGGGCAACCAACCTATTGACGTAAGTCTCCTTTTTGTGTGTTGCAGCATTGTTAATGGTGTTTTTCTATTCTTCATTGAGTTCCACAGTGTTTCCACAGATTCCACTGTTTTCTGCACAATTAATCATACGAGCGAAAGGAGATTAGACCATGAGGAATGCTGTGATGTTCTCTCCAGTGTGAAAGGCAGAGTGAGCTGTAGTGAGGAGCCCTTCACTTTTCACTGTGCAGGGATCGAATCCATCGAATAACATATAAAGATTAAGAGCGAGAAAAGTCCACTGTGGAGGAGGTTGGTGTGGTTGGAAGGGTTAAGCACAGGACTTTTATTCAGGAGACAGTGTTACTGCCAACAGTCTGATCACACTGATGCTCTCAGTCAAACATACTTTCATATAAATGTCATCTATACCAGCATTCGAGGTATTCGCCTCTAACTAACTCAACATTAACTGAAATGTGATCATGCCACACGGGTCTTTTAAATTACTGATTGAAATTTCAATACGATACCAGTGATTGTGGTGTTAATGTTTGAGTGGCAGCTGCTCCTTGTTAGAGTCGCTTATTAAATCTGCAAGCCCACTAGCATGCTCATTACCATTATAAGAATCTTTGAAGGATGTGATGCCCATTATCTCCAGACCTGAACATGGGAGTAAAGGTCAGGAGCTGGAGACATTAATTCAGTTATACAGGGCTGAAAAGGAAAGAACAATCCTTTGAACAGCAATTTGTTGTCTCTGCGTGTGATGCTCTGACCAGACAAAAAACGAGGTTTGAGAGGGACACGGGACACAGCTGAATATTTATCAAGCAGCTCTCAGATTCCAGCCCAGTGTCCTGGCCACTCAGACATGAATCTCAAAGTGTCAGTTGCCTTCTGTCAAATCTGTCCAACTTGCCAGTAATCAGAGCCCGCATTCAAAGGCTAATGTTATGTGACAGTTGTCAACCCCATGCAGCATGTCACCCCGCGACATCCTTCCAGGAAAGCACAGCACTGTATACTGCTCACAACTATCTGTTAAGAAATGGGAGCATGTCCATGAGGACAGTCTTTGTACAGTTAATACACAAACAGAGATGTTCTTTGGTCTGATGATCAATTTTTAGACAGATCAGAGTGTAGCTGTCATTAGAGGAGGAAAACGATGCTGTCAAAGTCACTAATGGACAGAGAGTACAGAATTTAACTGTTAGTGTACGGTGTGGGTGTCCCCCATGAAAGACTTTGGAACAACAGTAAATTTAGAATTAAAGAAATGTGTCTGAATTAGTCAGTGCAAGACTGAAATCCTCCATTGGTTCATAGTTTTTCATTGTGTTCTCAATTTCAATTATTTATTTTTATTATAGCACAACAGAATACGACTGATTTTCCTGAAGCACACTACGCTTCCAATTCAGCATTTGTATGTTTCTGCAGGCTGGGCACTTAAGGCCATTTTCAGGCAACTGAACAACCATATTACGTTGTTATGCTGAATTAGTTAGCAAACAATTCCTTACTTGCAGCATAGAACAACACTGTTAATTTGACACTTGTTTGTGTCCACCTGGCAAATGCAAGTCCAATATTTATGCTGCTTTTAGCCCTGATTCGAGTCTCTGCCACTCCTTTAGGGAAATTTCTAGCTTGTTAATTGCATAATGATCCACCATGTTCACCAGCTAATTGCTAACTTTGTCTGTCTGCTGTCTGGTGCTGGGCGGATGATTCACACTGGTCAGAGTTTTCTTGTTGGAAACAGTTGCCTGATATGACTCAAAACAGAGTTGATGAGAGCACAAACTGAACCAAAACAGTAAAGTTGCGAGCTGAAAGATGCGAAAGGAAGGGAAACTCAAGAGTCACTTATTGCTATTATTGCTATTAATTCATTATAATTTAACCTCATTCTACCAACTTCAAGGTCTGCACCCCAAAGCACACGAGGTACCCCTGTACCAAAGATTCAGTGCTTATTATAGAACAACATGCAATAGGCAGTTTCTACATTCACCCTCATGATGTCATTTACATGTTTTAAAGCTGCAGTTTTCTCTACTTATAGATCTTCCACGAGGGCAGTATCCACAAAGGAGTATTTTGAGAAGAGCCTCTGAAATTGGATGCCGCAAAATCAAGTGGGGATTATGAGGCTAACCGGCACTGAGACACTCAGCGTCACTTGTCTCATTTTCTGACCAGATGCCTGAGCCGAGCATTTCTGCTCACCCACAATGAGAATTATTGATTGCGGGCAGAGTCTTCACTGCCAAATGTGTGCAAAACTCAGCAAGGTTGCACTGTTCTCTAATGAGAAAGAAAGAAAGATGTGCTGCTTGTTAATGATAAAGTTAATCACTGTACCTGTTTGCTATGGCAGGTCCACTACCTTTTACATCTCTCCCTGTCTCCAGGAGTCTTGTTGCTATGTACATTGCTATCAACAGACCCATCATTCCTCAGTAAACACATTATCACATTTATGGGTATTATTAGAGTTCAATTTATGTTCCTCTCAGCCTAGAGCAGTCTGTCAGGCACTGATTACGAAAACAATGCATTTATTTTGTTGGGTGTGTGAACAGCTTTAATGTCATGGTTTTAGGGAAAGATGAGGGTGTGTGTTTCCCCTGCGAGAGATTTTCCATTTGCATTCACGGAGCCAGGTGGTAGAGCCTGGTGCCACTGAAACCTGCTCTGCTCTTGATACAGCTGATGTGTTTTGACATTGCTGTCACCAAAATCACAGGCTGAAAGCAAGCAGAGGGACACCGTGGACCCCAGAGAGAGTGACACACACGGAGATGGAAAGAGGTAAAGAGGACTGAAGACCATTGAAAACCAGAGGGACAAATAGACAGAGAAATACGCAGGGAAAGAGAGAGATTTGATTCGACAGGAAGTTCTCGTGTTCTTCTGCTTAAATAAGCTCCGTTCCAGCGCCGCCTGACTCAAAAATCCAGCAGCTGACATGTCCAGTTATTACATTTTCATCACGAAATGAACAATTTCCTAAATGTCACCTGTAGTTTTCGGGGCTTCATGACCAGCAGAAATAGACTGTAATGGAAGCTGCTTGTCACACGCCCTGAGGGGTATGTCAGAGCCACACCTTCTCAGACAGTGTGTTTGCGCACGTGTGTGTATGTTTGCATGTACTCGTGCATTGTATGTGTGTGCTGCTTGCATTGAGAGAGCTTTGAGTTCACTAGCCGCTATATGCCCATTGCTTCAGGGCTTCAGGGGTGGCTGCTGTCACTTAGCTGTCAGAGGGCATTAATCCTAAAAACGCGTATACAATGACATGATGGGAAGAAAAGTGCATTGCTTTCTAGTCCTGTCCCCACAGCCGCTGCTGTGTGCTGACATCTTCTTAGGTTAGAAAAGATTAAAGGAGGTGGCAGCATTATCAGCCCATTTCATGTCGGTTTCATCCATTTTGTGCCACGGCGCTCCCTGTGCATCACATCTGCTGTGTAAAAATAACCTGGTGTGGCATGGCACCACACTGACTGAGCTATTTTTAGAGAAAACCTTTAGAAACCAATTTGCCTTGCCAACAATATACCCAGACAAAGTAACGCCCGTGTCTGACATATGACGAAGAGGCCCCCCTCAGAGGCTTTGCTCTGATGTGCATTGCGTGATGAAAGTGGGGGGCAGCAGAGTGCTGCTTTCTCTCACTGCCCGGGGGTCGCTCCAACAGGGACCTGTTCTGCCTCCGCTGCCTGTCAGCTGAGGGAGTTTGTGTTGAACCAACCTGGCTAGCTTACTGTGCTGGCTACTGTCTTTGCCAGAGAAAGCGGCAGACTCTTTTGTGCTGCTATCAATCTGCCATATTGGAAAGTCATTTGGTGAAACAGCGGCGTTCCTGTCCGCAGTCAGTTTAGCAAAACACGTGGCGAGCAGCAGTGGAAAATCCCATGGATTCAAACACATCGATTTTAATTCTGTCTCATGAATTGAAATGAGTGGGATGAAAGTGACGGGGGGCAGCAGCAGGGAACATTGGTTTGGCCGGCGTGTGAACTGAAGTTTGAATCCAGAAACCAGGAATCACAGGCAGGAGCTGGAGTTTTAAACTTTCTGATTTGTTGGTTACAGGAATAGACGTGTGTGGCACTTACTTTGACTCAGTATATATATATTTTTTTTACAGCATGAAAGTGCAGCATAGGGCCGTATTGTTGTTGTTAAAGAAACACTGTTTCATGCACATGGTGGCTCGCAAGTGTTATTTGTTTTGTTTTGTTTTGTTTCAGTTGCCAAGAGCAACTATTTTATTCAATGTCTTCATATTTGGTCATTTTCTCTGGCATATACATTAATGATCATACCAGTTTTTTTTAAGAAGATTTATTTATTTCAATTTTTTACTGTTGTTATGAAATTGAAACTGGACTGATGAAATTCTTGTTACTTACGTTCATTTGCAGAGGCTGCATGCTCATGTGCAGCTACAACCAGCAGCTGGTTAGCTCAGCTTAGCAATAGGACTAGATGGGGAAACAGATCTCTGCTGGTGAATGGACTATGTTACCTTTGCTATGCTAAGCTAACCATCTCCTGGCCGCTGAGTCATATTTACTGGACAGATGGGTAACTAACTCTCTGTTAAGAAGGTGAATACGCTTATTTCCCAAAATGACAAACTATTAATTTAAGGCAGGTTACTTCACAGCCCATTTAGAACAGTAGGAAATTTCTGAGAGACGTTAAGAACTGACAAACTTACAAAAACACATCATTCAAGAAAACCGAGCATTAATAATGTGAAAAATGTAGTTTCTTGCAGGTTTTTCTGCTTACGTTGTCAAATAGCCAATAGAACTTCAGCAGAGTGACTTTAACAGGATTGTAAAGGACACAGACAGTACAGATGCTCCGTGTCAGGCACCAGAGCGAGCCCCATTGACAGGTAAATGTGTGATGAGAGGTGTAGTGAAAGGCACCATCGGTCAGGTGAAGCCCCGAGGCGTTGTCAAGGGATGTCATCAGTTCTGCAAGTGGTGGAGGGGAGGAGGTCAGGGAGTCAGACTAAAATGGTGCACGCCAGGTGCAGCTGCTGAGATCGGTTGCGACTGCAGGGCTCAGATTAATGACAGCCATGACACTCTCGCACCTCCCTCATAGCAGCAGCGGTGTGGCAGGCTGTTAGCGCTCAAAACACCTTTATTTCCGCGCTAAAGCATCCTCACATTCATACACCTGCAGAGTTTTTGCCAGTGCTGGACGGGCTAAGCCATCTAAATTTGAAAATGCATCCAAGTCCATTTTGGCCCTCTATGCTAACCAAGCTGGCTTTTCTTCTCACATGAAAATGGAGCTTTTTAAAAAATGGTCATCAGGTTTTGTGAATGGGGAAAATAAAGCATTTTGGAAAAACATGACACATGCCTGCCCAGATATTGTTAGGGATGGTGTGGCAGTAAAGTTAGAAGTAAAGTTGTGTTCTGTGCTCTACAACACACACACACACACACACACACACACACACACACACACACATGCATGTCCATAAATGTGTGTTCACACAGAGAGCTGAAAGAAAAATGTTTGCCTGGCGTTATTTGTGCGAATTTGACTGCTGGAGCGTTTGTCCAGTCTGTGTTTATTGGCTCTAAACAACCAACTGACTGTGCAGATGTTTGCTGTAAGCTAGCTAGCAATGTATGTGTGTTTGTGGGTGTGTGTTTACACTCATGAAGCTGTAGTTGGCTATCAAGGTAGAGGTGGTGATTAAAAAATGAGCTAAAATGTATGTTTTCCCAGAGGGACAGGAGGGTGTCCAAGCTGTGTCCAGCCATGTTCATCTTTAACTTCCATATAAAGCTATTTTGTCAGATGATTTTGCTTTAGTGATGGCCTTCTCAGTAAAGCAGTGCACAAATTACAGTTTGCCTGATCAACATCTATGAACAGTGATCACTAGATTACGCTCATTCATTTGTCTAAAGCAGAAATAGAAAAATATGTCAACGAGAATAACTACGAAACGAATAATTACGAAATGTTGCATTTTTATGGTTTGTCGACCAAAAGGAGGAAGAAGATGTAATTTTGCTTTCATCCAGGTGCTTCAGTGTGAATCGGAAAAGGACACTTTTAAATGTAAAGTGTGTTTTCAGACTTGGCTGCCTTAATGTTGACCTCGTCTAGCCGCCCTGGCACGTCCACCGCTACTCTCTCACCCACGTAACTGGGAGTCTGTTTGGACACAAAGACGCCTCTCCTCCTCTTTCCTTTTTTAATCACTAATCAATTTCCCCTCAAAGGGGACCAGGGAGCTGTTTAATGGTCACAAAGAGGGAAAAAACAAGCAGAGAAGTAGATCAAAGCATCTCCAACACAAGCCAGGTGCAAAGCTCTGAGAGCCAGGCTTTTATGTGGTGACTGGAGCAGCTGCGTACATGATCCACAATATTACAGGCAGGCTTTGTTTTTCAAATGGATGGTTCTACAGCTCAGACCCGGTGTAAATGGAATGAGGTCACATAGGATGGTCATGAATAGGCTAATCATGTCTGAAATGCTTGATTGGATGACTGGTGCTTTAGAGGAGATGTGGTTTGCAGCTATGACATCTAATAAGAGCTACTTAAAGGCTAAATTACATATTTGTGATTATGATTAAAATGTTGCGTTAGAATTCAGAAGATGTTCAAGGAGTGCTGGTGTCATTTGTGGCATCATTACAGTAAGGTATTTTGGGGGCTTGAAGCTGGGGATAATAACCCAATTTTAGCTGAAAATTACAGCTGGAATAACCTACTTTTGAAACCTGAGCTGATGCAAACTGGCACACTCAAACAGGCGGGAGTCTATTGGTCATGTGACGCGTCTGACCTTTCATTCGTAAGAATAAGCAGTGGGGACAACAGAACAGCGGAGGTCTTCGAGAAAGCGGCTCCTGGAGCGTGGTGGGCTGGATGCTGATCCTTTGTGACAGCTGTTGTGTTGTAAGGTGTGGCTCCGCTAGGCTGGGATGTCATTTCACACACACCGCTGCAACACTCTGTGGGCGCAGCTGCACCTGTAATGCTGACCCTCGTAGCTTATAAGCGGGGGAGAGAAAGGTGTCACACACACCACATGGTGGAGATAACACTGTGAAGAAGAGAGGGAGATCTGCAAGAACCGAACAAAAGGACCCTGAAAGGGAGATGCTATTTGGGCGGTTGCAGTTGTTGATTAAAAACCCGATTATTCACCATTATTTTGGCACATAGATTTGTGAAATAACACAGCAGATTTAGCATTTATGGGAAGACTGTCTGTATGAAAGAGTTTGGTTCCTTGGCCGCAGCCCGTACACTGACTGTGCAGTAAGTGGGACTAGCAGTGCTATATTAGTGGCATTTTCGAATGTCATCCTGTTCAGCGGCTGTGAAGTCACACGGCGCATGTGAATTGCAGTGGATGATTCTGACACTGAGTGATTGACGCTCTTTTTCTGCGCTCAGATAACATCATCAGCACAGAATAACATTTTCACAAGTTATCTCCTTTTCTGACTCATTTGCTTTAACTTCCCTCTCCTTCGAATCGGGGCTTTTTCTCTCTCCGTCTCCCTCAATCTCTTCTGCTTTATGATAGATCTGTTCTGTCAATGCAGCTCTTATCTTTGCTCACCAAGTCTCTCATTTAAAGATTCTGTCTTTTATAAAATATGATGCTTTTAATCAGAAAGTCATACAACGTACATGGTAATTGCTCTCTTTCACAAGGGCAGACTTACCACTATGGAGGTACTGGCAGCTTATTACTGTGTCCAATCATGGACTTACCTACTAGAGGAAGTGGAGCTATTCAACTTAATTGTTATTCTTATTGTTATTGTTGGTGTTGTTGTTATCATCATCATCGTTATTGTTACTATTTGTTTTCTCTGGAGCTGCAGCATTGTTTATATGGAGGAAGTCAAAAGCTCCTGCAGACAGAACAGGGCGATAATGGCGCCAGGCCTCGGGGAGGAAGAGTTGCAACACCGTGAGAAGCAATTCAAGGAAGCTCAATAAGTCATGACCCTGAAGAGGTTTTATCATACAGCACTCTGCCTTACTCTCATGCACTGTGACAGAACCAGGAGGTGCACCATTAGGCATGAAGTCCCAAGGTAAAGCATTGGATCTGAAACATGGGATGCCGCTCCACTGACAAATTAGATTATACCGTTCACACTCTATGTCGGCAGTATTGTTGGTGAGCTCCTGTGTTCAGGTTTCCTATAGAACTTATATGAAATAGGTGTATCAAGAGGCAGATTTACCCAGTCTACCGAAAAGCCGGATTGAGTGTGGCTTGACAAGACCGGTAGCAACTGTGGCTCAGACCTAACACAGACCTGCTAAGGGCTTTAGTGTTGAGGTGATATTTCAGGCTTGAAGTTATGACGTTATGAAAATTCTTTACTGGAAAAACTGCACAGTATGGTGCTCATATCAACAGCTCCATGCAGCTAAATTCTGGACATATTGTAGTTCCTTTAACCCTTGAGTGGGCACATCAAGTAGAAGGGCATTACAGCAATTTACTCAACATGTAATAAGGGTGTGAATGAGAGTCTCTGTAACAGTTCTTCAGCTCAGAAAAACAAGATTTCTGACGTCAGCAACAGAGGATGTAATAAAAGCAGAGATGGACGGTTTTAGATTGGAGACTTTGTGAAGTGTGGCTGGGGAGGCGGTGTGGATAGCATCAGATTTATCCAGATTAAGTTTAAGGTAATTGCAGGTCATCCAAGCATTAATATCATGTAAGCTTTCTGTCAGAGTGTCCGAGGACTTAGTGCGTGTATGTAGAGTTGTGCGTCGTCAGCATAGCAGGGAAAATTGAGGCCATGCTGATGACTTATGTCCAGGAGGGAGAGCATAGCTAACAAACAGAAATGGTTCAAGAACTGAGTCCTGGGGGACACCATGGGAAAACAGGGGTGTGGGAGACCTGCAGTTGCTAATGGAAACCAACTGTTAGCTGTGAGGCGTCTATTATGATGGACCATATCAAAAGCAGCAGTAATATCTAACGCATTCCTTCCACTCTAAAAATTTGATTTGTTCTGGGACAAAATTATAAAAAAAAAGTAATGTCATTATGCACAACTTCTTTTGTGAGTAATTTGCAGAAACAATGTTGCTGTGATTAGAGGATGATCAGCTGAGGACATACTGTATGTAGGATGGCTTCGCCAAAGGTGGTTCATTACTGGTCCAGTGACTGAGTGCAGCTGACAGCTGGGGCACGGGAGTGAGCCACATAGGCATGCAGGACACTGCTACTTGGCAGGCAGGTCCAAACTGTCACCGCTGATTTCTACAGTCAGGTCTGAAGAGAACGCTTCTCATCAGTGTATCTTTGCTCAGCCAAGAGTGCTGGAAAGGACTTGCACACAAAACATAATCATTATAATTTTGTGTGTCCTCACAATTTATTTTGTGGTATATAACAGGTAAAAAGTCTTGTGCTTGTGAAGATCATACTTGGAATGATTAATAATAGATCTCTGCTTTGGACACAATCCTTGTGAGTCAGAAACTGCTTCTCTGTGTCAGTCAGGTCTTAGGAGAGCAAGCGATGGTGATGATGATGATGATGATGATGATGATCACCATCATCATAATAATAGATAGATAACGGCATGAGACCTGAGGATGAGTCAGTATCTATGATGCCAGTGTGAGCCAGGTGTAGAGCTGAGGTCTTGAGGTCTCTTCATGGCCCCTGAAGCCACTTGTCAGCGCTCGACACAAAGAGCTCTGGGCACAATCGTCTCAAAGAAAGACCTTTTCAATAGTCTGATGAAAAATACATGTTCAAATACACTTGAGTCATGGTGACAGGTCGGGAAAATGTGGTGCAGCAAACTATAAAAGGAAGAGGAGTGCCAGTGGGTCTTTGGTGCTCTGTTGAAGTATATAGTTAAAATAAAAATAGGAGAAAATGTCCCAAGGTTACAACCAGACAGACGCATCCAGTATCAGAGATGTTTTACAGCATTTGTCCTGAGTATCTCTTGTTGTGACAGGCCATTCAGTACACGAGTAGTTGCACAGTTCGCCCCCCTAGCATCTTTATACAGTACGACCGCAACAAGAGGCTCGGGTGAGCTTAAGTTTGTCCTACAGATGCTTGAAAATTGAGAACATAAATTATCAAACATGCACGATATAAGATATAAGACACACATGTGTGCAGAGACCAGCAGTTAGCTAAATAATGTATATTTATATTTTACATCTGTGTGATTAGGCAGATTTGCTCATCACACCTGCCATACATTAGTAATGGCTATCTCCAAGCTATCTCCAACAGGCTGCTATGCATTAAAAAATGTAATTTGCAAAGTCGAAGTAGATTCAGAAATGACATCTAATGGGGCATTACGGGGCATTAAGCTGAATAGTAGTAGAGTATGCTTACTGGGTGTATATTACATACAGAATGTACTGTAGGTCAACTAATGCTCTGGCTGGGGAATGCTTCAGGTGATTACGATTATACTGAGATAAAAATGATCCAGAAAGCCTGTATACTGAATAAGTGAATAGTATAAAGTGTGTCTACCCTATGAAACTGCACTTTTAACACTAAAAAGTCGTAGCAAAGTACTCACATTCTGCAGAACTGAGTTTGCGAAGCTCCACTGAAAGTTTATTTTATTATAGAAAAAAAAAGCCCACTTGAAACTCCATCAGCGCTTTGAGTGCTTTCTTGAAAAGGTTATTACCTTTGTGGTTATGGTGTATGGAGAAACCTTCCTCTAAAAGCAAAGTAATAGTTCACTTTCAGAGACAAGGCTGTGCTGAAGCTGATGTAGCTGCCAGAGAGCTGCATGATTGGAAGGTCAATAAAGCCTGAAACACGCTCACGCAAGAATTGAAATGGATTTCAGGGTCAATATCACATCATCACAGCTATTATTCTTGAAGCAACGGACACTCATTACACATTTGCATGACTGCAGTGAATAATGAGTTCCTGCTGGTCGTCTATAATGACTGTGTCTCATTGTGTCCCTTAAAAAGAAAGGCAAGGATTATTCAGGAAACATAAAAACAGGAACAGGAAATTGTTTAGAAAACTCTGCTGTACTCTTTAATTACACAAGTACATTTGTTTCTTGACAAATCCATAAAATAATCTAATTACCTCAAAAAACAGAGTTAATTTTGAACTGGTGCTATGTCAGAAACAGATGCACACAAACACACACACACACACACACACACACACACACACACACGCTTGTATAACTATTTCCAGACTTAATGCATTCCCTAGCCCCTTGCTCCAACCTAAACCTTAACCTAATTCTAACCCTAATCCTAAAACTAAGTCTTAACCCTCTAAAAGACCTATGGGGACAGGAAGTCCCCATGGGTCAGTGTGCAGTCAGGTTGTGACCCCACAGGGACACAAACCCACCAGCACACACACACACACACACACACATACACACTTTTCACTTACATTAATTCCCTGACTTCTTAACTTAAGTGCCTACCCCAACCCTTATTCTTATTCCAAACTTAAACCTGCATTAACCTGTTTTGGTCTCCACCAACTCCTGAGGGAAACATCTGGACTGGGCTGTAAATCCATTACTAAATCTGTATGTATAGTCGCCTAGTTCTTCATCATAACTAGGCTAAGCTCGAACCTATGAATCGTTGTGCAACTGGCTGCTCTCTTTAGGTCACTACTGTCTAGTCTCCACTGCAACTTTTTCTTTGTACTGTGTGGTGTCGGGAAGGCCGTAAACAGGGAGTTAATTAGAGGTTTTTCACTGAAAACAGCCGCCTGCCATGGCTGAACACCATGCTGATGAGAATGGTGAGACTAAACCAAATCACTAAATTTACAGGCTGTAAAAAGAAAACAATCAACTGAAAGGTGCTAAAACACTGCTTCCTCACTGCAAGAACTTTGGAAACATGCAGTCTTTTGACTCAAGACCCATATAAAGATATTGATTGGTGCATCTTTAACATTGCTGAACTAATCTGAAAGTCTTAACCTTCAATTTTATTGGGGACCAGCTTTCGCCTAATTGTTGAGTCCCCACAATGCGACGATATGAACAAATTTTTGTTCCCACAACATGCCCTCTTTCTCTCTCTCTCTTATGCACACACACACACACACACACACACAGACACACACACGCACACACGCACGCACACACACAGACACACACACACACAGGATTACAGTAACGTACTAATGGCAGGATTGTTCAGATGTTAAATCCCTGTGATGTTTGGGTGTGAAACAATCAGCGGTACAACAGAGCCTTGACTCATCCCAGAGCTGGAATCAGAGATGTCAAGTAATGGATTCATTCTTCAAAAACAGTCTGCATGGATTTGCCACAGCTTGACTTCCACAATTACTGCTGTTGTCGTAGAATCCCGACGCCACATGACGTCGGCAGCAGCTTGCTTCAGACTGAGTAGGCATTGCCACTGATGGAAACGTCTGCATTACACAGCCTGTGTTCACTTCTTTTTAAAAGAATCTATTGAGTCTCCTTCTAAAGTGTAGCTCCCACTGGTGTCAAAGATCTAACTCAAGCCAGGACTGGCTTTGAAGGCACCACAGTATAAAATCAATAAGGTGTCCGTCAAGTATTACATTTCATGAAAAGAGGTACAGTGGAGCAAAAGTTAATATAAAACGAGCGCAATTTGAAGGCATAGATAAAACACCACAACAGTGTATCTTCCACCACAAAGCAGCAGACGTAACCTCTGACCTTAGCAGAGAAATTATGGATGAGGAGCAGTGGGATAATAGAAGTAAACAAGGGGGGTGATAGGGGGCTGCCTTGCTGCTATTTGGAGCTTTGAGTCACTATCCAGTTCATCGACTGGACCTCTACTCGCCAGCCAATCACACGAGAGCAAGCTGGGACCTGAAGCCTCTTTTAGCTCACAATCAACACCCTGCAGACGCTGTCACAGTTGAACACAGCCCACATACAGTAGACATGGGATAAAGCACGCTGATGCTGTTTTGACCTGTGCTGTACTGGTGATGTGCTGCAGGTATGAAAATGTGAGCATTTGTTTTTTTTTTGTTTGGCCCTCAACACTTCCTGCCTCTGGGAAGATTTGTGAAAACATACTGTAACACCAGGCAAAAGTTACGAATTGAACTTTTTTTTTTTTTAATGCCCTGGTTTGGGTCTTTTGGTCTTTGCAGAGAAAACCTCCCTGCACATTCCTAACGGAGTTGCTCACAAGCCCTGCAGAGGACTATCAGTTTGTTGACAGCAGGACTACCAGGGGTATAGATGACTGTTTGCTGTTGCTATCGCCAAAATCTCTCTGAGCATTGGTGTGTGACAGGTGTGTGAAATCTCTGAGTTGGCAGTAACAACCGTCTGTCAACAAACTGACTGTGCGCAGTAAATTCCTGCAGAAATGCTCTTCTGATGAAGTCCTCATTTTTAAACTTTAATCTCCAGCTTTACATCTACCTCTTACAGCCTCTCCAAAATCGATCAGAATCCAGTCTGAATAAATGTGTATGAGACACAGCTGGATACACTAACAATGGTTCAGCTGCAGACAGAAGATTGTTCTCTGCTGGATATTAAACTGCCACAGCGTTTCCCTTGGAGCTATTCCCAGCACTCCCTAATGAAAGCAATCACACGAAGTGGAGAGAAACACTTGGCGTGACATATAGAAAGTAATTCTCCCTTTCGTGTTGTATTGAAATTGTTAATTTTCTTCTATACTCACTACAACGTAACATGTAGTCAAGTTGATGATTTTTTTTCTTTTAGGTTTTATTTTGTAGTTTAGAAAGCCAGAAATGTTTGTCCATAATCTCAATCCACCAATCTCCATTAGAAAACTCTTAATTTTAAATAATTGTCTGTTTAATCTATTATTCCAACTATGCAGGATGCAGCATGAGGTGAAAACAAGGCGGGTGGATACACAGTTATGAGTATGGTTCACCATGTATAAGATAATGTTTCTGACAGATTATGTATAGATGAAACCTCGATATATGCTTGTAAATGTAGCAGGTGTGATTTGTGTATTTGCAAAGAATCATTCTCGGTGCAATTTATAATCTGTTCTGACTGGACTTGTTTGGATTTAGATATCATGTGTAATTGTTCATTTTCTTATCTGACTGAGGCGAGACAACAAGGAGTTGAAATGAATTCAAGAAATGCAGAGTTCATACAATGCCTTGGCTGAACATCCATGGATGCAATAAAAACATCTGTAAAATATAATACAATCCAGTACAGCTGACATGCAATAAAATCTGTGCTTCGGTGGAGATCGTGCCAGAGAGGTGCTGGTTCAGCCGTGGAAATTTTTGAACCTGCTGCTACTGCTGATGATGGTGTTGCATTAAATGATGAATTTTTTTTGCAAGATTGTGCCTGATATATGCCCCCCACAAACAAAAAGGGGCAACGTCTTACAATATATTGCATTCCAGTGCAACTCTATGAACTACAGTCTTCCTGTTTAGCCTCAAACTGAACGTTGTACGCTTCACAAAGGTAGTATTTATTCCATTTCCACTCTATATTATATTGCACACGATCGTTTTAATTCTTTCGAACCCCCGTGCATGCGACAGGTCAAAAAACCTGTTTAAATTCTAATTATCTAATTTGCTTGTGATGGATGAATTTACAATTATTGCCTCCTCATATTTTAGCCATCTTACACCCAGAGTGTATCTTAATTAAGTTTAAGTTCACAAAACAGTACTTGATCAGTACTTGTGACTGTACAGATTGCGTGTGGCCTAAGACAGCGGTCAGCGTGACAAGCTGCAGCCATCCATAATCAGACAGAATAAGGCCTCATCGAGCGGGACGTGAGGAGAGCAAGAGGAAGGAGAGGTGAAGGACATTTTAGCAAAGGAGAGATTCAAACAGTCTGCATGTGGAGCACAGGTGGGCAATCAGACAGCAGCATATTGCCAGGTGGCTTCATCCTCCCTGGGCTGACATGACAAGTCATTTCTGAAGCTGCTGGTTTCACCCTGGGGAGCTGGCATCCAGGTTAGCCAGGAGCAGAGCACAACAGATGCTTTGACGGAGGGAGGAAGGATGTAAAACACTGCATGGATCAAAATCTGATCCAGGCGGAAAATATAAGTTTTTACCCAAGAGAGAATGTAGATGCTGAAAAGAATGATTTTCAGCTGAGTGAACTGAAATGATGTTGAGATTTTGACCAATGGAAAAAGCAAATGAGAGGAGCTCCTTTTTGTGTGAAGCCGTTTCTTCTCCATTCAGCACTCCTCACATGTGTGCCGGAGAAAACACACTTCTTCATGTCGATTCAAATGAATAAAAGCAGAATATTTTCCTTTTCTAAAGTAGTAATAGTACAAACCTGCTATTTTTTTAATAATTACCACAATAAACCCTAAATCTGAATTAAATCTCTTCGGAAATTTTCAAAGCATGTCATTTTAGCGTCTGAAATCTGAATTTCTCTGGCACAGGGCGTGGCGAGGAATAATTCATGGTAGAAAAATAGACCTTAATTAAGAGGAAATCTTTAATTACAGAATGAATTTATTCCAATTAACAAGATACACAGCATGTTGGGCTCTCTCTGCCGCCCACACAGTCACTCATACAGTTATCAGCAGGAAATCCAGAGAAATACACTTATTGTAATGTTGCATATTGTATGCAAAAACACATACAACATACAGTACATGTTAAACATTAACTTCTCCATCGCGTTAGCAATATGAGAGGGTATTTTTAAGCAGCAACTACAGAGACTTTGCCACTTATGTGACAAAAGATGCTGCTTGACAAACGGTGCTCCAACTACAACAGTGCTTGACTGAATACTTTAGAAACAAAGAGGCTTAAATCGCTCTGTACCTCTTGGAGATGAATGAGTCTTTGTTGGCATTAAAGAGCCTCAGGGAATAAGGTGAAGCCACCAGCAGAGCTTAGTTACCTGCAGAATGGTGACTCTTTTTCTGAGGTTTTTTTCTGAACACCAATGTGAAAACAGGGGCTTGTTTTGGGGCTGCTGATCATCGCATTGCCTCCCATCTGTCTCCAGATCTGATTCAAATCAGAACATAAAGGTCCTCGTCAGTCAGTAGGCTCCCACAATCACCGCCTCCGTTTCCTTGGACGGTCTCCTGTCCGTCACCAAAAAGTTAATCATCCCCTCTGACTTTATGAGAAGGTTGCAACCCAAGAAAAATATGCCGAACACCACCGTGAGGGACAAAACGCACATGACGGCTATCTGGACCACCCTCATGATGAAGAGGCTCCTCTCATCCGGAGCGGCGGCCACGAAGCCGTTATCAGTCACCACGGACGAAAAGTTGCAGCAGAAGAACTCCTCTGTCTTGTTGAGCAGTCCGCCCTCCGTTTGGTTGAAAGCGGTGTTATTCATTTCCACTTAAAAAAAAAAAAAAATATATATATATATATAATAAAAATCAAAAACTTTTAATGCGCGAGAGGCAGAGAGGGGAAAGGCGCGCCTGGATCAACCCCCAGAGAGATTATCATCAAGTGGAAAGTGAAGGCGGCGAATTGAAGAAGTTCCGTCAGATCAGACAGCGCTCTTCTGGAGTTTAACAGGCTGCTTTGGCATCGCATTACTGGACGATTCATGTGCTCAGTCGCCAGTTTCAGAGCGGAATGAATCCACCAACCCGCGGTTAAATAGCCAGACGGTACCTGCCTGCGTTCAACCGCTCGAGCGGCAGGACAAAAGCGGCAAGAGCGCCACCATACGACCGGACTGCACGCGCGCCACGAGGGTCCATGCGCATCATTAAGCATGCGCACGGTACATCATGTTCCGCGTGTGTCTTCTGCGTGTGTATGCATGCAGCCTGCTGTGTGTATATCTACAAACATGCATGTGCACTGATTTACCAGTGTTGACTTTATGCAGCCCAGTACAAGAGAAATCATGCAACTGGGAATTGAAGTGTTTGTGGTTTCAAGTGGATCATAAGTCATCAATGATTAGTGATCAATTAGCTTTTATATATTTTATATTCTGATCAGAATTTGTATGGGCCAACAGCACTGACTGGAAAGACCTAAAAAGTTCAACAGGTTCAATAAATCTATTGAGCCCTTATGTAGCAAATTACCTCTTTTGAAACACACGCACGCACGCACACACACACGCACACACACACACACACACACACACACACACACACACACACACACAAAGCCTGACTGTAGTTTAGAAAAGTCAGTTGCCCGTACGGTCATCAGTGATGAGCTCACATTTTCGTGCTCTAAATTAATTTTACTAAACATTTTGCATGTTTACTCCTCAAAACAAAGATGGCGACTGCACATTACACGCTAACCTCTGCAAACCGGTGACGGTCGAGAGAGTTTTTGTCTATTTTGTGAACATTTTATGGATCGATAAACTTGTCTTGGAAAAGCAAAAGTGTTAGTTCGACATAAAGGAGGCTCTGTTCTTTTCAGGAAGTCGTGACAGTGTAACAATGAGTCAGCATGAACAATACAGGACCCTGAAGCCGAGGCAGCTAAACAGAACTCAGCCTTGGCTATAATTTTCTTACTGTTTGGTGTGAAAAATGTGCTCAGTGAAAAAGACCTATGGAAGCACTGCACATCACAAAAAGCTGAACAAAAAGAAGACATTCTTCAGATATTGGTGGTACATGTGTCTTACACATATAAAAACAAGTGGAAGTGCAACGATCATCACTCAAATGTTTTTTCTTCTCCACACAGCTGCACAAAGCCATCACATGAAGTCTTACCCCCCCTCTGGAACAAGGAGGAACCAGGACATGCACTGACATCTAGTGGATGTTTTCAAATTTGGTGCAGACGCAGTGTTTGTTATCCATACAATTATAAATGGAGGTCAGATTTATCTCACAGCCCACCTACAACAGTGCATTTGTCAGCTGTTGCCTTGTAGTCAAGCTCACTGAAATAACAATAAATTCGTCAATTAAAAAAAAAACAGTTTCCAGTCTGTTACAGCGCTCCGCTGACAGCGCATCAGATCATGAATTGCTGAATGGGAATTTAATGAAGGGCTTAGACTTGATCCACATCATTGCCCGGAGGCCAGCGCAGCGCTTAAGCCCTCTCACTGGTAGCAGCAGATGGCAGCATTGTTCAGCATGATTCACCTAAGGCCTCTCCTAAAATAGCTGTGATCCAGACAGCAGTGTCATTCTGCCAATTTAAATTAATTGGTCGGTACACACACACACACACACACACACACACACACACACACACACACACAAATACATACACACAGACATATCAAAGTGTATGTACTTTATGCTGATATTTAAGTGTGTTTATTTAACCAGTGGCTGTAAATCACTCTACTGTTTCTACTTTTACCATCACGATGTGTAAGTCTTCACACTGTTGATGTTTGTTTTAACATTACATACATGGTATGAAAAGTAGGAAACAATGCAGACTATTTGTACAAATCTGACAAATCCATGAATGGAAAAAAAAAACACTCTAATATGATTTTCATGACAGAAAGAGCGAGGCCAATTAGTCATTTAAGTATTGAGATGACAGAGGGGTCAGAATATGATGCTATTACTTAATAGTTGATTTCAGCCAAATGATGTGCAAAATATAGCTGGAAAACATTAAGATACATTTACATTTCTGAATTAATCTCATCCAATACAATTAAAAACACAAAAACTCAAAGCAAGAGCAAACTTTCCTGAAAGCAAGAAACTGAAACATAAATTGTAAATTCAATCGAAAGGGAGTTTTGAGGTGGACATTCTCTTTTTCATATAGGAATCGCAAATAAAAACAAACAAGCACATATTATAATAAGAAGAATAAGAATAAAATCTTACACAAAATGAAGTGTAACATACATTAGTTTGCATGTGTTACAGTGACATCGCAGCACTGATCACTGTGTTTTGCCCGTTGGTGGTGGTGCGCGCGCCTACATATACCAGACGCACGTGACGCTCCACTTTCAAGAGGATTAGATGAGTGACGTCGCTTCCAGCCAATCAGAGGGCAGGAGCGAGGCATTGGCAGGTCGGTCTGAGCTGATGTTAGATTGCGCTCTACGTTATCTCGCCTGTCCCCTCTCACCGTTATAAGATTCAGTCGGAGAACAGGTGCGCGCCAGGACGCGTGTCGCGTTGACCGCATCGGCGTCCAGGCGAGTGGGGGAAATTCATGGAGACTGTCCGTGTTCGCCGGTTTACTGCGGCTCAGCTGAGGGGAAATCATATCAAGGAGTCCAGACAGGTACCATGAGAGAGGCATTACCGGATGGACAGTATCACACGGGATTGTGCGCTGCGCTGTATTGAGATGGACTGTATAACTTAGGTGTCACGTCGAGGCGTTGCGCGTTTGCAGGAGCGTTTTATCCAGTTTGAGGCGAGCCGCCAGCTGTGCTGTGTACTGGGTCATGTTTTCTGCGTTCAACACGTTGCCTGAGAGCGAGGCTGGAACAGGTCACTGGTTCACTCCATCCATAATTTAGGTAAGCTGAGTATCCTCGGT
Source organism: Chelmon rostratus (assembly GCF_017976325.1). NCBI lineage: Eukaryota > Metazoa > Chordata > Actinopteri > Chaetodontiformes > Chaetodontidae > Chelmon > Chelmon rostratus. Next base: position 14,644,624 of record NC_055670.1, on the reverse strand, counting down.
GGATGCTGCGTGCACACCTTCAATTAGGCAAACACTGTGCGGTGTTTTTCCTCCACACACCATGTCAGTACATTTAATGATGAGAATTATGGTGCTTATCATTTGATGTTGCATTAAATCGAGGTACCGTGTTTATTTGCTCTTAATTGCTGTTGTCACTGTGTTTTTTCCCATCTTCTTCCTGTCAGAGCCCACAACGGAAAGAATAAAGTCAATATATAATGTGTATGCATCTGGATGAAAGATGGGCAGAGTCTGTGTGTGTGCGCACACCTTTTAAAACCAGCAGTGATGAGTCTAATCTTTTTCTGTTGTTTGGGTTATAAAAGAACTTGCAGGCATTGGCCTAATGGGCTTATCCTACAGATCAGCTCTGTAATCACCTCCTGTTCCTAGTAGGGCTGGGTCTAGATTGACAGACATTGGCAAACAACTATATATATATATATACATATATATATATATATATAAATATCACATGCCAGTATTTATGTGTTGTATAATACATGTTAACCACTCATTCCAGTACCAACTCAGTACCAACTTTTAAGTCTTGTCAGTTTTCAACACTTAATGTCGCAGACACAACACACACAATTTGTTTTGGACTTGCATGATGGCTGGTTTGAATCCATGCACGCAATCCAAGCATGTGAATGCTCTCTGCTGTAAAGTACCCACGAGCAAGGCACTTCAGTCCCAGTCAGTCCCTCATTTGTCAACAGCAGAAAACCGTGTTGGCCACATGTGAGAACATTTATGATCAAGGAGCAGGATCTGATCACTTTCTCATCATGTCGCTCTCATGGTTCCAGTGTTGTTGATCTGAGTTGCATCACTGTGGAAAGCAATTAGTTGGCAGTCTGACAATTGCATACATTAGACACACTCCTGTTGAATGAATGAGGAATATGGAAATTAGCTCACAACGCTGCACCAGACATTTCACAACAAAGAGTGTTGCTAACAGCACCATCAACTGTCACTTCATGGAGCAGCTAATAATGTTCGGTGGTTTACACTTGTCTCGAAAGGACTGGAAAAAGTGGCTTGTAAATACTGGAGGGACCTGTTTCTAGCACTGTGTACAGCAGACAGGAAATCATCTGTGCAGATGGTTATGCTAATTGATTCAGGCTCCTCCGGACGACACTCCGGCAAGCTGCCGGCAGCGCGGTTGGTGGTACCAAACCCAAACATGTCTCTGCCACTGACTCACCAAAGCAGATGGTTTGAGATGCAAACAGACAGAATCATCATTGATCTGTCCATGATGTGAGTGGAGGTGATATCCTACATACAGACTTGGATTTCAGCAGAGTTTTACTGAGACCGTTTTCTTGATTACACTAATTATTTGGAAGCCTAGATTGCATCCATCTACTCAGGTTAGAAGTCAGTGGATGGTGTTTGAATTCTGTCTGTCTGAGATCATCCACTGCGCTGCAATCTCTGGAGCTCTTGATGCAGCTGGACAGAGGCTGCCTTGTTTTTGAATGAGATAAGAATTAGCCCAGGGCAGCAGTGTCAGACCCTGTGATGGACATTTAGACAGGGAGCGGAGAGGACAATGTGCGCGTATGTGTGCGGAGTGCAAAATCATTACCATGCTGCAAGTGAAAGATAAGGAAATCTGTCGGATTCCCCACAGGAGATGCTGCAGGCGTTTTCTGCTAGTAGTAAAAGTAAAGGGTAAGTTATTATACATACATGTGTCTGCAATCAATCATATGCACAAACTTTGGCTGAACGATATGCAAAAAAAATCATCTTGTGATTATTTTAACAGATATTGTGATGTGTGTCATAGTTTTAGTGGAAATGGTAATTTTCGGATTTGGAAATTGTTGCAGGAGTGATTTTTGCTGTACCAAAGCAGCATGCTCCCTCACATCTGGAGAATATGATGTGTAGGCCGGGGCCTCTCTATAGCACAACAGTCACAGTGTATAACGATATGTTGTGACACATTTTACCTTCATCAAAAAATTGCGGTGTCTGCAGCTAATTGGGATTTCGATAATATTTCGATTAATTCGATTACAGCCCCATCGCAAACCGATTTTTACGAGCAACGGCATCTTTACTATGTGATGTATGAAACAGCCTATGTTTATCTCATGAATGTCTAAAAGACTACTGGGTATTTGTCTGTTTGATTCTCTATGCTTGAAAGCATTTTTTTCATCATCCCACTTCCATTCTGATTATACTTTCATAAACCTTTCAGTCAACAAAAAAACGATAATTTAAATCAAGTAGAAATCCCGTTTGACAGAAAATGATGTTGTTTTTCATCGGAAATGTTACGAGGCGTACATCTCATGCCAATGAGATATCTAACCTCCACAAATTGCCTGTGGTATGAAAGCTTCCCAGATGGTCTTAGCAGCGCTGCTCGTGTAGGAAGTGGGAGAAGTCTGTAAAGGGGAAATTAGCATTCATTCAGCCTTTCAAATGGAGAGATGTGGAGGGTCTGGGGTCAGTCCAATGTGGGTAGTTGGTTGTGACCCTCTGCCTCATGAAGGTCTGTGCGCGACTGAAGGCAGCGACGCCCGTAAAACCCTGCTTTTAGAGCAAAGATAAGAAAGATCTATTTAAGCAAAGAAACCTGGAGTGGACCTCACTCGCCCTTCCTGGCTGGCATATACAACATATATTACATACATGTTGTTTGTCCAACAGAGAGGACTGGAAAGTTTATTTTTCAGCTGTAAACTGTCCCAGTACCTACTGACCCAGCGTTTCCTCCTACTGATACGATTCTGATACCTCTGCTGCACTGGTTTCAGATGAGAGTGGTGCTCTCTTTTCCCGGAGTTGAAAAGCTGCTCACCTCTCTGCAGAGGAACTCACTGGGACCATTTTTATGTGCGGTAACGCGATGCCAGATATTGCTGTGGCACTAAAAACTGAGCTGGCCACCTGCCATGGATTAATGAATGTAACTGATAGTGGGAACGCTGAATTTTATTTGAAGCAGCTATTTTCCAGTGTGGATATGTCACATCTGGCTGATACCAGATCTGCTAAATCTAACTCCACTCTCAACCTTTAACCCCTGAGCCACCGGTGCACCTCATTATCAGATGTTCTCACTCTCAGACACAGATATTCGGTATGGCCTCCACCTCAGTCAGGCAATGTATACACATACGTATCGACATGTTGTTTCTTTTCACTTCCTTCTCTTTTCTACCTCTTTTCGTCTCCTGTTTTTCTTCATGTTTGTACAAATCCAATGCAAAGTTCTCCCATTAACATGCTCAACTGTCCGCCTGTACCAAATCTCACTTTGTTGTGTTCACGATGTTGCTTTTGTTGTGCTTTTTCTCCATTTTGTTGCACTTACGTCGGTCCAATTGATTCCACCTTTTGCATAATGTGACATCCCAATGTATGAAAACTAAAACAAATTGAAAAATGATGTGTAACCTCAGATGAAGTGAAGTCTGGAGGAGATGATTGCTAATCACTTTTACAGGAGACAAGTATTGAGCTGCTTTAAACGTGGCTCCTCACTGATTTTGCTGACATCATGTTTCATCATAAGTTGATCTTCATAGCATCGTGATTGATTTTGCATCTGATTCACAGCAGGACGACTGAAATAATTGTCATGATTCTCGTTCTCATTTATTTATTTTTTTCTGTCCCGTAGGATGACGCCTCTCAGTCAAACCTGCTCGGTCTCCTCCCTGTTTCCTCGCCCCGTCTCCAGAGTTCGTCCGCAGACCGAGCGCTCCTGAGCACCGTTTGGCGGCCCGGCTGACATCACGGGGAGGTGATGCGACGGTTTGTCTACTGCAAGGTGGTGTTGACCACCTCTTTAGTGTGGGTGCTGGTGGATGTGTTCTTGCTGCTCTACTTCAGCGAGTGTAACAAATGTGATGACAGGAAAGACCGCTCGCTGCTCCCTGCCCTCCGAGGTGAGTCTGCTCCGCCGCTGCTGTTCTCAGGGGTCCATTCAGCACTTCACTCCCTTTCCGACTATCTGTCTCTTTAAGCTTTGACAATCGTTTTCAGGATTTGCTCATTATAAAACAATTAATGTTGATTTTTGGATTTCAAGAGCTTTAGCATTTGTTTAAGGGGAATGATTGGGAGGAGAAGAGGAGTCCATTTGTGATATCCTGAAGGGAGTTAGCTTTTTAAATATGTAGTAACCTTTTTGGTTTAATTTCTAAAATGGAATCAAATTATAATCATATCTTTATTAAATGCGTTTGAGTGTTTGTTCTATATACATGTGAATTCTTGAAATAAAATTAACAGGTGTGGTCTTTGCATGTTTTTGGCTATTGCGCTAGACACCATTTTACATTCCTGCCCATACTCATACATAAATTTACATCCGAAATCACAAAAACATGGAAATTAACAGATATTATAATAAAAAATACATACATAAATAATAGTAATGATCATCATACTAACATGCACATAAGGGCTCTCACACAATCCCAGATTACATCATACAAATGAATTAGCACTGCCAGACAAAATAACATTGTTTCAAAGCACTGACTCTGCCTGTAAACCAAAAAAAGAAATGCAATCAAAAACAAGAACAAGTACACAAGCAAAGAAGTCTTGAAGTCAAAGACAGAAGTAATTGATCTGAGCAAGGTAGGAAAAATACTAATAATATCATTGTGTGGTAAAGCAGCTGTAAGTACAGATTGATTTTTCTGCATTTCAAAGTAATTTTGACAAAAATAGATACAGACATGATGTTACTACCAATAAATTTTCTTATTGTTCTGAAATGAAGTGAAACCAGGAGCTTACAGAGGCTCGAGCTCTTGAAAGAGGTGTGGAGGATATGTTTTAGCTTTAAAGACTCAATATTCATTCTTTCATGCAAGAATTACACCCAAATTAAAACAAATCAGGGATTCTTATCAATAATTGTTAACTGTCTGAAACGATGAGTGTGGAGCGTGTTTGCTGAAGGCGAAGTGAGACCTCTCTCCTGACACAACCTCTGTGTTTAGAAAGACTCAACGATTTAGAATTACTAGAATTACATGAGCTGGAGCTTTGATTTAGTTTTCCTTTCAGCTGTTTTGATGTGGATTAGAGCAGGTTTCAACACAAATATCACACACGACATGAATAACAACCAGGATCAGGGAACATACAGTGTGTTTGATCTGGAGGCAGCAAGCCGTGTGTGCTCATCTATTTTTAAGATTACATCTTTAGAAGAGAGCTTCTGGAACTTGTAAGATTATTGAATGACTCCAGTTTATAAATGAGGCGACAATTAAATAATTCCCTTTTTGGGGGGGTGGTTCTCTGCATTTCAGGTGTTTTGAATCTACTTTTTGTTTGGCATCAGTCAGCATAAGCCGCAGACTTAAAATGTCCCATCGTTTCACCGGGATGCTAAACGCAATCTTCATCATCCGTCACAAATCCTATTAACATGATGAAGTTCACTTAGGGGCAAAACCTTTGCCTGAGAGGTCAGAAAAACATAAAAGGTTGACTCTAATGCAAAAAAAAAAAAGAATGATTGGTGGTTATTGATCTCCAAAAATGCAAAAACACCATATTGATTGTTAATGTGTGTGATGTCTGTGATATGAAACTGATGTAGAGTGAGACTGTAAGACTTAAACTCTTACAACATCTCTTACTACTTGTAAGAGATGTTGAGTTCAACCTAAACCACAGCACCTCTTCTGCAGAGTTCATTTCCTCACACGCTCTGCAGTAAGCAGGTTTCTAAGAGGCTTGCTAAGCTGCTTTTAAGGTTAGAATGAGGCAGAGCTGCCAGCTACTGAGGCTAATTACTACACAAAAGTACGCTGTTACATTGGAGTTACTTCGCCTATAAAATGGCTTAAATATGATGATTTGCTGCATATATGAAGTGGATGTTGAGAATATTTTTCAGTAGTTTTCCACGACACTGCAGGTGTTTTTAGGTTTTAAGTGTAATCCAGTTCATTCAGCCCACTCTTAATCCGTCACTGATTCACAGGTTCACTTTTTGAATGGAATCAGTTTACCCCAATTTTGTTATTGCTTAAGCTTTTCTGTCAGGTCGCACTACTGACGTTCAGGTGATTTAAAACCATTCAGGTAATGGCTGTGTAGTCAAAAGGTCAACATATTATACAATAGATTGAAGAATATTCAGTCTGCTGGAGGTTGAAAGTGAATCGAACCAGTGTTGTTCAGTTTTTGGTCACTCGGAAAAAAATAAAATAATGTGACCGATGTGCAGACACTACACATTATGATGTTGGCCAAGCTGTGTATGTGTCTATTTTGAGTCATGTTTTTGGCTCCTCAAACTCCTGAGAAAAACATGCAGGGCTGTAGCTGCTGAATATTTGATCTCAACTTTGCTGGCACTCTGTAGGTTTGCCTGTCTGACAGTTTGTTTGATTGCTATTAATAATAATAAACTGTTCATTACTTTTAGTAATATAATAATAATAATGCCATCTTTCATGCAAGAATTGCAGCTCAAAGTGCTTTACAATGACAAAAAATACTTACAATGACCATTAAACAGGGATAGAAAATGTATGTAAAATTAGATGGACAAACTTAATAGACAATCACTCAAAAAGTTACTCGTCTTATGTGCAAACTCTGCCAATCGGCAAACAAGCATAACAGAGTCTCCCAAATTGCCGATGGACACAGATTCAGCACCAATCTTGATTAACTGAAATAAGCCTGTTTCAGCCCACCCCAGAGCATCTTCTCACTGGTTTAACCTCACTGCGGGTATTAACCGTGTCGGGCACAGCCTGAAGCTGCCCCAGAAAGAACCACTCTGTTGTGGTGCTGTGGGCAATAAAAGCACACACCACAGTCTTTTATAAGGTGTATTAATAACACAAGAGAGACATTTAAACCCACTGAATAGTAGAGACAAAATAAAGTTAAAGATGGCAGAAATTGTGCTTTTCAACAAGGAAATCGCATGGACCAAGTACTTCACATGGAAAAGAGAGAATTAACATGATAAGGATAGAAATTAATGTAAATAAGATGGAGAATAAAGCCCACTTGATAGTGCTAGTAAAAATAAGGTTGAATGAGGATGAAAATAAAGACAATATAATATGCAAGATGGAAACTAAAACCACTGAATAACAGTAATAAAATAAAAGCTGCATGATGACAGTCAGTTTCTACTTTCATTTTGGACAGCGATGATCCCACCCTGCTCATTTCCAGGTTGATAATGACCTGCTTTAAAGTCCTGATAGGAGCAGCCACCCCTCACCTCAGCTCCTGTCCGTTATGTTTGTACGTTTGCTTGACAAACTACGGTAAAGCTATTTTGAGTGGTGCTGTTTGTTAATATATAAAGGAAAGGATGATTCATAGACCCCTGTAACCACAGGTTCTTGTCTACAGCATGAATATGTGCATTTCTCTGCACCACATTATAGCTAATTAGGTATTGCACTTCCATAAAGTTGGAGGACTTGGCAGAGACAAATGGCTGATTTTCTTATTATTTTGGTCAAGCCCCAAAAACACTGGAATACACACTTCCCATTACTTAATGTGTGATTTTCATTGAATGGGTTTCAAACCCCATGCAGACAGTTTGTATAAAAATGTGAGATAAATCTTCACATCATCATTGTTATTTTCTCTACACATGTGGAGACACAGCTTTAGATAAACTCATCAACCAAACTTTCTGTTTTGTTCCTTCTTGGAGTTGGTGGGTGACTGAATTGAGATCTTTTTGTTCTTTGTGCTCCATCCAAGAGTGCATGTTTTAAACTGGCTGAACCATCCATCACTGGACAGAGATTTGTGGAGACCTAGTGTGAGACAGTTAACAGCCTCTGTGAGCCTTAATGAGATTTCCACCAAGTTCAAGGCCGAGCATCGCAAAGCAAAGCTGTGTTGCACACATGATATGTCTGAAAATATAATGTAGTTCAGTGACGGTTGGCGCTTTCACTTATGGATTGTGATGCACCTCTGCTGTGAATCACTGCATCTATGTTTAGTGTTGCATATATACATACATTATTGTACAATCTGGACATGTTACATTGGACTTCGGTAGGCTTCAGCGGCAGTTTTGCTCCTCCGTAGGTGTCGAAGCTTATACATTCAAAAATCAATGACAACCTGGAGAATGTCATGATAATGGTGAGATAACCAAAAACACCTATTTATTTTAGGGTTGCAACTAGCGATTATTTTCATAGTCAGTAAATCTTTTGAGTATTTTCACGATGAATCGATGAATCATTTAGTCTTCAAACTGTCAAAACTATGAAAAATGCTCATCACTATTTCCCAGAGCCCAAGGTGGCATCTTCAAATAGCTTCTTTTGTCCAACCAACAGTCCAAAATAAATGACAAAGAACAGCAGCAAATCCTTACTTTTAAGTAGCTGGAACCAGCAAATGTTTGACATTTAAGTAATTAGTTTTCTTTTGATTGGCAAATCGTTGCAGCTTGAAATTATTTGATTTATCAAGTATACCATTTCTAGCAGGATTTCACTTATTTTTCATGCTTAGACAAATTAATCTCTCTGATATACAGCAGCATGACCTGATTTCCAAACAGCATAAAGTTAAAGATGACACATTTCTTTAATATTTTAAGCCAGATTGCTTTTTTTTATTTCCATCTTTTAGACTCTCAAAGTAACATAAAAGGAAAAAGGCCTGAAGTAAAGGTTTGGGCACCTTGCATGGTCAGTGCTTAGTAACATCCCCTGTGGCAAGTATCAAAGCTTGTAAACACTTTTTGTAGCCAGCTAAGAGTCTTTCAGTTCTTGTTTGGGTGATTTTTCCCATTCTTCCTTGCGAAAGGCTTCTACTTGCATGCACTGCTCTTTTGAGGTACGCCCACAGATTTTCGATGGTGTTTAGGTCGGGGGACTGTGAGGGCCATGGCAAAACCCTCAGCTTGTGCCTTTTGATGTAGTCCATTGTGGATTCTGAGGTGTGTTTAGGATCATTATCCTGTTGTAGAGACCATCCTCTTCCTCATCTTCAGCTTTTTTACAGGTGGTGTGATATTTGCTTCCAGAATCTGCTGGTATTTAACTGAATCCATTCCTCCCTCTACCAGTGAAATGTTCCCCCCTGCCACTGGCTGTGACACAAGCCCAAAGCATGATCGGTCCACCCCCATGCTTGACAGTTGGAGAGGTGTTCTTTCCACCAAATTCTGCACCCTTTTTTCTCAAAACATAACTTTCCTCATTGTTTCCAAAAGTTATTTTTTTTTATCTTCATCAGTCCACAGGACTTGTTTGTAAAATGCATCAGGCTCGTATAGATGTTCCTTTGCAAACTTGTGATGCTTCTGATTTTGTGGTGGGGACACAGGAAAGGTTTTCTTGTGATGACTCTTCAGTGAAAGTCATATTAGTGCAGGCTTCCCTGCACAGTAGAACAGGGCACCATCACTGCAGTCTGCTAAATCTTGAATGAATTTCTTTTGCAGTCGAACGGGGGTTTGATTTGCCTCTACGGCAATCCTACAAGCAGTTCTCTCTGAAAGTTTTCTTGGTCTTCCAGGGCTCAACTTGACCTCCACTGTTCCTGTTAAATGCCATTTCTTAATTACATTGCAAACTGAGGGAACGGCTACCTGAAAATGCTTTGCTATCTTCTTATAGCCTCTCCTACTTTGTGGGCATCTGTTATAATTTTCAGAGTGCTGTACAGCTGCTTCAAGGAGGGTATGTCTGCTGACTGTTGGGGCAAGGTTTGAGGACTCAGAGTATTTATAAAGCTGTGAGATTTGCATCACTTGGCCTTTCCTAACGATGATTCTGAAAGCCATATCACTAACAAGCTAATTAAGGTCCGAGTTGGTTAAAGTTTTTTGAGAGCTCAAATCTCTTGGGGTGCCAAAACACTAATTGTACAAAACAAAAATAATACACTTGTCTTGCTTAAAATTTTGATGTTTCATCTTTATGCCTTTTTGGAGATTAATCCATCTTCCACTCACTCACTTAACTATTCACAGTAGCAGAAATTTTGGCCCAGACGTTTGCATGCCACTGTTTAATGCAGCACCAGCTGGGTCAGACTGACAGGCAGGAAGCAGAGTGGAACCACAGAGAGAAGAGGTGAAGGTAAAACTGTGGAGGAAAAGGAATGCATCAAGCTCGTGATAGAGCCTCCAAATGTGCACCACCACGCAGACCTTTTCCTGCAAAGCAGATGAGAATGAAAAGAGCTGGAGGACAATCTGCATGTAGATTAGCGTCCTTGACTGGAGGAATCTTGCAAACAGGCATCAAAGAGTCCAGCTGAGCTCTCGCAAGACATTCCAATAATGAGCACAGCATAGAGAAGGTTAGCATATACGACGTGTGGAATTAGAGAGGCTGGAGTTGTAATTCATATAACGGACAGGTAGACAGTGAGACATGTGACAGTTTATTTTTATTCAGCACTGAAATATGAGTGATCGTGTCTCAGAACACTCATTACCTGTGAATGTGAGGGAACCTTTTCACTGTAATTGCTTGGGCTGACGCTGCAGGCAGGGACATTGAATTAGATTGATTGACCCAAGGACACACAGAGCCACTGTTTTCTTCCCAGATGATCGCGGTCATCTTTTATAATGAGTGCTCTGTGTCAGGAGGGCTTGAAAATACCACCGAGGGTTTGTTTCCAAAGGCTTCTCTGATCTGTGTGTCGCTAAGCAAAGCCATATTTGTGTGTCTCAATGTTTTTAGACTTAATACTCGATCTGTTCGTATAATTTCATAGACGGAGAACTCTGAAAGTGCAGGGGGTGAAAAATGATCATTTAGAGTCTTGAGGGAACCAAGTTGTTAACTTGTGCATGTGGCAAACACGTAAAAGCCATACATTAATTCAAACGTGAAAATAAGCTTTTATGAGAACAATAACTGGCTGTTTAATACAGCGTAAATATGCTGACATTTGGATTGCAAATACTATGTAAAATAAACAATAATGAGGATAAAGGCTTGAAAACAAAACCTTGCAGGTAGGACATCCTTGATTTACCCCATTTATACCAACACCCTGAAACCCCAAAACACTAGAAAAAGATTTTATAGCCATGTTAGCATCTCTGGCCATGGAGCGAAATGCTAATGTAAGAATGCTAACAAGCTCACAGTAATAAAAGCTATTTATAATGTTCACCATCTTAACTTAATGTGTTAGCATGCTAATATTGGCTAATTAGGTGTTAAATGTAATCATTGAGATATTTCAGGCTGGTAGTCTGGCCGATGGACCAACGTTGCAATCGCTAGAGCCACGCAGCTAATGTTAGCGTAGATAAAGAGTTTGAGAGGTATGCAAAATGAAGAAATAAAGAGAATTGGTTGGAAAAAGCTCCAGTTTCGTCTGCAGTTTTGACTCAGATGTACTTTGGCACAAATGGAAAACATCTCGTTAACTTTTGCAAATTCATGCCGATTTACACCATATTATTCTGCTGAAGTCAGCAACATTTCACTATTGTATCACATATAGGTTTATCCATGCTTGAAAAATATTAATTTGTTGGATTATTTCGTAACATTCACGTTGCAACAGAGAGAGCAGAAATGCAGTGGGAACAGGGACTGACAGTTTGCCTTGTTATTTCAAGGCCTGAGGACTGTCTCCTACAGAATTCACAAAGTATTCTGCTCTCTGTGGTTGTTCACGTCTGAAAGTGCTGTTCCACTCATTATTCAGTAAGGCTGACATAAATATCATTTTTCATTTTTGCAATAATCTATATGATTAGTTGTTGTGGTGAAGGCAAACCAAGTCCACGCAGCCCAGACTGGTGTTAATGGTTTGCTGGATTTTTCCTGAAAAGTCATGAGCTGCGTTTATCCAGGCCGATAAACTGATGGATTGACGAGGCTGAGCATGTGTTTGATGGACATTTTGTTCAATCATCCAGCTCAGCTCTCGAGCGGTTTCCATCAGATTTAAGCCAGTGTCTAAATGGAGACTGTCAGCAGCGGCGTATAGAAAAGAGCCGGATCAGTTGAGGTTAACAATCCGGCAGACACCAGCCCGGCTCCACGAGGGGTCGTAGGGAATCCTCTTAACCTGAGGCCTTGCAGCTAATGTGAACTGTGTGTCCCCCTTTCATGGAAATCACTGCCTTTGCTCTGAGATTATTATGAGTGAGAGAGAGAGGACAGTGATAAATCCATAGAAGGTTATTTACCTTTTGGTGAAGGGAGCTGGCTCGGTGTAGCACCAACAACAGCAGTGCTGCTGTTGTGCAGGCATTTGATTGTAGGAGCACACAGCAAAGACGACTGTGGTAATTCTAGAAAGGATTTTGCCTTCATGCTCCTTTTTCATCTATTAAAACGTTCTCCCAAATCTCTGAATTCAAAACCTCCTAATAGATTAAATTAAAATTAAATATAGCTGCCAGTGTGCAGTGCTTAATACCCACTCAGCCCGAGCCACAGCAACCAGGAGAGCGCTTAAGCAGAGCGCCAGCATCGTCTGTATTAAACGTCTTTTTCACATTCACCGATGTGTGAGGAAGCATATTTTTTCCCAGCCTGTGCAAGTGAGACCAGATTCTCTGTATGTGCAGTGTTGTTAAGTGTTATAAAGGGGAATACGACACACTCTTCATTCCTGCACATCCTGTATGCCTTCTGCCTGTACATGAGCTGCTTTTTGCCAGTATAGAAATGACACTTTCCCGAGTGTACAGTGATGCAACGAGCACGCTTTGCTGTGCTCTCCTCAGCTGTAAGAGGCAGATATTAAACCCTGCGTCTGTGACGTCCACTACAGAATTTGTATATGGCCCAATGCTTTCAATAGACAATCAATAGTTTGTTAATTCCTTTTGTCATGGACTCTTTTTAGATTAGAAACAATTATAGACACACTTTTTTTCTCAGAACAGAAGCTTATGTATTAATAGATATGATCAAAGAAGTAGATTTCTAACAAACCTCGACTCCAAAAAAGTTTGGATGCTAATAATAATTTTCTAATTCTTTTTGACATACACTCAATTGAAAACAGTACAAAGATAATACACTTCATGCTTCACCTCATCAGCTGCATTGATTTTTGTAAATATCTCCTTATTCTGAATTTGATGCAGCAACACATTTTAAACAAGTTGGGACAGGAGCAACAAAAGACTAGGAAAGTTGTGGAACGCTCCAAAAACACCCGTTTGGATCATTCTACAGGTAAACAGGTTGATTCATTACTGCGTGGGCTCAGGAGCACTTTGTTGTTGGGGAACACAGTTCGTTTGTAAATGGTTTTATTCTGGTTTCATTTATGCTTTACACAATTTCCCAACTTCACTGAAGCTTCACTTTCAGTCAAACCAGTATAACATTTAAAATATATTCATTCAACTTCTGCGCTGTTAGTTCTTGAAAAACCACCACAACTCTTTTTTTCCCCCCACTGGTTAGAACAGGGCACACAGCCAACAGACGGGGGTCAGCAAGGTCAGTCAGTACTCATTACTCTCAGTTCCTTTTATGGAGGAGATGTGGAGCATTTGTAATTTAGTGGGCCTTTATATCGTAGTAGTTCTTTTCATATTGTTTCCTTATCAAGATTAGACTGTATATACAAAGTCATTCATTTTACAGCACTTTGACCTTAATTTCTCTTTTACTTACTGTGAGAAAAGCCCCAATAATGGGTCTGATTTCTCATCAGATATCCTTGTTTTGCCTCTGTAATGTTCCAGCGGTGATATCTCGGAGCCACGAGGGACCGGGGGAGATGGGCAAGGCAGTGAACATCCCCAAGGACGACCAGGAGAAAATGAAGGAGCTCTTTAAGATTAACCAGTTCAATCTGATGGCCAGCGACATGATTGCGCTCAACAGGAGTCTGCCGGACGTGAGGCTGGATGGGTGCGTAAGCTTGGGTGTCTTCCAGATGCATGCTGTGAATCACACAACTGACCCTTTAACACCTACACACACACACACACACACATCCACTTTGCAACAGAACAGCATAACACATGTCCTCACCTTGCTCCTCCGCTGACTACAAACCTGCCTTTGATGCCCATCACACATTGCAAGGTGCCCTGGGTTCTTTATCAAAAAGCTGACATTTCATCTTGTGTATTTCATTATTGTTGTTTTTTTTTCACTCCTTAATGTCTGCAGACCTTCATGCCTGGTTGGCTAGAAACTGTTCCAGTATTGAGACAAATGTGTTCGATGGGTCAGCAAAGCAGCAGGGATTCTTTCTCTTGTCCAAAGAGCCAGTCAGACAGTGACTGTTTCTGCAGATGAAATGCTCTGAACTATCAAAGCAAAGTCAATCTGGTGATTAAAATCACTTTTAAACTGTTGAGTCCATCGGATTTTATTGGTATTAATAACTGCAGCTAATGTGAAAAGACATCTCTAATCATGGCCACTGTTTCACTGCAGAATCCATCAGATCCCTGAAGTGTGTACATTAGGCCTGACATTTGAGTGGGAGTAGGGTTTTGTTTACTGTCACTCAAGATCCACTTGAGCACTTAATGAAGATCCAAGGAGCAATTTGTGTGAAACATGAGCACATTCGTCTCAGGCTGCTGACACGCGCCGGCATTCGTCTCTCGTGGAGACATTATCTAAGTGATTCATGTTTAAATATTCCGGCTGAACACAAGTTCTCCTCAGCACTTTCATTAAGTGGATGGCGACGGCCCCGCCAGTCGGATAGATTGTGAGAAATAGGCCATGAGAACGTCTTCTCTTCACACCTACGTTCCACAGTCTTTTTACGCTATTCATGTCTATAGCGAGAAAACGCCAAGTCGAGACTTTTTGCAGTGTGGAGATGCAACTATAAAGATCAATTTGCCTGCGTAGTGCAAAAGAAGACCTATATTACTCGGAAAAGGGAACATTCAGCTGATTGCAGCTCCTCCAGTTTTCTGTCCGTTATGGCTCCATACTTCTCTCAGTATAAATATTGCAGCAGCTTTATTACAGAACACACCTTAGCCTTGCAGAATTTCACCAACCGTGTGGTGAAAATTACCCAGAGCCACGCAAAATTGTCAGTCGCTGCCTCTGAAGGGCAATAACATTTTGTCTTGAAGGCAACCTCTTGGCCTAGTTGTGTCAGTCAGCGCTGTCACTTTGAATAGACAGGACCGAACCGGCAATGCTGTCTGCTCCGATGGCTTCTTTCACCCTCCGTCACCTCCCGCTACCCCCCCTCCTGGCCCGGCCGTCCACCTCCTCCACTTCTGTCACGCAGCTCATTCTTTATTCAACATCATCCACTACAGTTTGCCACATTCTCCCTGTTTGACTGTGACAGACGTCCCGTCAAGCCAAGGACACGCTGACATGGCTGTCAACACTGGTTTTACTTTTTCTGCTCTCTTTCTGGAGGTATTTGTCAGTAAATCTCATATGACAATGTTTTTGCACTGACGGCAGCATTGGATAGCAACAGGACACACTCGGATTCTCCTCTCATGCAATGTAATGGGCTGCAGGCGTGGAGAACCTCTGCGACTGCAGTTTAAAGCATCACTGTAGTGTTAGACCAAATTTAGACTGGGTGTGTTTCAGGTTTAGGTTTAAGCACATAGCACATGATTATGTTCAGGTTTTAGCCATTTAAGTTTCATTTAGCTGCTACTAGTGATTTGATTTTCAATTAATCACTTACTTTTTTTAAATATTAATGAGCATTTTGTCTAGAAATTTAGCAAGAGTGACAATTGACCATAAAATCAGTGTTCAATTAAACTATTAAACATTTGAGAAGCACAGCAAATATTTGTGATTCTACCTGATAAAAGGATTTCTGTGTGACCAAATATTTTATTCTTTTTACAAAACAACAAACACACTGTTATACTTCAGTTAGAGTTATTATAGCAATCAGATTAGTGGGATGATGTAAAGATGTATTGTCATAGTTGTAATTCAAGATTCAAAAACTTTATGGTCCAGCAATGACAATGCAATGCAGCAGCGGCAACAATGAAAGTCTTTCACTGATGTGTGGCTCATTGGAGATACAATACAGTACATGTAAGAACATCAAAATGCACATAAAAAGACACAGTTCATGCAGTGAAATGCTGCATTCTAACAGGAGTAAGAGATAACGTTAAGGTAAAATGTTGACGGTCGGTGGAAGTTAAAAATATATATGTACTAAATATAGAGTACTGTATGCTGGCTCAGGTCAGTGAGTCCATAGGTTTCTCCTCAGTCGGATACATTATAATAATTTTATGACACATAATAGCCACTGTTTAATGCATTAAAATGTGAACAGAAATTATTCTGAGTGGTCACTGGGTGCTTTAAGTGAAGTAATGAAATTCCTGAGGTGTAGGTAGATATAATACAAGTTGTTATAAGTCACTGTAAGTGGTAATTTTCATGAAAAGATAGCATTAAATCTATAGAAGAACAACACACAAAACACTGTAAAATTTATTTGTTTTATTTATTTGCTTAGTTGCTCACAACAGCCAATGAATTGAGGACATTTGAATTTCACTCATGTCATTTTTTCCCCAAGAAACTCTAAAGACACAGTTGACTCAAATTATTGATAAAACAATTTCTGCTTTACCTTAAATGACACTTGGCTTTATAATTAATTCTAAAATACCTCATAATTTGATATAGATATTTATGAGTCCTCATAGCAATTAGCAGGTTGTCAGTATGTTTAAAGTACGGGCATCATAGAAAGTTCTGCTTTACTGATTTCTTTATTGCTCCATCAGCTGTAAGACCAAGGTGTACCCCGATGACCTGCCGAACACCAGCATTGTCATCGTGTTTCACAACGAGGCGTGGAGCACGCTGCTGCGGACCGTTCACAGCGTCATCAACCGCTCGCCCAGACACCTGCTCGTGGAGATCGTGCTCGTCGACGACGCCAGCGAGCGAGGTTGGTCGTCTACTCTCTAAGTAACAAGCAGCTTAGATATTCCAGGTATCCGACACGGTGTCTGACTGAGAGGCAGCTTTAACTCTGTAGTCAAGGATACAGGATGTACGTATTGAACTCTAGTAGGATGATGATCGGTGTGAACAATGTGGGACACAACCAGGCCGAACCAGGCTCAGCACACAATTAATGCAATGCAGCTATTTATTATGGTAGCTGGGATTTGGGGAGTCAATATTTACTCTTTACAACAGTTTACCTTACTTATAGACTGACAAACCTGCACTTTGACCTCATCCTCATCCTTGTGTGCGTGTTTTAAATTTGTATTATTAGATTAGTTTTTTTATGTGTGTAAATTAATTGTCTACAGGCACTTCTGTTTGCACACCCGCTTGCCTTGAACGGCCCCTTCAGAGACCAATAAAGTATTTTAAACTGGATGAACTGAGAGAACAATAAATACACAAACTAAATTGAGATGCAGGGCTGCAACTAACAATTGCTTTTGTTCATTAATCTTCTAATTATATTCTTGATTAACAGATTAATCTTTTGGTCTGAAATATGTTCAATTCAGTGTATTTAAATTTCTTCTTTTGACAGTCCAAAAAGCCAAAGATATTCAGTTTAGACTAAGAAAACAAATACTCATCATATCTGATCACACCTGAAAAGCTGGAGCCACAACATTAATTGATTAATTAATTGATTTTCAAAATGAATTAAGAATGCATTTTCTGTTTGACCAATTCTTTCAGGTCTCTTGAGTTAAACCCCACAGCTGAAATGTGTCTGTTGTTTGGTTTCAGACTTCCTGAAGAAGAAGCTGGAGAACTATGTGCGGTCTTTGGAGGTGCCAGTGAGGATCCTGAGGATGGAGCAGCGTTCAGGTCTCATCAGAGCCAGGCTGAGGGGGGCCGCCGCCACCAAAGGCCAGGTCATCACCTTCCTGGACGCTCACTGCGAGTGTACTGTCGGCTGGCTTGAGCCCCTGCTGGCACGCATCAAAGAAGACCGGTAAGAGCATGAAACCGACCGCACCGAATGCTTCAAATGGTAATCTTTAAATAATGAATGGACTCTGCTAACGAGCTTCTCACCGTCAGTCATTTTAATTGCGGCTCTTTTTCAGTCCAGAAACACGCTCTAATATGCTGGTATTATCATGTTTCTCTGACGTTGCATCACCGGGCGCTCGAGCCAAAGCTCTGTCTGAATATTGATGGGACAGCAAACCCCCAGTTATGAATCCACTGCTCGAGCCTGACGCTGCTGATAGGAGAGGATAATCATTTTGCATCGTCTGCTTCTGCTGCTGCCTCAGAGGAAAACCTAGCTCCAATTACCGTAGCTCTGTTTTTGTGTTAACTCTGCAACAACTGGTGTTCGCAGACGCCGGCGAAGTCGAGATTAAAGTGGGCAGGGGCCAGATGCATGTTTGGTGGCCCGGCTGCAGGAGATGGGTTTTCTTGTCCTTGTTGTGACAGCAGATCTTCAGCTTAGTGTTTGTACAATTGAGACAAATGTGTTAATTTAAAGTGAGAAGGTGTTTCTTCACTTGCTTTTATTTATCGGGGCATTACGCTATTGTTTCATGCTTTAGCTTGCTCTTTGAAAACGAATCTGCCTCTGTGAGAGTGACATGAACAGATGGATGGATTGATAATGATGGATCTCGTGCGATCCATCTCTTATCTGAGGTCAGACACATTCATTTTCCCCCAGGAAGAAATCAGTATCACATGACTCAGAATATTATATTATGGAGCCATTACACTTTTACTGAATGCTGCTGCAGATGTATTGGTGTCTTTAAGTATGGGTGCAGACTGATGAGATGGTGCAGGAAACTGTGTCCACATGATTGATGATACAGGTTGTTACAGGAGGGCTGAGAGGGCTGCTCGACAGCAGGACGGTGGTTTTTACATTCTGTCCCCTGTTGATTGTACGGAGAGTGTGTTCAAAATCATGTATAAAACATCAAGCTGATGTTCGCCGCAGTTAACCGTGTTCCACTGCTGCGCATTTCATCTGAAAAAAAAAACTCATTATCAAGGTTGTAATTACAGGATTCTTGATATTATTATTACCCCGATTACAGAAAAGTTGGGACGCTGTGTAAAACATAAATAAAACTGAGTGTGATCATTTGCTAATCCTTAAATATCTGCTTATTCTGAATTTGATTCAGCAACGTATTTCAAACAAGTTGTTACAGAAACAACAAAAGACTGGGAAAATTGTGGAACGCTCCAAAAACACCTGTTTGGATCATCCCACAGGTAAACAGGTTGATTGGTAACAGGTGATAGTATCATGATTGGTATGAATTATCCTGGAAAGGCTCAGTGGTTCACAAGCGAGGATGGAGCGAGGTTCACCACTTTGTGAACACATGATTGTATGAAGGATGTTACTACATGGGCTCGGGAACACTTCGTAAAACTGTTATCAGTAAACATAGTTTGTTTGTAAATGACTGCATTTTGTTTTCTTCTGAACTTTTCTGGAACCACGGTTGTACAATTACTCTTTAAATTCTGTAAATAAAATATATTTAAATATTTCTGGTGCAAAAGTGAATAAAAATGCTTATTGGACCTCTGTCATGGTCTCATGCACCATGGAAAAGAACAGACATGCATTTTGCTCATATATATTTGTGTTTTGGTTAAGATAACAACCTGCTGCAAAATATTTTGCTTACAAACAAAACCAGTAGTATTGTCATAACTATTCTAGTAGCAGTGTGTTTTTTTTATTTTGATCGATGCAAGAGCATCTCAACTTCATCATGCAATATGGTGTTGTCTACAAAGAATGAAGTAGTCAATTAAGCAATTAGTCAAGCAGATGATGAATTAGCAGCAGTTTTGATAATTGATTAATCAATCAACCAAAATATGTAATATTCTCTGCTTCCAGCCTCTGAAATGTGACGACCTGCTGCTCTACTCTGTTATATGTCATTGTACATTGAATATTTGGGGGTTTTGGACTGTTTGTCAGACAAACAAGACATTTGATGATGATCTATTCTTTGACTTGTCATTGACTTAACTATTGATCAGAAAGTGAACACTCAGCTGATTGCAAATCCTCCAGTTTTTCTTTCCATTATGATTTTCCATTAAATGTGCCCATTAATCAGTAATATAAGTGACCTGGTAGTTCATGTAGGTTGTGAAAAAAATACGTCTCCACACCTCCCCTCATATATATTTTAGGTGTTTTAGCATTGACGATCAAACTGTATGTTTGGTGTCTCTCAGGACAGCTGTGGTGTGCCCTATCATCGATGTCATCAGCGACGAGACGTTTGAATACATGGCAGGCTCAGATATGACCTATGGTGGATTCAACTGGAAGCTGAACTTCCGCTGGTACCCCGTCCCCCAGCGGGAGATGGATCGACGCAAGGGGGACAGGACGCTTCCTGTCAGGTACACTAAGCTGAAATTCTGAAGCTAAATCTGGATCTTCCAGGCGAGTGTGCGTCTGATGCTCCACTACTGTATGTGTAATGTCTTTTGATTCAGAATTAACAGAGAGGAGATAAAATTGCACAAAACAGGTGAAGGGACACTTTAGGTAGGTTGTAACAGATTCTCAGTCTCTCACCGAAGCTGAGAATGGGTTTTTGCATGATGGCAGCAGGTTACAGAGAAGAATGAATGGATAGTTACATTCCTCACAAGACCTCCTTTCTGAAAAGTGCCATTTTTAACTACAGATAATAATAGATCTTTTTCCTCTGATGCAAACAGCTTCCTAAATAGCATCCTGATCGTGCGGTTTTGCTCTGTTGAAGTCTAAATATGAAGCAGCTCATTTAATAAAGAAATAGAAAGTCTGCTTTTTCTTTTGGCTACGCAAAACTAGGCACAATTTGTCATCCCTATGCAAATCACTCCCAGCAACAAACAATATCCTTAATTAAGGACCGACTTTAACATAGAATGAATTAAAAGATAGAAGTAATTACCTCTCTAAGGCTTTGTTTCAAATCGTCAAACAAATTGGTCTTTTATTAAATTCTGAATGTTCCTCAGAGTTCCACTAAGATACTAATAAATACAGCATTAGGAGAAAAGGATTTTTTTTTTTGTTTTTTTGTCTTAATTGTTTGTGTCTCTTGCAGGACTCCCACCATGGCTGGAGGATTATTCTCTATAGACAAAACATACTTTGAAGAAATAGGAAGCTACGATCCAGGCATGGATATCTGGGGCGGAGAGAACCTGGAAATGTCTTTTAGAGTGAGTGACAGACCGGAAGGGGAGGATGCAGTCATGATGCTATCATGTCAGCTGATGTCAGTGGTCACACGCAGCCTCCCCGTACTGCATCCACATCACCCTCGCCTCCACCTTTTTCTTGAATGCCTTCCGCTTTAGATTCAAGGACAGACATTCAAGAAAAATATGAAAAGGAAGAGGAATCTTGGAGAAGCATGTGACAAGAGATGTAGTTGCCTCCCAACGTTTATCAATAATTCACTTGTAAATTCTTTATTTAGTAATCCACATTGTGATTAGAATGCCTCCTAACATTTGAAAATACTTGTATCTATTTCTACTGTTTCAGCGTAAAACAAGGAAAGGATGTGATTATTTCTCACATCAAAGTGCGCTTCCCATCGCACAGCGATTGATTTGCAGCTTCACATGAATGGAAATGACAATAAAACGTGTTTATTGCTGAAAGGGAGCAGGCAGCAGTGAGGAGGGGAAATGTTCTAAATAAAGTCCAGCTTTTATTGCCCTCCTGCTCTTCTGGACGATGAGATTCAGGTTCAAAAAGGAAATGAGAGGTTGTAAATCTCTGTTGTTGAATAAGAAAACATGCAAGCGACGCTGTGAATGATATGACTGTGTTTGTCTGTCTGCTGGTATAAAGCTGCTGTCATGCAGATTCAAAGATATATATGTATATATATAAATATAGAGACGTACAGACATGGATTTAAATGCAGCTTGACTGGTGGGGTGGTAATTGTGCTTGTATTGACTGTATTTCCCTGCAGTCATGCCACTTGCTGTATAAATCTACATTGTCTGCGTGTGTCCGCAGATCTGGCAGTGCGGTGGCTCGTTGGAAATCGTAACATGTTCGCACGTGGGCCATGTTTTCCGGAAGGCCACCCCGTACAGCTTCCCTGGAGGAACGGGCCAAGTCATCAACAAGAACAACAGGCGCCTGGCTGAAGTGTGGATGGACGACTTCAAAGATTTCTTCTATATCATATCACCAGGTACAGAGCTACTGTCTGACTGCACGTTTCCGCTGCTGGAACAGCAGGATCACATGTTGAGGACTATGCTAAAATGGCATGAATTCTGCATGTTTTAAAAGTTGCAGGGAATGTAAAGTTCAGTCTGGATTTTAATACATGTTTTATTCATTACGCGCCGCCGTTCAAAAGCAGATATGAACAGTCCTCACGAACTGTCCGTGCTGCTTGTGTGCTCGCTGATATTACATTTAGCAAATTGATGTGAAAAGGGAAGACTTGTCTACCCTCTTTTATTCCTTTATTCTCTTTCATGGTACTTTATTTTGCTCGTTTAAGACGTTCTCCTTTTGCTCTGTCTTGCGCTGAAATTTAATGCAGCTTTTGTCATCTCCAAACTGAGATTAATTATTTCCCACTTGCCGACACATTTTTAGTGCTCCTCCGAAAATTGGGTTCAGAAATTTGTCAAAGATGATCTCCAACAGAGTTAAAACGCACACAGACAAACCGGAGCAATATGACGGTGCAGATTGAGAGATGAGTACCCCTCCATCTGTCGACTTAGTAATGTGATTACCCTTTAGTAGACAGCAGTGTCTTGGAAATCTCTGGTTAAGTGTTTTAGATGCCAGCCAACCTATGAGGGATCATCCGTAATCTGCCTTTCTTATGGCACAAATTGTGACCTTCTCCTCCACTCAGTCAGGCAGGATTGTGTGGAGGCAGGTGTGCAGACAGAGCTGTGATGGATGAGCCTTTCTGCGCATTGTGGCCCCACAGAGACCGTCTCTTCCTCCAGGACATTAGGGAGAATGATCTGGGCCACGCTGCTGCCAGACCTCACTTATTGGCACAAAGCAGCACAGTATGTTGCTCAGGCTGAATTTGGGAGTGGCATCTAGTGATCCTATTAAAAGTGCGTTCCCCTCCTCGTCCCCTCCTCCACTCTGGTGATTTCAAGATCAAAGAGGCTATTCATCATCTGCAACATGTGATGCTCAGACCCTACAGAGAGAGAAAGGGGAAATGGAGAGCCAGGGGAGGAAGAGTGGCCTTCAGCGGCACAGCTTTTATCTGCCAACTTGAAATTTCTATTTCACACAAGCGTAAGACGCCGGCATATAAGACCGTGCTATTTGCATTGTCTGGCTCCTGTTTGATGGATAATTAGTGCTGTAAGTCTTACATGTTGGCTGGTTTTTGAAAATTGTATTCTATTTTCCCTTATTGCAATCATGCGCTTTCATGATAAACTACCCCAATGGATCTATCTACATGCAAGCTACGAGGCGCTCTGGGGAGAAACCATCTGCCTAATGTGTTTGTAAGTGTCTGTGCCCAGTCGCTGTCTAATCCTTCCTCAGTCCTCAGTTGCATCGATCTGCATCTGCTGATACATGATGCAGTTCCCATTTGGCTAAAATAACACACATCATGGCACACAATATTCCAGCAATTGTTGCATTTGTGCATCTCTGAAGGAGATGCGTTACCTTTAACGTATAAATGTGTGTATAAGTGGGATTTGACTTAGTTTCCTCACATGCCCTCCTTGCAGAATTAGGTTATTCATGCATTAATAAATAGAAAATCCTTCCATGACCACCCACATAGCCCATATTTCCAGGTAGGATTATAAGGTGTTTTTCTTTTAATAAAGGGTCCCTCTGGTGTTTAGTCTAGGTGGTGCAAGAAAACAAACAAAAAAAGTAAATACTGAGTGATGTTCAGTGATGCATATGGCTGAATCCTTGTCTTGGCATTTTGTGTGCAGGTGTGATGCGGGTGGACTACGGAGACGTTTCTTCCCGTAAAGCCCTCCGCGAGGCCTTGCAGTGCAAACCGTTTTCCTGGTATCTAGAGAACGTCTACCCAGACTCCCAGATCCCAAGAAGATACTACTCACTTGGTGAAGTATGAGCTTTCTCATACTCTGATCTCACATAATATCAGCAGATGCGCCGCTATAGGCAGAAATAAGCGTCACAACAAACTGAATTTGAGTCATATATATTTCAATTTGAATTGCTCAATTTGAATAATTGCATTATAAAACTGAGTGTGAACGGCATAATTTGTAATTGATTTTGCTAATTTGGAAGTGGATTCCTATAAGCTTGAAACTGAATGTAGTATTATAAAAATGAATTCTTTGAATCTGTATTTGATCCTTGCCGAAAATTCAACTCACTATATCAGTTCTCACAATTAAATTTTAGCTCACTCAGACACACATCCGGTCACTGAGGAAGAGCAATCGAGTGCAGATTCACGGAACTCCTTCTCTCCTATCTTTATGCGGGAGCGCTGTCTTTTCAATTTGAGTCTCTGTCTTATTGATTCTACATTCAGATTTTGTAAAAAAGCCCTGCCCCGCCCTCAGATAGCCGCTGCTCGTGCTTAGATTCGCTCTGCTTCTGCTCAGACTCTATGCTTGCACTCAGAGCTTCAACCCTTCTCCTCACACTCAGGCTTCTTCTGTAAGCTGTATTCATTGCACAAGAAACCTGCTCTCAGGTTTGTTGTGCAATGACCCTGTGAAAATCAGCCAATGGAATGCCGGGTGTAGTGCTGACCAATGAAATGATCCCTGCCTCGTTGTAGGGGCGACCGCTTTACTTTAGAGCATAGAGAGCAGGAGTGGAAGTGAATTACGAGTAACTGCCCTTAAGGGAAGCTCTGAGAAGTAAAGTGAGTGCGAATGCAGGGTTTAGAGGAAAAGCTTTACAAAATCGGAAAGTGAAATCATTGAGTCACATTGTCAGATTTAAAAACCGCGCTCTTGAATAAAGATAAAGGAAAAGTTTAAGTTGATTTACTTTATTAATCCCAAACTGGGAAATTACTTCTCTGCATTTAACCCATCACTGATTGAAACACACACACATGCAACATGCAACATGCAGTGAAACACACAGGAGAAGTGGGCTGCATTCAGGAGCATATTGGGGGTTAAGTGCCTTGCTCAAGGGCACATCAGCTGGCTAATGGAGGGGGAGGGGATACTCCACCTCACCCAAATTTTTTTGCCGGTCTGGCCTTCCGATCACAAGCCGCTTTTCCAACCTCTAGGCCGCGGCTGCCCCCCGAAAAAGGAGGAGTTCTGTGAATCTGCACTCGATTGCTCTTCCTCAACGACCAGATTAGCGCTACAATGTATGAGATTATCACAGTAAAACCATCTCAGAAGATTTCACAGTTTCTTCTTGTTCTTGTTGTTCTTCTTCATCACCTTCTTCAAGTTACAGTTAGCCATAAAGGAATGGAAACAAAAGTGTTTTTTGGTACATGGTATGAGACCGGATGTGTGTCTCAGTGAGCTGAAATTAAATTGTGAGAATTGAATGTGGACGTATGTACAGACAGCTGATGATGAGTGAGGATCGAATCCAGTTTCAGAGCAAATTAATTCAATTTCATAATATTCCTTTCAGATTCAAGTTTGATAAATAAATTAAGTTTAAACTAATAAATTCAAGTTGAAATTATGCTGCTCAGATGCAGTTTTTAATGCAGTTATTCACGTTGAGCAAGTCAAATTCAAATATGAAGCCTTCAAATTCAGTTTGTAGTGACATATTTCTGCCTCGCTCTGCGTTCAGGCAGATATGTCCTTGTGCTGTAGCTCCTGGGTCGTGTTTTCAGAAAGACAATATTGCTGCGAGATAAATCAGAAAATCTCAGGATCCAGCAAAGGCTGAACGAAACGAGATAAAAACAAACAGCCTCAGCTGCTCGTATTGAACGTGCATGATAAACAAACAAGGGAATGTTGGTGCAGTCAGTATTGATCCCAGGCATATGTTTACACAGTTACACTATGAATGCTGGGTAGGTGAGATAAGGCTCATGTCTACAAAAATTAATTTTAAAACACAGAAAACGGGCAAATATCAGTCAGAATCTCTCTCAGACAGGGTTTTAAACTGTTAGCCAGCAGAAATCTGTAAAAAACAGGAGACATATTTCATCAGATGCTTACTTTAAGAGGCAGAGGCAGAACATACAAAGTGGTTCCTTTACAGATTAGAGAGGGGATTGTAGGAACTGTGGGATCATTTGCAGCTAAAGCGTGAGAATATTCATCATTCATCGTTTACAATAGTTTACAAATTCAAGTTGCTTATATAAGTTAGTTCTGTCTCGCACAGAAAAAAAGATTTATTTTGTAGGTGACCTGAATTCGCTTCTCGATGCCCGTGGCTCCGTGTCGACAGCAGTGCAGCGTTGGGGTAAAGTCAGCTCTGACATGCAGTGTGCTGTCTGCACGATAGACGGAGGCCATTTAGAAGTAATGTCAGTTGAAGAACTCATGGTGAAATGAGCTTGTAATCCTCCAACATTCACACAGCTGAGGATGAAAGGACTTTTTTCATCGTGCTGCTCTGCTGCGGCACAAGCTGGCTCTCTCTCTCTCTCTTTAGCCACTGCAGCACCTCAGCTCCATCTTCCTCCGAACCAGCCTTCTCCTGACGGATCCTCATCCTCCATAACACACAGTCAGCCTTTCTTTAACAGCTGGAACCATTAGGCCTTATATCACTTAATTATGAACGTTCTGTTCCTGCATGATAGGCATATTGAGTTGCTTAGGCAACACATAGAGCCGGCTCAGCTTAAGCTCTGTGAGCGTATGGGTTCATTAGAGAGCTGAGTTGACTGTAAAGTTAGTGGAAGCTCTGCTAGCAGGAAGTTTCTCCATTTCAAGGATTTAGATTAACATGGTCAAATAATATCTGTTGTAGATATTTAGAGCTTCACTTGTATTTTCATCATCAATTTATCTGCAGAATAATCATTTTGCCTGTAAAAATTCTCAAAACAGAGAAAAATGGCCACTACAGTTTGCAGGGGGCATCTTTAAAGGTCTTCTTTTTTCTCAAAAGCCAAATATATTCAGTTTACAATGATGTATGACAAATTAAGGATATTTTTGAAACTGGAACCTGCAAATGTTTACTACTAAAATGATTATTCAGTTATCAAAATAGTTGCTGGTCAAAATTCTGTCAACTAATTTTGCCTATAAAATGTCAGAAAATAGTCAAAAATGCTCTATAATTTCCCAGAGTCCAAAGTAATGTCCTTAAATGTCTTGTTTTAGCCAACAAACTGTCCAAGATATTTGTTTTTCTTTTCATAAATGAAAAGACATGAAAAATACTAGAAATTGATTTTCAGAATAGTATAATTTTCTGTCCATTAAGAGGTGAATTGTTTCAGTGTCATGCAAAGCAAAATTAAAAAAAAGAATCCTATAATAATAAAAGATCTGCGTAATGGTAAAGGATCCCAGGATAAAACTGAAACAGTAGAAATAAAGAAGTGGAACACTTACAGGAAGAAGTGGTGAAGAGAAGACGATTAATATTTAATGAGAACTCCTGAGCAGGACCTGACTGGTTTCTGTTTGGCTTTGAAAATAGTACATTTGTTTTGCTGTGTGGACATGCAACCTGGAGGGCTGCAAAGTAATACATGCATTATTTGGATTACACCCTGACTGAATGAAAGACAATGTAACACGTCAGATTTGCGAAGATTCGACTGTATTCAAGAACACATGTTCCGAGTTGTGAAGATCATTGAAGGATCATTTCAGATGAGAGTTTAAGTAACTTGTAATTCTTTTTAATTCCCGCCTGTAGATCAGAAATGTTGAGACCAACCAGTGTGTGGACAACATGGGCAGAAAGGAGAACGAGAAGGTTGGCTTCTTCAACTGTCACGGCATGGGTGGAAACCAGGTGAGGGCAAGACGTGCAAACACTGAAATATCGTTTTTATTATGTGTTGTCTGGATTCTGTCTTTAAAACACTAACTGGGAACTTTTAGAAGTATTTTCTGAGGGCTGCAAATGGAATGCAGAATCAGGCTGTTTCAGATTAACACTGAAGCGGCCGAGCCTTTGATTCTTCTTTATCTTGGATACATGAGCTTTGGGATTTCGCCTTTGCTAGAAAGCCTCAGTTCAGTCAGGGTGAGCGCAAAGTGTGTGTGAATTTCCAACTTTCAAGTCAATCCACAGATTTTCAATACAATTCAAGTTAGAGAGCTTTTCTTTCTTGCTCCTAAGTCCATTGTTGATTTGGCTCCATGCTGAGGTTCAGTTTGTGCACTAATTTGAACGTGTTTTAGTCTGATTATTGTTCCCTCTGGCCTACAGCTCTAGTTAGGGTGGTGTGTCACTGCAACACATGAGCCAGAATCCCAGTGTAAACCTGTAGTCACGGCAAAACATGAAAAAGAAGAATCAAACACTTTGTCTGTAGAAAGTATCTTATCAGGATCTGGCTCACAACACAACACAAACCATGAAGACAATGTCTGTCCATCAAAATAAACGAATCCTTTCGTTTCCAAACACAATCACAGTTTATATTTCTTGAATGCAAAATGATGAATAATGTCGGCCTTTCTGAGCGAGACATCTTGTTTCCAGGTGTTCTCGTACACAGCGGATAAAGAAATTAGGACAGACGACCTCTGCCTGGACGTCTCCCGCCTCAACGGACCTGTCGTCATGCTCAAGTGTCACCACATGAAGGGCAATCAGATGTTTGAGTACGATGCTGAGGTAGGATCTGTGTTTCACAAAGCAGCCCAATAATTGTAACCGGGCTGTTATTACAGGCCATTAAATGATTTTGATGAAGTGCTGATTGTGTTATTGTCTGCGTCATGAGGAGTTTGCTAAGCAGTGGGTACACAGTGAGGATGTGGCTGGAAACTGAGTGTCTGCATGCTGCCACCAGATGGCGCTGTGTGTCAGTTTTTGAGCAGTGTAGAAACTGAGTTGCTTTTTCCAGCCAGCAGCTGTGTCTCTCCTCTCATGTTCTCTCCTTTCACATAGTATGTTGGCAAGTGGGAATATGATTTTGAGGTAAGCTTTCCAAGTCACCGCTCCCAGAAAATTGCCCCGTAGTTTGAGTCCTGTGCAGTTTTGTGATATCCTGTAACACCCTGACTGTGAAGTGTAAGTAGTTATTAGAATAGATCATTTTAATCTCAATGTGAACTGGAGCCTTTTTAGTAGAGGAATGAAGTCAAATCTTTAATGGATTTTGATACTAATGCATTGAAAAATAAATTATTTACAAAATTCAGCCAAGCAAATACACTCCGTCCTGCAATAAATCCTCCTTTCATGAAGGTTACAAAGCTCAGCTTTTGTAAACAGTTTTAGAGAAGTGGTGATTCAACCTTACGGTCATTTCGGAGGCTGCAGTTTGTGGTGCTGTTGAACTGTATTGCATTATACAGAGATGTGTTTTTGCTCCTAAATCTACCCTCATTGAAATAAATGGGGTGAAAAAAATGTTGCTTACAGCCAACATTAATCTACCCTACCTGCCACGTAACGATCAAACACCAAGCGGCCGGGTCATGATTGAAACCTGATAGTCAGTCGCTGAAAGTGAGCGTCTGAGAAATCAGAACAAAGCAACAGTGATGGTGGAAGAGGATGAAAAACAAATAACCTGATCTCTTTGTGTTTTTATGCTGTGTGGTGCATTACAGAGCCTATAGCCTGTAAG
Source organism: Chelmon rostratus (assembly GCF_017976325.1). Lineage (NCBI taxonomy): Eukaryota > Metazoa > Chordata > Actinopteri > Chaetodontiformes > Chaetodontidae > Chelmon > Chelmon rostratus. The sequence goes on along the minus strand of NC_055670.1, from coordinate 14,614,953 downwards.
ATACACTCAGGGAAGACACCATTGAATTTACACAACATACAGATGTGTGAGTGAGTCACAGTTCAGTCATTTGTAGTAGCATCAAAAGCAAGATTAGATAAATGATATGCAAAAAAAAAAAAAAACTGCATGTTAAACAGCAGACTCTCATTTCTCAATAATTCTGGTTGTGATATTCTTGCAATTTCAGTGCTCAATCAAACGCAGAACCAGATGTTGCAGGAAAACAGAGTGACATTTTGAATCTCACTGGAGAACGAAAATACTCTCCTCAAGCCCTGTTGACTCAGGACTCAAAGTATTATGGATTATACAACTCACAAAGCATCTTTTATATTATTTTTATATTCATTTCTTTTTTAAAAGCAGTATGAGACGGTTATAAAAGGCTGCAGTGAATACATACTGTCAGTGATTGAGATGTCCTATCGCTGACATGTAGATATGACAAGGTGAGGAAGCCTGGAGGCCTTTCCATCAAGCAGTGAACAAACCCAAGGAGAAATCCTTTCATTACTCTTTGTTCTCTCGGTGCATTCTTAATATGAACAGATTGAATAATTCATAAACAAAGAGGACTGGTCTCTGTTGTAAACAGCGTTGGGGTTTCACCGTTCTCGGTGGCCGACGTTATTTTTAGCCTATGTGTGACAGACAGGGGCTGAATCCTGGACTACATTGCCATTAACATTTCATCTGGTCATCAGTTTCACTTGCACAGGAATACCAGACTTTTTCTATATTCCTGCTGTATTCATCCCTAACCGTGACAGACAGCCTTCCTTCTGTCTCACCTGCTCTGCGGTTTCAGCCAGAAATAAGCTGTGTTGACTATTAATATAGCAGTTACTGTACAGAGGTGGTTTGGTCTGGGGGTGTATTTTCAGCAGCACAGGCGCTACTGAATGATCATAGAAATATTATAGGAATACTACAGGCAGCAGTGTGTCTCTATGATCCTCGCGCTCTTCTGCGACTACACGTTGCTACTGGGCACTTTAATCATGAAGGTGAGGCTACTCTATAGAGTGCATAGGCTACAACGTAGTGTATAATTGAGTAATTCTAGTATGTAGTTTAGAGAATATTATAGATCCAAGATGAAACCGACATGGGGGGGCGCCATTGATTTCTCAATACATAGCACAGTTAGACTACTGATATTTCAGTGCCAGGGTGCGGGACAAAGATTGTAACTTACACAAACCTCAGTCAGATAAAGGATCAATGAGTCAGGCAGACTAGACTAACATATTCAACTAAACAACCCCTCTGCCCCTGCACTCGCTCTGCTACCTGGGGATGGAGAGGGGGGGTGGGAGGTTAACCAGGGAGATGCATTTCAGTCAATTTGCTAGGGGGCAGCAGCCTCCCTCAAATCGCCTACTGGGTATACATGTGAAGTTTGTGTTAGTGTTGCAGAGACTAGTGAATAGTTTCATTACCGTTGTTTTCCAGATGAGAGTTGATAAAGATAAATTTAAAACTATGTTCTTCAGTGGTATCTAATTCACACCTGCTGGAAAGGTGCGTTGGGAGATGGATTCATGTGAAAGAAAAGGTTGAATTCTGAAGTTTCAACATCTTTATGCTAACATTGTGTTCATGTCATGTGGGATGGGTGGTAGAGATAAAAGATTCCCATTTCACATCATCAAGATGCTGGCTTGATTACAGAGTCGGGCATGTCAGTATTAAAGCACTGTGCCTTGACTTTATAACACCATGTCCATTAAATTTAGGTTTCATTACATTGAACTTTGGTTGATGTGACATTCTTCTTCTTTTGTTTTAAGGCACTGCTGAAGGATTAAATGCCAAGTTGGATATATCAGAGCTGTTAAACCTCAGTTTCTCAGTTATTAACCTTGTTTCCAAAAAAAGTTGTGGAATGCTCTGTCAAACACAATCATTTGCAATTAAATTTTACAAAGTGTTCCTGAGTCCATGTAGTAACGTCCTTTATACAATCATGTATCCATCCTCGCTTTTTAACAACTGAGCCTTTGCTCCTTTCATACCCAATCATAATACTATCACCTGTTACCAATCAACCTGTTTACCTCTGGAATGTTGCAAACAGGTGTTTTTGGAGCTTTCCACAACTTTCCCGGTGTTTTGTTGCTCCTGTCCCAAGTTGTTTGAAACGTGTTGCTGCATCAAATTCAGAATAAGCAGATATTTATACAAATTGTTGATGAGGTAGAACATTGAATATATTGTCTTGTGTATATGTCAAAAGGGATTAGCAAATGATCTCATTTGTCCCAACTTCTTTGGAATCAGGGTTGTATTTACAGCTTGTTGACACGAATACTGTTTGCAAGTCGGATACTCATAAATACGCTAACTCCTATATGACATGAACGTTGCATAAAGACACATCAGCCAAATATCAAACCTTTTCAAATTACTGAGAAGATTTCCAATAATTGATCAAAACATCCTAAAAATTAGTCAAATAATGTATGTCAGTATCCATACAAGACAGAAATACATTTTTATTCTACAAAAGATCAGATGGCTGACACATTTGTATCATATAGGAATACTACAGGCAGCAGTGTGTCTGTATGATCCTCTCACTCTTCTCTGACTTCATGTTGCTACTTGTCACTTTGATTATGAAGGTAACACTACTCTATAGAGTTTAATAGACAATATAAACTGCAATATTGTGTAGAGTTGAGAATTGAGTATATTTTAAATCCAAGATGAAACTTACTGAAGGGTGATACCAAGAGAAAAAGATGCAATTGCAAATCTGTACGCTACTTCAGCACCACGGACAGTGCCATTGATTTATCAATATACAGCACAGTTATTCTACTGATATTTCAGAGCCAGGGTGCGGCACACAGATTGTAACTTGCACAAACCTCAGTCAGATAAAGGATCAATGAGTCAGACAGAGTAGACTAATATGTTGAAATAAACAACCCCTCTGCCCCTGCACTCTCTCTGCTACCAGGGGATGGAGAGGGGGGATGGGAGGTTAACCAGGGAGATGCGTTTTGGTCATTTAGCTAACAACATGGATGGCACCCTGCCTTAAATCTCCCACTGCGCATACACATTAAGTTTGTGTTTGTCTTGTTGAAATCAGTAGTTTCAGTTGCAAAATTGCTTTGTGTTGCCCTTCTAATCTTTTATAGTATAGAATAATATGTTCCTTTTTACTATTTTCACCTCTGTTTAAACAACATTATTCGCCTCATTTCAAGGATGTTTCTATCAGTTATTGATGTGAAATTTCAGATTGTTTTCATATTTGCTTCCCCTTTTTGATTGGTTGTTCCGTCCTGTGGCTTTGGTTGTGATTATTTGAAATATTTCATCATAACGCAGCATAATTGTCACATTTTATTTAAAGGTCAGCTGTTAAGTCCAGGTTTTGAACACCTTAAAGAATCAACACACCCTCTCTGTTCGTATTAACTGTCATTGACAAAGCACCTCTTATTACGCGGGAAAAGTTGGCTGTGAAGAACAGATGGATTCATTTAACAGTAAGTGATGACCCTCAGACTTACCTTCACTACCATCTGTCCCTTTCATTCCCGGCTCGCCGCAGAAGCACACCTTCCTCCACATCATCACCCAATCATGTCTGACCATCAGCCGTCTGGAGGACGGCACCTACGGCCCCACAGTGGAGTACTGTAACAACACTCCCATACAGGCCTGGATCCTCCACAACTACACACGTCTGGAGGTCGCCAGACGCCTCTACTTCAGTCCCACTGATTACTTTCTCTAAGCTCCCGTCTGCTGTAGGGCCTGAGGTGAGCAGGTTTGTGCAAATTAGGCTTAGAGTAGAAGCTGGTGGTCATTTTAGCTGCAGTGTAGTGGTGTAGTTTCTCATTAGCATTGTTAGAAAGTGAAGTAGATTCATTGACGTGTTTGGACTTTAATAAGCACCTTTGTTGCCTCCGAGTATTTTTTCTGCACCTTGTTTTTGTCAGTGAGAGTGGATGAACGCAGAGCTCCTTGTTATGATGTTGATCTTGTATGAATGTGCATGCAGATTGTTTTAAGAAGCATTAAGTAGCTTTTACCGGTGACCTTTCAGAGGGGACGTATGAAAATGGAGCTCGAAACACCTGACAGATGTCCCATCAGGATGGTTCCGTGTATAAGATGATAGCTGCAAGACCTTTAGCCTGTCTTCATGCTAAATTAGATCTCATTTGACATTTATTTCCCAACATAAATATTTTATTTTGATGTGAAAATTGGCTGCCCCGTGGACTGCCAGTGTTTGGTGAATGATGCCTGAGATGGAGGAGGACATGTTTATTTTTAGCTGATTATCTACGTGCAGGGCTGATTGAAATGGGCTTGCCATTGTTGACAAGTTCTTTTGAAGTGATCCTTCATTGTAAACCAGCCTTTCATGGCCCTGGCCTCTCAGGCCACTCTCCTGTTGGCCTGAAGCAGCTGTGTACACTGTGTGCCATGTGCTACATATTGTCTATGCAATGAATCCCAATTCAAATCAGTGCCTCTCACCACTCGGCCTGCTTATTTACATACTTTTATAAGGGATGTTATTTTGGCTCAGCATTTCTGTCTGTTTCAGGGTTGTTATTTTCCTGCAGCTTCCACTCTCTCCCTAATTTTCTCTGTATCCAATTCTGTTCTGCTGAGTTAGATGGAGTTTGCACCTCAGAGTGTGGAATTGTATTTTTCAAAAAGCTAGAGAGCAGTTTCGCTGTAGCATGCCACAGTTTTTGTGTCCAAGCAAGGTAAATTGGGTAAGGAGCTCCCAGGGCTGCTGGTGTGTGTCGGAGCTGCGGCAGTAAAGTGACCTGCTGTTAGATGGCCTGATTTGTTGCTCACACTCAGAGGTCCTCGTGGCATAGCCGGCGTAAGAGGAGAGCATGTACACAGGAGCAGGGCACCATTAGAGCAAATGAGACTGTTGCCTGACTCTGCCTTGAGACAAAAAGGAATCTGCTGTTTTTGTATTTCCCACAAAAAGCAGCTCAGCCCTCGAGATCTCCTTCCAGTGTCAGCACAAGATCACATCAAGCAGGGGCTCTTGTGCCTCTCGGCAAGTCCAGCGTACTGCACGGTGACAAAGAGGATAATGTTCCTCGACCGGGGCTTACGGTTAGAAACCGTCCTCATTTAATTAGCCAGCCTCAGCTGTGCACACACTCAGCAACTTGCACCGGAGACACCGGTTGGTTTGCTGGGAGGCTGAGATGGGAGTTTTCTCTGCCCCACAGGAGGCGTGAAATAATTATGAGCAAAGGACAGGACCTCCACATTTCTAGTATTTTCATTAAATGTGGAATGGTTTTTCAACCCTCTGCCATTACACTCCTCATCTGTCATCTCTGCCGCGAGAGTCGGTCTGGATCTTTTGAATGAAAGAAAAAATACTATCTCTCTATTGCCTGAGCCGGGTTCTTATGATTTATAGATTAGATCTATAAATAAATATAATGCAGTGTGGATGTACCTCCAGGAGTAGCTCTGTGTACAAACATGCCTTTGCAGAGAAGTATCTGTTGATTATACTGCCTGTCGTTTGCACATTCTACAAAAAATGAGGCATTTTTGATTATCTTCACTTATCTTTAAACCTGTGTAGGGAGAATTCTACTTCTGTCTGAGTTGTAGCTGCTGTTAAAAAATGAATATTTTTTTAATACAGCAAGAAAAGTAAAATGTCTCTCATGTAGAGCCACTTTATTGTTCTTTTTAGCTTTTTGACAGGTGTGTGAGGTCGAACGCCACCTGCTCTCTTTGTTCTTGTTCTATTTGAACAAATGTGCCTGTAGGGCGGTCTGCGATGTCTACTTCAAGAAATGTGTGCGTGCATGTGTGGGTGTGTGTGTGTGTGTGCGCACTTCTTTGTATCCAGGCAGAGCATGTCAGGCCCTTGTGTTTTATAGCCTAAGATCAAACATGGCCTGAGTGTCTGTGTGTGCTCATTAGTCTGAATATCTTCTGTCAACAGTTGAAGCACAATCTTGTTTTAATGAAAAATTATGCTGCATCCACAAGATAAATCATGCCAGTGTGCGTGTACTAATGCCACATGCAGCCTGTGGTTTGTATTTGTTCACATGTATTCTCTTTCATGTGTGCTGTGCATTTTAATTTGAGAATGACCCAAGATAACCGGGCGCAGACTGGTGAAACTGAAGTGAAACTCTCATTTGTGATCAGTTGTCATACATGTTGCAAGACACAAACACATTTATTTCAAACGTCATTTTCCCAATTTCTCTCATGGCATTGTTTTCCTCAGCAGAGGCTCAGCGTCTCCTCACAAACCAACTTCAGCCTCTCTACTTCTCTGCATGCGATCATTAGGACCAGAAAAGCAAGTCAAGTGAGGAACGAAATAGCGGAAGCGTGTTACTTCTGAGGGAATGAACATAAATGGTTAATCAAGGCCATTGAGAGCCCTCTTCCAGTTGTTAGTGGGGGGTGTTATCTCTGGAGCTCCGGAGCCACAGAGGATTTCTGTGGTACATGCTCATGTGGTGCTTGAGTTCAGCTCGTCACAACAGGTGTGCTATTCCCGTCTGGACATTTTAAAAGCGCCTGTTCTGTCTTCTGGTTCCTCTGGTTTATGTAATAGAACAGTAGAGCAGACAGCACTGATGGGTGGAGAGGGGACAGTGGGTGGAGGGGAGCAGGATGAATTTGAGTTCATTTTGTTGTGAGGATATATTTACACATGTATACTGCAGAATAAACAAAACTAGAAAATTCCCCCTGGGAAATTTTGAAAGGGACACGGGGTGCGTTCGAGCTGACAAAATTATCTACGTTTTAAAGTTTGAATGAAGTCTCTAGGAGAAACTATGGCGAAGCAGCGGACAATTGAAAAAGGCTGCAATTTGAGAAAACGGCAGATATCAGAGGTAGTCAGTCCCTGATTAATGAATTGCTCTCAGCTGTGTTTCTGTGGCTTTCTCCTTGTCTGTCTCTGTTGATCACCTCAGCTGTCTGTGTCTGCTTCTCTCCTCTGCTTCATGTCTCTGTTAACATGAATTAATGAACTGAATCAATAAACATGAATGGAGCTAATGCTAACAGAGCTAACAGAGCTAACACTAACTGAGCTAACAGCTAAAGGTGCGAATATAGCTAACGGCGCTAGCGCTAACAGAGCTAACTGTGCTAACAGAGCTAACAGAGCTAACGGCGTTAACAAGGGGGCGGGGGGATGGGGTTTTCATTATGCATTTGTCTGTGTGTGTGTGTGTTTGTGTATCTGTCATTGTGTGTGACTGCGTATGTGTGTGTCTTCGTCTGTTTGTGTGTGTGTGTCTGCTTGAACTACACAAGCAGCCCAACCAGCTCCTACATGGAGATGTGTCTGGTATATGTGTGTCTGAATGTGTGTGTGTGTGTGTGTGTGTGTTTGTTTGTGTGCGTGTGTAACTTCTGCCCCACCTGCTGATAATTACCTCTCTACCTCTCCCACTTTTTACCTGTTCCTGTTCAGTTTTGACGTGCTTGTTTTTAATCACTTTTTAGCTGTTGGTTAGCCCTGCTTGTGTGTGTGTTTGTGTGACTACTGTCTCAACCTTTTTGGCAAAGCGCTTGGTGAAGCTGAGTTTAACTGTTTGTTGGATGGAGATTGTTTTCAAACAATGCCCTTGTTTTGACTGAGCTCGTTAAGATAATCATTCTCAGGCTTGTTGTCCTGCAGATGTGTGTGCGTGGGTTATTGACCGGTGTGTGTGTAAATGACAGTTGCACCTGTTAAACTCTTCCCTTGAAAAGCGGCTTTTTCGCTGTCGGTTTCTTCCGAACAACTTGCGATTGTGTCAAAACCGTAGCTGCTATCAAAAAAACGATTACACTGTGAGATGCGGACAAGTCTGGGCCAGATGTACGTGTGTTTTATGTCCAGATATTCTTTAGAAAAATGACAAAATGGTCGACTTAAAAAGACTCTGCGACTCAGAGAACAGGAGTTTGTATTGTATGCAGTGAGATTTGGGTTCGGCGAACCTCCTGAACTAAATCCTCTGGTGAGAGAACCGTACCTCGTATCAGAGTGTACTATAGATCATCGGACTCCCGAGAACTTCCTGAGTCCGGCCATCTCCTCGTTTTATTCCTGACACAACAACTTTTCGTTTTATGGCGATCTAAAGACAGGAGGCATTTCTGCTTTGCTCACAAAACAGCTCTGAATTTTAACATGGGACTTAATGGGAGAACAGGAGGGCGCTGGCTGCACAAAACGTCTCACTATTTAAATTCAGTAAGTCTCTCGGCTTTTTCGAGGACATCACACGAAAGAGGACAAGTTTGTCTACAAAATGAGCCCAAAATTATGCGTGTAGAGTGTAATTTGTGGCCGTAGCGACGAGAAAAAGAGAAGATTTTCAGATCGTTTTTAGACTCTGTGCCACTCTAGCACGCACTCTAGCACGAACATTCCGCGCAATACACACCCATTATAATCTCAAAATTTCCCGCCAAACGATCACTGTCATTGAACAGTGACTGATCAAAAACTATAGGACCAATCAAAATGTGGATGAACACACCAATAGACCAGACTTGGGTCTACATTTTAAAGTTGAAATGAAGTCTCTCGGTGAATGTATGCCTGAGCTACAGATGTTTGAAAAACTCCAATTTCAATCTTGTTTTTTTCACCGGTCCCATTCATTTCTTATGGGAAATTTATCGCAGTTTTTCGCGTCTTACGACGCGAAAAACTGCGATAAATTTGAGAAAAGTAATAGCACACCGATCCCGAACAATACGCACGTTTTGATATATAATTTGCGAGGGTTTTCTCAAAGCTGCGGGGCGAGTTTGAGGACGAAAACTTGGAGGAAGATGAAAAATAATAATAAGAAGAAGAAGAAGAAACGCGCGGGATAGTAATAAGTGACTCGGGGCTACGCCCCGAGTCACTGGCTCCTGCAGCTATTTCATAGCTGTAGGAGCCAGTGACTCGGGACGTTGCCCCGTGTCCCTAAAAAATGACAGGTACATTTGAGGTGAGAACTATTTCGAAATCCACCAGTGAAAAACACTTCAGTGATCTGACACCGTAATCCCACATCTGTTAATTATGAATGATATTGATGAAACAATTAGGGGATGAATTGATGTGTCAATCAGCCGAAGGTGTTGCTGATAATGATGCCAGCACAGTGTGACAGTGAGCCAGCATGCGCAATACCAGGACCCTGAAGCTGAAGCAGCTGAATGGAATTCAGCCGTCATTCATTTTATTATTTACTCTGCTTTTCCCACTGTGACATGTCAAAATGTCATCGGTTGTCTTTCAGTCTTAGTTATGTTTGTTAGATGGTGCTGAAATATAGAAATTATCGAAATGTGTATTTAAAATGAGAATTATTCTCCTTCTCCTCGTCCATATGCTGCCAAAAAAAAGTCAATTTTCAAGGAAAACCGGACCAGTGGCAGCTGTTCAGGTATTTTTAATTGTGAGCTGGTGCTCGTCATTGCCTGATTGACACCTCATTTAACTTTTAATTTAGGTGAAACTTCCTATAATTTCTGATATTTATGAATATTAACATTTAGGTGTCTTGCATCGTGTTGAACATGTATAGGAACTTTTTAAACTAGTATAGGAGCAATCATATTGATGTAATAATTACAGTAGTCACAGCATCAGTAAAGGCACTAATGGTGCTAATTATACCACTTTCATTTACTTTTAAAGTTACGCTATGCAGGATTCTCCTAAAAAAAACAATGTGTATTTTCTGTATTTTCTTATTTTCTTCTTATTTTGTTGTGGTCCAGACTGTTTGCAGCATGTAGCGCAAGGAAGCTACGAAAATGGGGGACACAGTGCTGAAAAATGTTTAAAAACAGTAACCTGCTATTCCTTCATAGTCAGGCTGGATGCAAAGTAATTTTTACAAACTGCAGGGCAACACGTTTATTTAGGAGAAGAAGGTTGTTTTCATAATCAGAACGTATAAATACCTAAAGCTTAACAACATGTAGCCTACATGCAGCGGTCCTCCCAGTTCTGTGGAGATTTATAGCTTCTTTCAGCTCAATGTTTTGGTCATCTTATTCTTGGTCTAATATAACTGTGCAGTCTTTTCAGCAGCTATGTGATCTTATGGCTAATCGTTCAAGCTAGTTGGACGTTGGATAGCAACAAGCGCATCCTCCTACTGTCGTGTTCTGTCCCACCAAACTCTTTGTCAAATGTCCAGTGGCATTTTATCCCCCCTTTTATCCTTCCAACCCCAACTCCCAAAAATATTTCGTCTCGACCTTTCCCATCAACCGCTTGTTCATTTCGTCTTTCTCAGGCGGACCAGGGAGCATAAAATTGGTTCGCAAACCAAAACACTGAGATGAGAGCGACAGAAAACTGCTATGAGCCGCAGACTGCAGAGTTGATTAGCAGTGGTACGGGCGCTACTAGCAACCCTTTCGCATCACAATGACTCATTTGATTATCCGGGATGTCCAAAATATTACTTATGTGACTGTAAACATAAACATTAAATGTTTAGTTTTAGTCCAAATAGAGAAATCAGTTCTTTCTAGGCTCTTTTTTGACAGTTTGATGCTGTTGATGCTAAGTCACAGAGAAATCCTTCCTGTAAAAGACAATGACAGCAGTCTCCACACCAACAGGAGCCTCAGTTCTCCGAGCAGCCTCGGTGCATGTTGTGTTGTATAAGGGGCACGACTCTCACTTTTTCTCGACTAGAACATCCTGCTCTCTTGATGTTCCTATTGTCTTTTCTTGCTCCAGCTCCAGCTACTGAGTGTAACAAGCTCGGGCCATTTACAGGGTCGAGAGGTATTTTTGTGAAATGCGGGAAATCAATAGTTGAAGTGTGTCTGTGAAGGTTCATCTTAGTCATCCAGGTGGATTCAGCTTTCTCCACAGAGGAGTTGAAGTGCAGTCGATGATGCCGGCCGAGGGAAGGTGTTACTGAAAAACTTTAGCCGCAACTCTAAACAGACAAAACATTGAAAGTGCAGATTTGTTTGTATGCGTTTGTGCATTAATAAGTAAGCATTGATTGTCCTTCTTTCTCCAGCGACTCACCCTGCTGCATGTGAACAGCAACCAGTGTTTGGACATGCCGTCTGAAGAGGACAAGATGGTGCCCACCCTGAGAGACTGCAACAACAGCCGCTCTCAACAGTGGCTGCTCCGTAACATGACCCTGAGCGTCTGATCCCTCACCTCGCCCCCCACCCCCCCAACCGCTCTGTCCTCGTCCTAACCAGTCCTGGCTCTCCACGCACTCACCAGGTGGCTCTTACCACGCACATCATACGCCTCTCCCTGTGTCAGCCTGGCCAGCGATTGCAGAGATCCAGGCAGCAGCGGCTTAGCTTCCATTATGGAGGCGTCTCCTTTTACAGCTCGCCACGGGTTTGAGTGAGGCTTTGGGGACCTCGTCGTATCCAGGCAGGGAGAACAATGTGTGAGGTCTGTGCATGGTGAACATTGAATTCGAAGTGATCGCCAGTCAGCCAGCTGTTAGCCCTGCATCCACCGTGCTGCTCAGACTGCTGCTTAGCTGCTGAACAAACAGTCACACAGAAGAGCATCCGTAACAAGAACATTGCAAGCCAGCGATGGTCTGCTCTGTAAATTACCTTCCTTGTGCTGTGTACAGTACATGCAGTGCATTGATTTCCACTCTAGGTACAATCTCAGAAAGACTGTTGTCATGACTGCTGCTCATCCTCTTTCCATATTAGTGTCTGAGTTGCATCAAAAACAGGGATGCAATGTTGATAGAGCCCAACCAGTACTGGGTTTGTGAGGATTATACTGAGTTTGATATTTGAGAGTGAAAGAGTCTCTTCTTCATACAGGATACGCTGATATTTGGTCTTAAAGTCAAACTGAAATCTGAATTATCATCCCTTTCAGTACCTGGAAATCCAAACTATGATGAAAGTACATTTAAAAAAAAAAAGAGGATTAAACACTCGGTGAATCGGTGTCTCACTGCTGACTGAGGAACATTGTACTCTATATCCTACAAACACTGATACTATCTTTTTTATTATCTTATTATATATTCATTATCTTATTAACAAGCCCACATAAATTTGGCTGTCAGTCTGGTTTAAATCTTCTGTCCCTTTACAAGATTCAACAAGTTTGTGCTCCACTTGGAAAGTTAAAGTTAGTGAGCCTGGCTTTCTAATGTTGGAACTAATTCCCACTAGATGCTCAGTGCTGGGTTCTTCCTACATTATACAAAGTTCAGCTAGCATTAGCGGTCTCTTTTGCGTGGTTCAGTTGATAAAAAAATGGCCAGACTGGACTAACAAAGAGAGCCTGGGAATCACAGATGAGGCTAAGCAGCAGCTAACAATGCTGGTCCACATGCTGGTCAGCTGCCCTGGTGGCCACACAGATATTATACAAAAAATTTTATTTCCTAGGATGGAAGTCATCAGCCACCCTACTCTGACTCTGATTGGCTAGTAGATGTTGCCTTCATTGTTTGGGTTGGTTATGTATGAGGAGTGAGATTGGTTTGGGTTAGGGTGAGAATATTAGGGTAAGCCAATCAGAGGCAGAGGGCAGGTCATGCCTTCACCATCCTGATAAAAAAAAAATGTACAGTAGGGGCAAAATCATTGTTGAAAAATCAATAAAGATACAGCAACAATATAATGTATTGTTTTTAGTAATTAGAAACCAATTCAGTAAAAATATTCACAAAGTATACATATAAGTTTTTAATTTACATTAACAACAGTTTTATAAGAATCTCTGAAATTTGGTTATTAAAGAATTGTGAACTATGTAACGAGCAGGTTTACTCATCAGTGCCCTCTGGTGGACACACAGTGTAATGGAGACACTATTTCACTTTAAACATATCTTTGGTATTTCTGACTGCACTTTCTTGTTAGTTGACATGCAGATAATAGCAGACCTGTGCTAAGATCATATCGCCCGATTTACTGGCTGGCCTCTAGTTGTTAAGTTGGGTTTCTTGAGCTGTTTTAAAAGAAAAAAGAGGCTGAAGATTTCAAACCATAGGCTACAAGACAAGAAAAACGATTGAATGATCACATAATGTTCCATATTAGTGAGGCAGGGTTTACAGTATGTTGGGGCAGATGAGAATGTGAGGCAGCTCTGTGGATCGACGTACTGTACGGAGGTTTATTCATAACAGACTCTTTCAAGAAATGAAAGAAGTGGCTGTGGGGGAGGAAGTAGTGAGTAATTGAAACTCTGCTCTGAGTAGATGTAATTGATTTTACAGGAATGTAAGCGTTTTCCCGTAATGATAATGAGAGTATTCAGAAGTACTTTAACCGCACTGTGTTATTATGGCTAGCCGAGAGTGTCATTACTAAAAACACATCACTTTTATCAGATTCCCGCTACCAAGACGTCGCCCAATTCCGTTTAATATCCTGAGAAGTCATGATGGAGCCGAATAGTGACGCGTGCCTTTAGAAAGTTGTTTTGTATTTGGTTCTTTGGTTTTTAGTTGATGGTTTATTTTGGTGTTGAAAAGGAGAATGTTAGATCTTTTGTTCATTTCAAGTAAAAAAACAAAACAAAACAAAAAAACTGCTGCATATTGATGTTAAATAATTGTCTTATCTCATGAATATGTCACTGTCATGTTAATGCTTGATCAGCTGTTTAGTTACAGTTAAGTCTATATTACAGTATATCAATACAGTTCCTTTTCACTACATCATCGATCAGGATCAGGCAACAAATGCTATTGTACATAATGCTGTTGACATGTTTCTATCACCATTGTTGTTGTACATACAGAACCAATTATTTTTCTAAGATGCTGTAAAACTTGAACACTCCTCAGAGAAAAAGACGTTGAATGGTAAAAAGATCATGAGGTATTGCAGTTTTATTTGGAATCGTGGTAATAAAAACCAGTGCTTAACTTGGGTTTTGCAATTGCAGTGTGTTTTGGAAATCATCCTCAGCCCCACGAAACCAATTCTCAGACTACCTAAAGGACCTTAGGCGAGTATACATGAGGGAGCAACTAATGGTGAAATACTATCAATGCTGCTTGAATACTGAATCCTTGCCAAGTGCCTGCTTGGCATTCAGAATAAAATTCAATCACCTCTTCCGTGTTACGCACACACATTTATTGTTTTTCATTATCTTAAAGTGCATGGTGTTAAAATAGGAATGTAATGTTTCAATGTACTGGTTGCAAAGTGATGTTACTTGTTTGTGCATTTTGCCTTTTTTTTGTAGAAAAAAACAAACTTTGACTGAACATAGATTTAGTATTAATTTCAGTGTCGGGCAACTGATGAAAATGTGAACACGAGCACATCACACTAATACATCAGTTGTTTAATAAACCTTGTTCTGGAAGCTTTTAAGACCCCTGTACGTCTCATTGCCAGGCTTCAGTGTGTGGGCTTTTAAATGTGGTAAATTGCAGCCTCTCCTCCATGGTGACCGTGGAGCACGCATACAGCAGGATGCCATAAGAACTACATGGTGATGGATGTTAACGTCCTCTTTTTTCCAGCATCTGTAAAGGCGCCTGCCATCAGCTGATTGCAGTTCAGCTGAGAAAGGTACCTCTGACACGGCTCATTATTCCGTACAAGGAAGGCTTGACCTTTCAGGTGACTCTGGCTTTGTTAAAATCTGAAAGGCAAAATGAGTCTTCCTGAATGGGACACAGTAAAAAAAAAAAAAGCAGAGCTGGAGGGTCAATAGAGGGCAATGGAGACGGAGAGCAGGGAATATCCAGCTGACAATTAGAGCTGTGAATATTACAGTGCTGAAACTGACGATTACTTTCATTACCAGTTCATTTCGCAGTATTTTGATCAGTTGATGAATGATTTATTCTATCAAGGAAAATTGGGAAAATGCCCATCATGGTGTTTCAGAGCATAGCTCAACTTCTCTCCAAACCTAAAGATATTCAGTTTACAGTGATATAATTCAGAAAAAAAACAACAAACTGAGACATTTGAGGATCTGGAACCAGCAAATGTTTGGCATTTTTGCTTGAGGCCATTTGCCATCATTCATCAGACTTGTTTATTATTGATTTCTCTCGATGGATTGATTAAAGGAATGGTTTGACATCACGCCATTGTTCCACATTGTTCCCTGTGCTATTTGTATCCCACCTATAGTTCGCAATGAACCACACCTACTCTGCCTCTCATTGGCCCTGACTCTGATATCCACTCTAACATCTAACCAATCATCTAACCCTACCCTAACCCAGCAACAACCTCCAGCCAATCAGAGGGACGTAGGGCGGGTTGTTTCAGACGTTTTTCTTACAATTTTGTTAGTTGTTGCTATTTAAAATAATGGGTTGTCATAACACATGGCATGTCTGAATGCTAAATATGAAGCTACAAGCCGCAACTAGTTGGCCTAGCTTAGCATAAAGACTAGAAATGAGGCGAAACCGCTAGCATGCTCTGTTGAAAGATATAAAGAATCGGCCTTCTAGACCCTTTAAAGCTCACTAATTTACATATTGCATCTTGGTTGTTTTATGTACAAAAGCCGAAGTGTGAAAACAGCAATGTAACTGCGTCCCCCTGCCTCCAGTCTTTATGAAATGCTAAGCTAAGCTAGCCAGCTGATTATTGTAGCTTCATTTTTGAAATGCAGACATGATGCAAAAGTGCATTTTCCAAAATGTATATACTTTAAATGTGTAATACAATATTACAAAAATATTGAAAGTGAAAAACTGCAGTTATGTGGTTTATGGCACATAGATGAATAAACAGAGAAAGGTTTGCATTCTACAGCGCACAGGAAAAGTATTCCCTTTTCAATGAGTCACAATCTTACTGCATATATGCTATATATTTTAATTTCCCTCACTAATGCTTTTTTGATACATTTTTGTAAACCTCTCCAAGGTAGCCATTGCAGAGGTATTAATAGTAGCTGTTGTGGAGCTGCCAACACATCAGCGGCACACCACACTCAGCGGGGGCCCCGACTGTGGTCTCAGACAGTCTCACACCTGTTGTAAGCAAAACCCCGGTTGGTTAACTGGGCCTGTGAGGATAAGATAGTGGGTCTGTGGCTCGGCCAGGGGGAGTCCATTAACGGGTGAGATGCTTTAAAATAACAGCTCTAATGGAAGCCTTATCTGTGGCTCACTGTGGCTTTCAAAGGTAGTCGGCTACATGATCAGAGCTTCTCACGGAGGCTGTATAGACCTCAATTATATAAAGCATTGGCTCATTTAAGCTCAGGAAATGTATGGATAGCTGTGTCTTCAACCTTTAAATGCATACCTTGGGTCAAGGACCATATTACATGCTGTCTGATTTGCTCATTTTATTCAGTTCATCCCTGAAGTTATTCATCTAGCTATTTGTCTGAACAATTTAAGTGTTTCTGCTGTTTTTTTTTCCTCCAAAACATTGATATGCTCTTCAGAAACCTGAGGTATGTCAGAGCAGGTAATGTTGTTTTCTTGTTCAGCCTCGATTGTGTGTGGCGAGATATTGGATCATTTGACCCCTGTCAGCCTTCAACATATATCTGAGAAGTTTAGAGGAAAAATGGCCCTTTGGTGGAACTGCTAAAAACGTATACGCATCTCAAACCTTATGTGTTTTTTTTTTAAATTGTATTTTATATCATTTTTTTTATGTACAGTCTTCACTTCAACTAGTTACTATAGCTATAGATAAATGTATCCCTCTGAGTTGTAGTGGAAGTACAACATAGCATAAAATGGAAGTAATTAAATAAAGTACAAGAACCTCAAATTTGATCATATATATATATATATATATATATATATATATGTTAGGTTCACATCCACTCGGTGATACCGGAGGATTTTGGGAACAGAAATTCTGAAAATGAAGACAAACCAGAAGCAGCTAACGATGAGGATGATATTTACTCTGCCAAGTGTTTGGTCTGATCGTTTAAAAAAAGAAACTGAGACATGAGTGCGACAATGGTAGCTCAGAGGTCACTGGTACCGTGGACCGCTGCAGGCCGGGCATACAGCCATGCTGTAATGAACGCAAGACAATTGCTGTGATTTGTGCTGACTAATTTACGTTTGTAAGTGCCAGTCCTTGAGGTGCAACAGTAGCCTGTGGGTCACGGTACAATATGCAAGTACATAAAAAAGACAATGAGCCTACGTTGACAGTAAGGTTTGATTTCTGCATTGATAAAAGTCTGTATTCTAAACAAATTACAAGCAATAATATTTTAATTTAAAGTTGAATCTGCGTTACATAATAACCCAGCCAATGTGAAAACACTGAAACTTTCTTTCTTTCTCACCGTGCTGCTGAATGCCTCCGACAAAAGCTCACATTTTACCCTTATTCGCTGATGCTCTTTTCCAGGCCACATTTCAAGGACACTGCAGCAGGAATTGAACCTCTTACCTTCTGGTTATGTGATTGTCCCTCCAACCTCTTTCCATTTGACCATTGCGGCGAGAAGCTCTTAACACTTTCGTGCCTCGACTTAAAATACGATGCTATACGTTTTCTGTCCCATTTCTCCAGGTGTCTCCGGTGTGCTTGATTGTCTTTCTGTCTCTCCCCGCTCAATATATGGGGTTCCATCAACTGAGTGAATCCAATAATGTGTAGAGGCAGAGAAGGGGGGGGATAATCAACCCCCTGGATGTGCCTTTTCTTCTCACTCGAGACCAGAGGAGAAATCCTGCACTTAATTGTTGAGGGGACCTGAAGTTCCAGAGCGCCTGCATTGAAAAGCAGCTTTAATTAGACATGGTTTGAGGCCAGTATCTCAGTGGGGGTCAGATCTGCTGCCACAGGAGGCACACACCCACACACATACACAGAATAATGTACAGTACCTGTCTTTAAATGCGCAGAACCAGCCTAGGAATGCAACGGGGACGTTGCTGATGTACGCTTGCAATCTCTTGAGTAATTTTTATTGATTTGCACAGAGGAAGTGGCTCTAACAAGCTTCTCCTATGTGATAATCTCCTTTTAGCGACGAAAGCAGTGATTAGAAGGAGGGGCCCTGCTGCTTTCAGCAGTAATTGTATAGTAATCAATCATCAATCTCCAGGAGCTGTTCCACAACACACTCCTGTTCGGTTGCTATTTTTGACCACAGCGACATCTAATAAGGTCTCGCCTCAGCTGGGGAACAAAAGACCAACAGACAGAATAATATTTCCGTTTACTTTTAAGGTGCACCTGTTAAGGATTGTGTCTATAATAATTCCTCATCTACCTAGTTTGGTTTACCTCCACTGAGGATATGTGGTTAAATGCTGCTGCTTCTTTCACCGTCACTCATGAACAGCTGCAATGTCCTTTGATTACCACAAGATGCTGACAGTCTCTTATGTCCCTTGGAGGCTCCATATTTTGACCCAGTTGCTGTACCCCATGGAATCACTGGTTTAAAGATCCACCACATGGTTTACCATTACATGCCAAGCATGAAGGGGAGCCCGTTAGTGCTTCATAATCCAGTGAGCATGCCTCGGATCATGTTAAAACCTAATCGTCGCAGGGAGAAAATCATAGCGCATGTCTTTCATGAGAAGAGGATTGTTTGTTTGAAATTAAAAAATCAATATTGGAGCAGCAAAATAAGATTAAAGGGACTTTTTAGCGAGGAAGTCAAAATTTGTGGGAGGGAAATAGAGGAACAAATCCATCAAAGTCGACATCAAAGCTGAGGCGGTTTTCCCTGCTCTGTCTCTGATTGTAGAGATTATAAAGGAAGATGGAAAATTAGAGAAGATCGTCTGAAGTGATTGGCTGATCTTCTCGGAGAATGACCTCAAGTGCTATCCAAGCTGATTCAGAGAGGAGGACAAATGCATCTTGTGTCCTACATTGGGCTGATTAGATTAATAAATCAATCCCATCCCCACCCGCCCATCAGGTTTTGCCGGGGTTATTTTTATGAAATGGGTTACAGAAGATCAGCAAAGTATTTCTGATCAGTGACTAACGACGGTCTGAAATGCCCTGTTAAAAGAAGCGGCAACCACATGCAGCGCTCTGGTCGTGACGATGGTGGAAGATTGTGCTTCATTGTGGAAAAAGCAGCAAGCGTTTTCTGGGGATGTTGCAGAAAAATTACTTTGTGGAAGCAAATGTGCAAAAACCAGCTGTTATTAGATAAGAACTCATCTGCATATATTCCAATTTAGTGCAGCGTTACACATCAGCTGCCTCCTGGTGTGTGACAGGAACAAGCCCAGACCTCTGTCTTGCATTTGGCTGTCAGTGACAAAGCCTACTGTACATGTTGAGCAGAATTAAAACTGCATTTCTGTGGGGTTGTGAGTGTTTGAATGACGGTTCAAATAAGGGTTTCTGTAGACTCCCTCATGGCTCGTTATTCTGGAGACACTCTCTTTACACAACAGGGTATATTGTGCAATTGTCATTGTGAAAAATACTGATCCTGAAATGAATATATGTATATATTTGGATCTTATTATTTGAAACATGTGAAAATATCTTTGAAGAGAAACACAAACTGCATATGACTATTATCAATTTCTGTAACCTGGTTTGTTATACATGTTTTTATGCTGTATGATTTAAAGGTGCAGCATGTAAGAAATGGCCACCCATCAAATTCCAAGCAAATAGGGGGCAGCATATCGGCAGAGTAGGACTTTAGGCCTCAGGCAGGGAAGCGGCGCCAGAAGGGGCGCCAGAACCGGAGCCGATCTGGCGGGCAACACAACAGGAATAACAGTGGCAAGGTGATTTACAGCGGCTCCAGCCGGGATCCTGACTCCAGGGATCCAGGGATTCAGGTGGGAACGCTAGTGGTGTGACGCAGGAGAGGTGGGGCGTCAGTCACCACCCACCTATGGAAGCCTGAGCTACTACATCGGACTAGCGCCCCTTAAGACAAAACGTGGTATTACCAGAGAGGACAGGCTGCAGCTAGCTGTTAGCATACTAACATCAGTAGAAATATCTGCAACACAATGCATAGATGTCTTCGACATAACTTCCAAACTGCCATTTATTCAAACTGTATTGATAATTGTAGTTAATTTTTAATACTTACTTATTATTTACTTATTTATCTTCTCGCCATGAGTTATGGGATCCTACATGAACACACAATTTTCTGCCAGAGTTAAACCAGTTTCGGTTATTTCTCAGAAGAGATTTCTGCTTTTCCTTTTGTCTCTGTGCTCTTCTCGCTGGACTGAAGTGGGTGGAACTTAGTCAGAAAAAGGTGATGTCACCAGCTTACTGTGCACCAATCAGGATTCAGCAACATTTGAACCAGAATCTGAAGACAGGTGGTGGACTTTTTAGTCGCTGTCAATCAAATGTAATCAAACCACATGTGCACAGCCCTGATGAGGGAAATGAGCTGACATCTTGACTGCAAAACACCTAACGATGCTTTTGCTGCTTGCTGCATATTCAGTCATGAATATTTAGTGTTTTAGAGAAAAACTTTAATTTTAAGTTACTTTAATACTCAGGAACACTGGACATATATAGTAATGCAGACAGATTGCGTCATCAAACAGCCCACTGTATTGTTAAGTTAGTTGCTTTTTCTAACTGTACATGCAGGACAGACACTTTGACAAGAGTTGTGGAGAAACTTTGGTCTCAATTAGTATCTATGAAATACAGCAATTAAAAAAATCTCCAGCTCATTTTGCTGGCTGTCTGGCTGTTGGCCCGTCCAAACTAATAGCCTTATTTTTGCTCTGCAAATATGTGACTAGCCTTTTCCTCCTAATGAGGGCCAGAATGTGCGGTGGATGACCCGTGTCCCCCTGCACTCATTATAAAAGCGCAGAGTCCTGCAGACGCTGTAGCTAATGTTCACCTGGCAATTATGATGGCCGGGTGACTGATGGTCAAATCTTTTCCTGTCTGTCCTCCTCGAGAAGACTGAATCAAGAGCCACTGGGAGGCACATCAACATCGCACCGAGCTGCCATGCAATCGTTGATTTGGAAACGATTATGTCAGGCTTTCGTGCTGTTTTTAGAAGCTACATGTAGGACATGCTGGGCTCAGACTGGACATGGAATATTACGCCGTGAACCACAGGGGGCTACAGGATAACAGCAGAGGTAGATTTCGCCCTGAACCAGACTGACTCGACAACATATTGATCCCTGTGAGCCCAGACAATGGATCCAAAAATGGTTTAAAACAGCTACTGTGGACCTTTACTGTACTGTTTTGCACATAAAAGCTCAACAGATGCTGCATGACATGGCAGCAGAGTGTAAAAAAAGATCTGTTTCATATTCACAGGAGATTGTGAGCGATGCTATATGGAAATAACACTGTTTCATGCATGACTGATGAGCTCATTTACAAGGAGGTTCAATTGGAGGGCTTACCCATTAATTTGTCTACTAATATTTACTCTTTCTGGGGTGAAAATGATCAAAATTGAATTGATCCCTAAACTGCTTTGTTGTTGATACACCATTGCCTCCAGCTAAAACTGGCGGTGATTTTCAAAGCTGCAGTCATCAGTGATTTCTTGATTAAGTGATAATAGTTCTTTTTCGGGGGGATATTGCCAGAACACGCTGATTTAGTACATCACGATACTGAGTGGAGACGGAAAGAGAGAAGGGAGAGGGGTGCAGCGAGGTAAACTACGTGTGAGAGAGGTGGTGGTGTGTTGTTCAGCCTGCCTCGTGTGTGTTTGAGAGACGGTGTGTGAGCCTGGGTAACTATGGTGTGGGTGTATTCCTCTGTGGCCGTGATCTCGGTAATATGATGAGTGAATTCTGAGCAGCGCATGCTGGTTGCAGCTCTTTGTCCCCCCTGAGATACAGTTTGCTGCGAGCATCCGCGGCTTTCCTGCAGAACTTGTTACTCTGTTAAGACGTGCAGCATTCACGGAATAAAGTGGGGGCAGTCACCCATGGGATGGGAGTGGGGTCATCGGTGGCTCTTAGCACAGGCGACCCAGAAAAACAAGCAGCAAACGAGGTGCATTTGTAAATGTCCACTGCTTTTCCTTGGACTGCAGATATATTGTGGAGAAAATTAAGGTGAACAGTGGAAATAAAGATAAAAGGTGTAAAATACTGTTATTTTCAGCTCCTATTTTTATCACAGCTAAAATGTATCATTCCATTAACCCCTGTGGCAATGTTACAAAGAGCCAGAGGCCTCTTGTTGTAGGCTAAATTGCAGCGTACGATGTAATTATTTGAAAGTCATCATGACATCTTGGCTGCTGCCTCACATATTTGATCACTTGAAAAAAAAAACTGTCAAATCAGGCAAACCCTCTTCCCTCCTCCTCCAAATTGTCTGTCTTTGTAGTACCACTAGGCAACAGTGAGTGCATCACTGGAAACGTGGAAGTGCGCAGGAGCCGCGCAGGGAAATCGAAGGGATAGAAGCAACTAAGCAGCCAAAAGAGCGTCTGGTGGATCTCTACCGCTGAACCATGAGAATCCAGCCGACATTTGCCTGAGACAGGGGGAGAGGTGCCCGAAAAGAGCCAGGCAATCAGCGTCGATGCGCGCAGCCAGAAATGACGACAGTGGGACAGTGATTTTCTTCCTCCAGCTCGTCATTTTTTACAGTCATATGCTTGGATGCAATTCGTCTCCCATGTCTGCAGATCACAAAGGAAGGACTGGAAACCGAATCATCTCCAACACAGTGCGCACAGGGACGTTTCATCCTGGAAACCGTTTCCAGCGACTGATTACGCAGAGATATTGGTGTTTTATGGGCCGCTGAAGGATTTTGAACTTTCGCATGAAAACTTACTCTGTGAGTACATTTTCGAACAGGTCGATACAGCCCCAACCTTCACGGGCGATGAGTAATCCACGACGCAGCAACTGACAAACCTGTAAAAACCTGGACTGCGACTGGCGCGTTTGGATACCTTATCCTGTGCGTCTCTTTATTTTTTTTTTTCATATGGCTTCTATCTTCGGGGTTTGTAAACTACTCGTGCATTATTGATATTTCATGGCTGTAGAGTGTAGCAACAGTGGTGTGTGGCGAAAGAGGACGGTGCAAGACTAACTGGGGCGAACACAGCGCACTTTTATCGCCTTTATTTCCAAACAGGAGACATTGCGCACGGGCACTGACGACTGCAGCAACTACAACCCAGACTTTTTTTTTTATTATTGAATCCTTTGTTATTTCTTTCGCTGCTGTCATCGTAGTATGTCTGCACTTCGAAAGAAATTTGGGGACGATTATCAGGTAGTGACCACCTCATCCAGCGGGTCTGGATTCAACCAGCCTCCCCCAGAGAAAAAGAAGAAGAGGCAGCGGTTCGTGGATAAGAACGGGCGATGTAACGTCCAGCATGGGAACCTGGGTGGTGAAACCAGCAGATACCTCTCAGACTTATTCACAACACTCGTAGATTTGAAATGGCGCTGGAATCTATTTATTTTCATCCTCACCTACACAGTCGCTTGGCTCTTCATGGCCTCTATGTGGTGGTTCATCGCATACATCAGAGGAGACCTCAACAAAGCCCACAATGACAAGTACACTCCATGTGTGGCCAATGTCTATAACTTTCCCTCAGCCTTTCTCTTCTTCATAGAGACCGAGGCCACTATAGGATATGGTTACAGATACATCACAGACAAATGCCCCGAGGGGATCATTCTCTTTCTTTTCCAGTCGATCCTCGGATCGATCGTCGATGCCTTCTTGATCGGCTGCATGTTTATCAAGATGTCTCAGCCCAAGAAAAGGGCCGAGACTCTGATGTTCAGTGAACATGCGGCGATTTCTATGCGCGATGGGAAACTAACTCTCATGTTCAGGGTCGGCAACCTGCGTAACAGCCATATGGTCTCTGCACAGATCCGCTGCAAATTGCTGAAAGTAAGTGATGCTACTTATAGACGGGAGGCATCCAGTGTTTTAGGTCTGTGCCCATTGTTTATCATGGCCCAGTCCGTGTTTTTCTTTTTCAGGAAGCTGGCACTGAAAAGGCCTACACACTGACATTTAAGCCTACTCCTAACTGTGCATGAAGCCATGATGCCTTCCACAGACAAAGCTTCATTCTGGTTTCCAAGTATTCTGCACTATGATGGCGCAAATAGTACAAATAGACTATACGAATGTTAGCAATCAGTGACCCACTCATTTATCTATTTCACAAATTATAGAATTTGCACATCTGATAGAAGTGAAGAATAATCCATCATGTTTGCCATAGAGGTCTTCACGACACCGGCGAGTCACTACATCAGACCAGGAGAAGAGCATGTTCCTGTGCTCTGTATTAAACTGTGGCAAAGTGGTTGTGTGTTACAACTTGGTGTAAATGTGCTGCTGTTCCTCATTAGGAGAGCATCAGCTATGGATTTCCCTGCTGTCAGCCTCCTGGCTCACAAAAGTCTATAACCATGAAAAGCCTAACAATGCTCTCTGCAATGCATGTCCACCAGTTATCATCATTAATATACAGTCTAGGTGTACAGTGAGAGCAGAGCCGATTAAAAGGTATAAATTCAGTTTTATCACAGCCACACCGCAGTGTTCTACCTAGCATCCACGTCCTGCAACAATATTAAGAAATATTTTTCAACATCTTTTTTTTATATCTGAAGAGTGTACAATAACTAGCGCCAATGGATGAAAATACAAGCATAAGAGTACACTGAGTATCCTCATATTTCCCATCCCTTCCCTCCACCCCCATACGCCCGAGCAGACAATAGAAAACAAGAAAAAAAAAGTGTGGTTATATTTTCTGAAACAGCACTTTATACACCTCTTTTTTAGCCAGAGGGCACGCTAAAGCTGTGTGAACTTTAAACAACTCATATTGTACTTAGTTTGTGTTAAAAGTTGTATTCAAGATGTGCTTAAATATGATTTACTTATATTGTTGATGTGTTCTTGGATACTTTTGCTTGTCAAAATAGTTCACTTTGAATAGATTTGCAAGAGTACAACCTTAGTTTCATTAGCATCTCAGTTGTGTGCTTAAATATACTTAAATTACACTTAAAAATATCAGTGAACACCACACTATATATATAATGAAGCACCAAAGATACATTATACTCTCAGAAGAGCACACATGCATAGAAATATTTAACATACAAACAATGTGCTGGACTTTCTGCATAGAAAATATCCTCACATTTGACCGTAATATTAGGAAACCAGTTGATTAGATTTAGTTGCTTCAGAGAGGATCAATTGTAGGACTAAGTGGTGCAAGTCAAATTCATGCAGTACAAATGGCTCTTTAGATGCCATTCGTTGCTCTCATTGCACATAAAACACGAAAAGCTCACACAAAGGCGCTGGATAATCAATAGATTAAGTCTGTTTTACCCCTTCCTTCCCCCACTAAACCTCTCTGTCTCTGTCCCTTTCCGTACGCTTCCTCAGTCTCGCCAGACGCCCGAAGGCGAGTTTCTTCCGCTGGATCAGTTGGAGTTGGACGTGGGTTTCAGCACCGGGGCAGACCAGCTCTTTCTCGTCTCACCACTCACGATCTGCCATGTGATTGACACCAAAAGCCCCTTCTACGACCTCTCCCAGAGGTCCATGCAAACAGAGCAGTTTGAAATTGTGGTGATACTAGAAGGAATAGTAGAGACTACAGGTGAGTAACCACGCACGTTTTTACAGGCCTGCTGTTGAAAACGAGAGCTTGGACTCTGTGTTACTGCGTGTTGTGGCTGCAGGCTAAATGTACACCGGCTGAGGATGTTGTGTTGTCTTTTTCTGCTTCAAATCTTATGAACAGTATTGAGCTCTTTTATTGGTGTTGACAGCTGACATCTAAACGGACTCACTGCTGAGCTTTTAATTGCATTTTACTGATTTTTGCTACTTTGGCAAAGATGCAAAGAAGCTAGTAATAGCAGTGGTTAGCATTTATACAGCAGAGATGACTGATTTTGTGTTGCGGGCATGAAGTTCAACATTTTTTTTTAATGTATGCATTAAAACGCCTTCTGGGTTTGGGGAAGTAGAGCCAAGTTCCAAGCTAAATATATGCATTGAACACTTTCAAACTCTGGCAGGTCACTGTTAGGCTGTATACATTTTCTTTTTCTCATCTGAAACAAATTCCACTCCGCCTTTGTGCCTGTGCAGCACCTACCTCATGGCTGCTGTTCTCGGAGGGGATGATAATTTGCTTTCTAAGGTCCCTTTGGAATTAGGGAATTCCATTTCCACAAGATGAGTAATGCCCCGAGTAAAAATCCTCCACTGTGGTCATTTTAAATTCAAGCGTTTATTTGACACAGCTGATATAGTGTGGGGAGAGCTCCTTCAGCGCTATAGAGGTAACAGTTGTAATAGGTTGGTTCAGAGAAAACAGCATATGGAGATGTGACAGTGAGGCTTACAGGCTGACACTGTAGACAGCAATTAGCAGAGATATTCAGTTGCTATTAGATAGTTCTGATAGTCATTTAGTGCAGTTGTATTAAAGTCTCTTTGCAGCTGAGGTCTGATTCTTCAGTTTGTGACATGATGCACGTGATGTTTATATGTTTAGTATCAGCACAGTCTGGGTGCAGTGGCCATATATAATTTCAGATGATACCGGTATGATTTTTAATATGCTGAATAATTCGTGCTACGATGATAGAACATTCCGTTGTCAACATACTTGTTGACGCGCAGCAACAACAGGCATGGCCGAAAGCGAAAGTAACAGCACTATTTACTTATCTTCTATGTGGAAGATGTTTGGTTACAAAAGATCAGACGCACGACAACCTGCAGTAATACGTAAGAAGTATGAGAAGACTGTAAGAACAAAAGGGGCAATAGAACAAACTTACTTCACCACCTCAAGCAGAAGCGCCCGGTTGAGGACCAGGGGAGCTGAAAAGAGCTCATTGTGTGCTCTAAACCAAGCAGACAGACTACACTGGCTCAGCATAGCATTGCAGAATCTTTGGCAAGCTGTACATTATATTTTGTCATATTGTCAATAATATCATAATCGCAGCAATATCGTGATGCGATTTTATCGTCATATCGTTATCATCCCTTGTGTTGCAGCATCTGGTCTCCTGATTCCGTCAGTGACCCTTTCTTGCTATGCTTCTTCTTGCCTTCTGTGATTTATTAAGTAATTCAGTTCTAAACAGTAAACATGTGGTGTAAAAATCTAAAGCTCAAGTTTCTTATGAGAGTAACTGTAATGTACAGCTAATTAGCCTGAACTAGCCTGCTGCTGTGTACAGGCTGCTTTGGCTTTAAGGTATGTAAAAATTTAGTGCAGCCATGTGATTGAATT
This sequence comes from Chelmon rostratus, assembly GCF_017976325.1. Lineage (NCBI taxonomy): Eukaryota > Metazoa > Chordata > Actinopteri > Chaetodontiformes > Chaetodontidae > Chelmon > Chelmon rostratus. Next base: position 14,587,727 of record NC_055670.1, on the reverse strand, counting down.
GTCACAGGTATATTAGCAGACATTTACAGGATTTACAGTGACTTTCACAGAAGTGTATGGCATCATATCATCTTCATTTATAATCTCAGGTTTGATTAAAGTGGCCTGGACTGTTTTGCACCTTTTTTTACGTCGCAGACACGTCTGCATCGAGGAGCAGTTGTCGTTCTGTGAAGTTGGTGGAAAGGCTGATGTAGAAACAATCTATGGTTAAAAATTTATGTACAGTGAAAGTCTAAATCCTCAGACGCTTTCATTTCTGGCCAATGTAACTCTGTTTCCATGGCAACCTCTCCTTGAGTATTCAGGATTGCAGCACTGCACCTAAACTTAGGTTTTTTATTCCTATGGTATAGGAATCACAGTTTCAGTAATAAACCGGGCAAACATGTGATACCGAACATGAAATGAAGCTGCTTTGTTGACAACATCATCTGGTATTAAGGAGGATCTCTCTTGAAATATGAAAAAGCACACGGAGGCGTTACTGTACTATGAAGCCTGCCAGAACAGGTGATACAGCAGAGAAAGAATAAGATGAAATATTTATGAGGCTTGTTGTTTACTAGCGAGGAAGCTGCCCAACTCCCCAGATCAGTGTTGTTTTTTTGTTGTGGAAAAACCACTGTCTGGAACACAAGTTGCTCTCCGCTGCACATTAAAGCTTCACAATTACTGGCTCTTTGTCCTTCCTACTAGATAATAACAGACACAACAGTGTACCCTCTTTGACATAGTAACCTTTTGTTCCCCGAGATCACACAAAAATATTTTGGACTGACTGAAGTAATGCACAGGAAAAGAAAAAAGGAGTGTAGAGCACGTAGGAGCCCAGAATTGTTCCATTGTGCTGTAACCTCTGACAACCTCTACATTGTATAAAAAGGTATGAGCTGTTCCTCACTCCTTTTGAATAGGAGCCCAAGGCGGTTTTTGATCACCACCTCAGTATGATGCACGTTCCAAATGAGACATGTAGGATGTCTGGTAGCAGCATATTTTCTTCTGGAGCAATGCCAGTTGTGGCTTTGTGGTATCGCGTTGGCTTTCTAACACAGCTGCAGTAAGATGTTGTGCTGCTGAGGATAAATTGGCATTACATCACGTTGCAATTAATGCACTGTACATGCTGTCTGACTGCTTGCTCTGAGAAAAACAGGTGAGCTGCAGGGGGAGAAAAAAGGCACAAACAAGAAGCTGTTAGTAGCAAGTTTTGGTTGAGCTAACAGCACTAACGCATATAATGTCTAACAATCAATACAAGTAACACAATCCACATCACTCCCCAACAAGTGCCTTTAGAGTCACTACAGTGTCATTGGCTGCAGAGTAAATGTGCATGTCGGGCCCTGTGTGTGAGCGATTCCCCCCCTTGTTACTTTGTTGATGTGAATCTCAGCACAATAACACAGAGCTGAGTTACTTCTGCATTATTTGTGCATTGCAGGGATGACAGGTGTTTGGATAAGAAAAGAGGACTAACACTGCTAGAGTGAATAACAAGAAATGACTGCAGCCAAGCTCATACTGGGCATTTGTGTGCAGCACTAATAGCAATTAATAATAAGTACAAGTACACAAGAAAGTCAAATGTTGTGACAAAAATATGTACTTATCCGATTTTTACGGCGTATTCATTCTCAGTCCGCAGTGCAGTGACATCTGCAGATATGGTCTGCTGGAAAAGCTGATCCCAGTTTCTGTTGTTATCTCAATATTACTTCTTTTCATTATTATATGGCAGGCATACATCTGAATAATGCTTATATGCTACTTACAACCCTGATTACAGAAAAGTTGTGCACAACATAAATAAAACAGAACGTGATGACTTGCTAATCCTTTTTGACATCTACTCAACTGAAAACAGTACAAAGACAATATACTGTATTTAATGCTTCACCTGATCACCTTCATTGATTTTTGTAAATATCTGCTTATTCTGAATTTGATGCAGCAACACATTTTAAACAAGTTGGGACAGGAGCAACAAAAGACTGGGAAAGTTGTGGAACGCTCCAAAAACACCTGTTTGGATCATTCCACAGGTAAACAGGCTCATTGGCAACAGGTGATAGCATCATGATTGGGTATGAAAGGAGCATCCTGGAAAGGCTCAGTTGTTAACAAGCGAGGATGGAGCGAGGCTCAACACTTTGAGAACACATGATTGTAGAAAGGAGTTTACTACATGGACTCAGGAACGCTTTGTAAAACTGTTGTTGGTAAACACATTTGTTTACTTCACAATATTCACTCCTGCAGTGTAGTATCCCGTTTTAGCAGCTACAGCATTAATAAACATTTTATGGTTATGTTTAAGCACTCAAAGCACTTGATCTTGGTTTAATATAAAAGCCAAAAAAGAATTGAAATACATGACATGTTTACTTTATTTACATGTAATTTAAGCCAAACCTTTTCCCATCATTAATCAAAGTGCTTTTGTTGCCTCACCATGACCACACAAGGAAACTCTGGTCTCTGGTGTTACAGTCCTGCACTCTGTACGCCCACCATCCACCCCAGCGTCAGTGCTCATTACCCTAGAAACAAATTAGTTGTATGTACTGTTTGAGGACACATTGTGGATCTGTGATAATCTACTATCAGCTAATAGTGTCACCCTATAAAAGCTTTTACACACGTGTGGCCTTCACACAGGTGTTAACTCACGTTGCCGAATTAGACGTCATCTCAGGACTGTGTTTGACTGACAGCTCCCGGACTCTCCTGTTTAGGGCGGGACAACTTATCCTGTTCTCGTTCTTATTGGTGATTTCCAGCAAAGCTCCGCCTGGCTTCAGACAGTCTGGTGGTCTAATCAGAAGGAGTGATTGAGAACACCTGTGTGATTTTCACAGCAGACTCTATTGCCACTTCTTGTCTCTTCAGTAGAAGCTGGAAGCTGCGATGGATGTTCAAGTCACACACTTCATGCACGTCTTGAGTTATCTGCTTAGTCTGTTTCCGTCACACGTCGCTTTTTGTTTTTATCCGTACGCCAACTGTTCCACCTCAGCCGAGAGTGAAAAGTTGTTTGTTTTAGTTGTCTTGTTTCCGCCGGTGGATGGAAATGTACTTAATGTCGCGGTGAGCCAGCATGCGCCACAGCAGGACCCTGCAACTGAAGCAGCTAAATGGAATTCAGCCATCATTAATTTCATTATTTACACCTGTGACATGTCAGGTGTCTTCTAAAAATATGAAATCTGTATGAACAAGTGAAGATAAACAGCATTATTAGCATTGCAGGGTCATTTTTAGCGTACCGCTCCAGAGCTGATGATGGCCTGGCTTTGGCTCCTCGTCTGATTCAGAACTACTGCACGCGGTCTTAAAATACATCAGAAGTTTAGATAAGTGTCCCATTAACACCAGCAACACTGTTCGACATTACAGAGGCTTAAATACCAAGCCAGAGGCAAGCTGTTCATTAGTGGAGCTGATTCTTAAGAACCCAAAATAAACTGTAGCTGCCAGTAACAGACGTTCAGGTTCCTCCAAGCATGAAGCCAATCAGTGTATTGCAGCTAAATTCATTTTATGATTTCCAGTGTTGGATTCGGACGGGATGCAGTTAGACCACAGCATCCGTGCATGATGAGGGTGTGTAGTTATGTCACTTAAGACGAGGCAGTTTTTCAGATTAGAGAAATAATAACTGACAAAGCAAATCGGGCTGATGATTTCGTTTTCACTACTGAAGAGAAAGAAGCCTGTCAGCACATTAGTCTCTCCATGACACTTTGTGTGGTGTTTGCGGTCTGACATGGTGGCAAAACACAGCGTTGGGATCCTCACAAGCTCTGCAACGTGTTTTTAAATTCACTCATCAGCCATGAAAAGCAATGATTCATAAACTGTATCTTCAGCATAAACCCTTTTTTCTTCGCAGAGTGATGTGACTTTCATGCAGATGTGTGGCGTGTGATCACTGCAATTGATCAAATGCTGAAAATAAGTCATATTTAGCATGTTTCTTAGTAGAACTGCAGTGTGTTTTTTAAGGATTTTTACACATAATGTTTGCGTCATGATAAACTTGGTGTTTATTTAGATGCTGGTACTACTGGTACTTTTAATTTTTACAGTTAGACTTTATGACACTCTCAAACAGCGCAGGCAGGCACTCTCTAATAACTAACTAATAATCTCCATGTTTGTTAATGATTCTCCGCTGGATGTGTTTGTTGCACGTGAAACACAGCGTCACATTTCATATCTTGTTACGTTTGGTTATCTCTGCGATGAAGTCGTGCCTTGATTTTGATTGTTTTCAGAGATCTCTGTCAGCCCCCTCTTTTTCATGCTGCTACAAGGCTTTCCTATGATTCACTGCTATAGAATAAAAAATAGAATATCCCAGCTATCTGCTCGTTTTAAAGTGGGTGTGGGTGGCAGGGGGTTGGTTGCATATAGACTGGATCAACTGGTAATGTTTATTCATGTGTTTTTGTGTGCATAAATGCATTATGTGACTGGAACAGCTTTGAATAATGAATCACCTACCTGTATGCTCAATATTTGAAATTGTGCAACTGTTTTTTTTTTTAAATGAAGTCCGTGTTTGGACCTGTGTGGTATTAAAGTTTTAGGAAAAGAAGCAGAATTAATATTTATGAGCAAATTCTTAATGAAAAGGCTTTAAACACACTCTTGCCTCTGTGTGGGTAAATAAAAAGTCAAATACCTGACCTGTGCTGTGAAAAGATTTTTTGTTATATGATACTATCATCACAACTTCAATTAAGTTATTGCTGTTGTGCAACAAATATACATAAAGGGTATATTTATAAAATGAAACTAAGGGTAATAATTACTTTGATGCAGACTCTGTCCAGCAGTGCCAGCCAGCATAATTAACTGGACACATCTATTGCCACTGATTAGCCAAGCAGCCAATGTCATGGCCCGATCTGTGTTTTATCATCACCAGCAGTAATTGAAATGAAAGTGGAGAGCTTTCTCTTGCGCCTGAGGCCTAATAGTTTCAATCATATGAGCAAGAGGCCGTAGCCCCGGAGGTCTGGGGTCGCCTGACGTCAGGCGCTTCAGAGCTTCGGTAAACGCTGGCGCAAGTGAACCCCGGATATGAGCCAGCTGTGAGGGCCTGCGCCGTCCTCCGGATAAACTGACCATAATTCATTCTGAATCATTACGCTGACAGCGTAGTCCTCTCTTCCTGGTGTCGCGCTCCCTGCCACAGCCCTGCAGGGTCAAAGGGTTAAAGTGGCTTCAGTGGGTAGGCTAAGGCTGCAGATCAGGCGAGAGCGGGAGTTTCCAATTAAATCTAATGTGCTCAGGGTGAGGACTCGGGAGAGGAGTGGCGGTCCCTGCTGAGCTCCAGCTGCGATAAGCCACATGCTTGGATACCTTACAGCTCTCTCTTAAAATGTTTTCTATAGGTTCATTTGACTTTAGTGACGTTTTCCAGCCTTGAATATTTCAGCATGACAAATATTGGTAATGTTTACATTTGTCATGAAGAGGTGTTGTGGTACAAGTTTTTATATCAAAGAAATGATATAATCATACACTTTATTCAAACATTCAACACAGCATTTTATTCCGATTTATTACATTCAACTAAATTCCAAAGTTTTTGTTTGTGCTGGAGTGTAAATAAACTTTGCTGCGACTGTAACTTTGGTGTTCATTACAAAAAAACAAAACAAAACATAATGCATCAGTTAGCTTCACCTTCAGCTTCAGCTTTTCTTTAACTTTAACTTTTTAAACTTAAAGTACATTTTGCTGAAAATACATCTGCTCCTACTCAAGTAAGAGTCTGGATGCAGGTCTTTTACTTGTAATGGAGTATTTTTATGTTGTGATATTGCTACTTTTACTTGAGAAAAGGATTTGAGTACGTACTGGATTGTAATATATCGTGTATTGCATATACTGCACATAGGAGTAATACATTCATTCTAATTCAGTTCATTACAATGAGAAGAAAAATTGCACCCTCAAAATCACCATAGAGATGAGTCAACACCTCACACAGTCTAAAAATTAACCGAACTATAAAAGCTTCACAAATATTTGTTGCAAGTAATTTGATTACATTATAAAGGCGTCGGTGATATTTTGTCCACCCCCTGTATATTGGCATCTGCTGAACAGCTACCCATTCTGATCTGCACGGAGGCAGCCTGCTTTAACTTGCATGTTGGATTAAATAACTGAAATTAGCTTAACTAATTTTAGATAAACAAACAAGAGGATTCAGTGAGATTTACCTCTTATGGCTACTGTACATACAATAATTGCACTGGGGATGAACCCCACATAATGGGCACTGCAGCGAACCAGCTATGTCATCCTGGATTCATTATCCCTTTTAGATGAACTGTGCAGGCTTCCCGAGGGGGAGCACGGTAATTGTGTCTTTAGGGATTTGTCAAGTCCCTGTTGGATGGCAATAAATCACTGGTAGAGGAGGTGTGGCGGCAGACCTGGGATGAACTTGTGCGCCGAAAGCACCAGAGCTGTATTCCCACACAGTGCCTTCGTCTTCTCGTCATGCCACAAAGAGTTGGAAGTATTGCTGCCCAGTCTTGTCATTGCAGACGTGTGTGCCATGTTGTTGTGAGAAGGTCACTTTTTCAGTAATTAACAACACAAGCTGTAGACCTCAGTATTAACCCCTGTCAAGATGGAGGATGGACACCCAGGGCCAAGTGTTATGGGTCCATTATTGAGATGTAGCTCCACTTGTTTAAGAGGTTATGAGGATGGCTGTGATGCACTTGCAGCATCTGTCCCCGGCAACATTTATTCCCTGAGGTGCAGGTGAATCAGCTCTGTGGCCTAAACACAATGCATGTTGTCGCTCATGTTATTTTTTTACTCAGACATGCTCCAGTTTACTGGAATATTCTTCTCTCGAGCTCAAGTGACAGACGAAAAAAAAAAAAACAGTCGGGACAGTGTCTCAACAGTGAGTTACCGCTCTTCCGCACCATCTAAGTCTGAGATCTCTCAAAGCTTAAAAAACTCCTCTTTTGTCCCGCTGCTTTCAGCTGTTACTCCTCTTCACGTCTTAAGTAGATTTAATAGCTGAGATCAATATGAGATTACAGCTCTCACTCACTCTGTTTTATGGAGGGAAAATGGTTTTCTGATCATTTCTGCACTCAATATATAATAAAGAGAACATCATTCATAGCCCTGGTTGGTTTGGACACGTCCCCAGTGTGATTTTTCCTATATGACCAACAGTGGTTGTTTGCCCTGAGGGGAATCCATCAATCGCCGTTTTGCTCAACTGATTCCCTTTACAGCAGTATTCTGAATTGCCTTTACTTGGTAATATGCGCTCTCCTGGCTGTGTTAATGGCCTACAGCCATATGTTCCTCTCGCCTGCATGACACCCCACCTTGTGTGGAGATGGTTGGCAGCTCCTGCTCCTATTCCCTTTCCTTCCTTCCCTTTCCAACAGCCTCCACACTCAAGCAATTGCCTCAGCATCCAGGCTCTCCCCTCCCCCACAGCAGTGCACTTCTCCTGCCTTTTCCCTCCATCAGTGTCCTCCTTGTTCTCATTGCTCAGCCGATGCTGTATGGGTGGAATAAACAACTGGAACCTACCTTCTAAAACAGTATTTAACTGAGGAAGGGGACTTATTTCTGTCTTTGAAGAGTCAAACTGTGGAAAACAGGTCACTAAATGCTTGTGCATTTTTCTACACTTTACCACTTGATGGTGGTCACCATAGAAACAGATGATCAGACAGGACTTGTGGCCACAATAGCAGTGTCTGTATCACAATGAGATTTTTTTTTTAAATTCTTTTATAGGTACAATTTGTTCCATCCTTTGCAACATTTCTTAGTGAAAAGCCAAACTACTAAGAACCACATTATTCAGACATGTGAATTGAACTTTCGTCTCTTCAGCAAACACGCTGCCCTGCATCATTATATTCTCCTCTTCTTCTCCACCAGCACATTTAGCGCAGCAGCTTCGTATGTTTTACCACAGATCCAAAAACAAGACAAAGGGAAATTCTGCTTCCTGTTTTGCAAAAGAAGAGAGAGGAACCGGATAATTAATTGCATTAATTATTGTTCCTCACAATCCGGCGATGTTACAAAGGCATTTTGTGGATAGCCTTGGCCGCGGCGAGTGCCCGACAATGAGATCAGGATGAATCTTGGCCGGTGTTGCGTGGCGGTGCTCTGTGCATGCAGTGTCCAGAGTCTCATGCTTGTTTTTGCTAGCATTTTTCTCATACATAACACTTGAGCTGTTTCCACAGCCGTGATAGACTGTCAGGGGACTTTGCTGACAGCACAGCACTGGTGAGTGAGTTTATATGTGTGTGTGTGTGTGTGTGTGTGGTCATTTGAGTGAAAAGGAAAGACATAAAGAGAGAGAGTGAGAGAGGGGGGTTATTTGTGATTTTGTCACTAAATCGGAGGTTTGTGAAGAACTCTTTGACGCCCACCTTCCTTTTTCAGTGACTCGCATTGTTAGAGTTCATCTAGGGAAGTCATTTGAATAAATCTTCATTTTCATAGCAGTCAATTTTGGGTGTCATTTGCTTGGTGCCGGTGGGTTGTTGAATCATATAATGGTGCTGCCCCCCCGAAACAAAAACAAACCTCTAGATTGAGGCTCTGTCTGGTTTGACAGATCTGCAGTAAATAGACCTCTGCTCTCAGGTCTTTGCTCTGTCCTCACAGTGTCAAGTGCAGATCTGCAGCTGAGAATCTGACTGAGCCCGGCACCAAACGGATATGATCCTCCAGCTCCTACAACCTGGATGAGCTTCTTTTAGACGAGCCAGTCTGTGAATACCACTTAGGTTTTTTTTTTTTTTTTCTCAGCTACTATCAAGAAACACTGGCAGGCTGCCTCCGAGTTTACAGTGCTTTTCTATTCCAGCCCCCAAAGAACCCATTTTATCTGTGCTGTCACTCCGCTGAGTCTGTGGCTGCTTCACTTTGTTAGACCAGAGAAGCAACCAGCTCTGTGTTATCAAGGACAAGTGCATTTGTTTAGAGTCTCAAGCTGAGATGGCTTTTGGGCATCGAAATCTCAAAGTTTATTCTCAACACTTCCTGCCTCTTTGCTTTTTGTCTGCCCATAATAGAATCAGATGGCAGTGTGTGCAATATTGCAGAGACTGTACAGTGGAGATACAGCACCTATAATCTCCAGACAGGCATCCCATCTCAGTGCTGCGTTCTCATTTCCAAAGTCCACTTCATTTTAAAAAAAAATTCCTATTCTATTTCCATATTGGATTATTCTCGGGGATTTCGTGTTTTAAAAAACATAATTGTTGCTGAGATGCACACATGCACCTGCACACATCGAAGCGAAAAAACGTGTCTTCTATCCCCTCCGAAATGCACCTTTAATGAGATACATTTTTTTCATATATCTGTCTTGAAATTGTGGATTCAGCAGAGGATTATTCTAATGCCGCTCATGCTGTCACATGGATATCGCATACAGCATGAGAGCAGTAAACTGCCTGGTGAACTTAAGCGATGAGGGACTTCTGAAGGGATTTCACACTTGTGTAGGATTGGCCAGTCAGAAAAGATCATATATCCCACAACCTGTATACCGTATTCATTGTTGGAGATGTCATGGAATGGCTCTAACAAGTTGCCATTAATTGCAATGTGCCTAATCATATTTTATTTTCTACTTGAATATACAGCTGTGTTATGCTGCATTTAAGACATTTGTCTTAAGATGTCGCATAATTTCCTTTTTTACAAACAGTATGTTATTTATGCATAATTTGTAATTCATACCTCGACTTTTAGGTTTCATTCATTTGTATTCAATCCAAAACAAATGATGTTGAATAAGAAATCCATCTGAAAACATGAAAATCCACCAAAATTGTTTAAACAGAGAGTTTAATCTCAAATGAAAAAGTAAGAAGTGCAAAATGTTTCTTACGTGTTACAGCAATCCATCAATAGATTTTAATTGTTTTGTATTTGATATGTAAGTACATTTTACTCTTATACTTGTTTTCCTTCCTAATGTAGATATTAATTGATGTTTTGGACTATTTGGGAGCAGCGGAACGAGATGGTAATACAACAGTGGCATATTTATGCCTCATGAAGTTATCGCAAACGTGTTAGCAAACAGTTGGCTGATTATACCTCCAGCAGACACAGAGGAACATTAACGGTCATTCAAAGTCATGTTTCTGGCCACCTGGGAATCCACTGATCACGCTCCTTTCAGCTCTGTTAAGGTCTAACTTTGTCCGTCTGCTGTTTGACCCCTTCCCAATTACACATTTTTAGTCATTTGTAATATATGATTATTGGTTAGTGCAGTTTTAAGCAATTTTGAATGCAAGACTTCCACCTGTATTTACTTATCCATGGTGGAAGAGCTGCCTTCTTTCACCACTTAAGATCGTTGATCATTTTGAAACACAGATCATAATTTGAACTGAGCCTTCAAATACCCTCACATATTGATAAGACTGCTGGGATAAGAGACAGAGTAGTCATTTGGTAATTTGCAACATCATCATCTGCACAAAGATTTTTTCATTGTACACCTGGTGTGAAATATAAGAACCTGCAAGTCGATGCACAGACTCTTTATGTGAAACGTAAGTAATATTGCCGGCGGGGTGGTACAGGATCTCTCACCGCGCTGCACGTTATTTTGAAGGGCCACTCCACTCAGGATTTAAAGTGCATTGGTTTTGGTTTATACTGAGTCACAGAGGGGAACAGATAGCTATTTACAGAAATTAGAAGTGTAATGGATCCACAGAGTTACAAATTTCTCTCCTCATGGGCTGAATGAGGAATTGTCTCCTCATCGATTCCAGTGATGCTTTGTTCCTCCTGGTTTCTTCTGCCCCCTCTTTGCTCCAGCAGAGTTAGTGTGTGTGCTTTTTTGTTTGTGAGTTGAAGACTGAATGAATCTGATTACGCCTAAGTTGATTTGTTTTTAATGTTACTGATTTTATGTAGTTAGGGCTGCAGCAAAAGATCATTTTATCGACTAATCTGACAATTTTACTCTCTCTGTAAAAACAAAAATGGGCACCACTAACATGCAGAGCTCAGGTTAACACAAAGCAAAGCAGAAAATCTTTCAGCATTTTTGCTGAAAGAACATTTAAGCAGTTTTCAAAATGGTTGCAGATGAATTTTATCTCAAATGACTGTCGATTAACTGACTAAATCTTTTAGGTGTTGCTCCATTATATCACATTTTAAAAATGCAAAAATGCATTCTTTGTGTTTTTGACTCAGGCCATGTATATTAGTGTTTTTGTTGGTAGTAGATAGAGACTAGATGTGGCGCATCCTGGTGGTCGAGAGGCACACAGTGTTACCACTATGCTCCTGGTAAGATTTAGCAACATTTGCCACATGACACCTCTTTATATCATATCAAATAAAGGAAAAAGCCCCATAAAACATGTTAAAATAAGAAGACAGATGTACCTACTACAGAGTTTAAGCTTGTTTGGTTTCACTTTTTAATATACTGTACGTTGATGGTACCAACACCCTAAATGCCTGTGACAACACTGCACACCACACATCTGAGGTGTTTCTTTCCCACTGATGTGATGTGATAGCTGCATCTTCCCAGCAGCAAACAGTTGCAGAGATAGTAAAGGTTTTTTTGTTTTTTTTATCCCCGGCAGTGTGTGTGTTTATGACACAGCGCTCGTATGATACAGAACGTGGTGCCACGGATATAAAACACTGCAATGTACTACACGAGTGACAGATGATAGAGGAAGAGAAAATTGCTCTGTGCTGTTATAAAGATGACATTTGTAAGATGAGGTCCGGCCTTCACTGATGAGAAGTCACCAAAATATATGATTTACCCACTCCGCCAAAGCAAAGACACTCTGAGCTGGGGTTTTGTGTTGTAAAAGGTCACATTTCAGTGACAGTAAAGCCATTTTGCTCTGACTCTGGAGCCGTATGGATGATTTGAACCTGCCCTCAGTGGAAAATCCATTTTGAGCAGTTTGGATGTTTCTTTTTTTTACCGTCGTGATCCAAGAGAGACACTTTTGTGTTGTCACTGTTACTTTTGACCAAACTCAGCAGTGAAAAGGTTTATGGCTGTCGCATGCACACATTCCTACAGTTTTGTTTCCATAGAAACACTGAGTCCCGGGCAGGCGTGTATTTTAGAGTTACATAAGCCTTTACCAGCAATACGAAATACACACCGACATGGGTACTCTCATATGACTGGGTTTCCTATTTTTAGAAATTATTTTCAATAACTGTAGAAAATGTCAAAATCTGGTTTTATTATTTCATACTGGTGCTACTTTAAGCTGTTTAACTGGACTCTGTTCAGATCATCTTAAGGTCTCTGTCTAACGTCTTCCTCTACATAATGTGTACATTTCTGTCATAACTCAAACTGTGTCACGGCCTCAGTCACAGTTGAGGCACACAGGTCATTGCCATTGCGATGCCTGTTAATACCATGTGCCATATGAATGTGGGTGTCGCAGAACAGCTGGTCTGTAGCAACACAATTGTACATGTGTGATGCAACCGTGTCTATAATTATGCATGGCTCAGGCATCCACCCTTGAATAATGTATGGAAATTAAATGTATATTAATGGCCGTGATTAAGTGTAGTGCACAGATAGCGTTGTTTAGTTTTGAAGAGGGGTACAGCTGATTAGACTATCCACATAAGTGAGACTTGTGTGTGTGTGTGTGTGTGTGTGTGAGTGTCTGTGTGTGTGTGTGTGTGTGTGTGTGTGTTGAGTGGCTCTGGACAAGGGGAAACAGGTTCAGCCCCAGGCCTGCAGGGTTCATGGGTTTACAGAGACAGAGGTTTTACAGTAACTCATACACCATCTGCAGGAACAACAGAGCATTATTAATAGATGTAAGATGGAGCTATTTGGGTCTTGTGTATTACTGTAGCAACCTTTTGCCTCAGGCACAATTTCATTTCACTTGTTCCAACCTTTTTTTTTCTATCATGCACCAATAAAGTTGCTATTGATGTTTTAGCCCTGTATTTACGGTATGGGTGTCCAGTTAACGCAGCTGCATCGACTGTGCTATTCAATAATGCAGGTACAGCTGACTTCTGGTGCTGATTAGCGGTTGTTAGGCCAAAAGAGAAAGCATTTTACACCACGGTTTTCTCACATTCAGTATGCGTAAGCCTGCTCGATCAAATGGTGACTATGTTTTGACCGGAGGCAGCTTAAAAGGCTCACATTGCAATAAGATTTCCATTCACACTTAACTCTCAATCGCTTTGGCCCTAAAGTTCTCATTAGCTCTGCCCACTTTATTCACTGCAGCTCACTTCCATATGCCTGAAGGCTCTGGGACTCTGAAGCAATAGTGCAGAAGTAATGTTTTGAATACCCCAAACGCACTTGATGTTCAGTCTCTTGCACATCTGCGATTGTGTACAGAGCTGTTATCAGTGAATTATTTTATGACCTTGGGAATCGGGCGGAATCACAGATGCCTCCAGTTTCAGTGATCACATCCTCGCAATCAGCAGCAGCGTCTCCCTGTGAATAAGCACTTCGTCTTAGTTTGGACCCAACTGTCGCTGCTAGAACAATATTAAGCTGGTAATTAAAACATGTGATAATAACCTACTGCAGTCGCTGATTTCCTAATGGATTTCAACAAGCTTGAACATGAGTGCCTCCAGCCATTCCTCTGTGCTAAAATAAGGGCTTTCTGGACTGATATGGACAATTTTGTGTTTTGTTTTAGATGTAAACCTAATTATAGACTTTCTCTGCTCGCATTCAGTAAGAAATGAAAGTTGTTTTTTCAGCAGAATGATAACTATTCTAAGATGGATCGAGCTTTGGTGTAAGCAGTGATACAGATACAGGCAGCCATGATAACAGCTGTTGAATAATGGTGATGAGTAATCACTAATAAGCATCCAATAACTTTGCATGAAAAAAAATATTGTTGATCATTAATTCAAACCTCATGATTTTGCTAATTGCATTAATTTGTGTCTGAGGACGTGAGGGGAATTTTTAAGCGGGGATTTAATTCAGAGTCCCCTGTGAGCGAAAATGTATTCAAAGCGCATCATAATCTGTTATCTGGTGCCGAATTTGCCGAGCACGGTTACGGGTACACACACAAACATAGAACATGCGAAATAGGATATTTTGTTTTAATTTGTAATCTCCAAATGACAGAATTAAATGCTTTTAACTGAATTGTCACACCCATTTAGGCTTTTCTCAAGCTGAACAATGTTATGTAACAGATTCTTCGTGTTACTTTTTTTTTTTAGTTTGGATTAAACTCAATTCCCTTTATTACAGAGAGCTAAATGTTAGTGTGAGCTAGACCTTCTGAAGCCTGCAGCCTGCAGCTGTTACTCCTGTGGCTTTGCCTCTCCAGCAATTTGATTATCTTAATCCTGTATCTTTTGTAGCTAGTAGCCAAGCTTAAGGTGTGGACTGAACTATTAAGTAGCATAAGAGGTGGTGTGGGGAAGACCTGTGTTATTTTTTCTACTAACTGAAACAAGCATCGCTTCCTCCTCCATTAAATGCATTGAATGTTGGTCACCCTTAACCTGTTTTGTATGCACTGATGTGGAGACTCTGGTAAACAAAACAGAAAATAACTAAATATGATACAGAAGAAACATACAGTATATATTGACATCAGATTATGAACAGTGAACGGTTTACAGCCGATGCCAGGATGATCACTTTTCCTTCCACCTTACTCTCCCCTCTCCCTCAACCCCACAGAGACACTCATCTCCTCATGCATGTGGAAAGTTCATGAGCGTCAGCCGCATGATCAGATGTCCCTTTTGGATGAAATGAACACTGGATGTTTGGACATATCTGCAGAAGATTAGCAGGGATGGATCAGGCTAGATTCTCTCCCAGGTGGATTACAGGAGAGGACATAATGCAAATGCAAAAGACAGGGTTGACTGGCACTGTTATTTCTATATCTGTAGCTATCCTCCATATGCGCAGTATATATAGTAAATGTATATAGTTTTGTATTGTATTACTGGAATTACTAGTTTCATTTCGTGCAACTGGAATTATTCTCTGCAACAATGGAAAAAAAAAGTCTACTGAAGCATATTCCAGCAGTTCTGATTAATTTTTGTGACGTATGCTGTGAGGTAGCCCAATCCACAGAAAAATGAACTTTTTGTTATATTTGAATCTTGGTTTATGATAAATGCATAAATGAGCCAATAAAAGATACTCCAAAGACAATAGTGACACATACTGTGATGTTACCTGTTGTCAGTTATTTTCAGGTCATTGTGTAAGCAGTGACAAAGTGTTACTGTTGGCAGGCAAATGTTTTGGCAGAAGAGTTGGTCCTGAGATGTTTATGAAGAGTTTTGGTTGCATTAGTGCATTTTCAGATGTGAGATTAGCTGCATGCCGGTGAAAATTGAATGAAAGTATGGAGGCTTGTGTGTTACCAGTTGTATAAAACTAAATAATTAGCCCCTGTAAAACACAAACAGCAAATAACTCGGCTGTGTGTTTAATTATTTTTCAAGTTAGCCAGGGAATTGCCTGTAAACATCACATTTGGAAACAGAAAAATCAATTAAGCTTTTATTTAGGCAGCTGTCTCTGTAATATAGTCAGTACTTGTTTATTGAGGCACTTTTTGTTGTTAGCTTTGTGATCTTAAAATGACAGGAGTCCTGGTGAATACCATATTGATTCTTATGGAACAATGCCAAGCATATAATTAAAACATGGCTCTGTTTGTTTGATACTAGACTCATGGAACATTTCATCCCAAAATGTTCGGCTCTGCTGTGTCGGGCTGTGGCATCCCTAATTTGTGAAGCCTCAACACTGGTTCCCAGAAACAAATCTGACAGTCTTTTCTGTGTGTTTTCCCTCTTTGATAGGGATGACCTGCCAAGCGAGGACGTCATACACCGAGGACGAGGTTCTGTGGGGACACCGCTTCTTCCCGGTTATATCCTTGGAGGAAGGCTTCTTTAAGGTGGACTACTCTCAGTTCCACGCCACATTCGAGGTGCCCACCCCTCCATACAGCGTGAAGGAGCAAGAGGAGGCCCTGCTCCTCTCCTCGCCCCTCATGGCTCCATCCCTGTGCAACAGCGGGGAGAAGAACAGCTCGTTGGACTGCCTGGAGACCCTGGAGGACAATGACAGCACCACCAAGCTGCCCACCAAGCTCCAGAAGATCACAGGGCGGGACGGCCTGCCCAAGAAGCTACTGAGGATGAGCTCCACCACTTCAGAGATGACTTACAGCTTTGGAGACCTGCCCATGAAGCTGCAGCGAATCAGCTCTGTTCCCGGTGTCTCTGATGATAAGCAGGCTGGTAAGGCCTCCAAGATCAACACAGAGCCCATGAGTAAGTCAGTGGCAGACTTACCTCCCAAGCTGCAGCGGCTGGCTGGGGGAGGAGGGGGCAGGATGGACGGACATCTGCCGCCCAAACTCAGAAAGATGAATTCAGATCGCTTTACATAAAGCAGGCAACATATTTTAACTTATGCCATCCACCTTTATTTCCCTACCCGAAGTCCTTGTACTATTCCTAATTTATTAATGGACAATATTCTTATATTTAAAGAAATGTAGAATATGTGCACAAATACCTTATATAAAGTAGGGTGATGGAATTGAGCACATTTGTTCCTGGGTGTAAGTGTACATGCTATGACGGAAGAATATTTTTTTTTAGGATGATGTACAATTAGCACAATCTGGCATGTAAGAAACAGCGCATGTAGAACAGAATTTCAATAATTTCTGGCATGACATTTATTGATATATTATTTTACAAACACAATTTCATTAGTGAATTTACTGACAGTGAAAAATTGCACAAAGCCATATGATTTACCACATGGAAAACCTACATTACATGGTTCTAATTTGTGGTGACGAAAGGCACATACATTTGTTTTGAGTTGATTGCTTTTGTTGTTTAATGTAAAATTGTGGCAATGTTATGTTGATTGCATGCTCCTCTTATTGACTTAGCTATACAAAGGTAATAGACGAAGATGTTTAGCCTTAACTATATTACCTTGTTTCCATTTTCATGTTTGTTCACAGCTGGATTTTTGGTATTTCATATATAGACTATTTTACCATGTGCGATTTTATGAATTTGTTGGTTTATCAAATACAAAACATGTTGCTAGAGGGTGCATTTTACATTTGAAAATGCATCACTGGCCTCTTATGACCCGTCTGAACTGGGCACAATGTTACACAATTTTCACTTGCTTATTAAGGTAACACTTAAGTTGAAAGAGTCAATATTTGTACTTGATGAGCACAATGCAATCATTATATAATACCCAATGATATTAGGAAGCATTTATGGGCATTTTGTCATTAATTAACTGCTTAGAGCAGTAGTTCAGTACTGTGCAATGACTTTGATTATATAACAAAATCAACTTAATCTAGGCCTATGTGGTCATACAAAACACTCCATTAGAGTTTCAACTTAGGTGTTACTGGTTAGATTTAGAGGTGGGCCTGTAAGGAAACCATAACCTTTGTCTTAAGGGCCCATAATCTCCCTCCTCTGTGATGAAAGCAATAATATTATAATGACTATAATCTTTATATAGCCACAGGGTCTACCACAGCCCCATATTCATTCTGTTTCCTGAATACATGCCATGAAATCTGGTTTTCTCTAAATGCATCAAAAACATTGTATGATACCCAATCTCTTCAGGAATAAAGATCTAACATAACTGTTTAACATCTTGATACTTTGATTAGATGTAATGCATGCTTTACCCATTCAAATCAAAAAAATGTCATTTATTTAGTTATTACAGGGGGTGGTCAGAATGATGGAAGGCGAACAGTAGTCACTGCAAAGAGCTGGCCTGTGGGGATGCATCTACCACCAGATAATAGGACTAAGTGTAATCATTGCCCAAAGCTAAACATATTCAAATCACTGTGCATATAACGATTTTGACTGTTCAGCTTAAAGGAATAGTTTGACATGTGGCAAACACACATATTCATTTTCTTGCATGTCTGTACGGGAAAAATATGTAGCTACAGCCAGCAGCCAGTTAGCTTAGCTTAGCATAAAGGCTGGAGCCAGCCACTAGCCTGGCTCTGTCCAAATGTAAAAAAAAAAGTCCACATACCAGTACCTTTAAAGCTCACCAATTTCTATTGTTTGATTATAAACTGTCTATAAAGTGTAAAAGCAACACATAACCCCATGTAAAAAGGCACATTTTATAACATATGACATGTTAATTAGTGAGCTTTAAGGATGCTGATATGCATATTTCGCTACCTTGGACAGATCCAAAGTAGCTGTTTCCCCTGTTTCCAGTGTTTATGCTAAGCTAAGCTAACCAGCTGCTGGCTGTAGCTTAATGTTTACGGTACAGATGTGAGAGTGGTATGAGATCTCCTCCGATACAATTTTGTTGTTTTGTTGTTTTTCCCAAACCAGATGTGCTTGTATACATTTCATGAGCAAACCCCATTAAAATTATATACTTGGATGATTACTCCAAATTTCTATACCGACTGCTACTGAGCATGTGCTTTAGTAGATAAGTGGACCAAAACCCTGTCAAAAATATCAAGGGCAGAGACGCAGACCATGTATCTTTTAAGAGTCAGTGGTACAGTCTGCAGAAAACACCAAAGATGCAACATTCACAATGGATGGCCCGTGCTATTTTTGCACATTTATCTTGCCTTATTGACAACACATGCGGGGCTGCAAATTGATGTGATCTATTTCTAAATCTGGACCACAACTGTGTCAGATAAAGGATCCCACATCGACACAGAGCCAGTGTCACTGCCAGAAGTCTTTTCTTCTGGTGCTTTCATTGTTTTGATCATACCCCGTGTAATCGCTGCTGCTGTTCATATTTCACAGTACACTCTTTGTTGCTGTCATATACGCTGTGTAAATAATAACTGTATTTCAAGAGATACCTTAAATGACTTCTGGAGATAAAGTCAGTGCCATAACTGTAGGTATCACAGACAGCTGGGTTAATTCTGTCCTTATCCAGAGATAGACCTTTCTTCTGAATCTTTTAAATAAACCCATGGGATGGATCAGAATAGCAAAACTGCTGATGGCATTATCCACTGACTCCTTGGAAAGGGGGTGCAAATCCCTATAGACCACCTTAAATCAGCACCTGCTCTGCCAGAAAACTATTGCCCTTTATCACCAAGGGGATCTTTGCTCTAGGTGTCACTTTGTTTTTTGTTTTTTTGTTTATTTGTCTTTTATCATATGAAGTCTCTCCAGCAGAGCCATTAATGCCTCTCCACAGAAATAGCATTTCAATACTAAAATAATTGGCTCAAGTGAATCTGGAAAATGTGGGAGGATTGTAGTAGGAGGCAAGAAAAGGGTTATTCAGAGTTTAAAATCTTGTTAGCATTCCAGAAAAAAATTTAATTCTTTGGGGAGATGTTTTGATCATTTCCATTTTCAGGTTTCTTGACAAAAATATCTGGCACAGACTCAGTCTATGGCAACGAAAACAGCTGGCCCTGCTTGCTGAGGACAAATGAAACACAATTTTGCACTGAAATGGCAGGATTTTCTATTTCCCCTCAAAACTATTGAATTCAAATGGTTCCCCTCAATACTGCCAAATCAAATCAATTTTACGTGCCTCCACCAGAGGAACAGTGTTGAAAGTTAGAAATTTGCAAATATAACTCTACTGTTCTGTTAAAAAAAGGAAATTAGAGTGAAACTTCATTGAACATTCAAAATTAAATATGGCACGCTGACTGGCTGTTTGAACTTGCTTCTCTCACTTCTCGAGACGGGATGATACATGATGGATCACAACGGAAGAATGGTGCAACATAAGACCGAACTGTTGGTGACTTTGCACTGCATGAGTCACTGTGAAACAAGTGTGTTCACTTGTTTCACAGTGGTTTCCAGAGTTTCTCTTTTAATGTAACAAGCCTGCTCTACCATTTCAGATGCAACACGTGAATGTGTCTCATCATGTGATTTTAAAAAGGAAAAAAATGTCTTCTTCCATGGGCAGGGAGTTGCATGAAGAATCCAATTCCAGTGAGTGGTAACAAATAAGAAGCCAGATATGTGCTGCTACACTTGTGAGTAAGTCAAGTATGCCAATTCCACTTTGATGTGTATTTTTAATCTCTTAGCTTTTTAATTTTTTAAATTCTATCCAAATGACTGTCTGCTAAGCCCCTCCCCTTGACTTGTGATTGTCCAATCATAGCAACCATAACTATGTATGGAAACCCCAAAGAGAATTGGGACACAGTCAACAGTTCCAAACAAATACTGTCTCAACCTGCTTCAATGGTTTCCAGCAGGACAGACACAGACTATATTTGCAGTTATTTCCGTAAATATTAGAGCATAATTTGCATTGATTACTATGTTGTCTACACTAATATTTAATATGTATAATAGCAGTTTGTCTGGGGATTGGCAGAGAGACAGAATTAATCAGTTTTTTTCTTACCTCACATCCTAATGTTGTCTTATGTTCAGACATTCACATAAACATGCACGACAAATAAATATGAGTGAATGCCAGCAACTGCTCAATTTAAGCCAAGAAAAATATACAAAATATACAAGATAACCAACATTGTCGAGGGAGAGGGTAGATATGTTGTTCCTTGAATGTTCAGTCTTCAAAGAAACTAATTTGACCTCCTACAGGGAGAGAAAGATGTCAGAAAGCAGACGAGGAAATGCATACAAGGTAACACATGTTTAAAATAGTCATTATATTTTTCCTCCAGCTGCGGCAAGTCCCCTTTTCATAGAACATAGTATTATGCTATGGAGCGAGACCATGGTTAATATGTGGTCATGGATGAGGTATTTAAACCTCAACCCCCAGCCGAGCATCATGTCCAGTCTGTTCCCCAATCCATGGTTACTCTGTGCACCAATAACTGCAATTAATTTGAGTTATAAGCCAACTGACATATGCTTATGGTAGCTTATGCTAGCTAACTGCAGTTAGAACCTAACTAGCTATTGTCTTATATAATAAACATTAATTAAAACTAGCTACCTAAAATACCACTATTGACTGGATTTATGAGAAATTAGTGTTACAATGTGTTAGAATGGCAAAAAATGCAGTAATTTCACCATCTTGCCAGCTAGCGTGCTTGGGAACGCTGGAGCTAGTCAGTGTTTGGATCTATTGGTTGACTCACGACATTCTGCATTCAAGCAGTGTTCATCGGGGTGTAGTAAGAGCTACACCCTGTATATATTGAGATTGGATGTGGGTTCCTTCTCTTTATCCATCCCCGTGACTATCTAACGTCAGCAGCTCTGTCCCGGCTTTACTGGGTTCGGGGAACTGGCTTGTCAAGCAGTTTAGTGTGTAAGCTAGCTGACGTCTGAAAGGTGTGGGGGAAGGAGGTTTCTGAAACTCTTAGGCCATTTTCGAGCATACTTAGCCTCTTAGCATAATATCATGATATCAAGAGCATGTTTAAGATCTTGTTACAAGGTTTATAAAGAATGAGCAAGCAGCATTAAATTTTGAAGATGAAGATAACGCCAGCTTCATTAGCAAGCTAGCTGTCTGCTAACGACAACTGTCATTTCAGTTGACGAGAAGCAGGCCAATGACCATTGATGGTCATTGGCCTGCTTTTGTCTACTTCCACCTGTAATCAAGGACCCATTGTTTCAAAATCTAGTAAGAGTAGCTAAGCTGCCCCCATCGTCATTATTAACTCGTATATGCCATGTGAGAACGGAAAGATTAACAGGCGTAGCAACAGTGGGTGGTGGGACTTAGCTAACAGAGTTGTTTTGCTTTGGTTTATTCTTTTGTTTTCTACATGCTACACCCTACCCATGGATGAAGGCTTGTTTTTTTCCTTTAAAAACCCTTCCCCCTCCCACATCACCCGTGGGTGTATGGGACTATATATATGAACACTCTAGTTATTGTGTTTTATCACATATTGAAGTCAAGTGATATTATCTGTCACTAGCCCAGCTCTTGAGTATAAATGTAACCTTGCTGGACTGACAGTCAGATTTTGTCACCGTCACATACTTACAAGTAACAAGTGCTTTTACATACATCCGTCAAGCGTCAGATTAGTCTTTAGTCCATCTGACTAGAGGGTGAATCAACTTTTCAAGGCCTCTGTAGTGATTTCCAATTCATTTTTATGGCAGCGGCTCCTGACTCATGAGCTCTGGGTGTGATTTACTGGGTGCAGGTTGGGGTGGGAAGCTTGGTGCTCACTCCAGCTCCAGGCGATCAGGATGTTGGTTAGACAATATCTGCACCATGAAACAAACACGAGGGTGGTATAACCGTTTGTTGTTCAACATGCCTTTTGGCACTGAACATCAACTGAAGCCACATTGCTAGAGACGGGCACTACTTCTGGGAATGAAATGAAGAAACTATCAGTGTGCATGGACGTATTTGCTAAATTAAGTATTTACCAGTAACACGCAACAGATGTACTCTTTAAAATTAGCATGTCAATGCATTTCAGTATAATATTACAATATGGTGATATATTTATTACTTATATTCTTTCTAATGTGTTTAAATTGTGTGATTCTCTGATATTTTCCTTTAAACTTCTCAGTCCATGACAGATCCCCAAAGATCAGTGCCGTCCTACGACAGAGCAAACTGAACAAAAGACAAAACTGACAGGGAGATGAGAGAAGTGCATTACAGGCAGCAGAGGAGACCCAAATTGGTGTGTGGGATGAATAATGCATTTGTCTCAATCCTTCCAATCCTGTAAGTTTGCGAAATGACAGTGATCAAAGTTGAGTCTGGAAGGGATGGTATTAAGGGGGAGATTAAACTGGTTGAGAGAGTGTAAAAGAGAACACCAGAGGGGGAGAGAGGATATTTCTGTCTCTTGTCAGATTCTGTCATGACTTGTTTTACATTTACACTTTCCCTCTTTATCCCTTAGCTTCTATCCTGGCAATACAAATAGGTTTGATAATTCACTGTGGAAACAGCTGCCACAGCGTAATGCGGCCGCTATCAAGACAGCACACTGCTGTGTTTTCACACTCTGACGTTTGCACAGCAATCAATCCGCCCCTTTTTACATATATCTTTGCACAGTGGATTGTCAGAAGTTTGGATATGTGGTAACAGAAAGGTGGAAAGGACAAGAGATGCTAGAAAAATACGTCATCTGTTTGCCTTCCATCGGTTTAAACATCCACATACTCACGGAAACACAACCACATCCCTGCATACTTCTGCATCCTCACACCCACACCCACACACACACACACAGCCACAACAGATGCCTTGTCTCTGGTGTATTGTATTTGTAAGATAACGGGCTGGTGTGGGCGTCTGCAAAACAGCTCAGTTTGCACCTGAGTCAAAATCTATCTCTGCTTTAGTCGCCAACAGCGCATGGAAAAAGGAGCTGAGGAGGACACATCACGCCGAGCCCACTCTCTCTGTAGAAAACCGAGTCTCTTTGCCTGATGCTCGCTTTATCTGCTCCCTTTTTCATGTTTGCTTTAAGATCAGTAAGCAACTGTCGCCCTCCTTTGCCAAAAATATTGCTTTGAGAGCACGGGCAGCATGATGAATCTATTTTTTTTTCCTGCCACTGCATGTCATGCAGTTGTGATCCTCAGCAGAAAATGATTTGAAACTCATTAGTGTCGTAATTTGGCACTGAAGAATGATTTATGCTTTTCTCGTTTGTGTCTGGTGTGTATTGATTTTGTGCCTTTTGCTTCTTTGTGCATTTTAAAAAAGCAGGATTAAAAAAGATTTTAATGTATGTGCATTTGTGAAATAGTTCAGTTGTCGTTATGGCAAATTACCCCATCATTAACTCACTGAAGGGATGCTACAGAATGAGCAAAAACCAGTCTTATCCACGGCCATGAGGAACGTGTCTGTGAGCTGCAGTGAACCTTCATAAATCCTACCACGTTTTGTTCATCCATGTGGTGGATGTACGCTTGAGGAAAATGACTCTGCATACTCGAAGGGCACCAAATAATTGTGGTGCTTCAGGCAGAGCCAGTAGGACTGAAATAAAACAAGTGCTCTCTCACAATCCATGCCTGCTAAAAATAAGCCTGTTCAGACGAGGGTGGTGGATTCTCGGATGCATCCTCAGCTCTGGCTGTGGAGGCAACTGTGTGATAAGTGTGGAGCTATGTGGAAGAGATTGTACGTAACCGTGTGCCTCCGTTCATCTGCAAGTGTGACATACAGTCCATGAATGTTTTTGATCTGGCTGCAGTACAATACGGCGCCCCATCCAGCCATTTGTGCACATCCTACATGGGGAAATAAAGGACTAATGTTCACAGAGGCGATTCGCGAGCAATGCTTGTGCAGACAAAGATCCAAACTACGTGACGAGATCGACTTAAATGCACACAAGCTCTTACTGATGTGGGTAATAGTATTTAAGATGAGTATTCAAATACTCCTATCTGCAAATTAGCAATTAATGACGCTTTGAAAATACTTCATAATGAGGGTTTCCCCCTGAAGCACTTGTTACCTAGCAACTGCAACCAGAATACATTGTATCTGCATGTTGTCAGGCCTCAACATGTTTTAATTTAAGTGTAGATCTACTTTGTCTCTTGCATGTTTTGTACAGGAGGGAGGTTGTGATTCATGCCATCTTTCTGTATTTCAAGCAGCGGGAGTGAAACCTACAGTAGATTCAAGGCTGGTTTCACTCGGCTGGGCAAAGTCTCTCTCCCGCAGCTGGTCATTCCCTTCATCATTGTCTCCTCCACTGCCGTTTCACTGGCTGCTGTTGCAGTGGGATGAATATTTCAGAAGTCTGCGCTGTGCTCCATTTGTAAATGTACCTTGGTTGTAAACAGTGTTGGACTCTTCCCCAGGTAGTCAGGTGTTTACA
The DNA here is from genome assembly GCF_017976325.1 of Chelmon rostratus. Taxonomy (NCBI): domain Eukaryota; kingdom Metazoa; phylum Chordata; class Actinopteri; order Chaetodontiformes; family Chaetodontidae; genus Chelmon; species Chelmon rostratus. The sequence continues at coordinate 14,562,804 of NC_055670.1, read as the reverse complement.
TGCTGCCAAAAAACTCACTGCACACAAACACTTGGCTGTTAGCTAATATGCAGTTACAACAGAATATTGCCACCTCTACCCGTTTCTTTCACCTGCTGTGCAGTCATTACAGTAGTCAGAACAGATAACAACCATGTAAAATCACGACTGAAGAATCTGCACTGCTTGTACAGAAATTTCTTTGAGCAACCAAACATATATGTGACAATGAAAGTCGGATTTTTGTTTCTTTTCAGCTGAACTTTTCAAAACAGCCTCCTCAGACCATTAATAATCCATGCTGGATGCTTCATGATGAAGACTCCAGTCAGTCAGTAGAGTGTGATGTGCTTATAGGCTATATGGACTCGTTAAATGTAGACCTGCATGTAATTCATAATGCACTTCACCCACATACATTTTTGATGCTATAGAAAAATAGAGCAAGCTTACAGCCTCCACTTTCCTTCACCACGGGAGCCAAGCCTCCCATCGGCGTTCAGCCTCAGGGAGCTGATTGGACTAAATGTTGCAGAATGAAGCACTGTTTTCTTTCCCTCTCTGTCTTACTTTCTTGTCGGGGTCATGTAAGCACAAAAGAGCTTAATGTTCTTCCCCTGCTGCTATTCTGAAGGACCAGAGAGATCAATAGGTGACAGGCGCTAGGACAATCAAAATGAAGATAAGCTGAGGGAAGGAAGGTCACTTTTGACACAAGGTTTCTGTACGTGTGAGGTATATCAAAGAGAAACTTGCCTCACCAAAGGGCTTTAATTTAACTTTAAACATCAATGTATTACTTCTGCACATCAATAGCTAGTTGTTTCTAATCTCCATGCATACAGAAGCGGAACAAGCACTTCATCTGTTAAAGACAACTGAATGACTGGCCTGCCCACCTATTAAAAGCAAAAAAAATTACAAGAAGAGTTGCTGTAGAAAAACACCACCTAATTGGTTTGCTCAAACTCACATTTGACCCGTCTTTCCTCTTCCCATCTTCACCATATTTCATTATTAGAGAGTTATACTGAAAGTAATAACACGGAGAAACAATTTTAATTGGGGTAGAATAGGGAGTAGCTTCCTGGAGGCGATGAAGTCGAACGTGGGTGAGTGTGATAGCTTTCACAGCATCGCGTTTGAAGGCTACATTCAATTATGGGCTACTTGTCAGACGGAATAAATCATTCAGCAACTGTAATGCATAATGCAGTCAAACAAAACTTTACTGTGAAAAATATTCCCACGCTGGAGAAATAATGACCATGGCGGTTTGGTGGGGTTGCCTTATCATCAAATGTCAAAGCCCATCATCACTGAGAAAGAGAAAAAAAAGTAAACAGTCAGCTACCCAAACAAAATAAGACTTTAACAATGGGCTGAGTTAATGTTGATGCTCGTCAGCGCCAGGAACTGAACTGTAATTTATGGACAGTGGTGAGGATATTTAAAGCAAATGGCTGACAGTACAAGGTCACCCCCTGATTTGTCAGTGGCCAGTGGAGTGACAAAAACCGGGGCCTTTCCTGAGCATGTGAGCTGATGTGGAAAAAATAGGACCCAACACATAATGTGCTTGACCATGTCACAGACTCCATGAGGAAGCGATTCGTCAGAGCATTCGTTTAAAAATATATAAGGGTTTTACGTGAAAATTGCATGAAAACATTAACCTCACTTTGCAGGAAAAAATTCTATTAAGGCATAGTACCGTTTTTTTGCAATGGATTATACCCGGAGCACTTCTAGGAAATGTACCGCAAAAATGCTCTGCCACCTCTTATTTAAACTGACAGGTAGGTCTGAGGGCAACTGTCCCCTCAAGGACAAACATCCAGCATCTGAACCTGGAAAGCTAAGCTGCTGTAAAAGCAGAATGTCACACACAGCAACAGCTTGTTTACAAAGGTAAACCAAAGATCATCACGGCGAGGGGAGTGCAAACTAAAGGGATTAAATTTAAGGACGGGCTTGTGGGTGTTGTGATTTGTGCAGTTTTTTTCTTTTTTTCATTTTCACACTTTGACATGTTTTTGCATTCTGGGATCTGTCAAAAAACATCCATTAAAATGTGTTATTCCAAGGTTTGTGACACAGAGGCAAAAAAAAGATGACTTGAATACACAAACTAAAACTTTGCTCACAACAAGTTGGGAGTTTTCAAAGCTGTTGCTGGCGTTGCTGTGTCATCAGTTGGGGAATTATTCATTCTGGCTCAGCTCAAAATATGCTTACCATCTGTTCCATTTTATTCCAGCGCCCGGCTCATGGCTCATGTTTAATGTATCTGTGCTAATGGCATCATCTACGTACAGTACAATGGCCATCTCTACATCAGGAAATCAGTGAAAGCAGTGAAGGAGGGAGACCTTGGTTGTATGAATGCCTTCAAAACAACCTTTTATCTGAATCATTTGCTTCATTGCCTCTAAACTCAACAATGACACAAATAATCGCCCTTCCAAAATATATTACGTAGATTAAAGGCCATTATGGTTTCACCACTTTGCCATCCAAATGGCACATTATCAAACGTACATATTAGTAACATATCAGTAATGTGACCACACTGCAGCAGTATTTATGATCTATTTAAATCCTCTGGAAGGGAGGTCAAGTGTGACTCACTCTAATATGATTATCCCCCTGAGAAATATATGAGGGACATATGGAAGTGGAATATATAATAGGCCTTTCAGGCACATTTGCTCACGCTCATACAACATAAAACATGCGCATCAACACATACACCCACGCACATACTGCACTGAACACACAAAGTACATGTTCACATACACATTTTATGATGAGAAGAAGATGAAGAGAATTTCACAAACAAGCTGTCTCAAGAAGCGGCTTGTGTAGGTTTCTGAACGGGCTCTGACCTTGCTCTAATAAGGTACAAATTATGACCATACTGTAGGGGGAAAAGGCTTTCAACAGAAGGATTATGAATCATAAGTCCTTAACGTCTGATTATTTTGATCATTCATTATTGTTTGACAATAAAATGACAGAAAATAGTGAAAAATGCACAAGTTTCCAGAGCTGAGAGGTCTGAGAATTGCTTGTATTGTCCAAGCAGTGGTTTAACCAAAGACATTTAGTAAACAAGATATAAAACAGAAAAAAGTGGGCGTGTCTTGTTGGCCAAGCGGCTAATAGACATATCATGTAATTGCAATGCCCCTGGTTTAACTCCTGCCATGGACCTTTGTTGCATGTCACCCCCTGTCCTGTCTGTCTCTACTTACACTTAATTACCCTCAGCTTTTTTTTTTTTTTCACATCCTTTATTAACAGCCTTTTGGCAGGGTCACTTCATGTCTCGGCCCCGCATATTGTTATTTTCAGAATAAGTTGGATTGATCTGAAATGCCATCAGTTTGCATGTCAGTCGTGTTGCAGGACAATTGAACACTGTTCTCTGCTTGTATGTCCACAGATTTTCAACAAAGGGCAGCTGTATATGAAGGACAGAGGGAGTGGCAATGCTCCCGGGGTATAAGAATCATGTTGACAGGACACTGTTAGTCGTATTAACTTTTGCAAAACAAAAAACTAATATTAAGCCTAAAATGCATGAAAAAAGTCCTTAAAACACAAAATCCTCTTATTTAAGAGTCAGAAAGAATGTTATTATTGTTTGCTAAATGACCTAATTGATTGATTAGCCAAATTGTTGCTAAGTAATTTTCTGTCTGTCTTCTAATTGACTTTTTGACTAATCGTTTCAGCTCTAATTATATCTCTTCTGCTGTTTTTGGAGTAATGCATGTATATACCTGATACACAGTGTCAGAGGAGTTATAGTACTTTATATATCTGCAAATGTTTGGCTCCAGACATGTAAAGTCTACTCTGTCGGCAGCTCCTCAGCAGGAGGAATTTCAAATGCACTCTGTGATGTGCCAAGCCAAATCTTTCAATTTATCGTCTAATGATAGCCACTCTCATCAAAACATATTTGAATATGAGGATTTTCATTTGTGATCTGCTGCAGAGAAATGTTGGCTCTGGACGAGCAGCCTGTAGAGGCCACATCAAATGGCTCTGGCTTTGAGGAAGATGAGAAAGTAGCATCGTCTTAATCTTTTGCTCCCAGAAAGGGCCTTCACTGCTACCTTTAATCACCTCGCTGCAAATTCTCGCTGCTGACTCACGCTTCCTCATTTCATTTTATCCTCGCCCAAAGAGAACCACACGGCCTTGAAAGTAACCACAATGGACAGCTGAGGTGGCTCATTAACACTAGACATGTCCAGGTCCAGGAAATGTGCCTCCTAATGGCTTAATAAAGACATACAGCTGGGTTGCAGTGCAAGTGTCAGGCTGCACATCTACAGTAACACTTTGATCTGTTACAGCAGTTTATATGTGAGAAACGTATTCTACCCTCAAACAAACAATATCTGATTTTACAATTCTCTTAATCAGATCATGGCAAAAACACAACAAACAACATCTAGTTGTTGCATTTTGAACATGAATTAAAAAGAAAATGTGTTTTGAGAATATTTGAGGGAAAACATTTACTAATGCTTGAAGCCATATGCTCTGCCATTAGTCACAGGATTTCAGAAACCCTTGTAAAACTGTGGCTCCAAATGTGATGTCGAGGGGGGCTAAACAAATTAAATATAGGCACAGATTTGAAGAGAATCTTATCTCAGTGGGGTAATATCAGTGTCACATTTTTTCCCCGCAGTCACTGACGCTAAAGAGCGATTAAGCATGCAAGATGACTGTCGATTCAAAGGAGAAAAAAACTGCACTGCACACTCAGTTAACATCCTTTATTATCCCAGACACTTAATAAAAAGGTCCATTCACATACAGACAGCAATTAATGTGCTGTGTGTTACCTATAAAAAGGATTTTTTTCTCTTTTACAACAAAATAAGATTTTTACCAGGACTCTGTCTGTGGTTGCATTAAAAGAAATATGCCTGGATTAATTCAGTGGGGCTTCTGGCAGTGGGCTGAACACTATGCAGCAGGGAGTCACAAGAGGACTGCAACAGACTGTCAGTCTGCTGTGAAGTCAGCCAGATGGGAGACAACATCTTCTTCACCTCAGGGAAAAGCACTGGACGGAAACAGGTGAAGAGAAAGAGAGAGGGAGAACGAGGGAAAGAACTGAAACAGAATTAGAGGAGCTAACTCTGGGGCTGACACAAGGATGTAGGATGCTGCAGTCAAGCGGCAATCACGGGTCTAGGTTAGCTATGGATGACGGGAGAGGAACTTCAAATGTGAGACATGAATAAAACAAAACAATGTGAAGAGGTGAACACGATGCGGGGAAACATGATGCACTCCTGAGAGGCTTCCTGCTGCACGCTGACACCCTAATATTTATACATGTCAAGTTAGTTAGAGACTGTAGCTGCTGATTCGGCAAAAGCCTGAAAAATATGTTTGTGTACGGAGGGCCGGGTCAGGCTATTCTGAATCAATGTGGTGGGACTCCAGATATATCACCCAGGATTAAGGTGAGGTGATGGAGGTGAGAGGTTGGAATATAAAAATACAAAAACACAAGGGCATGCATATTGCAATTCCACGCCAAGACCAAAGCTTTGAAGTCTACATACCAACCCACATGCAGAAAGATTCCCTGCGTGGTGATTCAGAGAGAGATCTCAGTCACAATTTCACAAGGCGTCAGGAGTCATGATCTCCTGTCCTGGAGAATATATACTGTCTGTCAGCCACATGATGAGGAGCCTTTATATGGGCCATAAATTTCACAGCCAGACTCAGGCAAACAACAATACATGTAATGCCAGGATTCATCACCTGCAAACAGATAACCTTTCTCAGTTCCTACTGCCCTCAGCTCACAGCTTTCACATGCACTCCTGCCTTTAATAGACTGCAATTGTGAACCTGTGAACCTGGACTATTACATTTAATTATTAGTTAAAATGTGCAGCATTTCTCTACCAGAACATACCTAATTGAGGCCAAAGCATGGCTGCATTGTGTAACATGCACATGATGTATGCATTCAGCCATCTTTGTCATGACAACGAGGTCCCCTCAGTGAAATTATCTTCACTTATTAAAACTGTCTATCAGGAGTGCTGTACAGTTAATGAAATTGCCCAGGTCAAAGCCATTCTTCTGGAGAACACTGCTATCATTCTGGGGCAATTCATTCAAAGCTAGGAACACTAGTCAGCATTTTCCCCTTCATTGTGTGAACTGGAGTCCTCACATTCTTGCATCATGCTAATTCTCTTGTCATAGAGAGGCATGCATGGAAAAGCCCTGCTGTAAACTACATTTTATCCTCGGAATATACATGGTTTACTGCCATACACCAGAAGAACAGCAGCAAAACAGCACAGTTTCAAATGCGCCATAAATCATTTAACAAAGCTTACATGGAAATAGCAAAGCAGATTATTAAAGGCGCCCATGAGATGGGGAAGTACTGTACAGTACATTCAAGAGGCGTTGCTAGGAAACGCTACTGCTGGGTGAGTCAATGAGCAATCCACAGGCTCTAAGAGGAGCTACAATAGAACAGACAGCCCAGCAGCCACACAATAATCTCAGTCCACATGGTCATAGCAATTATGCTAATTAATATCATCCTTACAGCCACTCCAATGAAAAACGTGGTATTTTGCTCACATACCCACGCCACCCATTTAAATCAGAATACTGGGGGCTCCGAGCAGGTTCTGCAGGGAGGCAGATTAGAGCTGATAGGGTTATACGCCCCTGAACATATAGAAGAGACGGGAAGAGAAAAAGAGAGGCTGTCACATTTTTAGAGAAAATGTGACGATGTTACAACAATGAACATGCAGTAAAGGTCAGAGAATTGTCACATTTAGTAAAACACTGACTTCCAATTCTCTTTTGTTGCCACTTTATGGCCAATTTAAAAAACTTCTCTCCCCTTCAATGGTCACACTGTGTTTGGATAAAACATTGTGCCATCGTAATTGTCGTGTACAGTATGCTCAAAGGGAAAATGTCATATCACACAGATGAGCACACACATGCTAATGCACAGGTAAACAAAACACACACACACACACACACACACGCACGCACACACACGGACACACACACACACACACACATCAAGAAAATCAGATAATGAGTCACCTATAATGAGACACAGTTCTCCTGTCAGACAAGCTCTGTCAGGTGTAGAAGATTTTTCATTTTGATGTGGAGAGCAGGCCACCTTGCTCTGTAGGGGTTGTGAGAAAACGTTTTTCACTCTCCTGCACAATACCCCCTGCTGTTCATACAGTACACCTGGAACTGATCACAGATATGTGGAGAAATAATTCAGAATGCGTGGCCCCAAGACGACATCAATGTTGTGCATTTGTGACTTTTCAGAACCTTTTACCTTTATACAGTAGGCTCAACAGCAGAAGGCATTGCAATTATACAGCCTGTAGGAAGAACGTATGTTTTTGCCATTTTGGACAGGCTTATGTTTATGTGTGTGTGTATACAGACTTAATGCAGTGTGTTTGGCATAGATTATTTAGGACCTTGGGTCAGAAGTGTTACCTAATACATAAAATATTATCACTGTTTTCAATGCAAGTGAAAAACCATTCTAAATTGTTCAAATCTAAATATAGGTTTACAATCAGCCAAGCAAAGGGACAAATTCTCAGCACTGAAGTCAATGTTTTCTATGTGCTTAATATTATTGCAAAGAATTTAAATTCCACATACAACTGGAAATCTAACTGGATGTCTTCACAAGAAATACTGAATAAAATATGATAAACGTTTCTTTAAATCATTAGGGACATCAAAGAGATTTAATATGTTTCTATGCTTCTGTTAGGTATAATGTATGTTTCTGTTTTGTACACCATATACCTACAGCACTCTGTATAAAAATACATCTTCTCCTGCTTTCTGAATCATTTATAATGAGGCTGTCTTGACACTCATTTACCTACACAGGGAATAGGATTCCCACAATCTGTCTTTTCAAAGTCTGTTCCTCTGTGATCAAATAATATCAAATCACGCACAATCAGTACAATCGGAGTGTTTACGATTGCTACTCTTCATAAAACTGGAAACCTATAGCATGTATAATAAGATGGGGAATGCAAGGTAATCCTTTAGTACACCAGGAACACATGAAGGCAAAGTGGCTGCAGGATGTAAGCCTGTTAGCACCATGCATCTTCATTTAAAATGACAACATGGGGGGTTGTGCAATATTAACTCCAGGTACAAGAAGCAACCAGGCAACCAAGCAAACAGAGTCAGGAGGTATCACAAGAATATTCAAGACACTTCAAATTCTATACATCACCAAATATTACGTTGTGCAACTTACAGTAGGTGCCACTGGGTAAATTATGACCATGAACAACATAATTTTGGTTTTACTGTTTTAATTAGAGCAATAATCATATGCTATTTTTTTTTTGCAGCAATCTGTGACAACCATGTTCCAACTGTATTCAGTGGTTCCTTGTGGTGTTAGCGTTTCACTCTCGCTCTGCAGTCATTATATCCTCCATCACTATTGAAACTGGCATTTAAGACAACAAAACTGTAACCATATCATTCCTCATCGGGGCATGCAGAATGTTTTAGATGAAAATAGAAACCATCCTCAACCTGTTGATATCAGTTATGCTGGTTGCTTGTCTCAGTAATGCTGACTTAAGAACGTTTAGAGCTCAGGGTAACAAGCACATTATAAGGACAATAGTGCCATCTAATGCAACAGAAGAGAATTGTCAACATCTTTGCTCATGTCAAAGTGAACAGCTGTATTGAAGTATTATTCTTTTCAGTTTCTTCTAGGAAATATTAATGATATAACCATTACTGGCAGCAGCACTTCTCTTTCTTTACCACATCTACAATGTGGTTCTTTGTTGGTAAGTTGGTGGTGTCATTACCTGCTGTCTGAATTGCCATGTATTTCATTATAGACAATACTGTATATATATTGCAATATTAGTAGAGACCAGTCAACAGACACACCTGTTTTTGCATCTGTCTGCCTTTTCTCATCTCCCTCTGGGCTTGAGGCATATCCGGTGGAGATGCTCAGCTGATGACCTCAGCATGATGTTCCCTGCTGTCCTCCAGAGTCTCTCCTCAAATCTCACTCTCCCCATCCACTTTCATGTTGAAGACGAGGCGGGATGGTGTAGTCGACTGAATGCAGTCCGTGTTAGCTTCAGACCATATGTCACTCCTCATTATGTGCCTCCATCAGTCCAGATAGGCAGTAGTATGACTGACAGCACTCCCCTGTGCACGTAAAGGTTGTCAGGTTCTCTATATATAGCAGTGCAGAACTTCAGAATGTTTTTCAGAAAAAATGGACTTGCCTCAACTTTTCTGAAATGTTGAACTCTGCCATATTGAGAGGATAGCATACTTTAGTACAGCTTAAAGAGACAGGCAACACGAATGATACGATTTTAAAATGCTAATTTTGTTTTGTAGATCAGCAGGGCTGTGTACGTTAAGGCTGTTAACAATCATTACATTTTTCATTATCTTGTTGAAGTGTTACTCTGACAGCTCACTGGACATACAACAGTCATCAGCATGTAGGCCCTCCTGAATCATTTTTATAAACCAGTAGGTGGTATGTGACAGTCACAGTCTTAGGCATTATCCTCCTACTGTACAACTTGTTTTACTCTGGACTCCTATTTTCCTGTTCACAGCCCCAGCTCATTTGTCTGCCATGGCACCTGTCTTGATTTGAGGAGTAGGCTATATATACTGTATGCAACCTGTCCCTTTATACATATCATTCTTCCCCTCTTTGCTGTAGCAGCATCCTTATACCGTGATGTCTGATAACATAGCTTATCCAGATGTTTTGGCACCACTGAAACTGCCATGGGATTTGGTGTGTTAGCTGACAGTATTTATAGGACTGTGTGATTTTTGTACGACAAATTGAGCCAAGCAATTACTGTAAGAGAGACACAGGCAAGAAAAGTCCTTGTTTGACTCAGACCTCAGCCTGTGGGGAGCAAGAGAATCCAGAGGAGAGTTGGTTTACCACTGGACTATATCTCAGCATTGTGGTGACTATAACACGACAAATTCATTTACTTTACATGCAGTGAGGATTATGCAATCATACTTTTGTGTTGACATGTGGTGTGGACCCTTTTTTCAACTGATGAATTCAAATGCCCTGACTGTTCCTCTAGTGCCACCATGTGGTAACAATTTCTGTTTTTCCAATATGATGATTCCTGATAAGATGAAGTGAAAAAGTTAACGCATGATTTCCATAAAACTGCACTGAATAGTCATGGTCCTCATCGAATGAATCCTACTGGGTTTGATAACCTCACACAACGTATGCCAATAGAATAGACTGCATGAAACTTCCTGAACAAATTCATGCTCTAAGAATCCTTTTGATGTAGGTGAAAGTTAGGCCTTTAATGCAGTGCCACCAACAGGGTGAAATCCACATTTGTATATATTTATTATTGTATTGTATTTTGTATAGATGCATGTACAGTATGTTTGAACATACCTGATGTAATTGGTCACGCTGTTATTTTCTGTCTAGGGCCAACCTAAATTCAAACGGCAAATTTAACACTTTGGCTATAAGGTTTGTCATGCTATTCTCAATTGCTATTGAAGTCTCAGTACCAGTTACCTTTTTACTTTGATGCTACCCATACCCTCCCTCTACTGCACAGGTTTCCAAATAGTACTGTGTGGTCCAATCCTTAACCTCAAAACCATTTTTTCTACATGAAATAGGCAATATCAGACATTTTAGGCATATTTCAAAAGTGATAACAATATAAATAATGAGCCTGTTTTAGCCCCAATGAAAATGTCATCAATGTGGAGTGCAAATCAAAATTGCAGGACTATTATCCAATTGAAATGAATAGATAAAACAGAAAATGCAAGCATTTTTAAATAAAACTTGAGTGTGTTTACTTTGAAGAGTGAGTTGAAGTTGAAGCGCTGAAGGGGTTCCAAGTGTCAGTTTAAGTGTAATAAGTTTAAGTGTAATCACTGAAAGCATCTGGAATTTAATTTTCAAGTGTAAGCTCTGGATGGATTTAATTGTCAATGTGTAAGTGCTGCAAGTAGTTACTAGCTTTAACTCCAACTCCAATTAGTAGTTGGAGTAAGAGCTTAAAGTGTTTTAAATGTCAGCAGTGCAAGTGCTGAAAGCAGTTGAACTGTCAGCTGAAATAGCAATAGAATTATCACTTGACTAGTATCTAGTAGTGAAAGAGGCTGAAACTTGTGGTGAACTGAAAGTGCTGGACTTTGTACTGCTCTTGAACTGCTCTTTGTACAGTTTTCAATTGAGTATATGTCAAATAGGATTAGCAAATGATCACAATCTGTTTTATTTATTTTAAAGCATCATTTTTGGAAACAGGGTTGTAAGCAGTTGAATTTTAATTTGTTATTTAAGCACTGAGAGAAGCTGTAATGTCAGTGTAAATGTTGGAACTGAAAGTAGTTAAACTGCAAGTCCAAGGGTAAAGATCAGTTGACGTGTCAGTTCTATGCGCTAAAGCAGTTGAACTCTCAGTTCAAGAGAAAGAGATGAGAGTAAAAGTGGCTAAACCAGTTGTCAGCTCAAGTGGAAGCTCTGACTGCAGTTAAAGTGTATGTTGAATGCATGCTGAAAGCTGGTGAAATGTCATTTGAAATATAAGTCATGAAAGTAGTTGAGGGGTCAGTTAATGTGAAAGTGGTGAGAATTTTCAGCTGAAGTGTCAGTTTCTGTGACAGTTGAATGCCTCCCCTGATACTTTGAAGACCCCCTACATGACACAGTGGGGGCCCTTAGTAGCTCCTTCAGTAGCAGACTGCTGCATCTACCCTGTAAGAAGGAATGCTACCGCACGTCCTTCATACCAGCAGCTGTCAGAGTGTTCAACTCCAGCGTTGCATAATTTAGCACTGGTTTCCATATTCAGACTGCTTTTTTGCACTGATGTGTGACTTATCATACACCTATTACCTTGCAATACTGCTCTTTTCCACTCTCATTGAGTACTCTCCCTCACAGTACATTATAGTATTCTACTGTGACATATACATATTTATTTCTAGCATTAATGCTGTAGTCACTTTATCCACCATGTGCAATTTGTGTAAGTAAAAGTGAAGTGAAATTCTACATTATTTTTGGCAGTATATTTTTATGGTAATTTTTCTTATAGTTCTTTGCAGCCATATATATATACATATTTACATATTTCTACTCTTATATAGCCCTTTGTTTAAAATGTACATATATATCGTCAGCTTTTATTTTGTGTTTTGTATTTCTCTACTTCTGTTGCTATTTTTTTCGCCAACTGCCATTACCTGTTGCTTGTAATACCCAAATTTCCCCGGCTGGATAACAAGTTAGTGTTATCTTATCTTGTCTTATCTTATCTTATCTTATCTTAACAAGGACCGGAGAAGGTCATTTGCATCGCCAACTGTGACAATTCAAAAGCCACAAAGCAAAGCAGACACACAAATTATTGCAATAAATCAATTTTAGTTAGTAAATAAAAAATATATAACACACACACATGCACACGCACACACACACACACACACACACGCACACACACACACACACACACACAGAAAGAGTCTGATAAATTTCTTTCCTTTAATTGAAAATGCTCTGAAATAAAAGAATCTTACTTATATACTCACAGTTTAAGGTAGAGCCAACTTTAAACCTGCACAACATTCAAAGTTTCTTATATCTGAAACAAACAAGCAAAAAAAACAAAAAAAACAAAAACAAAGATAAGTGGCAAATTCCAATTCCAAATAAGTGTCCCAAACCCATACAACTGTATATACTATTTCTATAGAAACATGTTTGGAGATAGCAGCAGGAAGAGATATCTTCACTGAATTCAATTATGCATGAAAAATATGAACATGTTATGTAATGAAAAAGATTATAGTATGATGTCGTAAATTAACATGATAATTCAATTTCTATTTCGTTGACGCATTTCACAAGATTAGCAACGATGTATGTCACTTCCAGTTGTTGTATTTGAATGGATGGGTCGCAACGGGTCACAGTCGGTCAAAATCAATGTTAGGAATAGTTTTACCCACCTGGCCAAGACCTGGGCAGAGCAGAAGAGTACCTGAGGAGGCTGGAGTGTGTTAAAAACAGCGGTAAGTGTTGCTTTGTTTTTCAAAGTTAGCTGAGGTTTTGTGTTGGACTCTTGTGACCGAATTCAATGTCTCAAGACGGACTAACGTTTCAGTTAGTTATAGTTAGCTAACATGTTAGCTTTATGTTAGCTGAATTCAAATGTTAGCTTAGGTAGTTAGGTGAAGGGGGAGTTGGGTGGCTATTTGGTATTTCCAGTAGTTTTGTAACCGTTCAGTCCAGTACAATATTCCATTCTAGGAAATCTGGCATTTTTCTCAGAATGTGAATAAAATTGAACTACTTAGAAAATGTTGATGTTATGGTGCAGTTTTCATCAGAAAACCTAAGTCATTTGAAACCAGCAGGAAGCTTTTAGACGTTTCCTATGATCATTTTTGTGGCCTTGTTTTATGCAGTTGTGTGTTTGAGAATTGGCAGTAATACAGTATCTTACAGAAACATCTGGTTCTGTATTTGGTTTGCCCCTGATACATTAGAAAAGGTTTTGGCGAAAGGAGCCAGGGAAGAGTTTAAACTGTGCTTAAGTTTGACGGTCAGTCACGGTGTGCTGAGTGTACATCAAGGTTGCGATCAGCAATTATAAACATTAACATTAATTGTTTAGTCTCTTAAGGAGAGAAACCACAAATAAAAACATAGTTTTTGTTAGGCACTGGTCAATCTTGAGATTTTGGGAAATTTTGCTTCCATAACATGTCTTCTTTTGGATGAGGGGGAGAAAGTTAGTCAACATTTTATCCTGTCCACCTGTAGTGTCTTATTTTTCTCTCTAACCATGTATCTACTTTTTCAGTGCATATCTTTTAAAGGCCATTTTCTCATACGCTCCACTTCAGTGGCACTTATACACCTATCTATATTCTGATGGGTTTCACAGAGCAGTTTGTTCATATGACATTAATAGCCTGATTTACATAACTTTTTATTCCTAAAAACATGGCAAAGCTAAATTTAACAAACAAAATGTATTTTTTTTTCCTATGGCTATTAACAGTATTTTCAGATTTTCAGACTGATAAAGAGATATTCAGCATCCCCTTTGTAAAAACCTTTTACTCGAAATTGTCATCAGAAAGACAAAATAATTTTGAACCTGGCTTTATCCATTGTTCAGATTTATGTTTTGTAAATCTGTGCAAATTATTGCATATTTAATGCAATGCCTCATTTGCATGATCATGGATGGTGATCTGTAATCCTCACATTTTTAAACCTGGAAGCATGGAATGTTGATGTTTTTGTTAAAAGAAATGACTAAATCTATAAATCAAATGCCAATCAATTTCCTGTTGATCGACTAACTGATGAATTGCTGTGGCCTGAGTTAAATATCTTGTTATGAATGAGAAGATGCTCCACAGATGAGCATCTTGAGGATTTTGTTTGATATGTATTGTTTTTGCAATTGTTGGTGTTTTAATGTTTCGTCTCAACTATTACCTGTTTTATTGGTCCTGCTTTTATCAATTATGGCAGGCCTTTTGTTTATTGATTGGTTGTATGAAATACATTGTTTTTTTTAATGCAGTAGCTATGTGTGCTATTGGACTACACCAGTGTCCTCTTAATATATGTGTTGGTACGTGTGTCTTTTTTTGTTGTCTGCTGTGGCCTGTCTGATTTGTGTCTCTTTTGTTACTCTCTCTGTGGATGAGCGACCAGTTTCCCCTCTGGGATTAATAAAGTTAACTAATCCTGTCAACAGCAAAGGCATATCTTGAATTGGATTAGCTCTAGTAAGGGTGTGGTGGCCAATACTTTAATAGAGCATTTCTATGTTTTCTTTGGATTACCACTGCAGATGTCCTTATTTGATCAGATATTATTAAAAAATGGAAAACCAGTGAGAACACTATTTCTGTATTTTATCCTGGACACCAACCTTTGCTTCAGTGTAGAGAAATTCAATTGTATACATTATTGATTTAACTAATGATAAGGTTTACATATTTTCTTGTATGGTAAACCACACTGAAGAAATGCTGTGCTACGCTGTTTAAAAAAAAAAGAAAGAAAAGAAAGCATATTAAGAAGCAAAACTCTAATTGCAAAAATAACTCCAGATATACCATGATATCTGTATACTATACTTTGCATTTACAACAGTATTTCAACAGTCTCTCCACAACAATCCATGTTGTAGATGTTGTGGAGCTTTCAGTCATCACACCATCTTCCTCAGCAGATGGAGCTTGTCTGAATAGTGGACAAATTTCTATTTTTAGAACTTCTTGACTTAAATCAAGTTGGTTTTTACAGTCTTTTTAGAGAGAAATTTGTTTCTGTATTACTATCCCTTCACTGGTTGTCAACAAGAAAAGCATTGTCCAGAAAAACACAAACAAGGAATTTCATACTAAAGTAACTGTAATTTTGGAGGATACCCCTCTTGATTTGTTTAATTCAGACTGCTGATGCATCAAATTAACTTCAGATGACCTTAAGAATGCATTTTAGCATGAAAGAAGGCCTATGCATTTTGTCCTTTTTCCTGCACTGGAGTAATGCTTGGAAGGGTTCTCTTTATGGACAGTAAGAACAGGAGGAATGATGATCAATAACTCTATCCATGTACATATTGGCACATGAGTGTTAAAATACATTTGAAAAGTATCTGATCGTATTCCTGATGAAAAACAATAAGATGGAGGCACCTTATTTGCCACTTCCTCTGCACTGATTGCAATAATAAATCATGTTTGACTTGACTGTCTTAATTTGTCATCAGTATTTCCATATTGCATAAAAAAGGCTTTTCACCTGAATGTTCAACTTGAACTGGTTAGGTAAATATGACACTTAAACTCCTTAAATGTTGTCAAGACATTCACCTATTGTCTTGATACTTTGCCTTTGAGCTTTAAAAATATTTTTTTAATTGCTTGGCAGCCGACAGCGCTGCTCCCTTTTCTTCCTTTTATTTCCCAAAGGTTGTGAAAACTACATTTATTAAGCCTATAACCTGGATGTCTCCGTAATTAACAATTATTGGCTTATACTGTGTAAACCTATCTCTATTTAGCTACTTATTGGCCTCAATTAGTTTCACAATTTCCAGTCTTGAATTTGTCCCTACAAAAGTCTCTTGTATTGATTCTGGCAAATGTTCAGTTCTAGGTCTGCTGGAACTAGCTTTAACACTATATGCAACATTGTTGACTGAGAATATTGCTAAACAGATTGGAAAATGATTTGGACTTTCTGGCACTGTCCTAAAGGCGCTTATGTCAACAAAGCATGTGAACAGAATAGTGGCAAAATCTGCACAATATAAATATAATCCAATTCAGTTGAATATCTCAGCAGTAAAAACAGTACAGTATGTACAACATGTATTGTGAAATTTTATTTTCTGTCAACTCAGTGGTAAGGTTTCAGTGATATGTTTGTGATTGCTTGCTATAGCTTGATTTAGTTTGGTTTAGGATAGTTTATTAGGCATTGTGGTAAGGACAAAGCTCACTCATAAGCACACACACACACTCACACATACACATGCACGAGCTACACAATTTCAAGGATGACACAGCAAAGTCAACACTTTTTTTTCCTCTGTTTTTTGATGTAAACATTGGAAACAACAAACCAATGCTGTAAATTGTTAGTGTTATTTTAATGTGGAGTGGTTTGTCAGTTGGTGGCACCACAGAACCCAAACAGACAGGTACCCATGTTGGTATTGAACCTTTGGGGACACAAGTTCACAACACTGGATCAAGTCCAGTAGTCAGTTCAGTTCCCCCAACCCTGCAAAAGAGCTGTGTTGTTACTTATGTAATGTTTTACCCAAATGATATACTATGATGCTATGACGATATAATGTTTGCCTTTAAGGCTCTTATGGTTGTTTAGAGCAAAGCACAATTTTCTGTGTTTGAAGGCTGGTCCAGAAGTTTGTTCATATACAGTAGTAAATCCATAATCTACAGTAAGTATATGAGTGGTACTTTTTGGATGTTGCAGACCATAATACTTTTTATTTGAATCCCATTCAAACATGCATTTATCCAGACTGCACAGTGGCCATTTAAACACTTGCAGTGCAGCTGGCCTGTGCTACTCCTGAAGCATTCTATATTTTGTCCACTAGATGTCAGAAAGCGCCCAGATTTGAGAAAGAATTTACCAGCATTCAGCCCTCAGTGGAATCATACCTTTCAACTTTACTGTAACCCAATATCGTCATCCAAAGAAAGCTATGCCATGTCATTAGTGTTAAATTCAACTGCCCCATGCCTCAATGATTTTAGGAAACAATAGCATATTTAAATACAATTTTCATTGTGCACAGTTTGAATAATACATAAAAATAGATGAGAGTTACAAAACTCAGGTGAAGGGATTTCAATCAAATTACTTTACTTAATTTATTTGCTTACTTATAATTATTAAAGGGCCGCTACGATCAAAATCTTCCTGTTTCGAATTTCTGATCAAGGTGAAGGTGATTGTTATTTGCCACCAGGAGTAGCTGTCACCTGCTTTCTATCTACAGCAGCCACCAAAAGAGGGAGACATTACATTAAGAATAAAGAAAAACATTAGCTCCACGTATGAAACCTCCACATACTGTTTGTGTCTCATGCAGTGTCTCAGTTCTCATCACTTCAAACTCCATATACCATTAAGTTTATAGGCCAAATCAGTGTGCAGATGCTAATATGTTTTTTAAATTTGGGAAGTACATTTGACCCTGGCCCGTGTAGCATTCTAAAATTTTGCCTTTGCTTCATGTTCTTGTCAATATCTTAGCAAATGCCTCCCAACTTAATTTGAAGTTCATGTTTATGAAAATGACACAAAGAGTCATGTGTGACCGTAGTCAGAAGATGGCAATGGTGTCAGGTTGTTGCTTGGCTGTCAGTGTTGGTGGGCTGGACAGGCAGCG
Organism: Chelmon rostratus; assembly: GCF_017976325.1. Lineage (NCBI taxonomy): Eukaryota > Metazoa > Chordata > Actinopteri > Chaetodontiformes > Chaetodontidae > Chelmon > Chelmon rostratus. The sequence goes on along the minus strand of NC_055670.1, from coordinate 14,544,757 downwards.
GCTCCGCGGTGAACAAGGCTCCTTTCTGCCTGCTGGAGATCTTGTACTGGCTGCTTGAGTCAGCCCTAAGCCGCTCTCCCCACGCAGGGCTCCCTTCACCAGCGTTCACCTAAATCTGTCACACAGATTTGACACTGCGTCACTTGGAGTGCACTCTGAAATGACATGTATATAATGTGGAATATTGTGCACATTTACAGCCTGGACTTCCCTTAGAGCGTTAACGGTTTTCTTGTTTTTTTTTCCCTCTTGTGGGTAAAATAAGACTCAAGTTAAAGTCATTTTGTAATACTACTACAATTAATGCAAATTATTTTTTATGTGTAAGCCTAAAATGTTAAAATGCAGTTTACTGTTGTAACTGTTAAAACAAATAATTTTGCATACAAGATTTATTCTAATTGTTAGATAAAAACATTCATATGATAAAAACATGTACTTTATAATGGGGAGGGGGATGGAGTAAGAGGTTAATTGATTCATCAAATCCAAAACCAGTTCATAGTGTTGCCATATGGGGACTTCTATCAACTGAATGGTGTCTTTACATTTCTGTGGCCAGTCCAAATTTTACCATCAAACATTCGGCACGTTTAGGCCATAAACCTAACAACCCAAATCAACTCAAATTAGGCTCATAGCTATTTATGCGTGAGGAATTACCCTAAATGCTGTCTCGTATCTTTTTCCCTGTGAGAAAACAATTTACATTGATCCTGATTTTAGAATAAATTAATTTCAACTTCCTATTTCAGATTAGTACAGTTTGTACAGAAATGTGAAATATGAAACTGAAATGTGATAAGGAAAAAATGTATAATAAAAATGAATTAATATTGAGCATTTTCCCACAAATTATGTTAACATGCTAAACCTTGGTAATGTTTAATACACATTCACTGAACATGTGCATCTATTTTCTCTTTTTGTTCAATCACATATTCTTACAGTTAACATTAATTATGTACTTGGTTTTATTATATGACCATCAGTCACTCATGTATTTACACACTGCTCTCCACTGACAGCTAAAAATTTAAGATATTTGTAGTAGCGATTTCCCAATGTATTTCCAATACATAAAAGCTCTGTGCTTATTCAGGCTTACGTATCCAACCATCTGCTTCTGTCTGTCGTTGTGGGTTTCCTCGATAAGAAGCTCCTGCCTGGAGAAAGTTCAGCATTTGGAACAGAGACAGCGGTGTCTGGAGTGCCCACCACCCTGGGTTCACTTCTTCCCCTCATACGGCTTTCACTCTGTCGCTTTCTTCTGCAGTATTTACTGGATAAAGTGGTAGCAACTGGCCTTGGTGGCCAGTAAGAAGGATTTTCTCTCCCCAGCTGGTGTGGCTTTGCCTGCTTGTACTGCAGAGAGTGGCTCGAAACTCTGGGTTGTGGTTTAGAGTTCTCGAGGCATTAAGTCTTGTTTTGAGCAATGCAGTATTTAACTGAATGATAAAATGATGTTTCTTTAGATATGTTTGACTTAGCTGTGGGCAGCTTCTGTTCTTAAAAACTGTGATGTTTGTGTCTCCAGAAGCAGGACTGGGAGGATCATTGTGATTCACTTATCCAGTTGTAAATGGGAAATCATGGACATCTGCTCCTTTGGGAATCTCCACCCCTTTTGAAAAGAGAATAGAGGTTAAAAAACTGCTAAATGAGTTAGCAGCAACCAGGATCCTTCTCCTCCACAGGTAATGAGTTTGATTAATTTTTGACCTTTGGAAACTTTTCACTCCTTTTTGAGCCTCCTTTTATATTTTCCCACCCTGGGATAATAAGGAGCTGTGTTTCACAAGGTTTTTACACTGAGGGCTTCAAAGAAGTACATTGTTTGCACATGAATTACATAGGTACACAGAGGCCATGGTGAAAATGGCAATTATATTGCACATCATCAACATTTTTTTCTATAATCTTACATTTAAGTTATTCATCAAATGTGTGCACTGGATAAAAAAAATCTAAATGCATTGTAAAAATGTATGCACAGTTTCAGATACTTTCTTAACTTAAAGGTAGAATAAAAAAACTTTTTGGCCTATAAATAATAATGCAGGGGATGCTTATTTTCTCACACAGGTGTTTAGAAATCCTCTCTCTGATAAATCATGATTTGTAAACTTACCCATAGACAGCAGTGACAGGTTTCCTCTGATAATGTAGAAAAATGGGGAAAGAGAGGGCTGGGCTTAAGTAGAGCTGTGATTTAGAGCAGAGAGATGCAGCATCTCTCCTTTCCAGTGGAGGCCCTCCTGGGTTTGATTTAATTCTCTCCTTGCACTATTAAAAAGGCCTTCTACTCTCTTCACTGCATGCACCTTGCTGTCATAACTGGCACAAAATCATTTATCAATGCCGCTTGCAGGCAGTGCGACTAAGGCCTTTCGCAGTGTATATTTTTCCATTATTGATTGTGTACGTAATGCATGAAGAAGTACAAAGATGGGTCTCCTCCTGTGTTGGAATGACCATATTAGGCCAGGAGATGAGGGAACTTTTTCTGCCTCATCTACGAATCCATATAGCAATCATCATTCCTGCTGGGAAGGAAACTTTGTTCTTAAAATGATTTTTCATTTTACTGTTGTCTCACTGGCCTCAGCACTCAACAATGATCCTGTGCTGGACGTACGACGAGCAGTTATTTGGTGCAATAAACTGAAAGGCAGTGAATGTCAGTGTCCCCCTTTGTTGTTTAATTTATTTTCTTTTCAAAGTGAAGGGAGGTGTCCTTGCTGTGAGAGTTAGTCATTGATGTGGCTATAGTTAGTCCATCCCCTGCTGAGACTGTCTGTAGGAGATGCTACTTCCTCTCTCCGGCTCATTCGTGCCTTCCTTTGCCTGGGACGATGGCTTCATTCAGTCTCGTTGGCTGCATTTTGTATGGGAGTGGGGGCACTTGATCAAGAACAAAAGATATAAGTGTGAAGTACAGTGGGGCCACAGTTGCAAGAGTTACACTGCTCTTGGGTCAAACAAAGTCCTTTAACCTTCTCAACAAAGCCGGTGCTCTTGATACTCGTACTGTTGGGAGTTAGCTGGGATCAGTATGTATGCATCTTATTTAAAGTGTTTGAATTAAATAAATGTGTGTCATCGCATGTTGCATAACAACCCTTTAGCCCAGAATAGGCATTAGTCATTTAAATAATACTTTCATGGGCTTAACAGTATAATGAAGTTGATGTTGATATCAGATTTCAGACTTGTTAAGAAAAGGCTAAATGCTCTTAGTCTCTTATACTAAGGGTCTTCGATAAGTTCTGTCTCAAGGCTGATTGTTTCATGCACGATGCGCTCACAGATGCACATACATTGTGGATTTGGCTGTATATCATTCACCATTAATGCTTAAATCTTTCTGATGGTAAGCTTCAGGAATTACACTGAAGTTTATCTCAACAGGAAGGAAAGAAAAAATAACTGTGAAATAACAGGCAGTGTAATTGCTGGATGTTTATCTTATCTGTTGAACAACCTTCATTTGTTATGTTTAGTGTTATAATGATACTAAATTGTTTTATCAGCAACTAGCTAATGGTCTTATCAGCAATTGACGAACCCTCTGCTCGATAAGCTTAAGGTAAATGGAAGGGATCTATTATAGGCTGAGAGCCCTTTATCTCAGCTGTCTGAAATATTGACACTTACAGTAATTTGTCCCCATTTTCTATTGATTTCTTGTTTTGCTTTCAGGTTATGCTGTAAACAGGGTAAATAATGACAGATTTCATCAGAACTCCCTTTAGAGATGATCCACACTTAGCTGGCTGTGCTGCTGACATAGTTCACTCATCAGCTGTATGACTAATGAAAGCTCTGTAGAGTGGCAATCACAGTCATTTCGGCCTTTCAGTGAAGGCTAGGTCAGTGGTGACATCTCCCAGAAACAGACCAGGCATGTTGTCGATGCTGCAGAGAGTCTGGTTCAAACCTGAAGATGCTGATCTGAGCTGACAGGGGATGTGTTAGTTTGCTAATTGTAATTCATAAGTCAGATGAACAGAGGTGTGGCTTTTGTAGCGGTTTGTTAAATTCAGAGAAACAAGCCCTTGAAGGAACCGGAAACAGTAAAGAGTTGGAAGTACAGAGGAAGCTTTGCAGAATTCCACAAAGGCAGTAAGCAGGCTTGCAGTTATGTTTAAGGGCATCATTTTCACAAGCAATATGTGGGAGTAGGAGGAAAGACGTTTTTCATCATGTCTTATGTACCTCTCATTACTGCAAATCCAGAATATTTTTTGATCATGCATATGTATTCTTACACCTTAAAAGAATTGCTCTTCTAGAGTAAAACTGCAAAGTTTTCAACTCCCCTATTTATTTTGAAGATCTTTGCCCAAAACTATGATGTCTTTCCCGGGTTTTATCACCTCTATATCGCCATCTGGAATGCATTGGTAAGCCAGGCCTCCAAGGGCTAGCATATAGCTCTCTCTGCAGGCTTTGTACAGGATGAAGAAGTCGTAATCCTCAAACAGACTTAAATTCCTCCAGAAAGGCTCTTGATCCTGAATCCACTCATTTTCTTCAAACAACCAGGCCCAAAAGAGAAGAGATATTTGGGCATGGCTGAAATCCTTGATTGAAATCTTCTACAAGTGGGCACAGATACACGTGCACATCTGCACATGTGCATCGATGCGCACACACACACCGACATGCACGCACACACACACAAACAACCCCCACATACACACAAATACATGCACTTGCACCTCCCCAGCCATCACCTGCTGTCGGTGAGATCCTGGACCAGGTTTTTGAGAGGGCCTCTCTGAGCTCTTATTAAAAGGTAAACTTCTCTAAGGCCAGGGAATCATGTCAATCACAGGTTGTGTTTTCGCACCGAGCCCAAAGCCTGCTCTCTCCACCCTGTCAGACGTGTTATCACCCTCAAAGCCATATCAGAATGCTGTTTGTTCTGCGCTTTAGTTTCACCCACACAGTGGATTCAAAAAGGTACAGGTCTATTTGATAGTGTATATTTCATTGCCGGAGAGAGACTGTGTTTGTCTTGCTGTGTTTGTCAGCTCATATTTGAGCTGAGGGTTCCTATTAAAACTAAACACCATATCAGAGGAATATTGCCACCGCCAGCCTCTTTTAAATCGCATATTGAGCCTGTGGAGTGTGGAAGCAATTTAGTTGTAGCGTAGTTTATAAGTGTGTCTGTGCTTGTGATGTTTCTATTTACTCTTCATTCTCATTTATTTACACAGAGTAGCCTCCCTGCACATATTTCATATACTGTAATAATTATTAGTTATATTGTTGTTTCTAATTTCCTAAAAATATTACCTTTTTTTGCAATTCCACTTATTTTAAAAATCCCTATCAGAATACGGCTATTTTTGTTGAGCAGCGTTGATCAAGTCCTCAAAGTCACTTAGTCAGCTAAGACTTGAAAACTTTACCTTAACTTTGCCTTTACCATTATACTTGATGTTCAATATGCTTCATTTTTTAGATGACTGAGGAAGGTTGCTTTGTACAAGCACCGCCAACAGTGTCCTCAGGTGGTGTGTTGTTTCTTTTGTGGAGAACTCTGAATCAACAGACTTAACCACTTTTTGGGATATGACTGGATGGATAATGTTTTTGTTTAAGCTGTCAGGACATTTGCCTTTGGTCTGGACAAAACTTCAGTGTTATCGTATAGTTTTTCCGTCGAATTATGTCATGATGGTGTGATTATATTACGTTATCTTTTACTAAATTCTGTTCAAACTAACTCCAGACAAATTGTCCATTAAAACGTAACAAAAGGCTTTTTTCTGAAGGAATGCAAGTAGTGAAGCATAGGTCATTCAGCACCAGTTCAACTGATTTACATGATCTTAATATCTATCTCTAATATTTGTATTAATATCATGATGTACAATTTACCAGATCCATGTCATTGTGAATGTACATTCCTAAGTGTTTGCTGGTAATTAATATTCACCATCCACATTTGTATTTAAAGAATTTAAGTAATTTAATTATTATCTAATGAATCTACTGTAAGATACCAGCACTTCTCCCCAGTAACATTTTCTCCAAAGATTTTAATGCCTTAGAACTGAGAACTTCTTGAATGAAAGAAATACAGTTAATTCTTTAATTTTTATTAATAAGACCAGGCCTGGGATAGGCAAATGTCACAGCTTTTAAGTTTCTTTAAACCTAAATATTGATTTAAAAAAATCTAAATCCCTTTTATCTAAATAATAGGCTTCATATCTTGTGTGAATTCAAAAATCAGTGTCAATTAATCACTGTAAATGCCTGCTAGATCCTCCTCATTCACCCACCTATGGATAAGGAAAACAATAGTGAAGCAGTGAAGCTTTTCCAGTCATTAGTAAGTTTGCTGGACAAACTGCCGGATCTAACACCATGGGTGGCTAGGGAAATAAAAAGGTACTTACGCTAGTATTGACCTTGTTGCTGGACCTACTGCTGTTTGCTCTGTGGCCAGCCTTCCACAACAGACACACACACACACACACACACACACACACACACACACACACACACACACACACACACACTATGATTTTGCATGCATGTCAGAGAGAAACACAGTGATGATGGATGAAAACAGTATTGGGTTTCCACCATTGTCGGGCAGGGCTGGTAGCAGTTGTCTAACATAAGATGCATAACAACAACAAAATCAGGCAAGCAGATTTAAACAAAGTAATTATAAATGCATGAGCAAACTCAGTTAATTTTTAATTGAAGACACATTTTATTTCATAAATGCATTTTTAGTTATTCCTATGCTGCTAGAAAACAAACAAAATGAAAAGAATGGAAAGTAAAACTTAAATCTGTTCATTAGTATTGTAAACGGTACTGTACTCCTGTCTGTTCAAGAAACCATATCAGTATATGAGAAAACATTCAAGAAGGTTTGTGATGGAGCGCCATGTAAACAACCCATTACTGCAACTCTGGCTGATTAACATATGATTGTAATTCATCATATCATGTGCAGCTGGTGACATCTTGCAGTAGCATTTATTCCATGTTGATACATGCCTTTGGTTCATTTTTGACAACTCAAAACAAACAGATTGCAAGCTGTTGCTACATTTGCTCAGGATGAATGGAGAAAATGAATCGGGAAATCAGGTGTGTCAGGTGATTAGCACAATCATGCCTGGGATCCTTGTGGAATCACAGTAACTTGTGGTGCAGTCAGATATTCTTTGAAAAGCAGTTGAAAAATTGCAATGCTCTCTGGTAGATGTAATGGAGACACTGTCTCTGAATTACCTCAAACATATCTTTGATATTTTTCTCCTGCAGTCTATTGTTACTTAGTCGTCGACATATACTGTAAGCATGCCTGTAAGGACAAATCCCTTCATAAGGTGATATTATCATTGCCCTTGCCTATATGTTCGGGTATGCTGAACTGATAAATACAGAAACTGCTGTTGAACCACGGAACTCAAACAGCGTCAAAAATATAATTATGACATTTTTATAACTTAATATACTTAACCTGTAATTTGGATTTTTTTAAAAATGTCTTGGCATTTTAGTAATCTTTGCTCTACAAGAACATTGTGGAATTACTGCTGAAATGAAACTGGTATGACTTTTTAATCATAATTGTGAGGGTGTTTTGTCCCCAGTAATTTGCTTCGTTAAGGAATTGAAAGCTTTCTAGTTGAATCACTATCTCTATGTCTGGTCTAGGACCAGTGTTGAACCTGCCCACTGAAAATAACTAAGCCAAACCTTCCAGTAGTCAGTCACTTATGGTGCATATGGTACATGTCTCTTTTTAATAAACAAAAGTGAGAATTGAGTTAAAACTGTGCTTGGTAGCAAATCCTGTTTGCCTTGCACACTGCTTGTCTTGGCAATGTGGGAATCTGAGTGGTATCATGGGGGACATTGGCGGTGCAGTTCTGTTGTGCAGAAGTCTCAGGATGTAATGGGACGCAGTCACTAGGGAACCCCTTGAATGTGTGTACTGAGGGAAAACTGACAGGAGCAGGAGAGAGAGGAGAGAGATTCAAAGAAGCGAGCAATAGTGAGGGAAATGGAGGAGCATTTGTATGGTCTTCTCTGGCACTGAAGTTGTAAAATGGAAACGTATTTCTCTCCTGACAGCTACAGTAGATCTAACCCCCTGAGTTGAGTTGCTTATGATGTTGTGCAGTGTAGAGGTGGACTGCAAGGGTGTCCCAAAGGCTTGTTGTTTCTTGTCAGAGATTAGATTGAACCAAGCGGCTCTGGTTCATACTCATGCCTGAGAAGCCAGGACTCCCTGTCACTGACCACAACCTCTGAGCTTTGCTCTGTATTACTGCAACCAGATTTATTTCCCATTGTAGAATAAAATATGTTATTTTGAAATCGGCTCAACCGTCCTTGGGGCGGTTTCCATACTGTTGAATATTTGTCAACTGTGGCACACTCTACACCGGTGGATTTCTGTCCATTGGGAATAAATAAAAGGCTATATATACATGTCTCTCAAGTTTTCTAGGGTTTTTTTTTTTTTTTTTAATGTCAGTGTTGATCTCCCACTCCTTCAGATGTTTTCTTACTTCACAAATTTCCAGTCAGTCATCTTTGTGATTTCAAACTATGATCCCAGCATCCATTGAAAAGATCAGATGTATGATGTATATCAGATATTCACTCAGCAAACGTTTTAGAGAAAGCGAAGACAAACTTAAGTTAAAGTGGTTAGTTTTGCTTCATTCATTGGAGATCGTGTCAGGAAGTAAGCCTGAATGTTCAAATGCCTCCATACAAGCAGATCTTGTGTATCTTTTTTTTTTTTTTTTTTTTAAACTTTACGTGACGTGAACTTCTCACAGTCTAGACAGAAGAAGCAGTTGTTTGTCTTGTCAATTCCAGCCACAACAATGTGACAGGAACACAGTGATTTGACCAAGTAATTGATTTTCTTTCATCAGCTGGGGGAGGTGTTTTAACCACTATTAAGTGTGAAGAAAAAGGGCCCTGGACTTGATGTTTGTCAAATCTTCCAAAAATGAACTTTTCCTCATGTGTATTGTAGTAATGTCACAATACAACAGCAAAAAAGGGAAAAAAAAAAACAAACTCCAAGGCACACAAAATATTTATAATATAATATTTATTTATTTATATATTTTTTTCCTTATTTTTAATAACAACCTGCACACATTTGTTATAGATAGATCTCTTTGGTACTTTTGATACTACAGAATGTATATTTAATTAGGTCATATCATTTTAAATACACAGTATCAAAAAAAGTATCAATACTTTTGACAACCTTATGCTATAGACAACCTTATGCTTATATGGACATGCTCTGTATCATTTTCGTGTTTACGAAGTTTTATGTCATGTGTAGTATCACTCTTTTAAGGGATTTTGGTGAATTGTATTTCATGATTGCCTTTAGACTGTACTTAAGTAAATTGCCCTGTAATTGTCTGGTAATAGAGATTTTTAAAAATCACCCCCTTTGCTGAAATAATCAATCTGATGCATGCTTGTCTGCTCTGTGAGGGAAGAGGTTAGCTGTCCCCCTTAGTTTTAGACAGAAGGTTTAAGGAGGGATCCACTGAAGGCATCTGTCAGTGAGGTAAAGAGCGCTGACAGCCATACGTCATCTCTGCCTGGTGCAGGCCCCTGTATTTAAAAGAGTACGGCAGTCAAAAGCCCATAAAAGTGAGTGACTCCTCGGGAGCATCTGCCACTGCATGCAGGGAGGAGATTCAATGTGAAAAAGGGGAGATAATGTGCTCACTCACTAATGGGCACCCGACTAGACACAGGCTCATTTTTCACATCATGTCATCTGTAAGGTTTGAATAAAAGTAATGGCCACAATGAGCCTGGATCTCTCCCAGCCATTATGGCTTTTGCTTCCTCACTTTTATTTGTGTTGACTTGTACAGTCGGAGGAGATGACAGTCTCCGGGTCTGTGGATCAGTCAAAGTGATGATCTGCACTACTCTCCTCTGCTGCTGACAGGTCCCTTCTCTCTGGCAGGCATGTGAGGCCAGAATGCCGCACTACGTCATATCAAATGCTGTAATCTGACAGAATAAAGGGATTCGCACACTGGGGACATCACAAACTCTGTCTTTTGTAATTTTCTGACAGAGACAGAAGGGGGAAATGAAGGGGTTTGTACAGTTTCGTGTAGTAAGAATTAGTGTCAGTCAAAGTTAAGTGGCTATTTTAAGATAAATAGGAGAGGATTTCCGTGGCATGTTTTGGGGCATTGGGCTTTAAAAGACTATGCTAATGTGAGTAGATACTGATTGGTCGTTGGATGTTTTCATTTCCTGAACATTCAGAGTTGCAGGACACAGCGTGTCTAAATATCCATTCTGAAAAGGTTAGTGCGTAATTAACGCTTAAATTCACTGCCACTGTCAGCCATGTTCAGTTCAGAATAACAATAGATGCTCAGATGTTCATCTTTTCATCTTTAGGATACACTGAGCACACTAACATAGAAGAAATTCTATTTCTAATAATAACAATAATAATAATAATGATGCTAATAGTAATAATACTAATGTTTTTTGTGTGTTTCTGTTGTGTTATTGCTTCAGGTCTCTTGCCTGAAAACACAATTATTTCATGTATGTAGAGAAGGTGAGCAAAAGCCTTAATGTTATATAACATATATTTTATGCTTCATCAATTACTTTTGAAATAAAGGACTGTTTTGTGTCGGCCTCTATAAAATGGGAAGACGGATGAGAAAACAAGTGATTTCCTTATTAGGTTCAGGAGTCAAAGGCCTTCTTCCAGAGCTGTGGGCTTCAAGAGCCTAGAAGATTAAGACATATATTGGATTCATGATGGAGGCCACAAAGTTCATTTTCAAAATAAAACAGAATATTATTCACAGTCCTTTTAAAATTCAGATTGCCAGCTGACCTGTGACTTGGAAGTAGTGTATTACATTTTCAATGAGCTGCCGCTATGTCACTAGAAGGAAAAATCCTATTTCTTGCTCCTCTGCCAGGGGAATTATGGGATTAGACCAACCACAGTTTAAGGAACTATGAGAGAAACAAAGCTATTGTAAAATTTAATTTTGACATCTCAGATTTTGCTTTGCTTCCCTCTCACATGTATCCTTTTTACTGCAAGCTGCATCACTGCGTTAATTCTTGAAAGCAATGGAACATAGTCAGATATGTTATTGTGAGTTGTACTGGGAGAACACTGTAGTGAGGGAAAAACCGTGCTGCTTTGTAAGGCAGTGAAAATCTCCCACCGGTGATATTATAAGATACACATGCACACAGCTCCAGCTGATTTTCATATATATTAAAATCACTACCTACTGTGGCATATGAAATTGTGCAAACCGCTAAGGCCTAAGCTTACCATTGAAACTTCTGCTTCTCTTTGATTCAGATTTTCCCCTCGAATCTCTGACCCCCAAAAAAGGTGGCCAATAATCTCATTCATACGCTGTTTCCATCATAGACCCCCACGTACGCAACATAAGACTGTAGAAGTAATATTGACATTGTTCAGCTGCATAAAAAGTTGTATGTCATACACAAATATTATGAAAAGTTAACACTTCCCTCCAAGCTAGACACACTGCTGCCAGTAGAAATCTCCATTTAAACCCTCCTCCAGGACAATGGAAATCAGTGTGTATATACAGTACTTGCACAGAAATATCAATATAATATTCAGTCCAAATTCTAATTTTACTGTTACATTCCTGATGGCTTTGAGATATTGAGGAAATGTGCTGAGCATTATCAGTCAGTAGAACTGGTGGAGGGCAGCACCACACATGGTAATAAAGCCACAACTTCAGCATGGTGAGCTCATTCCCATAGTACCCCCCATCCAACCCCCATCTCCCTGCACCAATGCCTGCCTCATCACTCCACACAAAATATCCCACCCTTAATTGGTCTGTGCTCCTCCAACATGTTTGTAATGAAAAAGCAGCACATAATTCTTAGTTTGTTGGCTGGCAGAGCCCAATTTACAAAAGTGGAGGTTGGTGATAAGCAGAGACAGTACGGCTGTGGAGTGCTCAGAACAATGAATCACCCCGCTGCCAGGGTTGAGCAGAATATAATTGAGTCCAACATCTCTGAGCACTTTCACCATAATTAATGATAATCTGTAACAGAGGAATCTGAGATTCCAGTTCACAGAACTGTTTAATTAGGCCCAGTAATGAAAGCACAGGCACTACAAGAATATGGCCGGCCTCATGATTAATGATTTGTGCTACTGAACACAAAAGTGCTGCACCGTTAACTCCAACGGATGCTGCTGTGTCTCCCTGGCATTTACAGAACACCAAAATACATATGAAGCTGTTTGCATCCCCTATATAAAACAGGATAAATACTATGTTTTTATTATATGTGCATATACTCCTGTTTTTTTGTTATATAATGCTCTGGATTAGCCAAAACATCTTTCACCTCTAATAGAATGACTAGATTTCAAAATGAACTGGTGAATATAATTTTTACATGACAATGAAGACCGTTGTAATTGTCTGTCCATGTATATTAATATATTGCACTGGTCAGTGTTGACAGTTTGGCTTAGCACAAACAACCAGCTGTGCCCCCTTTCATTAAGTTACAAATAGCACAATCCTATGATAGGAAGTGGATTTGTTAATAAGATACAGATTTGTTGATATGTAGCTTATGAAAGTTTAATAGTAGGTGTTTTTATTTGGTCAACATTAAATAAAATCAAATGTACATCAGCCTTAAAATATGTTTAAATGGTGTCACTCATTGTGTTGTGGCAAACACCTTTTCAAGCTAAACACAGTGACTTTGTATTTTCTTGGCCACACATCCAGTAAAACAGCTACTTATTTATACAGTTGTGACAAAGCTCTGCAAAAAGATTGGCATGTGACAGAAAAAAATAATGTGTCGTACCTTTCACTCAAGTAATAAAAAGGACATAAGAATTGAGGTCTTTTACTTAAGAGTATGGATTACATTATTGAATGAAATGCTCCAGCTCCTGTTTGTGCCTCGCAGGCATCTTTGTGGTTATTTCCTGGTAGTATAGGCAGAGTTCTGCGACTTCATAACACAGCAGCAAGCAGGGCTTTGCAGTGGCTATGTGCTAGACTGGCTCCACCTTTTAAATGGATCTCATGAAATGCACAGTAATACAGTCATACCATTATAGAAACAAAATAAGATTTCTGTTTGGCATGAATTGGATTTCTACCCAGAAAAAAGCTATTAGTCACTCCCTGTCAGTTTGTTGACTGCTTGGACTTTGACGTTTTTGTGTGCTAGACCTCTGAAGTTATTTCACACTTACTTGCATATTTTAAACTTAATGCTTCTTTAGGTGAAAAAATGGTTTGGCAAATCAAGAGTCATGCTAAGAGACTGCTAAGAAAGATCAGCGCGTTATGAAATAATAGGAACAATGTGCTGGGCAGGAACCTACTATTCATTTTATTCGTCATACCTTTCAGTAAAATGTTGAAGTCTCCATCAAGCAGACACAAGCCTTAGGAAACTGGAGTGTGAAAGGCAATAAGCACAGAAAGCCAGGCACAACCCTCAACCCTCATAAATCTATGACAAAACTTTCCAAAAATGAGAAAGAGGACATACAAAAAAAGAGAAAAATAGATGTATTCCTGTGAAAGAAATGACTGTAACCGCCCACCCCCTTGCCCTCCCATTCCCCATGTCTAAATCTTGTTTAGTTCTTTAATTCTACAGTTTCTGACCTGGATCTGGCCATCGCTGCACATGAAAGAAATTACAAAAGCCTCTCAGTCACAGCAGCCCAGCTTCCTCCTGCACCACAGCATTTGTCATTGCCAAAACAGCAGAGTTTAATTAAGTGTTGTGAGCAGCCTAGTGAGAAACACACTTTAAATTAAACCTCTGAACATGCTGCTATTGGTTCTTTACCTTCTCAACAATCAGCGGGGTATACGGCATAAATTTCTATCTCTCAAGGGGGAAGGCAGCTGCTGCACCTCTAGCGATTCATAAACGGCTTGCCTCCCCAAGAGCAATCTCTATTACAGCACATTTCATTATAGCCTAGTTTGGAAACAGCAAGCAGATGAATGTGATAATTAATGTCCCTTCCCAACTAAACATTTTATTTACTCTTGATGAATTAACGGTAGTTGTCAGAGTTGGAAAAAAAAAGGCATGTACTGTATGTCGGTGCATCTGTGTAGGTGAAAAGAATTACATGGCAAATTATCTTCTGAGGCATCCAGCAATTCTTGGTGCAAGAGATGGAATTAATTCAGCCTCCTCTATAATAATGGATTGTTTCAAGCTGGTAAGCATTTTGATTCAGCTATGCATTTGTAAGTATGTCTTGATAATAATATAATAAGATACATCAGTGGAGTCCATGAGAATAGCTATGGAAGAAGATAGAGGAGGCCACTGGCAGTTACGTCTGTAGCAAAGACAGTCCTTTTATTAAGTAGCATTTGAATTGGCCCTGGAGATTTTAAGATGCTTATTATTAGATGATCTTAAGAGTCCACCTAAACAGAAAGGAACATTTAGACACATCATTGCCTAAAATTAGCATTAATTGACATGTGTAACTTATTCTAGTAATGTGCAAATAATAGACTGTTACATTATTGATCATACGTCATGATGGTGCGTCTCACTGTCATATATACGTGACCAGTACACGATATCATGCTCCAAATCACGTGTACTAACCACAGACTAACCATGAGGCCATTTAAAGGATAAATCTGGTGATGTTCAGTATTTATCTTTCTGTCAACAAATCCTATGAGAAGACCAAATCCAACAATGTATTTATCCTAATAACAAGTATTGCCTGTGTAGCCAAAGCCTGAAATATATGCCATAAGGTCCATTGTTGTCCAGATAATTAAAAATGCATCATGAATGAGCCACACTGTTGCACCGGCTGACATGATCCTTCATTGTAGTTTATTTTGAGTTCATCCTACATACACTGTCCTGGTGGCATAAATATTCATTAGCACACCAAATCCTTGATTGAAAATAGTCCCAGACAAATACTTAATTTACTCCTCTTTAACGTTTGCTAAAAAAAAAAAAAAATACTTGTTGCAATTGTTTTAGATTACATAGCCTATTTCATAAATGAAAGTGTATACATTTGTAATCAGGTTTTGAAGATTCACGTCTTCAGTAGGGAGTACGCTTGGGTCTGATTGTCACGGAAAGGCTAGATAAAGTATTGAGCGATGGACTAATGCAGTATTGCTTTTGGTTGCTTCATGAGATTTGTTTATAACGACAAAAACATATCACCTGCCTTCAAGTTAAACTTTTGATCCATTTTTGTCTGTATTTTTTGCATTACAGCAATGAACTTAAATGTTGTTGCACGCTATTGAGTTATTATGAGTCAGTCCTGTGCAACTCCGTGTACTATTCTTGTGCTCAGCTCGGGTACAGTGCAGCCTCTTAAGGTTTAGTATACCTTCATTCATAAACTCAATCTGTATAAGAGAGCCAGGTTCCTAAGCAGTTTAAAAAAAACAGATAAGATGTAACACGCCAGTCTCTGGCACAAACACAGAAACCAATCCAACTCAGCCCACATGAACCTTAAACAAAGGTGGAGGTACATTTTCTATCCATGTTGGATGACATTTCCTTGTCCTCCCGTTGCTGCTGCTCCTACGTTTGAGTGATCAGACAGCCATTACAAGGTCCAGGTTTATTAGCGAGACATATAGGCCCAAAGCTCACTGTGGTAGAGGTGTAATTCTCTACAAAGTGTGTCACGTTAACTCTATTGACTGATCCACACAACAGCTGGTTGAGAGGACCTCTCACACCTGCAGCAGCCCTGTAAGGGAACAGCGATGTCTGTAGCGCTCTGCAGTGCAACCAGAAAGAAGTCTTGACATGCTTTTCATAGCTGGCTTGCTCACACTGGGGCAGGCTGTCACTTATACAAGGCAGTTCCTAGTGCTAAATTGGATGAAGTGTCTTCACTTCACTTACAGTATACTTAACATATATGGAAAAAAAACAAGTTCATTTTACATTAAAATGTAGTATATAGGAAAACCCGTTATGTGTCAATTTTCTGTGAACAATTCAAATAAAATAATAATCTGACCTAAATCCTGCCATATAAGGATTCTATTTGACATTGCATTGTATTTGACATAAGTCATTTGCAAAGGCTTTGCTGTCATAGTTCACATCACTTCCATGTTTCAGCAGCTAATTGTAACTTATTTGATAGGAACAGTGTAATCAGTCCTATATAATAAATCTGACATTAAAGGAAGCATGGCTTGCATTGAATCCTTGTGGTAGATAACTTACCCTCGCGGTAACAACATCTTGCAAAATGTATTGGGACCTATTAAGGTCAGAGTTGGAGCTCTTTCATCGTTGATCATTTTAGGATGGTCCTGTGCTCTTCCTCTTTGGAATGCCAAATGATATATGATCGCTTCTACACTGCTAGTTAATGTACACTATTAGCTCTGTATTTAAACATGATAATGTAATTGATTCACAAATTGATTTATTGGTGTTAATTCAAGTGTTTCATGTATTAATCACAGTAAAGAAATTAATTTAGTATATTTTATGAGCTGTTATGCGATCAACTAATGATATGAATTAATCAACTTTAATAAGAATTCAAACACTATTGTTAGGCTAATTTGTCACTTTGTTAGAGGGAGAATGAACAAGGGCCTCTTAATTTACAACAGATAACTGTACTGGACTATTTTAGGGAATTACATTGTTTATTTTTTGGATAATTCACTGAGTTATCAGTTTATTAGGTACACTTTTACAGTCTAATCCACTCTACCAGAGCAGCCCACGAACTAATCCCACCTTTTTTGTCCTATCAGGTTGTGGGCCTATCACTTTCAGGTCACTCAATATGTGGATTCGTATAACAATTTAATACCAGGTGTCATAATATTTTTGCATTAATTGTTTCCTTCGTCAAGGAGGTTACGTTTTCGACCTGGTTTGTTAGTTTGTTTGTCTGTTTGACAGCAGTATTGCTGAAAAACTACAGGCTTGATTGTCATGAAACCTGACAGAATGTAGTGGCATGGATCAAGGTCAAAGTCATAAAATTTTACAATACACAAATTATTTTTCACTTTGGTTAACATCGCAAGATACAGAAGTTGGCCCTGGGGGAATAAATGCCATACATCTTAAAACCCAGTAGATGGTAGTAAAGTTCGATAGTGACAAAACATAGCCAATTGTTGAAATACGATGCTTCCATATCATAGTCCATGTTCCCACAGTCACAGTAATCATATAGGGTAGCCTACGCATGTAGTTGCTCAAACTTCAAACAGAAAGCAGTTGTTATGGAGCACTTGGGGACAGTGGCTTCATAGGAGAACCAGTACAATTGTCACATTGCCATAGTTGTACCAAGGCTTTTTTCTCAACTAAAGGTGTGGCAATGGAAAGTTAAATACAAGCATATCATGCAACTAATTATACTCTTACTCACAGCCAAATGTTGCTTGTCTGCAATAAACTCTGCCAGAGATGTTACGGAAAAATGTTTGAACTTTCTGCTTCAAGAGAACAAGCAATAATATTGACCGTGATGTTAGTGCTTGCAGATTTGCATATCATGAAGAGTGGTCAGTGACAGTGTATCTGTTAAAGTCAAACTTTACAACTTTGCAGTGTAATAAAACTGTTTTCACTCTTTGCTTTGAGTAAACACTGCAATTGTTTTGCACTCCAGAGAGCCATTTAAGTAGTTCATTAGTGGCTATGTCATGTCTTTAAAGTATTGATCTCTCCAGTCAATGGAAAAATAACAACCTGGTTATAAGCTACTTGTCCATAGTGATGGGCAACATAAATTATTTAAAAAGGGCAGATTCACTGCGGCCATGGAGCCATCAATCATAAGATATGGCGATGACAAAAAAGCTGTGCTTCACAGATCCCTCCTATCTCCCCCCAGAACAATTCTATCAGCCAGGTGACTGTGAGGAGGCAGGATGACCTGATGTCACTCACATTGTTGCCTCTCCCTTTGAAGGGCCCAGCTCTCCTCTCAGCCCTGGAATGGGATGGCTAAATAGATTCTCTGTGTTTACCGCTGGCCTCCCTCCCAGTGCACACTTCAATTTGTCTAACAATAAAAGGTGGACAGAAGATTTGGAGTTTCCCAAACAATGGATGAATTTTTTATCAAATGGTTGAATTGAGTTGCAAGTGGCACAATATTTATTCATAGGTCTTTATTCTGAAATATTCCATTGGATAGTGAAAGATACAACAAGTGTAGAGGTTTATGTGAGCTAGATTTTTCTTATCCCGTGCCATCTGAGGGTAAACAGGATTACTAAATCATGATCTACATGTCTGACTTTCCATCCTTCCATCATTCAATCATGGATATCTGTGACTTTCTTTGGTGTTGTTGCAACTTCACACTTCAAGTTTGCAGTTTTGAAATAGTACCAGACTATTCTTGTTTTTATGAAGCATTATATGGATGCTCCTACTGCGTGTGCACCACTCTTGCATCTGTATTCTCTAGCAGCAGACTTCACATTCTTAATTGTTGTAAAGTAGAGAGTGACATTGCAGTGAGGTACATCAAGGATTCTTGGGTTGAAAGTTAGGAGTTAAGAGTTGACTGCATGTTTCACTTTTACACGCAGAGGTTATTATTTTGGACCAGCGTCTGAACAGCTATAGGGCCCCATGAAAAATCCTAATTTCGCTATTTTTCATTTTAAGCACGTTCTATAATCAGAAAGAGTGTCTGATCCTTTGGTGGAGGAAAAAAACGTAAACATATATTTAAGAAAATGCAAAATGTAATTAATATCAATTAATATGATCTAACACATTATTTTTTATCACACCACGTGAGTGGGTCTGATGGAGGCTACTCTCATTCAGACAATGCTTCTCCTTGTTTACAGTGCTTTACCAGAAATGGACGCAGCTTTTTCATATTTTCCAACAGAAAATGCAGTTCCAACAGAACTATAGTTATTTTCGTGCTTTAATCGCAAGTCCACAAACTCTGTGTCTCGCAGCTTCCAATGTAGTTGCACTTCTGAGACTTGTTGTGATGAGCGCTTTATAGCGTGTTCTCTCTCTCTCTATCTCTCTCTCTCTCTCTCTCTCTCTCTCTCTCTCATTCTCTCTCTCTGAGGGCCTCTTTGACATGATCCTGTGTCTTTGTGTGCATGTGTGACAAAAAAACAGAGCAATAAGGTTGTTTCCACTGTGCAAAATAACTGGGTGCCTACCTAAATGTAAGATGTTCTACAGTATACAGCAGATATGGCTTTATTAATAAATAGAACAACACTTCATTTTAGGTCCTAGAATATGATTGAATGAGCTGTACTGATTAATTTAAGCTACAGTAATTTATAATAATAATATAATATGTGTCCTTTGTCTAGTATAAATGACCCCCCAAAAAATGAACCCACCACTGCATGAAGATGTACCTTAATAGCAACTCATCAGAAACACATTCTGCAAGAGCATCATAAATAAAGCCATGAAAAGGCGGCCAAGCAAATAAAAAACACAGGGAGATGCTTAAGTGTGGCAGACGTGTCTTTGAGTTTGAGTTTCAAAACGCCACTTTGATTAATAATTGATTATATAAGCCCATGCTACATGAAAGGCAGGAAGAGGTGCCATTCTTGTGAACGGCCAGCCAGTCAAACGGCACTTTGTTGTTTCAAATGCTCCCCTGCATATCGGTACCATGGTCAGTCCTCTAACCAACCCAGAGCTGTGCAACAAAGACAGCCTGACAAAATGCCGGCGCTGCCCTGATGGAACGAGACATGCAGGGATATGAATGACTACATCTAAGGGGTAATTGCTGCAGAGCAGGAGCCTCCTACCTCGTTTCATTTAGTCTATTAGCAATTTATGGCTGGTCTCACTCAGCTCTACGCAGGAGGGGTTTGATCTAAATTCTCATGAGCTTTAAGGTGAGGCTGGGACCCAGTAGAGAGCCTTGGGGGGAAGAAAAGGGTTTCACTTACCACTGTTTTAATTCTCTATGGCTTATCATTAATTTGTTGTCACAGAAGAAAGGTGAGCATCACATAAATCTAATTAAAGTTAATGGGATTATGATCCCATTCTCTGAGTCTCTGAAGTCCTGTTTTATAGTTGTTTAAGCAACTAAAAGATTACCTAGTATATAACTGACTGAATGACAGTGTTTATACATATAATAGAATTAGGGAATTCACTCGACTTTGAGACTGATTGCAGCAGAACCAGTAAAGTCGATATCAGAGCAATGGCAAATTGTAAAACAAGATTTTCTTAAAAGTAGAATTTACAATCGTAGAAACTATCCTGACGCTACAGCTGGAATAACGCTGATATCAAGAAACAGAGTTAAGCGATCTGTGAAGATTTTGGCCACCCTGTTCGGAGTGCTTCTCCGCCTGGTGGCGGAGCTTCGTGGTAGGGGTTCAGGCTGTAGGTGAAGGTGTTGGTGCTATCAGAGGCTCTGCTGGCTAATGCCTGGTGTCAGCCCCCCACTGACTGGGATGCGGATCTGGATGTATTGGGGTGGGGGTTCTGACTGGTCCAGCAACAACATGAAGACAGAGGAGGCTGGCTAACTCTGTGTGATGGCCTCATGCCGCTCTGGCCTGGTGGCCAGCTCACCAAGACATTGTGTTCGTGTTAGCTGAGACTCGGATATGTTAAGGAGTCATCAGTGTTTGGAACTACAGATTGTTTGGGTTTAACAGTAGTGTAGATTAAACGTATCATGTCAGATTGTGTGGCCTAACAATGACAGAAATGATATTTTATTTTTAAGAAAATAGAGTGTTAAAAAAATCAATGAACCACTTTTCACATAACTTAATAATCTACACCATAGATTTGATGTTTCTTCTTATTGAACTACTGAACTTTCATTATCTATTTACTTTTTTTGTCAGCCATACCGCATGTACAGTTTACAGAGATTATTTTGGACTGAGAGTGCTTGTTCAACATTTTTTTAGAACTGTTAAATTATCTGTTGAGATAATAAAGGTTTGTTATCCACAAGTGAATGCAAGAGCAAAGTAATCATGATATGAGAACATTGTTACACATCTATGAAACAACATGAATACAGAGAGTGAAAAATAGCCCGAGCTATACTCTCCATCCCTGCCACTCCCCTCCTACTGTGCAGGACCATGTGGCTCTGGTGAATGGCAGGTCTGGTGTTTGCTGTGAAACTCTCTGTGGCGCCTCCCTCCACAGGGGATTCTGAACCACCAGCCCACAGGAGTGACTCCCACTGGGAGGGCCAAGGCCTTGTGCTTCCTCCCCTGGATGACCTCTGACACACCCAGTTTGTGCTTGGTGGCCTTGAAGAGACAGTGGTGGGGATTTCTCCCCAGCCAAGCAGCGGGTTGTAATTGATGTGGCAGAGACGTCAGCACTAATCTTTTGCTCTCTGACGGCTTCTCTGTAAGCCCCTCATCCACTCGACTCGGAGACCTGCCGTACCAACCTCGCAAACTGCTACCTAGTCAATTAGATCTACCCTGTCTGCTCCCTGTTTTGTGTAAATATATCTCCTGTAGACACCCAACATGTTCAGTTATCTACCCCGGCACATTCAGGGTGATTTCTTAATGTCGCTGCATGCCACTATCGGCAAATGGAATGCTAGGCTGATATCTCTTCCTGCAGTGGGCTGACTGATTATATATGGAATAGGGAGACACTGTTGATTTTCATATTTGTATGGAGGATTCCTATCTTCCTCTACATACCCACAGTGCATATGGATATTGTAATCACACAGTTGTATATTGTATACTACACCTGGGGATACCATTACTAATTTTTTTTAAAGTGGTGTGAATAGAGTCCAATGTGAAGCATATCACAAGCATTCCCTCAACAATGTCAGCAACTTTGCTGTAGAGGACAAACCATATCATGGATAGAGGTAGTGCTTGTTACTGTCAGGGATACAGAGAGGACATCGAAGCAAGAGAGAAATGACAGAACTGTACGTTTAAAAAAAAAAAAGATGTCAAAGCTCATTTAGCAGAGTGGCTGCATTTTAAGAGAAACATGGCACCTTTTATAGAAGAATTATTCACAGCATGGTCATGTTTGCTCTGTTCAGCTAATCACATGGAGGAAAAAAATAGCACTTAATGAAAAGAGAATGTAAGGTTTTAGATCTGAATTTTAGATGTTTTTGTTGGTCACAAAGTCAGATTCGAATATACATCCAAGTCAAAAGCAGTTTGTCGCAGCCTTGTTTCATGGTTGACAACTTTGCATTTTTGAATTTATCTAATAGGGTTTTTTATATGTTAGGACCAATGGTGGTGTAACTTTTTCCATTGAGAGGAATGGAATTCATTCGAAAAAAACGTTAAAGGGAAATCCATCAGAAAACTTCTTATTGTGAATTAGGTGAGAAAAGTGAGACCACTCTCCTCTCTGAAGCTACAGATAGCAGCTAGTTGGCATCAAAACTGTAAACACGGAAATCTTTTCAGCACTGATAAAGGTTGCTAACTCAAGTTTGTTTAACCTGTGTGTGTGTGTGTGTGTGTGTGTGTGTGTGTGTGTGTGTGTGTTCGTGTTCGTGTGTATTCTATACATTTGTTTTGTGGGGTTATGTGGGGTTATTACTGAACTTTTTCTTAGTTGAGCCCAGGTGCCATGCAATCAACAGAAACTTCAGGAAGTTGCCAGGAAATATCAGATTAGAACTGTTCTCGTTGTCAGCCAGTTCCTTGACTTTAGATATTATTACGTATATGTATTAGGAGAGGGAAAATGGGATTGATGCATTGTTGCTCTTCAGTTTTGGACTACAGCATCAGTACCTACTGTGCAAACATTGCAAATAAGTTTTAGTCAAACGTAAGACTAAGTGGAGTCACATCCCAGTAAAAAGTGTTGGTTTTATGAGCTTCTATTCCATTAAAGTCAATCCAACTGATGATTCCCATGAAAGTGTTTAAATGAGCAATAAAATGATGGGAGATTGCATCCTATTTACTACATGCTTCACACAAGGTAATCAGGGAAAAAAAATCTTTCTGAGGTAAACAATACATAGCGTTTAGCTCTTAATCATAGGCAAACCTTTGAAAAAGGTAGACTTCAACAGGCACATTTATTGCTGTGATTTTTGTGGAATCAACAGCTTTATCAGAAGCTGGTACTCAGTTGAGCCCCCGTCACCACCTGCCATGATTCACAATCTTCTGGAAAATAGTAAATGTCATTTAAAGGGCCAAATCACATTTTTTGGTCATATCATTGTATGGTGATTCATCAGTGATTTAAATCAGTTCATTGTAAAGTTGGAGGTTTTCAGACTTTTGTTTTTTTGCTTGTGGATAATTGTGCCTGTAACTCTGGAGCCTGACAGTGCTGATTCAGGTGGTTACATGAAACAAACATATTCTGATTTGGATATAATTTAACAGACGCACATCACATTCATCAAAGAAGATAAAGATAATTATGACTGCCATATCTCATATTATTCTACTTAGATTCTATGATTATGAAGATTAATATCTTCTGAGCACAGGAAAGGGATCCTAGGATTATCCACATTAACTCATTCAAAATGAGAGTGTGGGACTGACATCCTGCAGGAGCAAACTGATTTGCGGTTTTCCGGTTGTGTGCTTTTTACTGTATTTAAACAATTCCAGTTATTCCAAATATTGCTACCCATTGTTGATATACAAATTATAATACCATCGTTACTCACTGACCTCAAATTAGGAAAGAAATATGATAGAAATGACAAAGACTGTAAAAAATCACACCGCAATTTCATTTTTCTTTGAGTAATGAATAGAAGTCTCATATGGAGTCAAAGTGGCTAAGTGATATCACAATCAAAATTGCAATGAAATGTCTCCAGATTTAGTTTCTTTTGTGAATACACTGATTTTCAGCACAAATCTGGTTATTGTTGAAATACCCTTTTATCTTTTTATTTACTTTTATGGAGCAGCTGCAGGATTTGTGTATTGTTGTTCCTCTGCTGTCCAGCTTAGTGGGTGAAGCTAGAACAATCATTTTTTACTGTAAGTTTTATATGTTTATATGTATTTGCTGTATGCAGCTATAAAAGATCTATTAATTCTGTTTTAAGGTGGGCTTCCCCTTTAAATTGTGAGCTTCGCCAGGACTGAAGTTATGACATTTTCACACCACACCATGGGAGGCAATTTCAGGATGAAAACGCCTCCATAATACCTAATACCTAATATCGCCCTTATTTAGTGTTACTTAATATGACCTTCCAGTTGTGAACACTCTGGATATGAGTCCTGCACTATACATACAGTGTGTTGCTAGACAGGTGGCAGACATGCTCTCTGCACATGATCCATTGAGAATTTTCCAACCTTGAGGGATTCATTATTTATATAATCACTATGACTAAATATTCCAACATAACAGTTGTGATTATTTTGCAAGAGGAAGGTCAAGCTGGTGGGAAAAAAAAATGAAATGAAATAATTCACCAAACAGAGTTCTGGTCAGGATGCATGTAAATGTATCAAAGAGGCGCCCGTAGAAAGCACACACAAGGTTAATCTGCTATGACTGTTGAAATTTCCATTATATGCCAGTTGAATAAAGAATTACGATGGAATGAACCATGCTGTTTATCCAAACTCTCCTTTTTGTGTGAATTATAAGCCTTTTGTCAATGTTCAAATGCATAAATACAAGCAACACTTCAAGGTTTATTCTTCACATAATACATTGTTGAACGAAAATCCAGAATGAATAAACTGTATGAGTGTACTGTTGGCTCTTCCCTCTTTAAGGAAGGATAGGATCCTCGCTAGATCACAATATGTATACATATCCACTTTGTAATTTATTGTTTGAAAGCTTAACAAACACTGTATGTTAAATGCATCAAAAGCAACTTTTTGTGACATATTCAAGAATTGTAAAGCTTTGAGAGGCAATTGAGTTGCTTTTTACTGTGAATTAAAATCAGCTGCATACAGAGAGATGAGATGTTCATCACAGTCTCATCCATGAGCAAACCCACTGGCAAACATTGACAGCCTCTCCCCATGGCCTCACTCATATTAGACAAACTCTGTCAGAAAAGGAGTCCGCTTCACGTAAATCCTGTTGATTAAACTGAGTCACATAATGTGAAATGGTATTATGCATAAACACAGTTATGAATGATAAGCAGAGGATATGAATCTTTTCAGTCATAAAGGTGTCTGCCACTTCAACCTATGGGCACTTTCCCTACACAAATTCACTATTCTTGTTTACTCTGTTTGCATATTTCAAGCAGCAGGTTGAAAGCGTGGCTCACAAAAGTTCCATAGGAATGTAAGAAATAAAAACTAATCATCTCACTCAAGTATTTTACATTTTCATTGTATTTGTATCATTTCCGTATCTTATTTAAGGTACAAACCTCACATTAAAAATGAATAATTTAACTGGAAAATAATGCTTTTGACACATCACAAGCTTCTTTGGCCTATTAAAAGTAAACCCAAAGTCAGAAACAGTGCTTACTAAAATACATAGGTAATGATCATAATTATTCTTTCAGTAGCTAATGATTTGTTAATGACATTTCTCATTGATTCTGACAAACATTATGATTGGCTTATTGTAAACCTCCAACTGTGGGGAAACGCAAGATGTCTCAAATAGAGACATTACCTTGCCTGTCTTGTCCATGTCAGTGTTTATCAAAATGTCCAAGTATGAGTCAGGAACATCATCAAATGCCTGAAAAGATAATAGGTGCAAAATGTCAGGGGAAATAGCCCAGCGTTACAGGAAGCAATGCCATTTCCATAAATGTTTAATTGATTGTAATCCTTTGTTGGGGAGACATTTGCACAATGCATGGGGTTCAAACAGAGCAGGATATTGAAATATTGAAGTAAAATAATAATCTTGATCCATCTGTAGCTTAATTGTCAGAAAATGGCTGATAATGGCCTTTTATTTAGCGTGATTATCTAGCATACATTCAGAGTGGCAGGGAAAAATGAATG
The DNA here is from genome assembly GCF_017976325.1 of Chelmon rostratus. NCBI lineage: Eukaryota > Metazoa > Chordata > Actinopteri > Chaetodontiformes > Chaetodontidae > Chelmon > Chelmon rostratus. The sequence goes on along the minus strand of NC_055670.1, from coordinate 14,518,703 downwards.
TTGGAATTGCAAGTTGTCAGTGACCAAAGTCATCTGCTTCATGTGCACGTAATCATACTTTCCCAGATATGATTAAGCAACTGAGAAAAAACTTGAATTGTTAACAGCAGAATACCTGCCATGGCCACTCTGATAGCTGTAATTGTTTTCATATGGCCATTCATTAGTGCACATGTGGCTGATTAAGTCATATGTCAGCAGGGAGCAGCCGGGTGAATTGCTCCCGAGCTGTCAGGCCAGAGGGAGGCTGTGAGAGGGACATAGTGATGGTAGTCATTCTCCTCCCCAGCCAGCCAGCCAGCCAGGCAGCCAGCCACCTCCACACGGAGCCCACAAGCCACCTCCCAGTCAGGTTTGCGGGCAACCATCTTTGCATGAGCTGCTCCGATCGCTGCAGCCATGACAAGATTTGCAATTCTCTCCCTTTATTTACACACCATCGCCCTGGCTCCACGTCACGTCAGAGTGGTGTGGTCGCGCGATCGCTGCTGACCCCAGGGTAGAGGCTGTCTCCACTGATCCAAGCTTACCCTGCTGGGGGACAAGGCCCTGGTCATGTAATACGCAATGTAACAGCAACAGCATTGCATGTCACCAAACAAATGTCCTCCAAGAATTAAGAAATATGGAGCGTTTGAGGCTTTGTGATAATGTTTTTGTTTATAACGAAATATATGATAATATTTAAAATATACTTGTCATACACATTTGTGAATATTTGGCCTTTTATCATCATATCCTTTAATGCAACATCGGGAAATTCATCAGACGAACGGAAATACACTGCACCTTTATATAGCGAGTGCCTGGATGTTGACTACTTTTGTCACAGCAGACAGTCGCATAAGATGCTCTGCTCACAAGCAAATGTATTACCAAACCAAAAAGCTGCTGGAGGTGTCATGTAAATACCTAACCACAGTTAAAGTAATAGCCTATAAAGTGATCTTTAAGTGGAGTTTTAAGCACCCCCATAATGGCTTTGGCTGCCTTTTAGCAGACCATGTGACTCCCCCAGAGTAGTGATTATGAGTCACGGATGAAGAGGTCTTGTGTGTAGGTCAGCCTGTAAGCCTCACTTTCACCTGCCAATCTTTACTTTCCTCGATACTCGGAGAGCCTTGTTCTTTTTACTGTTAACTTTCTTACAGCAGGTGGTATCTGGTAAATTATGTCTACAAAACACTTTGACAAAACTTGGGTGTAGCCTTGTGGAATTCCTACTGGGAAGAAAAGCCTCCAAAATAGACAGAAGGAAAAAATAAAATAAATAAGCAGCCGTCTTATTTCGCATTTGTGACACAGTTAGGGTGAGTTACTGTGTATATAATGTAGATGGCCATAAGAAATTTCCAATAATGTTTGGGGAATGAAAAATTCCTGGCTCTGGCCGGTTTTTCCCCTCTTACATTACACAAGGACACTGATGCATGGTGCTTTTTGAATTTTGTATTATGTTAGAGGTCTGGGGGCGAGTTTCAGGAAGTGTTCTTAATTTCACAGGGTTAAGGAACAGCAGATTCACAGGGAATACAGATCACTTAGCACAAGCCTGCGACCGCCCTGAAGTTGGCAAGCTTTCTCCCGATTTGTTAACCACATCCTTGGGGCCACTGAACCGTTGAGACTGCCAAGGTGAACGTGCAGTCCCAGAAGGAGGCTGTGCTGTCATAGATCAGTGAAACAGTGATTCAGCTTCACCCGCGTGTTTATGTGAGTTCACTTGTGCATGTTCTTTCAGTGTATTAACCCTCGCAGTGCGTATGTGTGTGCGTGTACATGTGTGAAACATGTTCTGCCTGTGTGAAAAGCCTCTGCAGCCCTGAGGTCCACGAGTCTTCAGGCCTCATGATCAAAGCGGGACCATCTGAACTGTGCCATAACACATGTCTACATAAAATCCCCTCATGTCGAGAGGCTGAAATGTTAAAAAAAAAAAAAAGAAAAAGAAAAAAAAGGTGGTGGACTTTTGCACACACTTGAAACATCAAGCCATTTTGTAAATTTCTGTTTAATAAGAGAAAACGAGCTGGATTTGTGTCTTTGAAATGTAATGTAACATGAGACAAGAAAAGTGATTTTTCCTTTTTTCACCAAAACCATAGACATCTAAAACAAACAACAGTGAGTTAAGCCATTGGATAGATTGTACCAGAATCCACCCATTATTTGCCCAAACTAAAAGGAATTGTACATGTATCAGTGATAATCCGATAATCTTGCCGCTCCTAAGCCTTTAATTTGATTAAGTGTGTGAAAATTGAGGGCAGAGAGTCTCTTAGAGGATAACATCACAGACAGCATCACCTAATTAGCGCTGTAAATTTACATATGGATTCCTGTTTAATGTTTAACCAGTCTTTAATCCACCCAGCTCTGTGATGTCTTCCGTCGGAAATATCCGCGTCTGTCACATGATGTGTGATTATTGCAAATGCGTTCGGGCTGTTTTTGATGAAATGGTAACAATTACTGAAGCTTTCAAACAGTTAGATTTTGGAAGCATTTTAGTCATGCTGGACAAAACAGTCTCTGTTTCCTCCAGGAATTGAATAGAGCACTGCTTTAAGAGGGCTTTCAGCTGGAAATCCACACTGGCTAGATTAGCAGCAGACAATCATTATCTCCATTATTGCCTTTTTACAGCACACAGTCTTCCCTATTGAAATCGATCATCTCCCTTGTGCTGTGCTGAAAAATGGCAGATTAAAGTGATCATGCAATCCATTTTAAAAATAAAGATAATTAAGATGCTGGACATGTGTTCTTTTGTCCATTTCTGCTTGAGGATTTATTGACTTGAGTCATATCTGACATATCTGAATGGTGCTACAGTATTTATTGGAAAACAACCAACACCTCACAATGCAGGGTTCAATTTACAGACACTGTGCAAGCTTACACATCAGTCAATCAATATCTTTGGATTAAGTGTTACTGGTGAGTTATATGAGGTAATATAGAGGTGAAAGATATTTCATTACTGTATGTTGTCTACAAAGTTTTTTTATTTCGCTTTTCTTCTTATTTCCTCTAATCCTCAACTCCTTCATTGTTTGTTTTTCCAAAGCCTTATTTTCTTTCCATTTTTAATAAGCTGAACCAAACCATTTTCACTTTTTACAGGCGGCTTCACTCTTTCGGCTCAGAATAAATTGTGACTTTATTTCCATGAAATTCTCAAATGACATAGATTTTACTTTTGCATAAAAGCATGAAGAATGTGCCTAATATCGGCAGCATTCATCTGCTAAGTGGACATTTGCATGGGTGCGAGGGGAAGGGGAGAGGGAGAGAACCACTAGCCTCCTGGGGTGACAGCAGTGCAGGGGGATGACATGTGACAGCTGTGACAGTACTGAAGGGGGGTGGGCAGGCGACTTGCTGCGCCCCCTGATCCAATTACGCCACACGGCCCCCTGTCAGACCCAGCAGCTTGACTCCAGCCACTCTGAGGACAGTATTGATCTCTTGTCAGGAGGACCAGTTGCCCTCCCTTACAATCCAGCACCGTTGAACACCGCCATCACAGCCCCACTTACACCCGCCATCCGAGCTGCTATCCGCTGTCCTGCCAACCAGCCTCTTAAATGACTGGTAAAATCGGGTTATGGCATTCAGGTAAGGAGAGAGAGGAGGTCAATGGGGCTGTGTGCTAAATAGCTAGTGAGGGAGACTGCGTAACATCCTGGGAGTGGTGGTGGTGATGCACCTGTCCAGCCCTGAGCTCAGTGCTATACTTACAGTACTTCACTAATGGTCTGAGAGGATGCTGCTTCTCCTGGCTTGTATGAAAGTGTTTGATTTGAGATGATGAAAAGGCCATTGCAATTAGCAGGCCCTGGTTCGTTTTGCTGGAGCTGGGACGGTTGAGACAGTGGCAGCTGCCAATAACTTCATCTTACAAAGAACAGACAATTAGGCCGGGGCCTGTTACCACTGCTAGTCCCACATCTCCAGACCTTTGCAACGGCCCTACCTCTGAGCACCTGCAGGTCAATAGGCAATGATATTGTGTGGAGCAACAGCTTGGAGCAGAGGTTAATCAAACCACAGCCACACACACACATCACTTGCGCTCAGCTTATTATTCTCGCCACAAAGGCCAAGAGCAGGAGAGAAGGAAAGAGAGAATAGCCACTTTTTTATTTTTTTGCATTGCTGGGAGTGATGATCTCATTAGGTTCTGAGGTTCTCCTTAACATAGGTAATGTACATAGGTGGTCAGAGCTTTAAAACACAGAAAATAGACGTGATTAATGATGCTTTAATGTTGTCTTCATTTAAATATATTGGTACAATAAGTACTGCTTACAGAACTCACTGTATAACTTCAAATGGAGAGTGCTCTGTTATACTGTTGACATTACTATCCATTGTAAGGCATGTTAGACAGTTCCTTCAAGTAAAGAAAACACTCACTATATGGCAAATCAGTGTGATGAAGTGATACTGTGTGTGTATAGCACCATGAAATTGGGCACAACCTGGAAAGAAGCTCATAGTCACTTTCATGGTACATGCAATGTGTATCCAATGCAGAGTGTGAACATTACCCTGGTCACTCATGCATTCAGTTGCGACACCAAAGAGGCTTGGTCAGAGGTTATGCAGAGGTAGAGTATTCATGTCTTACTGGTTCAAACAATAAATAAGACCTTGCAGTAGATATATGGATTCTATATCTACTGTATCTACTGAAACTGTCTCTCCAGTCTGTTTCTTCTGTCGTCCTTGTCCATATACAGAGTCAGTCTATATCTCTAAGCTCTCTCTAAGCTTGGAGATTTCTGGTAAAAACATGAAAATGTGTGCCTGAAGTTCAAAGAGTTACAACAGATTTTTTTAAAGCCTTTGTCAGCTTAATAACTGCAGTCAAGTACAGCTTTAAATTGACCTCTCAGCTCAAAGCATGCAGGCTTGCTCTCAAAATGAAATTACTCAAATGAAATGTTTAAGAGAAATATACATTGTTTTCTTCTGAGTTTGAACAGACTTCATGACAAATGATAAACCACCCCATTAGATAATCAATAAATCATTTTTTTTTTATTTTTGGGGTGTTGAACGAGAACAAGAGAAGAGGCTCATTCTTCTGCAGAGCTAGCTCTTCAAAGAAGACTTTTCAATTTCAGCATCCAATTTCCACGTTTCCCTCTAATGCAATACTTGCGTAGTGAGCAAAAATAGGCTGTGTCTGCACCAGTGAGTTGTGATAGGCTGTTGTGTTACTGCCAGATTTATGTTGCTTTTCTGAGCAAAGTAATCATTCATGTAATTAATCTAGAGGAAACTTGTGAGCAAAGTAACCCGGATCTGTCGTAGCAACACCAAGTCGCTCCTCTGTGATATTTGACTTAATGCTTTCCGGGACAGAGAAAGGGATATCGGTGCACTGCTTCTTTGTTCTGTGACATAAATCAAGAGTAGTGCGTCAGGGAAATGTTATTTAGAAGAGAATTGTCAGGCAAATTTGCTATTGATATTGTATCATATAGATAGTTTATATCCCTGTAGAGAGGGGGCTCTAGCTTGTGTTAGCTGTCTCTCGTTCATGCGTCCAAGTATGTTGATGACTGTCAAAACTCATAGCAGTGACTGGTCCACGACGCACAACACACATTAACGTACGGGATAACGTACGGGTTAACACAAAGAGTCTTACTTCATAATTGTTGGATGTTGCATCTGACATCCAACAATTATGAAGTAAGAAGTATTTTTTTTAGAGGCCCCCCCATACAAATATTACTTTCAATGATATTATAGTACAAATAGTCTCAGCCAGAACCAAAGATTCACATCCCCTAAAGAACACTAATATAGGGGGCGCTATCATGACATAAAAATAAATGCAACTTGTTTATACTCTCTGTTAATGACAATGTTGACCAAAATAAGTAAACAACTCAAAACAAATACCAATCATGTGTAGACTGATTCCTTACCAAAAATGAATATTAGTTTCAGTTTGACTTTAATGACTTGGGAATGAGCTGCCAGATAATCCACTTTAGTTGTGTAAATTTTGGTATATAGTCATTGCATAGTTGCCAAATTGCACTTACAGGTAGCATTTAACATTTTCATCTGATTTTTATATCACTACAACTGCTTTTGCAAAAGCAAGGCTCTATGTTTTGTTTTTTTTTTAATAAAAAATTCTGCTGCTGTAGTATAATACCCCGCGTATAACAAATCTAACAGTATCAGACACAGAGTAGTGTCCTCTTAGGGACAGATCATTGCAGCACGGACCAAATTGGGACACTGCTTCCCTTCTGGAAAGTGCAATTATGAGTGTTTTTAGACATCCCAGTGACATGTCATCTGTGAACCAACATACCACTAGCACTTCTAAACCAAAGATATTTGTCACACCTACTGTAATGCACCATCAAGTCGCTGAAGCATTGGGTCCTCCAGAGGGGCCCAGGAGGGGAATCAAGGAATCTGTCGAATTAATACACGCAGTGAAGATTCCTCCTGTCATCTCAGCTCTCTTTTACCACTGGCTTTTAAAAGCCATTTAAAGGCAGCAAAGTGAACAGGACAGACAAGCTTGACAGCGACTCTTGAAAGAGCATCTGTCTCCTTTAACACTTAAATAAACTATGATACACATGAACTTAATTTTAATTAATGAATTGATTTATTTTGTCAGTGACAAAGCCGAATTGTTTAAAAGATGCCAGAAGCAATCTATATAATTCTTCCTATAAGGAATATGCCAGGCTTTACATCACTCTGCATAATCCTTTGATTAATTAGACATGTGCTTGAAATTATAAAGCATCATTATAGGTGTTAATCTACTGTGGAATCAGAATTGTTTTTAACTCGTTAGAAACAGGATGATACACAAGGCATCCTAAATCACTTCACTCTAGCTTGATAACTAAGCTGTGGAAAGTGTAGTATAAGAAACTTTAATGTGTAATCACAGCAAGGTTTATCCAGATAAATAAGCAGGTGATGACTGTTCCTGCCTACGTCAAACTTAATGTTCCACTTCTCACCAACCAGCTATTTAATTGCACTTCTTATTATACTAAAATATGCCGTTCAGTTAGACTGGCTTGCTGCACTTTGTATGAGACACTCCTGAAAGGATGTGCTAAAAAAGTATAAAATCATTTATCTCCGATAAGGAAAGAGATCTACATTTATTCCATCTTCTCTGCCTGCTGTAAACTACCTTACAATTGTTCATTAATGATTCCCAGTAAATTTCTTAAAATGGTAATTTGTCATCCTGTCACTTCATTTGTGACCTAAAATTCCTCACTAGAGGCATCATCAAATAAATTAATCACTACCCAGGATCCATCTCTCCCTTGTGCGTGCTATTATACCCAGCTCTCTTGTGTTTCTCTTCATTTACATATATTTAATGGCCCAGTTGTGGTTGGCTGTGCCATGCGACTTGCACAGCTCGTGTCAGGTGAAATATTCCAACTGCCACAGTCTTAAACATTGCGAAGCATGTCTTGTTCATTTTCCTTGAATACCATAGACACAAGAGAATTAGACATTATGTGGAACTGTAAAATAAAAAGTGCACATTTTGCAGGTTTCTGGTTGGGGAATTACGCTAATAAGACGGCACACTTTTAAGAAACACTGAGACACATTTTCTCTGACACAAACATTGGACTTGTATTAAAATTTGCTTTAAAATTGCTTTCAGCAAAAAGATTAGGAAATTAGATACACTAAGTTGTCCACACAATTTGGTCTGATTTAATTGTATCTCATTACTGCACATGTGTACAGTACATTACCCACCAGACAGATCGCTTTGTTGTGTTCCTCAGGGGAATTATGATGTTGAGTGTGAAGCTATGACCGGGCACAGGACTGAACCCAAAAAATACAAACCTCAGACGGTTTAAGCAAGATGACACTCGATTTATCATTGCTCTGAAGTGTATTAACCGTGAGAGCCGGAGAAAATTTAACTGCTCTTTGTTTAACATGAAACTTTGGGGTCCTGCTTTGGTTTTCACGAAGATGGAAGAAGACAGGTGGAAAACCAAAATCCTAAAGGCCAGTGCAGATTTTTTGCCCACTCAAACCCTCATCTGTCAGGGCAGTAAAATAACCCAAACTAGAATCATTTCATCATATTTCATAAAGGAATATAAGTTATTGAATTGAGCTGTACTTTTTTCCACACTCAAAACAACGCTGTATGCTGATCAGTTCATTGTTTTATGTTTTGTACACCGTAAACAGGTGCTGAAATACCTTCAGAGTGTCCCGATTGCACCGCTGTTTCGTATTAAAAACACAGTCATGGTGTTTTAAAGTGCTCCTCTAAATTGTAGTAGGAATGTATGCAAATGAATTACATTGTTTTCCGCCTTTTTTGACAGATAAAAAAACAGCCCAATTATTTTTATGAGCCGTGAGCATGTCATGTTTGAACTTCCATCCTCATTAAGGGTCCCTAACACCAGAGGACATGTGAATGCGCTAGGAGCATTACCAGAGAAAACAACAACCCAATGTCGTCAAAGAATCCTCTCTCACCCAGCCACCCTGTTAGAACCTCACAGCCGGTTTCAGATGAAATTAGCATAATTAAGAATTAACATGCATTAATTGTTGTGCTTAATGCAAACTGAAGCCAAATGTGTCACTTACTGTAGAGGAGCTGCTAAATGCTTTGTCACCTCCTGCTTAGGGGAGTGGGAACACTCCATGTGCTCATAAAAGAAGAACCACTTGTACAGTGTACATGAAGCGCCATCAGTGACAGATAAATAAACAAACAACCCCTCAGCTGTAAGGCTTGGCCGACATGTATGCTTGCGAGTTAAAGGAGGAATGGAGCAGCGTATTGATCAAGGGAGTTTGTGATGTTGGAAAGATGGATTTATGAAGGACGTGGGGACAAGGCATATAGCAAGTGCAGATTGGTCTAACCAGGGCTCAACCTAGCAATAAAGTCTGGCATTTGGAGAGAGCAGAGCATGCAGAGGGTTATACTGTCTTGTGCCACTTTGGGTGCTGGAGGAGCTGTCCTTTTTGCTTTTACTTTGTGGTCTCTCAGATGGAAGGATGATCAAAGGAGATCAAACAGATGTATTTTAAAACCACAGAAGAAGACTGATGTACCAAATCTTTATCACTGCAGGGCCTTCATCAGTATGAGTTTAGGATGGATATTCTGTGTGGACTGTTTTTAAATATCTTGAGTTGAAGTCAGAGTTTGGGGGAAATGACACAGATGATTGTTATGTGTTGCACTGACGGGCAGCACTGACAGAGATGCATTGTTGGAATGATTATTTTGAATACAAAGTCTTTTTCTGCTTTTTAATGATTCTTGTTTTCTTCTCAAATTAAAAGGAAGGACGTTAATCTTATCTTAAACCAGCTAGGGCTGTAACTTCTGATTCTTTTCATCGCCCATGAATCTTATTTTTTAAAAGATTCATTTAATAATTGACTAGTCTATGAATAATATTTAAAAAGTGTAAAAATAGTGAATAACCCATGCCACAAGTTTAGAGAATTGTGGTAACATTGTCAAATTGTGACTCGAGGGGTATTTAGTTGGCTGCAATCTGCAACCCCACCACTAGATGTCACTAAGTCCTACACATTAGTCCTGTAATGGAGTGCTGTGAAATTTAGCACAGACATTCATTGTCTCCAGAAGTTGAGTCCTGCTGACTTTGGTGATTCTCTGATTTTTTTCCCCCCTCTATAGCCATCATCATTTCAGAGTTTCAATGTGTTCAGTACTTTTGACCAGATACCTCCAAAACTAATTCTCATCAGCATCAGTTGTACTTTATGTTTTGTGGCAATTAGCACATTTTAGCATGCCAACACACCAAACTAACATGGCATGTTAACTTATTGACAGACATTAACATTTACCTGTAGACTCAGTCTTGATCCTTGATAAATGACTGTTAATAGTAATTGATAACAATTACTTGATTAACTAATTTGTTGACAATTAGCTGATTAAATGATCAATTAATCTGTTGTTTTACTAGTACAAACTATATCTACAGCAGCTCAACCAATGTGCAAAACCTAATATTGAGAGTTTGTACATTTCTTTTAATTCCTGCATCACTTTGTCTTACTTTGTCCAGTAAAAAAAAAGGAAGCGCTATCCCTTTATTTTGCTGAAAAATAAACTTGGGATCTCCCATTGTTCCACTGAACAATTTCAGCCCTCTTGAATTTGGATTCTTTTTTTTTTTTTTTATCCAAGTGGACTGCTTTGGCTGTTTTCCCTCTTTCTTTGAAAGGAGCAGAGCATTACATTTACAAAGAGCTGGGAGGTTTTCCACATTAATCTAGATTTAATATTCATTTCAAAATACGTTTTCCCTATTAATTAAAAGTAAACCATGTATTGTATGGTACATTATCCCTCTAACGGCCCCATGTGGAGATTATGAAGTGGAAAACTAATGGTGTAGACTTTAGCGTTTGGGTTTTGCCTGAGTCATTTACATATCTGTAAGGGGATGTCGATGTATGTGCAAATAAGCAGAACTCTGTGTGTCCCATTCTTTCTCTACCACAACCCCGTCCTCTCCCTCCCCTCCCCAGTTTACAGAGGAAGTCAAAGAAGAAGTGTTGCCTCTCTCCCCTCAGCTAGAGAAGGTAATGAGATTCTGTGCACCCTCTATTACGAGGAGGATGAGAAATCTGATTATTAAGGAGAGGCATGTGGCAGTAAGAAAAATCTGTTTGTTTTTTTCTTGTTGTATCACCCCAAGAAACAAAGGTGACCCCCATGTTCCGTTCATTAAATCTTGCCTCCTCTAATTTATCAAGGTAAACTATCACAGTTTCTGCTGAGCTAATCAGAAATGGGCAAACTTGTTAGGTGTGCCTCAAAAGGACACATCACAGGATTTGGATATCACTTCTACATACTGAGTGGGGCCTAATTCATGCTTCCCACCGAACAAGAAATGCTTTATGGACGTTAGCATTAGTGTATTGAGGTTTTTTTTTTCTTTTCATACATTAAAGTTCAAGACAATGAAGATGAATTATGACCTCCATAACCGTACAAGTGTAATTATTTCAAGAGCCCAGAGTTGCTGCAGGTGTGGCTTTATGATGTAAATATCACAGAAAACATAATTTGTGCTGTATATTTTGAGCCCCTAGTTATTATTATTCATACAGTAGTATGAAATCTCAGTAGGCATGTGTATATCACATGACACGACCAATCAACTCTGCACAGACTGTACTGTGTGCATTTATGTTTTTGTGAGAGTTCATTCCTAAATACAGAAGGAAAGCAACTTTGCTTTCACTTCAACATCAAAGCATTTGGATTATTATTAGTTTTGCATCTTTCAGAAGTTTGTAAGGAATCCGGATTCATTTTTCAAATCTTGGTATGTTTTTTCTTCATAACATTCATGTGTTTCAAAACAATGTGTGAATGTGAATGTATGAAACACGTGAAATTTCATTTTCAATATTTGTGCCCCTTGAAATAAATGGGAAGAGAATCTCTTTTCTTCTGGTCAGGGAGTTGTTAGGAGCTATTTGGAGCTGTTTGGTGTGAGGAGGTTTGCCTAGAGAGATGTGAGAAATGTCCCACACATCAGCAAGCTGAGTCATTGCTGTATGCCTAACCAGCCACGACTCGTGCCTGTCCCTCCTCCCAAATGTCACATGAGCTCATGTCAACCAACACTTGTGGCAAAGGCACTGCACAGGAAGCAAATTAAACAGTTTGGCTTACACAACACGCATCTGTTTGTTGAGAAAAAAGGTTTCACTTTTCCAAAAGTGGAGAACAGCGCAACATGTGGAGCTACATTAAGATTTTTTAACACAATTTTCAAGAATTTTCATTCCCTCGCTGGTGTAAAACCAGTTTGTATTCAATTTTTTTTCGCTGAATAAAGAAAGGATAGCTTTGTACTATAAGTGGTCAGAATAATTGGCTGTCCTAACTTTCTAATCTGTAATAAACTCAGTCTAATAGGCATATTTTAATCCTATTGTGAGCTGCTGAGACGCATGAGCTCCGCAGGCGCCGGTGAGAAATTGGTATTTATTACTGAACTGGTAATCACACCAGCAACCTATCTCTGCAGGTCTTTGCCTTCTGACTGAGGCCGTGATGTGCACAGCAGGCTTTCAAAGCTGCACTCCCAGTTTAAATGACCCAGCTTAGCTAGCATGGCTGCTGTGACCCTCACATGACAAAGCCTCCTGTGTAATTAATATGCACGCTGAAATGCTCCCTGCACAGCCACTAAAGTGATTGGAATCATGCACAGGAAAAAATGTAATCGTGGAGGCTGCATGGTGAACGTTTTAGTCAAGTGGCATCTGATTGCAAGCAAGTTTCTTTTCTTTTTTCTTCTTCTTCTTCTAACGTCCTTTAAGATTGAGATTAAGACTTTCTCCTCAAAGATGCAAATTAATCTTTAAAACTGGACATTTCCCAACATGGGGAGCACAGTGGGGTGACACCACAGCCCACCGAGTTCATTTTAATCCCTATAAGGGCAATTATACTTTCAAATGATATCCTGAAGTTAAATCTTGTTCACAGTTAATTAATTTAAACACTGCATTTTAGGCATGAAAGTCTCCTTGTCCTCCTCAAGACAAAACACTTGTTTAATAGGATACAGTAGCCTCTGCGATAAGAATAGTTGTGCTTTGTGCTGTTTATTAATTATGTACTCTTTTTATATCCTGTTTATGTTCATGTCTGTGTGTGGTGGGTGTTGGGGGGATGATTTAGATAAGGCAAATGATCAGACAGTAATACACTCTGATGACATTTCTTTGTCTGTTCTTACTCAACTGATGGGATCTCATGTGTGGACTTTACAAGCCCTTTGTCATCAGAAAGATAGTTCAATCAAACGTTATTATCAGACAGCAGCTGTTCTCTGAAATCTGTTTTGAGGAAAAAATATTTTAACAATGGTTATATATTAAAAGGAATAACATACAGTCTAAAATGTTGACTAGAATGGCAACTGTGGTATATGCAGAAATGCTGTTGGTGTATATTTGTCTTTTCTAAATGTTGAGTTAATTAATGATATGTGTGCACTATTGTTTCTCATTTTTATAATGAATGCATTACTGTACTGTCACTGAGTCCATTTTGACAAATAGGTGGGTGGATGGATATAAAAAACATACATTGGTGGCTGCCAAGGGGTTAGATTTTGAATTAATTGAGGGAAATGAATTCAGCGGTAATAGGCCCTGACAGCAGACTGTAGCAATTGTGATGGCAATGATTGATGGTTGATGCACACACAGGCTTATGACAAATAATGCTTGTTTTGCTCCTGGTGTATTTTAAATCCTGCTCGTGTTCATTAAAAATAAATACATCAAGTGAGAAATAGATAAATTGATTAATGTAGATAAAGGAATAAATGAAATTATGCTGATTTCTTTTCCGTGAGTCTGTTCATACGTCTCAAATCCTGTCAATACTGAGAGGGGAAGTGTGTAGTAAAAGAATACTTTCAGGGAGGTGGACCGGCCACCTCCCTCTCTGACCCATATGAGAGAGGGAGTCCTATCACAGCTCTCATCACACTCCTGTAGTCAGAGCCTTCTGACAGTGGCGTAATGCTGATCAGATAGCTGTGTGGAGTCATTGCTTACATGTGTCACAACCGCCGTCCATGATCATGTCAGAGTCATGCTGGGCGCCAGAGCCAGACTCAGGGCTCAGTGGACCTGGTTGGTTTCGCGGCTGACATTTCCCCAGCATGACCAGGCTAGCGGAGCTCCAGCCGCAACCCCGGCTAATGTGCCTCTCCTGGGCCCCGCAGCACAGTGCTGGCAGCTGGAATGTGGGGGCACAGGTGCTGCCAGTCCCTGTTAGCTTTACAGTACCTCCTGGTGAGTCACAAACAATCCCAGCATGTGTCTGCTCTGATACCTCCGCTTATTAGAAGTCTAATGAATAAACAAGTCTTTTGTGTGCATGAGCATGGAGGTGATAGTGGAATAAAGTTAGATTCTCTTAGCTGTGTGTGATAATCAGTTTTGTGGCATCATCAGCAAGGAAGAATGTATGATTTTTAATTAGCTTGATGACAGAGAAATGTTCAGAGAAATAATCAGATTACTTACTTCTCCTGTGTCAGAGGTGACAATTAACCAAGGTTTGTTTCAAAAGGCACATACTGATATTTCTTTTTTGTTGATAGAGCTTAACAGAGGTCTATGAAACACGGTTGTTAAACCAGATTGATTTATTGGTTCTTTTGGCTGGACGCGATTATCTTCTGACTCTGGGGATCAGCCTGCTTCCCAAACAGGACTGGGTCCTGCCACACACTCATGACAGCTAAATTGTTTCACTCAAGAGGTTGTCCTCTTGTCCCCCTTACCTAAGCCACTTGTTACTGCGGAGATATGGTATAATTGTACCCAGAGGAACTTGTAAGCCTATATTGTGGGTCTGTTTCTCTTCAAGAGTGTAGTCCTTTGTGGCACCTAAAACTGAGCGGAGGAGGAGGGTAGGATATGTATTCCCTCTTTGTTAGAGGCAATATTGGATCACGGTCTCATAAAGTAGAGCACTGTTTAGAATCACTTATATCCTCTAGAGCTTTGTTTTTCCTCTCATGGTAAATCTACTTGCTGAGTTAATTGTATTAATGCCATATTTCATGTGAATGATAAATGTTTTGTTTTGTGGAACGATGAAGCCAAAATATTGGTGTAATTATCAGTAAAAACATGCTCTAATTTAAGTCTAAATCACAAGTGTTTATGCCCTTTCTTTAGTAAAATATCACCGCTTGGGGTGATATCTTTGGCAAGTGGAGCGGCTCATACCTGAACATTTTTAAGTGCGGGTGAACATGTTCGAAGGAGGAGACAAGAAGAAAGGATCTATAAATGGCCTCTACTCCTTTGGTGTCTGCAGAGGTGGTGTCCAGGGGGGCGGGTGGTTTACTCACTGACCATTAGTGTGCTCAAGTGCAGTACATTCTATGGGCTGTCAGCTCCTCTACTAATGTGTGAGGAAATAACTCTATTTCCTGCCCTAGTGAAGATCACCTGCTCTCACACGACTTAGGGTACACACCGATCACATTTTTCTTCTGCTGAATTTGTTGCAAAAGCCTCTTGATAATACTGTTAAGTGAACATGGTGTAATAGGTGTAGGCAGTTGGTGCCCACAGAAAAAATAACTTCCAAGAATAACACGCCAGGTTTGTCAATAGAAATAATCATGATTATTCCAAAAGCACTCTTCAAAAGTGTTACAAAATGCTGTGCGGCAATCGGAGCAACAAGAACACCAATATAATCAAACACAAACACAAAAGAAGGTGAAGCAACTTGTCAGTAAAGATAACAGTTTATAGCTAAATTTTTGATATTTCACAGATCTGGAAAGTGATCTCCTCAGGCTTTCTCTTAACTCTTGGGGTTTAAAGGCAAAGACATAATAACCATCAACCCTCCTGAAATGCACAGTTAACCAGTGTAACGATGGCAAAAATGGGGTTACAGTGGATGTGTTTGTCTTGAGGAAAAACGCTATATGCAGAAGGTCCCTATCCGTCATATTTTTCCTCTTGTTGTTACATTTGTAGTTCAGCACACAAGCTGCGTGTCTTCAGTGTTTTAGTGCTTATTACTGTTGTTATCCCAGCAATGACATTTATTTTATCAACGAGTGTGGAGCTTAGTGAAAAGAAACACTGTAATTCTCCCCACGTCACAGTGATCCTCATGAACAATAATTTTCTTTAAGTAATGCTGAGTGGTATAGAACTAACAAATGAGCCTCTCCATGACTGCGTGTTGCGTTAAGAGGTGCAGAGTGGTGAGGAGAGGTGCGTGCTGAGGGGTTTAACCCCTGCTGTTCCTGTCTGTCCAACACCAACCCCCACCACCCACCTCACCTCCACCCCCACCCAAGCCTCTTCCTCTCTTCTCTCTGCGCTCCACTCCTTCATAGGGCCAATACAAACAGCATTATTTATGCTTGGCAAAACACCCCTTAATTACTCATGAACAGGCGCCTGCTCCAGACTCCGCCGCTCCCTACCACCCACTAACAGCCATTAAACACTCCCTCAAAGCTTGCTATTTGATATTAGCACACTTGAGCCTTTGTGAAGAAATTTAAAAAATAAATAAATCTGGGAGTGATTTACATATGCACAGCAGCTAATATTTATACTCGGCGGTGCGTCCCTGAAGGGCTTGTCTTAT
Organism: Chelmon rostratus; assembly: GCF_017976325.1. Taxonomy (NCBI): domain Eukaryota; kingdom Metazoa; phylum Chordata; class Actinopteri; order Chaetodontiformes; family Chaetodontidae; genus Chelmon; species Chelmon rostratus. The sequence goes on along the minus strand of NC_055670.1, from coordinate 14,502,478 downwards.
TACCTCTGTCCTCGGGTCCTAGCGCAGAGACCAGGAAGGCAGGCAGGTGATTAATTCTGTACTCACGAGAAGCCAACAATTCCATAACAGGGAGCAGAGGAGGATTTCTATAGCGCTCAGTCTCTTTACTTCATGGTTTTCTCGGCTGTTTATTTCCAAATCCAGTTTTATTGTTCTCTATTAAGGGTGCCTTATTTGTGCTTAAGTGATAATGTTGTGCAGAGTGCATGTAGTGCTGGGATGATTTGTGCATGATGTTTTGATTTGCTGTATATCGGATGAGGATTTACCTGCTCTGTGAAAATTATTGTATCTTCAGAGCATCACTGAGGTCTTGTTGCGCTGGACGCTCTTGAGCAGCCGTGATAAGCGCCTGATGTCTTTGTACTCGTGGCAACACTGTGTTCAAAGTCGTCATCGTCTGAAGCGTCTTGCTCCCTTCCCGTCACACACCACGCGTACGTCACCGATCACGAGCTCTCAGCAATCCTGTGCTAAATTTAAATAAGTGTAACATTCATCGTGAAATCCGCACGTACTATTTTCTAATCAACATAAAAGTTTATTATGTGACTGTGCAGGAATCTTATGTAATGACGTAAAAGGCACACTCCTTACACAAAGTCCACATCTCACCCGACAACAGCTTCAGTTTTGCACTTACAGTCACAAAACATTAATTACTTGTACATCTTGCGTCTAAAAAGCTGGTTAAACCTCCAGCTAGACCTTCATTAGTTGAACCAGCAAAAACACTGTGTTCAACTTTGTCTCTAATTACATCATCAGATTCAAACAGTAGACCCATCAGCTGCTCGCTCGGTGTGTACTATTTAAAATCCCTCTGTCTAATTACTGCTTTAGTCCCATATCCCTATGACATGGCAGTGATAGATCATTATTTTTCCCTGCAATTTGTTATATTCTTTGCAATATAATTGGATCAGATTAATTATTATGATTAATGGATTCTTGGGTTTCTGTGTGTAACCATTAATACTAGGGGTTTGAAACTGGCAACATGCACAAATTTAAGGTGCCAAAGCAATATAAGCTGCAGTGTTCAAGCCTCTTGAACCACTCACTTCAGACTTTCTCGGCCTATGTGGGACATAGATATCAGTGATTTGTACAGATATCTTACATTTGGCAAAATCACTTATATTTTTTTATTCTAACTTTAATGTGGTTTTTAAATACTTCAGATAGTTATTGGTTATCCTATTATTTGTTTATTATACTCTGTATTCTATATAGATAATTAAATCATATTTAGTGAAATTAACTCACTTAATTTCGTTTTTTTTTTCATATGTAATCAGGTTTCCTGCCATATAGTAAACAAATAAAAGGTTTACAAATTGCTTTCCCCTCACATTATGTCTACAGGCTTTATAAGTAATGCTGCTTAACAATCACCACCCCTCTGTTTACAACTGCAGACATGGCCAATCAGTTCAATTTCAAGTTTATAACATGATAGTTTATTAATGAGAAGTGAAACTGTTTTCCAACGCCCTAAATCCATACCAAGGCTGCAATTTAGCTCTTCCAAAAAATACTGTCCAGTTATGGTGGATGGACACTAGTCAATTCCCTCTGCATGGGAATGGCTCATTAACGGGGCGAGGCAAGCGGCGTGCGTTTGTATATGGCTGCCGGTGGTGGATGTGTAGAATGGATTTATGGTGTCACTCAGCCCTGGAGAACGACTAATGAGGGTGCGCGGGCTAGCAGCGTCCGAGTGGGGTAATTCCACCCACCATCCATCCAGCAGAGGGGGGTTGGAGGGAGGGAGGAGGGGGTTTGTGGAAGGAGGACACATCCCTCATTACGTGAGAGTGTCTCAGGAGCTTTCTTTAATATTTTAATAAATAACATCAGCCCAACAAGAAATTAATGAATAGTATCATTAATAATGAGCCCGAGCCTTGTAGTGATAGGACAGATATTAAATTGAACCACTGTGGGGAGATCTCCTGAGACTCGGGATTTTTCCAGCAGCAAACAAGGCCAGTGAATGAGGCAGCCGTCCCTCCGTGCCAACAGCTTTTACAACAGGTTGAAAGTAATAAAGGAGGATTTTCCCAGCGATAGAGTTAAGCCCCAGGAAATCTGCTCATGTAGATCGCTATGAAAGGCACAGCCAAATGTGATCCTTAATTAAACTTTAATCAAGATAATGCTGTTTGCAGGAGAAGTAGTTTAAAAAAAGGTGTCCCCAGCCCCCTGTTTCCATCCAGTCAACCTCCCCGCTTCATATTGTAGCGGTCATAACCCCACTTATCTGCTTCTTAAACTTGTGTGTATTTGTTTGTTTGTTTTGTTTGTTTTCATTTGCAAAGCCTGGTATTCTTTCTTTGTATGGTTTTGATTCAGGTTTACATTTGTCTGGATTTCTCTGTATTGTCTTTCTTTATTTGCTCTTAGCAAGTTTTGCCCTCCAGATTATGCTGCGGAAATAGATATTTCTGTACTGGAATTAGCTGGTTTATCATAATACACTCAGCCTGTGCAACGCGAAGTCAAGTTATTCTGTCAAACTGAAGAAAAGGAAATGAACACTTTGATCCCATTTCACCTCATTTTTATCACATAAAGATATAATCAAACAAATTACATTAATTCTAACTGTTTTCACGACATATGAAAGTGAAAGATAGACACGATAGAGACGTAAAAAGTCTAAATGGCCCCCCACCCGGTGCACGATTGTGGGATTGTACCTTAGTAAGAAAACGTTATTGAAGTCTGACTGGCCCAAAACTAGTTTTACTGAACAAGTTCCTACAGTGGTGCAGCCAGCTTCACCAGAGACCACAGATGAGTAATGACATTTATTTTGCACCTTGAAAATACTATTTTTACTAATAGAATAATAATAAATGCTTATTATGGAAATCATTTAGTGGGAGGATTGCTCAGCAGCTTCATCTTATTGTAATTTATGCCACTTTTTAGCTACTAAATCTCAGCTATGCCTTCTTGTTAACACATTACACCAATGGCTTAGTGGATATGCAACATCTTATCTTAAAGGTAAAATACATTAATTTACACAGCAGATTTGGGTCATGTCATGTTCATTTACATAAAAGTATGCATTATCAAAGCAGGTAAACTACAGTATGAGGCAAAGTACTTACACTTAATCATGATGTGCTACCTTATTACATGAAAAGTTAATATATGTGTCTGGGATTTTGTGTCATTTCCAGTAAATATTGCTTGCTGCTCTGCCTGCTAGCAGAATATTACCCACTGTGAAACTTAACTGTGACAGTTGGCTTTGCTTCATTTGTTCATGCATACTGTGCCCAGTTATTTTGTGAGATGTCCAAAATTGTAATCCATTTATTTGTCTGAATGTGATGTTGTTTCATTCTCAAATCTGCCTGCAGTAATCCTAAAACAGAGTCCAACACTTTATTTAATCAAAGATATATGAAGGAAACAAAAGATTTGGGGTTAATTATAGAGTAAGAGAGCTTTAATTAAACATTACTACAATTTCTAATTTATCTTCTCCATCCTTAAGTTAATAAAACAGTTTAATCATTTGCAGATAGCACAGTGAGTAAGTAGTAAGTACTGAATTTTGTCTCTGAAATTGGGCTTGTCATTTCTGTTCTGTTTGGACCATATGTCCCCGCCACGTACAATATTTATTCATTCCCCTGCTGTATAAAAAAATACCAGTATTTTCTTCATAATAAAAAGTGGATTACCGTGAATCACAGGAAAGCATCACCAGCTGTCACAGAGAAATGAGACCATGCTGGCCAGTGTCTTTGATGATTAAAAAACACATTTAGAAATTAATGGTTAATTAGCTGATATTTGTTTATGTGCAAGGCAGTAGTAGTACTGGTCATTATTCAGTCCTTTGAAAAAGTTATTTTGAATAAAGTTTTATGTTATTATTAGTAGTAGTGCTGTTTTTGACGATTAAACATTTTAATGTTAAAAAATGTTCAACAGGTGGAATAAAAGCTGGGACAGCTAAAAAAAAAAGTATAAGCGTTACATTTGTTTTTATACTAAGGCACAGATTGATCTGTCTAACACAGTAGCTTATTCTACAGTGGCTGTATTTCCTTTCTTTTTTCATAAATTATCCTTTACATATATGCATTATCTGAAGCATTCCCATATATAAACATTCCAAGTAAAAAACGTCTGGGTCACAGAGAGCGTTGGAAGATATGAAAGGAAGGGAAAAGAAGCCCTCCGACTGTAGTTTGTGTAAAACAGGGACACTGATACGTCTGAGGTAAAAATGCTGCAGTCTTCACCACCTGAAGAATTAGCAGTCGGGTTTGACTGATTACAGCGCCACCATAGCTTGTTTGGTTGCCTCCTCTAAAAGCAATACTCAGCAGAACATGGCTTTTTCTCCTTCACGTTGTGCTTTCTGCATGAGTAATTACATCCTTGATTTCTGAGGTGTGGTTGTATAGCTTCCACAGTAAAAAAATCCAAAGATTGATAGAGGCCCCTCCAGCGAAGAACTCCTTTTTAAAATAGCCAAATGCTAAAAAGCTGTGAACCGTAGCACCAAAACAAGTAAGGAGAGAATCACATCTTCATTTACATTATGTCTTCTGGAATGTAATGACGTGTGTGTTCATATATTGCATGATCCGTGGTTGTGTGTGCTATATAAAGATCGCAACTACCTTGAGCTGCACCTCTGCAACTCGCACAGAATACTGTCGGAGGCTGACCGGACAAAGACAAATCACAAGCTCTCCGATTTCCATAGTGCTGTACATCTTTTAATCATAACGACTAAACAATGAACAACACTGGGCTTGTGGCATTGGATGAGCAAGAGCAGTGAGGCTCCCCTTTCCCTCCCCTCATGCTGCTGGTGGAATGACTAATGCATAGAGGGTCATGGTGTAAAAACTGTTGCCCCAAGGTCAGCGTACTGACACTTAATTGTTTGTCCTGTCATGTGTCACTTCCTTGAAATTTCATATCTGACCCTTGTTAGCCCAGTGTTTCTGTTTTAATCCCCAGTGTGACAGAAAGATCAGGACTGTGCTGTGATCAAGATGTGTCAGATTACTCGTGTTGGGTCCTGTCATTTTGATGCAATACAGACCGAAGATGCTTGTCTGTCATGTGCAGACGGAGGCATTGCCTCAGTTTTTAATGTGTTTTTTTTTACACACTTGTTTCAAGATATTCATCGCAAGTTATTAACAGCTATTGTAGAGTCATGTGTTTGTGTATTTGTTCACAAGTCATTGAGGAAACTGGATCTCCTCATTGGTCCGATCGCTATGACTCTAAAAACATTTTTTTGTCCCAATGCTAGCTTATGTAAAGGGTTGCCAATCTGTGGTGATGAAATCTGTTAAAGTATGTAATATATAGGTACAAAATGTCCTTTGTGTAATGTCTGTAGTTTGTCTTCTTGTTGTACTAGCTTTAATGCACTTTACCTTTTTATAATTTTGAAGCGCTTTGGGAAAAAGTGAAAACCAATACAAATTACATTATAAATGGAAAGCTACATCAATCACAGTACACGTGTATTATTGCTTTCTTACTCGACCAGCTGCTGCAGCACAAAAGAGCATGAATCTTCAGTTAGTCAAATTATTGTTTTTATGGGAGGCAAAAATCTGTTTTTTATTACATGTTAGCTCATATATTTATTTTGTTTCTTGTTCAACTGTAATCCGTGCCACATATTTTTGTGCAAGGGTGCACACTGTACGTAATGTGAGTGTGCGGTCTACGTGCTTGTGTTTGTGCATGCATTCAACGAAATAATACTGCAAGCATGATTCATCATCACCCACACTATCATTTTATAGTCAGTCGCCTGCCCTGCCCTTAAAGAATAATTTCATTTTCAGTCGTATGTGCCTTGTCTTTTTATCTAACCTGTACAATAACAGTTTACACACCAAGTTCACTGAAAACGCAGCTTTGCTGAAACAACAACACGATATAGTTTTTGAACAAACTCCCTGGTTACTTATTCTTATTTGAAAGAGAAAACAAAGGTGAACAGGAAAGGAATGATTACCTAAACTGTCCCATCACAATTTGAAGACAGAATCAGTGGTTCAAATTTTTGATGTCTTGTGCAATCCACAGTTGTGCACAGTATTTTCTTGAGGGAGCAAATGAGGTGCACTTCAAATCAAATGTCTGACTGCTCGTTTCTTGCCACATCTTAGCAATTGAACTGTGGAGAGTAAATGTTTTTATAACCCATAGAAAATATGGCCAAAACTATGAAAGCAACTTGTAATAATTAAGGATGATCTTTCAAAAGAGTTTTAGACCTATCTGACCTTTTCCAAGACACACTCAGGTTTGACTTATTTAACGGCGCCCTGTGGAGTTCATTCAGTGTTTATCATCAAGGCCTAGCAAACACGTTGAATGCTTTTCCGCCCAACTTTTATCGTGCATTACTGCCACAACTGCTAATTTACAACCATTTGCAGGCAGCAGACATGTGTATCACATCATGTCCACACTTGTGCATGTGAGTACCTGCGTTACAAGACGTGAACATTATGAGGACCCCTTCCAGCAAAACACCTCTCTCCCAAATTGCTAGTGGTCAAAAACTCCAGTTGGCTTTTTCTCCTTTTTGTCTATTCTGACATACTGTAATTTGTTTACAAATATGAAATCAAACATAACAGGGCATTTCCCGTTTATGTGCAGTATTACAAATCATCATAAACTCTATTATCTGTAATTTATGATGTCTTTTTTTCCCCTCACTCCTGCCGTTTCCCATGTGTATCACTGTGATGTTATCACCCAAGATTTACTGTAACAAATGATGTGCTTGTGTTTGTATGAATGTATTGATCAGCGCTCTATTTGGGCAGATATCTTTCTTTATTTTCGGATGGCAGGCTCGCAGGCAGGAACGCTGTCTCTCTCCTTCATGCCATGTCTTCTGTTTTTTGCCTCACTGGCTTCCCTAACTGCCCCGCTTTATTGAATAAATTCAAGCTGTCACTTCCCATGCTGGCAGAATAACTCAAACGCAACATATAATAATACAGGAAAAGTAGGATAAAATAATCTTGTCACGGCTCTAAAAGTGATTGCTCGACGCCATAGTCTGCAATCAATGCACTAATTCCGTAATTTATACTCGCAGCTATTGAGGAGGAAGGAAGCTCTGATATGGTATTTCTTGGCTCACTGACCAACTTTGACCTTCAATAGAAGTGAGAGTGGGATTATTGTGTTGTTCAGCTCAAAGAAATCACCTACAAGAGTTGAGAGGCAATGTCTGACATTTTATGTTCAGGACCAAAACCTAAACTGATTAATTCTTGGTAAGCACCAGCTCTTGAGCTTTCACTATCTTTATGACAGCAAATCCCTGACACTCAGCTGACAGAGTGAAACATAAAAGCTGGCCAGTGATTTTCTCCAACTTATTTCTTTTATCCCCTCTTTTTATGGAGGGGGAGGTACCTTTCTTTTTCACCCTGGAGCAAAAGAAATTTTTCATCAATGCCGGAACTCATTATCAGTTCCTCACGCTGTCTGTTTCACTTTTCAGCAGTTGCCAATCATGGGCTCCCCATTTTCTATTAATGATGTCCTTTTATGGGTCATTCCTGCCTACACTTTATGGCCAAGGCTGTATGCAGAGCGATTCCTGCATAGCTCTCACAGTCAACTACAATATTTATCTGTATATCCTCAGATATGTTTCAACAGATCCGTTCTCAGTGGCCGACGACACCGTTGCTGTTGTTGTTAGGATGAGATCCATGAAGCCCCACCTAAAATCCATGAAGAGCAGAATACCAGAAGGCGTCAGAAGTTTCTCAGAAAGGAGAAATTGATTGCAATTAGCAGAGAGATTTTTTCAAGTGTTTTTCTGCCCCCTCTAGTGATGCTAATAGCTTAATGATCCCTAAAAATGCATGCAATTTGCCTCAATTGGATTTAACCATATTGTATACTTATGTGCTACAGATTTCCAATCACTGAAGGTCTGACTGAGAGTCAAACATTGTATAGTAAATAATGGCATCAATAGCCAAGAAATACCACCGCTATAATGGTTGAATGTTGAAAATCTGAAGCTATAAGTAAAAGAAGGGCTCTTAAACTTCAGACTTTTTTGTCCTGTCACTGCAAGTGTCTCTTGTTTAGTTCTGCTCAATGTCAAGCCACTGGAATTATTAGTTGGCATTGAAACATGACATTCAAACCTGGCCCTGATGCTATTGTAGGAGCATTACATTTGTTGTACGGAAGAGCCAATACTTAAGCAAACGAACCACTGGCACCTACCTTTCCAACAGATGACCCCCCCATCCTCTCCTTCAGTGCTCACCAGCAGGTGAAAGCCAACCCCACATTCGCGCTCTTGTTGGAACTAGCCTGGTCCGCTTGGTATGTCGCCTCTCTGTGTTGGTGTTTTTTCTCTGCTGTGTCCACCATTTTTTGCAGCTTCTTCTTGGATGTGTGCTGCTTACGGTCTGGCACCTGGTCTTTACCTTTTTATACAGTCCCGACCTCACCTCCACGCTGTTATCAGCTGGGACCTACACGCCAAGAGTTGCAGTCCAGAAATGTCCCTAGCACAACAAAATAAGAAGAAAAAAGTGATGACTGAGAGGGATTAATTTTGTATAGGTCTGTTTTTTTTTTGTTTTTTTGTTTTTTTGTTGTTGTTGTTGTTGTTGTTGTTGTTGTTGTTGTTGTTGTTGTTGTTTTGGAAAATCCTGCTTAGAAGACCGTTAACATAATTTTGGGTTTTCCAGAATCATCCAGTATTGGCATGTTTGTCAGGTAATAGGATGTGGCTGCTACAGAGTGATAATGTTTTCTTTTGGGGTAAAAACTGTGGACAGACTTGCCAGTGTGTGACAACAAGAATCTAATAAAGATCCTTTTACGGTATGAACACCACAGGGTGCTAACTTTACCTAATCCTGATTGTGTGTTGATTAACCAGAGAAACCAAAATATTTTGTAATCTTCAGGATCAACCCAGGTAATCTCAACTCCAGTCAACAGTCTTTCCCTGCAAACCAGAGCTCAGTGTCACTGCACCCTCATCAAGCCAATAATCCAAGCTAGTGCCACCCAATTAGGACACCCCACAAACAGTGACTGTGCAGTCCGTATGATCTGTTGGTAGATAGAAGGTGGTCTAACTCAACAGGGGGGCAGTGGCCAGTGAGACCCCTGCCAAGTTATTGAGGACAGAAGGAACTGGGAATGTCATAATGATCACTAAATGTGTATGGTGTTCAGTTACAGCAGGAGACTGGCAAGGAGGTGCATGACCTTTGCTATATTGACCTACTGGTTGACTCTTAGTGGGGTGCAGCAACAACACAAGAAACAACATTGAAGAGGAAAAAAAATAGAAGTTTTTCAGTGTAACCACTGATAAACCTGATTTATACACTTAGTATCTGTGCATTTTTGTGGGCTGTGTGTTTGCATTTGATCCTTTTACTGCACATGTGTGCATCCAAGCACAATCCCATTAAGTGTGTGTGCATGTGTGGTTTTGGGGCGACGTGGTGTGGTGTTTGTGTGGAGGGGGGGGGTTGTGACAGACAGGGGTCTCACCTCACACTTCACGTCCCAAATAGATGAAAGGAATTTTTCCCAGATTTTGCCTTTCCCACTGCTGCCTGAAGCAGAATGAGCACTTGTGAGGATAATTAAAATTGATGATATAGAATGACAGAGACATGATTTCTGCCTGCAGCAAGAGGTCTCTGAAGACAGTGTAACCAAACTGTCATGCCACCGCTCTTCTGTTTTACATGACTGTTTCACCTTACAAAACCGATGGCGAGTAAATACCCTCTGTTGAATTAAAGTGTGATATATCAGTCTGGGGACTCGAGGTTACTTTCTTCTGATGGAAGTAGTCCTTTTGTGACCCTTTATCATGGTTAGGTTAATGTGAGTGATTTTTATCAGACTATTGTGGATTTTAGCCTCTGCTATAAAGAGCTCATCAGTCTAGAGGTGAGTACTATATACACAGTGTATAGGTGGGTTTCCATCCACCTGTTTTAATGCACATTTTCATTTGTGCACAAAATTACCTGAGTTGAAGCAAAGAAAAAATAATCTAAATCTAAAAAATAATCTTGAAAAAAAAACATTGTATGCTTGGCTGAAGTGGGAAAGTGGCAAAAAAAAAAAAGGCAGACTTAACGAATAAATAATAACGCACATGACACATGTGACTTAAATGTCCACTGAAGCTTCCACCGAAGAGATCAAAAATAAAGATGGATGATGTGTGGAGCAATCAGGAGACTGTAACCTTCCTCACATTGAGACATGATGCAAACATTTATATGTTATCTTGTTGTTGCCTCTTCTTCTACAATGATTTAATGGCACGCAGCTGGAAAATTAGCACCGCCAGCTGTTTATCTCTACAAACCAGCTCCTTATGATCACAGTACTATGTTTCTTTTGCAAATTTCCTGAAACTTCAGTTGAAATTTTGTGCTCTTCTTGGGCATAAAAGTAGTTTGTGTTGACTGATCAAGACTTTTCTTCATAATGCTTCATAACCCCGCTGTTTAGCATTGATAAGCAGTATACAAAAGCATGAACTGTATTGTTAAACACTATAAAATTTTTAAAGATTTAAAGAAGTTTTTAAATGTTTATGTGTCAACAATTATAGCTTCTCCTTTAAAGCTTTCTTATAATACTCAGTGTTGTGGGGATGGAAAGAAACACCTAAAAAAATTATATCTGCTAACAACTACATTGTAGTGTGTTAAGAACAATTTATATGCTGCTTATACTAAAAAATAAAAACTTAAATCAAGCAATCGATCACACAAAATATTTGCTGCTGACTTAATGTAATGAATTTCTTCAGTTGAACCTAAAGAAAAATATGTTCAACCATAAACCTGAATTATAAAGTTTAATTTAAATGGAAAAACTTCTAATTTTCATGTTGGAGTGAGAAAAACACACTGAACAAACAGCTTTGTTTTATTTTTTCGGTGTGTAGGTGGATTCAGATCTAACCAACGATTGTGTTGCAAATCTTTTCAACATATTTTAAAGTATTTGTATCCAGAATATTAGTCTTCTGTTTTCTATATCATTCTAGGAATCGGCGTTGCTCTACTGCTTCCACTTGTGCACAGGTGAGAGGATAATGTCAAACTAATTATCTGACTGCAGAGTATCAGAAGAGGAGAGCGCTTAGCTTTTGATTATTCATGAATTTTGAAAGTTTCATAATATCGAAATGTGTCAGTTTGTGAGATGGTGATTGGCTGGTTTAGAATTATAGTTAATAATTGCACTAAATACACAATGAAGGGCAAGTTCTGCCTCTATAGATAGACAAGCAAATTGATCTGTATTGTCAACTAAACTTCCTCAACATGTTTTGTGCTGGCTCATATATCACCGTCATTATTATTCACGACACATGTCATTTTAGTCCTGAGTGGGAGCAGCTTGCTCCTGTTTCTGCTTTATTTGACGGAGCTGAACAGCTGTCAATGAGAGGAGCAGGGGGACATAGGGTTAGACATGGGCCAGGGTGGGGGATGGTGAGGCACTAAACCCCCACCAGGGTCCGTCTAAAGATAAATATTGATTGTGGACAGTTTTAATTACTTCCTTAAATTGAGCAATTTTGGTTTTCCCAGTTGCCTCCCTGTGAAAAATCCATGTAGGATTCCACATTGAGGGAGAGGAAGAGGGTTGAGCATGGCGCACCATAAATCACTGCAGATACATAATTCATTGGAAGCATGTGAAAAGGACAAGACAAGATGCTTTGGATCATTGAAAACAGCATTTCCACAGGTCTTCCCACGAAGTGAGCAGCTCTCCCTCTTTGCTTGTGAAGGCCTCACAAATTTGTTACCTCGTTCAGCTCGCGCTGTCATCTGAATGACGCCAAATGACGAATGTGCTACCTTTCAGTTTTAGCATTTTATTTTCAGATTTGATCAATCTGAAAGGGTGTTTGAATAGAAGCATTTTCATTATGCATGATCAAAACAGAAGGAACAGCAGCATAAAGATTAGACTCAGGAATAGTGTGACTGCAGTAGCGCAGGTTGTTGTTCCTCACATGCTTTATGTCTGCTCAAATTCACAAGGCCAAGGTCTTCTTTTATCTCTACTAATGTGAAGGCTGGTTTTGAGTCTTTCCATAAGATAGGAAGCACTCACTCGGAAACTGTCTCAGTATCTCCTAAATGCAGAACAGGGATCACATCTTGTTACACAGAAGTCCTTGACATGTGGGTAACATTATTGCTCTACAAATTCAATAGATGGCTGCTAATAGGTTCAGTGTCAACCTGAACGATACATATCACCCCTTTCAATAGAGATATGCATCATGGGATGAAGATGGACAATCTGAATTGCTGTTTAAGTCATGATTAGAATTTATCAGTCATATTAGGGTTGATCTGATTGATTCCATGTCAGGAAATATAAAGCACTCATAAAGCACTCATCCCTGTACTGAGTCTTCATGTTAGTACAGTATTTCCTTCAACATATCTGATGCCTTGTATTTCCTTTTATCTTTTTATTCTCCAAGAAACAGTCTACAGTAAATCATGGGAACCATGCAGGAGAAATTTCAAACTTAGATGATCCCTGGAGCAAAATTAATATTTATAGTGAAAGGTGAGACACAGAAAAGCTCCCTCAGCATTTAAAGAGCCTTGGCAACATGTTGGTTAACTTTTCTCTAGCATCTGATCACCAAGACTAATAATCTGCAGCCATGCTAGCTGCTCTTTTAGGCTACATAAAGCACCGCTTTGGGTTAAATGCTAACGCCAACATGGCAACATGCCAACAATGACAATACCAGCATGCTAATGTTTAGCAGGTATAATGTTTACCATGTTTATGAAGATCTTAGTTTAGTATGTTAGCATTGAAGCGCTTGCTAATTAGCACTAAACACAAAGTACAAGTGAGGCTGATGGGAAGGTTTTGCAGGTATTTAGTCATAAAAACATGGGACAAATGTAAAATTTGACCTGATGATGCCATTATTTGAAATGTAAGGGGATGACCAAAGCTGTCACAATTGATCCTGAGGGGAATATGTTTGTCTGTTCCACATATAAGAGGAATCTGGAAGTCAGTGCATCTCTGAAGTCAGTAGGGATCATCCTCTGGGGAACAAAATGATTCATGTCAATCCATCTAATAGTTGTCAAGATATTTCAGTCTGGACTAGCCGCTAGCATTTCTGAAAATAATCACAATAGCTGTAGGTGTCATGGAGCTCTCAGTTGTATCATACGATCTTCCTCGGCAGGTGGAGTTTGCCCAGTTGGAAATGTAAATGTTCCAATTTCAGTTTTCTTTGCACATCACTTACTTGTCGATGTTGGCCTAAAACTGAGCAGTATCGCAGGTGTTGTGTGTGTGTGTGTGTGTGTGTGTGTGTGTGTGGCAGCTCTGCGTCCCTGTGACTGCAGCCTGTAAATGGCAGCGCTCACACTTCCTTTCTCGGGACTGACCCGCAGCCTTTCCTTTAGCTTACCTGTGGGTGAGCTTTCACACACATCTGTCCCAAATTCACATGGCCGGACCTGCTCCCATGAGACCCAGCTCTCCGTATCACCAAATAGATGGGTCAGTGGAATTACACGATTGAGGTTTCTGAGCAAGGCATTACTCTGTTGTAATATAAAGACCCCTACACTGACCTGTGCATGGAAGCATAGGGAGACACATTTTTACACTGTGTTCATCAGAGATGCCACTAGCAATTGGCTTGGAGTTTTTCCTGGTATTAAAGAGAGGAGAGTGAGAGGTAGCTGACTGAAGCACTGACCTTAATCTGAAGGGTTGTGCTGTTATAGGCAGAGGTGAGTCTGGTCAGCTGTGCTACACCAGCCCATTGTCCATCCATAACATGACAGCGGCTGGGGAATGCATACAGAGTGAAGCATTAAATGTAGATACCCTTAAGTGCAGCACCCTCACTTGCTCGAGAGCCGGTAGAACAGTTTCAGGCTGCTGTGGTTTGTTCAAGTATGTAGTGATATTGCACAGAGAATACAGTTTGTTTTCAACGAAGGCGCGTGGAGGCGGCGTAAAAAATATATTCAGCCCGTCTTGCGAAGGCAGCGAGCATATTGAAAGACCAGCATCTCTCAAGCCTTTTCCTACGTTATTAGAGTACTGCAAACAAAAAGGAGAGACGCCTCGAGTGGTGTGTGTTGCAATCAGTTATTGTTTGATGTGTCTGTTGTTTTGTGCTTTCTGCCCTGCTTCACATTCTTATTCATGTGAGTGGATCAGCATATATACCATACATCAATAGTGTAAACACCGCTCAACGCCGTGCCTCGCCCTGCAAGTGACGAGGATTGTTCTTAAACAAACTGAAATGAATAAATAATATGTCAAGGAAGTGCTTATACTCAGATCCATAAATTACCTCTGCGGACCCCACACTATCCTCCATGACACCGGTGTGAGTGAGAGTCCCGCCAGTGATTACGTCTCTCTTCTTCTTATGCACCAGACTGACAAGCCCATGTCAGAGAGGGGGTTTGTGGGGGGTGGAGGGGTAGACAAGCCCCTCGCTCTGAGTGCTAATGGATGATTGGAGGCAGGATAGGAGGCTTCAGTTGTCTCTTTCATCCTGGCCTGCTTTTGACCCGGAGAGCCAGCAGTAATCGGTCCGGCAGAGGGGTAATCATTCCCCGCGTGCAGACTCTGATAAGTTGGAACACCTTCCCCCGGCAGCGGAGGGAGCTCCCGCGGCCTCCCTGGTTATCGCTGTCCCCGGCACCCCTTCAAGAGGCTGCGTTGCCTCCTCTTCCAGGCTCAAAGGCTCCATCAACCGCGGCTCTCTGCTCCGCTTTCATCTGACAGAGCACATAAGCCGGTGAAAGGGAGGAAAAATAAACTGGGTTCTATCTCTCAAATTGTGATCTTATGAATTCGATTTGGTCACTTTTAAAATGTAACTGCACAATTTGTTATTTTCCCCTGTTTCCCTTTCTCTGTTAATATCTGTGGCGATAAATTGCTTCGATTGACAGGCTCATTTTATTTGTTGTGTGCTTCTGTATTTGTGATAAGGCAGCGAACCGTGGTTACCTGAAGAGGCCGAGAAGTGCTCTGAGGCTCGAGCGCTGTTGCTCAACACCTTTCATGTAAGCCACTGTGAAAATTGTTTGGCTTTTTTTGTTGAGGAAAATCCCAATGTTTTGCTTGATTACATTTTGTTATGGTTTTCCTCCCATTTTTCAGAGAACTTCTTAAGCCTGCCGAGATTACTGTTTAATAGGGATGATATTGTGCTGGCTTTATTGGCTATTTGCAGCTGCACCGCCGGTTCATTTAATAGCCCCGTCGGTTGTTAAAGGGATTACACAGCTGCCACACTCTAGTGTGTACAGTGGGCCTCTGGTGGAAAAAAAAAAAGACTATTGCCTGAAATGGGAAGACGGAAAGGAAAATAAGTTTTTTAGAAATGTGTGATCATACATGCAAAGTTTGCCTGCCACATTCAAATTACCTGCTCGCCCCTTTGTGATCTGACTCTGATGATTTCCCATTCCATATCTAAGTGACCTTTAGAAGGCCAGAGGCACTACCCAACATTGATTAAATAAATTGATCCCCACACATTCAAAGGATATTAATTAGACATGGAAAACAAGTGAATGAACACAAATAGCTCTTAGTTTAAATGCAATAGCAAATAAAACATTGAGGGGGATTTGAGAAAGCCCTATGACACGTAAAGAGCTGAAGTCTGTTGTCATCATTTGAATGTGGGGATGTTTGTTCACAAACTTTCCTCATGTGGATTGAAAAACTAGCTGGACCGTCCATAAAATATTTTTTGAAATGGCCTTGTTTTTCTTGATTAATATGATTTGTTTATGGCTTCATGTGAATTAATTCCTCATTAAATAGCCTTAAGATCAATACATAGCCTGTCTGAATCTGTCATCTTTGAAACGGGATGCATGCTGAGATGTCGTACTTTAGTGGTCTGTGACTTGTCCGTGTCAGCAGCAGCTGCCAAATAGGTTTCAATCGAGAGGGCAGAGTCATACAATATGTGCCAAAGCTAACAGCTGTTAACTACGCAACCTGCAGGCTATGAACTGCAGCTCTGTCCATTGTCAGTCTCTCCACAGTTAAATATTCCAGGAGGAATTTGTTACAACAAGGCCATACATAACGGGTGAAAACCCTTTACACCAATATTGCTCTCAAAATTGGCAGCCTGAGAAGGAGGGACATGAGGGATGCTTGAGAGCAGTACCCTATCCCTCTCAGCCCCCTGGGAGCCACTTGGCCAGCTTTCATCCACATAATTATAATAAATTTGACATTTCATAGATAATATTGATTTCTTTATTTTAGCATTTCACCATAGGTGACAGTCTAGTGTCAAGAATGAAATTTCTATTGATCTTCTGCGCATTAATCCCTCATGTGTATGTGATCATTTTTATAAGACCTTTTACTGCACATAAATCAATATTTCATATTTCCAGCCATGGCAGAGGAGATGTCATATTTGTAAACTGTGTCTTGACACTAGCAATTCCTTTCTTGTTCAGCTGCAACTGTGCAAGACCAGTCAATTTGGGGTGGTGGGAGCAGAGGCACAGGGGAAGGGAGGAGGAGGGGGTGGAGGACGGGGGAAGAGAATTTGCAGTCTGCGGCTTCGGTCTGGCTGGGAGGAGCTGAGCCTTTCTCGAGATACGTACTGCAGCACTGATGAGGAAATATCATTTTAAGAATTAATTAGCTTCCAAAGTGATGGGAGGCTGTTAATAATGAAAATAAACAGGCTAATCATTCAGACTGATTAGCTCAGTGCTAGGATATTGAACACTACTTAAAATTGTCTGTTAATTCTTCTCATTTCTGGCTCTTTTTTTTTTTTCAGATTTTTAAAGAGTATTCTTAAATCCAAACAGTGTGCTGGCATTAATCAGGACAGAAAACACACAAGTCTTTGGCCACATGCCTTCCAGATATGTATTTTTGAGCTTCTTTTTTTTTATTAGATTTTTGTAACTGAGACTTTGGTGGCAGCATTTTCACTGGAATTAGTGAATTAATTTTTTTTGGAAGTAGCCTCATTTATCGGAGTGCTTAAATAATAAGACAGTTATTTTCAAACAAAGCATCATACTATGGAACATTTTAAACACAGCAGATGTTTTCGAGGGCTACGCATCCAGCATCTTAAAAGTGTCAGAATGAGTGACTTATTTTCCACAATGATTTGAAGTAAAATTTCCCCGCACGCTGGAATGTTGCTCTCGGCTGCAGGATAACATGACAATAGCCATGGAGAATGCACAACTGTTTGGTGAAAAATATGATCACCTGAACGGTGCAGACACCTGACCTTTTCTCAGTCTCCCTTAACATGTCCCTTCCATACAATCAGTGTGAGAGCGCCGCACAAGAAAGGCCAGTCCATTAAGAGAATATGCTAATTTTGCCATCCGCTCCTAATTGATGCCATTTTACCAAGTAAACAAGACTTCTGTCTACAATGGATGTGTTTCTGCCAGTTAAAAGGATATTTCAGATCGGCTTTTTCCTGTAATTTTCTCTCTGAGAGCTGCTGGTGTGCCATTATTGCAAATTATAAGTCTCTCCTTTTGAGGAGAGGTGCTATTCTTGCTGTGTCTTTTTCTCCTCCTTAAAGGCCATCCACTATTTTTTGTCAGTCACTGGAGAATCTTCATTCACGTGAAAAGGTGTCAGTGCCTGACCGTTTGAGCATGATGACAGACGCCCAGAAGAAGTGTGAGTGACTGCCTGACACCATGGAGGTTTGTCAATGATGTCAACGGCACTCTGGCAGCTAACACAGTATTGTCCCAGACACTCTACAGGACAGCATCATAATATGGGACGTAGACAAGCGTGATGTGTTATCTCCACAACCTCTCTCCCATCCTTCAGTCTTTACCACGGGCCATGACTGAAGGCCTGTGAGGATCCCCGATGCGCCGGGTTGCCTAGATTCATCTTCCCTGTCAGCCACGTAATGCTGTATGAGCTTGTTCCTCCATTCAAGTAATGCTGATGAATCTGCTGTCCAGACGCCTTTTGCTCTACTTTGTTGAAACAGGGGGATAGACCCATTTGTAGCTCTTGGTCTGACCATACGTGATCATTTCTCCCCTTCCACCAAATTGTTCTTTAGCAAAGAGGCTATCAGAGTGTGTGCATGTGTGCATGTGTGTGTGTGGAGGGGGGGGCATGGCTGGGCAGGAGAGGTTGACTGGCACTCAGTGCTAAGCTGTCTCTCTGAGGAAAGGGCTGTTTAAAAGGCAGGAGCTGGCAGCGGAGCGGACCTCTCAGCTCCCTGTCTAAATACTGCTTCTGTGTGACTGACAGCAAGGCAACAGCACACTGGCATTCTCCTTTCAGCCACTCAGCAACCCTTTAACAAAAACCACAGGATTTAACATAAAACTCAGAGCAGAGTGTCACCTAATGCAGCATTGCTGCCTTCACAGCTCTTTAAATTATTTAACATGACAAGCTGTCCGTTTGTTGTTATTCCTGTGCACGTGATATGACCTTGTGGGTTTCAAGAAAAAGTGCTGCGGTAACATATGAATTAATTAGGATGATTTGAATAATAGTTGTAATTTCATATTACAAAATAGTTGTCCCTCCTGTAGTAAAATGCAGTATTTTTCTATTTTCTAATGATATGAGCTAGTGAAAACTATTCCTGCGTACTTTGAATTCCTCTCCTTGAAAATGGTACAAGTTAGCTTCATCTTTGATTTATTGTTATTTGTTTAGAGATTGACCTTTCTAAATTCAATCTTTAGATATATAAAATGTTCTTTTCCCATACAAGGGACAAACAAGAGTCATCAACAGGCAGAAAGAGGACATTGTAAATGTTGCAAAAGCTTAATAGCACAAAATTAACAATCTATGTGGTTTTGCTGGATTCAATTAGAGGGATATCTTGCTATTTCATGATGCACTTAGGAATGACAAAGCACAGATATAAGTATTGATTTTTTTGTGCCCATAACCAGATAAACAATATGTATATGTATGTATTTGGAGGGCAAATTGAATCAAAATGCACATATTACATTGAGGGCCCTGGAAGACTGACAACAATTGAATTTGTCAGTCAAGAATTTAGTTAAAGAGTTAAAGACCTTTGACCCACCGGTGGGCACAATAATCCGAACCATCCAGAGTAGGAGTTATTTATGGCATCTTGCCTTTGTTACAGTCTTGCTTTTACAATTTGTTTAGATGCTCATTTTCGCCCAGGTCTGCCGTGTGCACGTCTGCTGCTGTATTTGCTTATTTCCACTCATGAATATATGTGTGTGGGCGTGTGTTTGTTTGCGTCCGTGTGTTTTTAGAAAAATGCCCGTGTGCATGTATTCTTTACGCCGGCGTGTGTATGTCTGTTCGTGTGTGTGACCATGTGTGTGGCGGGGATTGTCTCCAAGCTGCAGAGAGGTAGCAGAGAGAACGATGGCTATGTTTGTGGATTAATAACTATTAATTCTCCTTTTGACTGTAATTGATGCTTAAATCTCCGCTCTCCTCCTCCTCTCGGCGGACCTCTTGTCCCCCCGTCAATTCTGTCCTTCTAATAAGGGCATTATTCCAAGGGATTTCATGCATTCTGATAAATCAAATTAGAAAGCCAGTGACTTAGATAGATTGCAGCGAGTAATTAGAGAATCCTCACTGCCTTCCTCGCTGCCACTCATTTGCAAGAGTCTTTGTTATCTACCTATCTGGGCGCAGCATGAGGCGGTGTGTGTTTGCATCACTTTTCCCTCTTAAAATTCCTTCCTTATGTCACTGGAGAGACAGATCCCAGACCATATCTTGTCACCCAGGCTAGCACACCGCACAACGGACAGCGCAGTGGGACAGCCGTTAATTGGAGCAACTTGGGTTGGTAAGTACCCACGTGTGTGTCAGTGACATGCAAGAACAAGGAGATGGGCTGACACATGGAGACAGGGGACACCCTGGGCTGGGCTGCTGCCCCCCACCCCTACCCCACCTATGCACATGCACGCACACACACGCGCACACACACACCTCCACATGCCCCTCGCCCTCTCTCCTTGCCCTCTGGAAACAACACCATGTTCCTGATACTGAGTCAGTGGTCACTATCACTATCCATGTCAGCTGAGCAGCCGTGTTCACATAGATGTGTTGTGTGAGTGTGTGTCTGTGTCTGTGTCTGTGTGTGTGCATCTGTTTGGAAAATTAATCCAGTAAATGCAATTTCAATTATTATTTTTTTAATCAGCATTAAGCACATTTAATCAAATACTGCACTTAAATACAAATGAGGAGTATTTCCATTTCATGCCACTTTATGGTTTATCTCCACTACATTTAAGAGGGAAATATTTGATTTTCACTTTTTTTGTACAGCTCTAGTTACCAGTCACTTTGCAAATTTAGGTTTTAAGCACAAAACATACAATGAGCATATAAGAACTACCCGACACTCTGCAAAATAGTTAAATTTAGCTGCATCAGCTACAACAGTTAAATGCATCCGCAACACACAATAATATTACCCTCACAGGGGCACTCACAGTACTGTAACTTTAGATACTGTAGATACATTTTGCACATAATACTTCTCTACTTTTACTGAAGTATTATTTACAATACAGGACTTTTACTTGTAATGGAGTATTTTTACAGTGTGGTATTGCCACTGTTACTTAAGTAAATGATTCAAATACTTCTTCCACCACTGCTTGAGATTAAAATGAAATATTTGTCAAACCAAAAGGAGAAATGGCTCAATAGTCAGGACCATCTGTGTACCTTACAATCATCTCACAGTCCAAGGGCCTGACAGCTGCACTTCCTCCTGATCAACCGTATCCCATCTATGGCATTTCTCTTCCTTTCTTTTCCACTTCCCCCACACCACCATCACAAACCAGTCTGACAGAGTTCACTTTTCTCCTTTAAGAGGATAAATGAAGATAAAAAGCGAAGCAAAATGGAGCATGAGAGGCATCACTTGCTTTGATTCATAATGGCTTGGAGTTTGGCGGTTGTCTGCAGTCGGCCTGCTTGGCTGTCTGCCTGCTCGCCTGCACGTCTGCTCCTTCCCAAGCCCTCTAATGGAGAGCTGCGGCGTGCTCGCAGTGACAACGTCAAGCCATCAGGAATGGCTGATTATGGTGCTAAATATTGATCTCTGCCTCACATGTGTCAAAATTCCCCCCACCCTTTAATTAGAATTTCCCCTTCGCGCCATACAGGAACTAACTGAATATATTAGAGGACTTCATGAGGAGGAGGGGAGTGCAGCTCGCGGGGCATAATTGTGACCTCTTGTCTTGCCTCTTCCCTCCTGAGTTTTGAGATGACTCCCAACTGTCTGTCTAATGCTCCCCACCTCTGTGATAATCAGACTTATTTTCCTCGTCTTATCACAGGATGATCGGCCTGGTTCTCCTCTTCTCCTCCTACCCCTCCTCCTACCCTCTTCGCCTTGTCCTGTCCGGCCCGGCGTAGATTTTTTTTCCGAATTGCACGTGGACTGTTAGAGAAGGCTGTCTTAAAACACATTCGTGTTTTATATTTGGAAAAATAATGCAGTAAAAAAACTGCTTTGTCCTCCTATTTTTGTGCACACCTTCATGTGTGTTGCATTTAATTTAAAAAAAAAATGTTTTTAAAGAGCTCTCCCTGATTCAGCGTTGCATTTCTATACCATTGTTAGACTCATGATGGACAGTTTAAAAAAAAAAAAGAATAAAAATCGATGCAGAGGAACAGGAGGTATTTCCATTTTTTATTCCGCTCAGTCTTGTCAAAACCTGGCAGCTGCATTACCCACAATGCAAGTCGACCACCAATAATTCGGTCAGTGATTTGGGCCCATTATGCTAGTGGCGGCTACTGTAGCCTCGAGCCTATAGCCACAAGCAGAGATAACCTCACTTCTTTCTAACACCGCCAGATTTTTTTTTTCAAACTTTCATTTTCAACCTTTTAATTTCAAAATTGTAGATACTGACTCAAGTGACATCATTTGAGGCGATTCTGCACATCTCCCTCTGGAGTCACAAAAGGCTTCATACAACTTTTTCACACTAGAAGTAGTTCACCCCAAGACGTGTAAAAAGACTTCGATATGTAATATCCCTTTTAATGCCTTTTTTGCCTTTTCTTTGTGAGCATCTTTGTGTTAACATTAAACAAGTATAGTATTCAAGCAGCTCAGCTTTGTAGTGAGGAAACACACCCTGAGCTTCAGCGATTGGAGTTTTAATTTCAGTCAAGTTAAAACCAGGAAAGCAAGAAAAGCCAACACACTCATAGTGCCACAGCAACGCACTGACTGTGCTCTGTTAGTAGATACTAGAAAACTAAACATGACACACATGCTTTGTGTTGAGATTTTATTTAGAAATACCTGTCAGGTGTTTGAAAGCAATGTGTCGTCAAACTTTTACTTTGCTGAACCATCTGATATTTTTAAAGCTTCATCTTCACAATTCATTATTTATTTTACTGCTCTCTTCATACTGTTGCGTACTTTTGCTGGCCAATATTAAATCTACATTTCACTGCGGCAGGTTCTGTTCACCTCTGGATTTCAGAGCACAAAAAACCTTCTTTCCCAACCACTTCCTCCACATCTCCAGCTCTAAATCCATCTTTTCCCCATTTGCACGCTCTCTCTCCTCTCTCCCCTCCGCCCCTCCTGTGCTCTCTCTCCCATTTTTTGGTTAGGAGGCGGCATTTTTTTTTCTTTTTTTTTTTTATCGTAGGACACTGGCAGGCTTGCCGTCAGCCGCATTCTGGCGAGAGTCAAGTGCCACGAGGTGCCTTTTTCTATTTGTTTGTTTCATGCTACACTGCACCAGCCACTGACCTGTGGTAGCCATGTCGTGCAAGAGGGACGCAGGTTCATCGAATCAAAGAATGGCTGAAAATTAACACTGATCTTTCCATTCCTGAAGAGGGACTGTAGCAAAAGGCAATTTCATGACCATAGAGTGGATTCTGAATTCTTTTCATTAATATCTGATACATCCACTCTGTACATTTTGAATGATTTGAAATGTTTACACACGAATTCATATAACTGTTGTTCACTCTCACGCAAAACATTTTTTCAGGTTCAATCTCAAAATATGATCATGATTTGTTTTTGTTTAGCTTTTTTTTTCACAGTGAATTCAATCTGATCCTCCGCAATTCAGTACATGCAATATTCATAGTTGATCCATTGACTGCTATTCAAGCGGGAACTATTTGAAGAGGGAAAGTTCATGTGCATTTTTGATGGATTGTGCATGTCTTCCCCTACTCTATATGGATAGAGAGCTTGTTTGAAGGTCAGTGATTCTCTTCAGTCAGAGTCTTCCCTCAACACTCCTTTTTGGGGGGGAAGAATATCTCCAGTCTTCACTCCATATTTTTTTCAAGTGCTTCTAGGATGACTAGGTTGGATGACCTTGAATCCTGGTGGAGATGAATCTCTTTGAGCCTCTCTTCTTTTCTCGGGGAACTCTGTCATGAAGAAAGACAACGACCTTCTACCGTCAGCCTTTTCATGTAAAATATCCACTTTTCCAACATCCCAACCTTTTCATGTCTTTGATATTTTATGTTTTTGACTGTGTGTGTGTTGAACTACACTTTCCTTTACATAAAAACTCCCGCTGCATTTGATTTATGCCTCTTTTTTCTGACAAGTTAGCATGCTTAACGTTGTTTTCAATTGATTTGTTTCCCACTGATCTCAAACCTTAGCCTTCAGTTTCTATGTGTGCATCAAGGAAGGGGATCATTGTTTAAAAATTTGGTACATTTATGTGTGTGTGTGTGCCTTTGTGTTCGCATGTAGGAACGAGGGGTTGAACAGGGGTTGAGTGGATCTTGAGAGCTGGCAGGTGCATTATTGCAGCAGGCTCTGCCTAGCTTGACATGTGTGTGTTCCTAATCTCCTAGTGATATGACAAAGCTGTGTGGGAGCCTGGGCTGGATCTCGGCTGACTGTTGTGACACACACACACACACACACACACACACACACACACACACACACCCCACAAGCCCCTCTCCCCCTCCCCCTCCCTTTTGTCCAACACACACACATCATACTCCCCTCTTGACCCCTCAAGACACCACTCCTCTATCTATTGGCACCTTCTCACAGTAGTGTAGTTATATGTGGTGTGAGAGCTTTGTAAAAACATCACTGCATGCATCTGTGTGTTTGTCTCTGTGTACATGCATATAGTGTATGTATTCATGCACACATAAATTAATTCATACACTAGCAGCAAACACGAGCAGAGGCCTCAGACTCCCTGTAGATGCAGACAAGTTTGAGTGAAAGATTAGAGTTAAAGAAGTTGTTGGTGAAAACATGTTAAAGCAGGCTCCTTTATTTCCTCCTTTGCTTCTGCTGGGAAGCAAAAACTGCACTGAGAAAAACCTGGAAAACCTTTGCAACCTTTTCCCAAGTCTGCTTCTTTAATCAAGGGGCGACACAACTGGGGGTCTTATGCTCAGTGCTTGTAAGAACTCATTTTCTGGTTGAACCAAAAATCCTTCAAGATACAACAGAATCGTTTTTGTGTAGCTCTGCATTTGTCCAAAGAAAACAAATAACTTCTGCTACACCTGCGTGCACCTACACCTGAATAAAGCTGTGATAGTTATTCAGGGAGAATAAAAAACAGAACATTTTTAAGTGTTAGTGAGGACATTTTATGCCTCTTATGAGAGAACAGACAGGAGAGTCTAACAGCAAAGCAGAGGAGAGAGAATTCAGTGAATGACATGCAGCACAGATCCCCATCTGGAATCAAACCAGGGACGTTTCGCCATTACATTACGTTACATTACTTGGTCCGCACCTTAAAGCCCTATGCTGCCAGGGCCCCCGTCTACCTGCTTTTTAATCTGCATTGCTCTAATTCAGCAAGGCTGCAAAAGACTGAGAGGAACTCTAACACTTAGCAGATGATAGAAGACTACACATACACACACACAGGATTTGACTCAAAGACATGACCAGATTACATGTGCATGGCTGTTTTTTAATATGTTTCACTTCACATGCAGCAGCGGCACAAACCATAGCACAGGATGAGGGCATATTCTTGTGGGAACTGAGCCAGTGCATCTGACCATGTTGACATTTTACACGCTGACATCAGGCGGTGGGGATAGTTTGCAGCCCTGCATTCAGTCACATTATCACAGTGGCAGGTGTAAATGGGGGGGGGCATTATTTAGCCTATGAAGAAATTAAAAGTATATTATATTATATTACAAAATGTGTCAATCTAAGGATGAATAGATTTGTAGTTAAGACTGCTGGGACAAAATGATGTGATTTTGAGAGAGGCATGATTTTACTGTCTGCTTGGTGACACCCTACATACGTCATCAAAACCAGATTCTTCTTCTGTGCTTTTTTTTTTTTACAGTTTGCTCCTCGGTCTCCTCCGGCCTCGCCCCAGAGACCTAATGCATCATTTGAGGCTCATACAATTCACTGCTTCCCAAGCCACTGGCTCCTACCAGCCTGATAGAGGCATTTTTCGCCACTTAGAAACACGCACCGTGCTTCCGATCCCTTCCTCCTTAATATGTCCTCTATTACCATCAGGCGTTTATGCCTGTTTTTTCTACTTCAGTAACCACTGAGCACCGGCTTCATTAAAACTAATTGAATCGGAAACATGTCTGCCCGAGGAAACATTAACACTTTCTATTAAGGAAATTTCCGATTTCATTTTGTCAATAAGGTCAAAGGACTGAGCCCGTGTGTTCAATACTGATACATTCTGCGCCCATAAAGTTAAACTGTACTGCTATTTAATTCAGGCAGATCTACAATCTATCAGCACTGTATGTACAAATCAAACTCTTATGGTTTCTCATTATATGAACATTTGTTAAAATCATTTTTTTCTCCCAATCTATAGTGGAAACCTGAAGAAACTCCTCTCTGATATAATGTCCTGTCAATTTCATTGCATTATTAATTTCTTGTGGCTAGCATAATTGAGTCTTGGTACAAGCGTTGCATTAATGGTTTTCACTGACCACACTTGAAACAATAATTTGATGGTGTCCGTCAGAAATCAATGTGCAATAACAGAGCATACACAGCTGTTTAATATGAGTAAATATTTATGAGTGATCTGACTAGGCATCAAGTCCGGTCAATCTTCTTTGAAAGGATCTGTGCAAATGATTAACCTCATTTTACTGGTGCTGTCTGGGCTGGTAATGGCCATTAGAGCTAAGAAGAAGTGAGGCCTTTGATTTTTGGCTCCTCATCATTCACAGCTTGTCGCATCCCTTCATCCTTCATACATGGCTGCTGAATTGATTGTCTGTTTAGTCCTATGAATGATAAAGCCGCTCTGGGCCACAGGCTGAGAGGGACAGACACGGCTCACTTCCATCTATATGCAAGGTGGATTTCTTTTCCTGCCTCGCCACCCGGAAATCTGCTTTTTGCATTATTTATTGGACAATCATCAGCATTTCAATATGGTAAATCAAATAGTCACAGTAATATAACTATAGGCAGTCGTATCCAAAGGTCCATCATT
Source organism: Chelmon rostratus (assembly GCF_017976325.1). Lineage (NCBI taxonomy): Eukaryota > Metazoa > Chordata > Actinopteri > Chaetodontiformes > Chaetodontidae > Chelmon > Chelmon rostratus. The sequence continues at coordinate 14,475,851 of NC_055670.1, read as the reverse complement.
GAACTCATTATTCATTCATTTTGTTTAGAGCTATAGTCGGCAGGACTCGTGAGATTCATAAGTTGTGTAATCAACATGTTTCACTGTGGGCTCACGCTGCGGCCTGCCTTAACAGAGGGAAAGGTAACATGAAAGGAAGTGATCCTGAGTGAAGAGTGAGTAGACTGCAAGTGCTGAATGAATGGAAAGTAGCAGAATTAATGAAAAGTGGTAACCAAGGAGTGTTGGTGGAATATAACATCGATGGGAAATAGCAACATGACGAGCAGTGCGCACTGACATACTGAAAAAGTCGGGCGAGTTGTTAAAACTACTTTCAGTTGATAGAAAGCCAAGTAATAAAGAGCATGTTATAGCGCTGTAGTCTTCACTTCTTGCTCACACGCTTTCCAATAAGATTTTCAGCCTGTGCCTCAAAATAACTTTTAATGCCGCTCGCATAAAAAGTGACAAAAGATAATACTTAGCTGTAATTTACTCGAGGCTTCATCCAAGCCAGAGAAAATTACATGTTGTGTCCGAAGCTCATACGCTGACTAGAGACAGGCAAGATCATCTGGCTGCATCACTGAAGTTTGTAGCCTGCATCTTTGTAATTGTTCCCCTTCTCTGCATCTCACTGGCTGCTGCTGCTGTTAAGAATATCATTCACAAGCGTAATTCCAGTAGTAGTTTGAGCAGCAGTGAGTTTTCCTCCTCAGATGTCTGCCTATCAAATTGTCATGTAGTGCAAAGGTGAAAGGTCAAGTGCTCTCCCACCACAGGGATCAGATGAGGCAAAGGTCTGGCTTATCTAGGCCTCCCTACATGGTCATTCACAGGCAAAGTCACAGCCAACGCTGTCCACAAATGACAGAATGACATATTTGACTCAAAAGAAAGTGCATCCTTGTTAAGTTCTGTTTGAGAACGGCTCCTGCAAGTGTTGATGTTAATGGTCAGCTCAGACGAACCACTGCAGGCAGTCGCCAATCTGAACACACTTCAAATCCACCGAGCACCACACGTGTGAACCTGTCAGGCTGCATCACGGAATCAGACAAAAGTGCAGCAATGTGCAGCTGCGCGTGCAACATAATCCCCTATCGCCGCCGCGTGCAGCATCTAATAGTGTGAACTAGAAGCAGCACTCTCAGAAGCTGCTGCTCAGGCTTCGTAATTTCATTCCTTCCTCACGTTGTGCGCAAGCACTTAGCAGCAGACGCGCGGGCTCCGTCCCCAGAAGACGGCCACCTTCACCTGCCCGGCTCTGTGCGGGAGCCGAGGACGACGCCGAACAACCGGAAAATGATTCCTTTTCTTTCTCCGAGCCCGACTCACGCTGACACCACCACAACCTTCCGCTGATGTCAAGTGTGGCCGTTAATGAATTTAGACTCAGAAGTCCCCCAGCACATATAATCATGCACAAACACTGACAGAAGTATTAGCTACTTGTGTCATGTTTTATTGTGTCGAGATAGGCGTGTTTAAAACTGTACTTTGAGTCAATAGAGAGAACTTGTGACATTGTAATGCAGCCTTTCAACAGATCTGCTAAATGTCAGCAAACTGGTTCTGAGTGTAATCCCAATTTGCCTTGGAATTAGCACTTTACAGTGACGATCTAATTATTTAGACAATTTATTGCCTGCTGCTAATATCTCTCAAAATAAGCTGTTCCCTTCATCTTGATCATGTGATAAATGTGGAATCGCGGAGGATAAGTCGCAGACATGCCTCAGAGCCTGGCGTCACTTCTCTCCTCTGACAGGCTGAAGGAAAGGCTCTGTGACAGCGCCACTGCTCCGCTCCGCCCAGGCCAATCAGATGACCTTTTATATACATTTCTAAATTATTTTTGCGCAATTGCGCACAACAATATGCAGCTTTGGTGCGCAACAACATTTGAATGTGGCTTGAACTGCGGTTGTATGTATGAAATCAGTAAATGGGATTAGGGGATGTGCAGCAGGAGTTTATACCTGACTGAAAACAGAAGCGCGGAGCCGGACTCTCCGGGGGGTTGGCGGTAATAACAGGCTGCGATAAAACAACTACGTCACTTTATCTTTTCAGCAACCGCCGGTAAAAACTTTAAACTGTACAATTGTGCCTGTGTGTGGCAGCATCGCATCTTTCTTGTTCACTTAAATTTGCACAGATAAGTGCACCGCCGTGACGCGCAATGTGAAGCTGTGCCACCTGCGCGCAACCAAGATTCACATTTCACGACCAGCGTGTTCCTGGCAGCTGGACGCGGAACGCGCTTCTCTCTGAGGCTGCAGGTAGTCGAGCTCTTATCGCCGGAAAGTTGCAGTTCTGCTTCTGCTCTGACTTGTCGGCACGGTGAAAAAGGTTGTTCTACGTAATACAAGACAGCAAATTAGCGCAAAAATGATCTGGTATTCAGATGAAAATAACAAACAGGTGGACATTGCATTTCTAATCCTGTGACTATTAGGCAGCAAGGAAAGTGTGTCCGGAGAGACAACCTTCAACTTTTATTTGCATTAACTTTCGCACCAGCAAAGAACATCCAGAGGAAAAGAGTGAACTCTAAAATCCGATGTTCTTTTTTTATTTGTAATTTTTTTTAATTGTTCGCTCAAAATGTTGGAGCTTCAACCGAAAAATGAGGACTCCTATATTTAACCCGCTGTAGCCTTTTTCTTTGCCTAATACAAATACAAAGACTTTGGGAAATGAGAAGAGGTTGTCACAACCTGGGATGTGTTAATAAAAGTGTCTTTTTTTTAACAATTCAAATATGACATATATAGACACGCATGCAGGAGAAAGCTTTAAGGTGTTCCCCAAATTAGAAGCGTATTAAAATGTCATTTTGATGGCTGAAAATGTTCGCTCTATAGGTTTAGATCAAACGATTAAAACTGTCAAATAATAAATACGCTACGTGCTAATATTTTTGTCTAAACAAAACAGAGAATTTAAACTAAAATAACTCATAAGTAGGCCTGATCATTATTTGCGATATATTCATAGCCAGTAACTTACTTCAGGGACTAAGTGTTGCACAATTTCACATCTGGTTAAAGATAGTAAAAGACCAAACTTATTGTTATTATTATTATTATTAAAACGCAAATTGGCCTGTAAGCGCTGATCACGAGACTTCAGGAAATTAGAATAAGTGAGCTCGGAAATTCTTTTTTCCCCTCTCGTGCTAAATCAGAGGGGTCTGAATTTAAAGAATAGATTAATTTCAGAGAAATTATTTAGCAAAGAATTGATTTAAAAGTTTTATTTGTAAACATTAAATATTTCTTTCTCTCTAAAGTTTTTGAATCCGGCACCAAATGCGTTACAGAAGTTGTAAGTACATCAGGATGTCAAAGATGTGGGCCTATATCACACACTCATGAACCTCTTGATATAAGATGGGAGTTTTCCATTTCCAAACGTGTTAAATCATAACTACCTAGACGTTTATAAGACATAAAACATAGACAACGTGCTCAGCATGAACCCGGATGGTTTGAAATCGTTTAAATTGCACCATGCTTAGTGTAGCTCTTGGCAATAGAAATAATAAATATATAGAAACGTTTATATTCAACAGCAACAATACTTACAGCACATACAAACAAGGAATGTCTGACAGTTTTACAAACACCATGGGTCCCTCATTTTCTATACAGATGAGATATTTTTCCACATATGCGTCATACATAAAAGGAGTGCCATAACTACGAATCTGTATCAAATCTAGCAGACTACATAGTGTCCGGTATATATTATATATAGACATCACCTCAGCAAGTGCCTATAAAAGAAAAGAAAACTGAAGAAAAAGAAAACTAGAACATGCGTTGTCTTTTCTGGATACTTTTGGGATCCTGTCAGAAACACATAGGCACGAGTCAGAAAAGAAAAAGAAATTAAATCTTTTCATTGTAACAAACTTTGTACACATGTTATAAACCGATGCGCCGGAGGCATCACATAATCTATCGTAATATACAGTGTGTGCATGTGTGTGTGTGTGTGTGCGTGCGTGCGTGTGCGTGCGTGTGTTCATATATATAAATGGAATATATTACATCTGAGTATGCTGAATGAGCAGAGCCGATGTTAAATAAACAGTAAGTGGTTGCAAGACCAGATTAAGTTTGTTGACAATTTGTCCACCGGAGAGAAAATTCCCCGGGATGATTCACTCGTTTGGCACTCAAGAAAACAATTTCGGTGAATTAAAAGGCCTACACAACAATCAAACTCTCCTCCTCCTCCTCTTCATCTTCTTCTTCTTTTTTTTTATAATGAATCCTTTCTCATAATAGGGTAATGTTGTTCTATTAGCCTACGGATCTTGCAAATAGTCAGAAATAATAATAACGTTAAAAATCTGTCAAGTCTGACTCAAAACAGTCTTTTGGAAGTTCTTTGAGGTCTCTCCGTGGAGTCAGACTCAGAAAGGTAGGGTGTCGAGGAAAAGTTTGTCAATTATTGCTGGCGGAGGGACTAGATCTTCTAGTTTTAGGTAAAAGATACGCTGCAGACCTTGAGTACATAGTGTGCGCAGTTCAGGGAGCTTTCCCAAGAGTTTTGACAAGTAGTTGGGACGATTCAATCCACCGCCATTGAATGTCACTTGATCTTTGAGGCAGTTGACTATCTTGTTTTGGAGGTCCTCGACTCTCTTGGGTTCCTTAAGCCCGTGTCGCTCTGAAACATAAAAGAATTGACACTCGGTAAATTATTTCCGATGCATTGCTTTTCTCTGTTTTGCATGCATTGCAGCGCAGGCGTGCTTTCCGAAGGCGCAGCCGCCTTTACGCACCTGTTACCATGGCCAGAGCTGCGATGCAGGAGAAAGCTGAGATGTCTATGTTCATGCTCTGCAAGTTGGAAGAAAACTCCACGATAGCGTCCACCCACTCGCCAAATCCACGGACGCACTGTAGCCTGTGTAACACCACTCCATTACAAAAAATAAGTTTGCCTTCCACTGGGTTGGACCTGTAATTAATAAGAGAATGCCATTAATTACGCTCGGCAATAAATGGGAATTTAAGAGCCTTCTTATTATTGGGCAGCTAATAAAATCCAAAGCAATGAAGCTTGAAGGAGGAGCTGATAATTATCCAAAGCCTAGATTGTTTTTGTTTGATATTTACGCATCTTACCTGTACGCCAAGCGCAGGACAAAAAGCTCGAGGAAGGCGGATTCAAAGAGGAGATCCTGATCTTGCTTCGGTAGATCAGAAAAGCCAGGGATCTTCTCCGCCCAGCCCCGGATGATCTCCATGGAGCCCGTCAGGAGATCATAGAACTGCTGGATGTGCTGAGTGTTGTCTCCAGCCATTTGGTAGTCAGGGTTAGCCTGGAACTGGAATTTAATTTAAACAGCGCCTTAATGAGGTCCCTTTAAAATATATAATCCGTGAAATTGCAAATGCCCATTTCCAAGAGGGAGAGGGGGTTTTTTTACTATTGAATTCATGTCTTCTTTTTATTAAGTTCCCTATTTCAACGCAATTTACTTGGGGGGTAAAAAATATGCCACATTAAAAGCCTGGCAAAGTTAGGAATTCAGCGACGTGTTACAGAAAACTTTCAAGGCAGTAAATTCTTGCCTGAACGCAGGACTAAATTAAAAAGACCGTCAATCTCGTTCCTTCTGTTTTCAGCCAGAGTTATAGTTGTTAGCTTTTTTTTTTTTTCCTTTAATGTGCTGTGTGTGATCTTGGTTTGTGTGATCGTGGTACCTTACTTACTCTGGAGTAGTCCAAAGCAGACATGGAGGGGTTGGAGTCCACATGGGCCCTAACAAGTGCGCTTATGAGGCTCACCGGCGGCGAGGGTGGGGAGGGCTCCTGCGGACTTTTGGGTTTGGATGGTAGGCGTCCTCTCCGACCTTTCAGGTTATCCGTTCGGACAACTCGATTGGAAGACATAGGTGACATATAAGTCATTCATATGCACTCCCGTGGTTGTGCGTAAATACTTAAATCAGGTTTAAATTACAATCCATCACTCCATTACGCACATGCTTTCCCGGCCAAACAGTTGGAAAATATAAAGCGACATGTCTGAAATAATTAAATGCATGGCCTAAACATACCTTCTCTCACCATTCCGACGACAAGGCACTTCTGGAAACGGCAGAACTGGCAACGATTTCTTCGGCGTTTGTCAACAGGACAGTTTTTATTTGCTAAACACACGTATTTTGCATTTTTCTGGACGGTGCGCTGCAAAGAAAGAAAAGCAGAATGTCACCCTGTAGGCCTATTTTCAGGGATCTGTAACACATAGAGCATGCACGGACTGTGCATTGCTGTACAAGTGCTGCCAATATAAAAAATGAAAAGATGAAAACGATATAATATCTGACATCTCATGTTTGGGACTGCGCTGTATGGAGAGGGAATAGACAGTCAGTAAAAACACATCCGTGGTCTTTCAGATTTTACTTACTCCTTTGAGAGCAACTATGTGTGGGTAGATTTGATTGCTATATAGTGAGTAGAGTTATAGAGTTATTTTACGCATGCACTTACGCACAGCGTGGTGCTATTTAGTGTAGCCCGCACTGAAAATGTGCATCTGTGAAATGTTTAGCATGTGTTATTATTTTCTTAAGAACCAGAGCAGATTTCACGACTATTAAGCAACACACAGCAGATCTTTCTTGTTATAACAGTTGCAGTGATTCACGGCTGTTGTCATGTCAGCCCACCTTGAAAAATCCTTTGCAGCCCTCGCAGGTTCTCACTCCATAATGCTGGCAGGCTGCGTTGTCCCCGCATACCGCACACAGACCCTCGTTTGACGGAGATCCTCGGGACGGGGGCGATGGCACTTGGCTGTCCACCAGCTGGTGCCCGTGGCCGAGCTGCAGGGAGTGGGGAAAGGCCAGGCCAGCCTGTTTCCGTATGGCGCTGGGCACCGCAAAGCTCTGGCCGTCCAGGCCGCGGTGCACGCCCGGGTTATCGTGGTTCATGGAGACGTGCAGCGGCCCATCGAACCGCATCTGACAGCTGGAAACAGGAGTACCAGGCGGGGACTGCTTGAAGGAGAAGAGCGAAAGCCTTGACACCGGATTCTTGCGCTGGTCCATCATATGAGACGTGGCCGCGACATAGTTTTGGTGGAAACTGTGGAGGGAGCCAGGGTCCTCCCACATGTGATTAGGCTGAACCTGGAAGTTTGGCGTACTCGGGGCATGAGGAGAGGAGGGTTTGAAGTACATAGGCCCAGTGTGAGCCATCATTTCTTCCGACTGGGGCGGCAGGTGGCTCTGCTGATGGTAGTTGTGCATCTGGACGTCCTCCACTTTGATAGAGGACTGCTCTCCAGAGTGGGGCATCTGATACAGACAGGGCGGTTTAACGTCGTAACTGGTGTTATAGTTGTCCATGAATGTACTGAAACTTGGGAGAGAAGTCGTAGCTGTGATCTCAGTGTTGGTCAAGTCCATGCTAAACTTAACAAACTCGGGTGTTAAGAAGTCGCAGCTGTACTCTCCTGCGGTGTGGTAGCTGTAGCTCTGGGAAGCAGGACTAGCTCCTTGAGGTGATGATCCATACTGAGCCTGAACGCAGGGCATGGCTGCAAACCAGACGGGTAAAAACACATCAGAATTTCTCGAAGAAATGTTCAAACCGTGCAAAAAAGTTTCACACTTTAATCTGTTTTAATGTAACGTCACTCTGAGCAATAAAAATGCACAACGCTTCACATTAATGAGTAGCTTCAGAGTAAAATAACTTGAAACTAGAATATATCTGTGTTTTTTATTTGTAAATAATTTTTCATATCATACCTCAAGTCTTCTGACAGTTTTTCGGTGACACTTGAAAGGGGTAATGTCAGGAGTTGTATGGGTGTCAGGATTCAAGAAAGCGGCTCTGGTCTGGATATTCCCCTAATAAAACACATTTACTAGATTATAAAATAAAACAACATCTAAAAATTAGCACAAGATACCAAGATAAAGACAAACTTAACGCACACGATTGCGCACGGAGTGTAACGAATTTGTAATTGCGCACAGCATTTTGGAAGATGTCATAAAAATGCGGAATGATTCCGACGAAATGCGGCCGTGTGGACATTAAACAGCATAAGTCGTGTATTTCTTTTTGTCGTTAGAGAGTGTGGGGTCGTTCCTGATGAACAGACCAACTTCGCGCACTTCACATTAGTGGCAACTTATCTGGAAAGCGGACCGCAAAAAAGAGAAAGGAAAAGAAAGGAAAAGAAAAATCCCGGTGAAATATCAGCAACACCCACATATCTGAAGAGTCACTCGGTTTTGTATAATGTCAGTTCAACAGTGGAATAAAGGAGTAAAACGCTTAAAACGGCGCTGCAAGTGAAGCGCGGACACAGATTGCGAGAGAAAAAGAGATGAGCGAGTCTTACCTCTTTCACATCAGGATCGTGGCTTTCAATCCATGCGATAAGCATGCAGGGGGTATTCATCAATTTCGGTAAAAGCTCCAGATCACGAGCGTCGGTACCCAACAATGCCAGCCAGGCACACCGTGTGACTCCGCGCACTGACAGCGACACCAGCTTCGACTACCCAGCCCGGCCAATGTGGCTTTGTTTATGTGAGCTCCGGATACCGTGGCCCACGTGTTTCACAGCGCGACGTCATCGGCGTCGACGCCGGCGAGGACCAATCCGCTCGGGAGCCTTCTCAAGCCCCAATTTTTCTGGTGAGTGTGTTTGTCTTGCGGTATGTGTTCTATGTTGCTTCCCACATGGACATTAGCAGAGATGTAGTGGAGGGCAAAAGCCTTCTGTGCTCGGCTCAGGCACCTTTGTGTTTGCAGAGGACTTGAAGTCGCGCTTGTTTTGGGGGTGGGGGGGCTGTGATGTTGTGTTTGTCACAGGTGTGCAGAGTAAATGAGACTGGTTATGATGAGCTGGTGGTTTCTGCACATTTCATTAACTTTCGCAACTAGTGATGCAGTAATCACCTTTGTTTTCTCCACCACATCAACACACAGAACTATTACTGCTACTTCATATAATATCACGCATGATGCATTAAAGGTAAGCTTCTAGGCTGCAGCAGGCCGGCGTGTGTAATCAGGTACTACAACGCACAGCTCAAACACCCCTGCTCACTAGCACTGAGCCTATTTTTGGCCTGCTAGTTGTTATTTTAGCGTAAAACCGAGCTCAGTACGCATTGGCACATCTAGGCACAGTTATGTCACAATGAGGCTGATACGCCAGACTCACTACACTTGATTGAAATAGGCCCAGTGAAGCGGGGGGGTCAATATTATTCTTCGTTATCTTCTGACAGGATTTCAGTATCTCAATTGTGTTCCAAATTTAGACCTCAGTCGGGGTGGGGTTTGCCGGGTGGGCTGCCTATTCATAGAGCTGGTATAGTGTATGTGAGCTCCTGGAGGAGGGGGGTAATTAGTGGGCCTGTAGCCAGTTGTCATGGGGGGAACTTAGTCCCCAGAGAGGGAAACGTGATAGGAGCGGGCAGAATGGAGAGTGACGCAGAAAACGCTCAAGTTGACGCAGTCGCCAAAACAATGTTTTGGCCTCATTGTTCTGCAGCGATGGAATAACTGATCTCAGTGCAATCTTACACCAGCACCTTGTAGCCAATCAAGTTGGCCTAAATTTTTCTACATGCATATTGGCCTGGGCAGCAAGCCGAGGAGGGGGGGATGGTGTGTAGAGGTGTATGCACACATGCACGTAACAGCAGCCGGCATCCCATAGCGTGCAGCGCCTTGTGTTATTTCTACTGGAATGATGCTTTATTATTCGACCCGGCCATCAGTCTCAGGGCAGCTTTTTTTTTTTTTCTTTTGACTGCCCTGTACTCGGTGCACACAAGGACAGAGTGTGCATGGCGGGGGGGGGGGGCAAGAAAACTGTATATCATGGTTACACTCACCTCTAGAGGACACTATTGTTCACCAGCCATACATCAACCAGCTCCTGTTTCCCACAATTAACCTTTTTAATTAACCTAACCCCATTAAGGCTGTGTGGTCATGCCCAGTCGTTTTCAGGTGGCTAAATTGTACATTCCCCACACGCTGCACTGTGAATATTCAGCAGCTAAATAACGCATTGAAAGTTCTGGTGTTTTTGATAAGTTGAAATGATCTTGACCTCCTCCTTGCCTTCATGGTGGCTGCTAATTAGACCACCATCCACTTGCATCTGTCACAGGAGGCTTCTTGTTTGTCAACACATGCACGAAAACCTTTGAACCCATGCTGTAGTCTGCTTATCACATACATGTATACATACAGTATGTGAAGCAGCTCTGCTTAACAGATTCAGACTGCTTTATTTATTTCAAAAATCCATGACAGGACCCTACGTGATCACACTGTGTTTCTGTTATCCGTTTACCATTTAGAATTTGGAATGAAAACACAATTAGCAGTTTAATTGGCCATTTTACTGGAGAATAATTAACTTCCCATTTATATGCCCAATTAATTGACAGCCATTTGAAAGTGAGGAGTTAGTTTTAATCACACAGAAGTTATTTCCTGAGATTATATTTTCAACTTTGTTTGAAGAAACGTCTCTTGACATTACAAGTTTTAGTGTGTGGGCGTGCGAGCGTGCATGCCTGTATGCTGTGTGTGTGTGTGTGTGTGTGTGTGTGTGAGCGAGAAAGAGATGCATATTTTTTATATTGCTGTACAGACCGTCACAGCTCTCAGTTATTAATTTCTCTCCAGGTACAATCTGGAAATCTGCAGCAAATGCGCTTCATCAGTGTGTGAGACACTGTCGTTTTCTCAAGGTCATGTGATGCTTCGGGATCCAGTTGCAGTCAGACCAGTGGCCGTTTGCTGCCTGAAGGGTCTACTCAGGGAGAGAGCAGCTACTCTCTAATATGGCTCCAGATGAATGTGACTTCAAAGTCCAGGTTTCTTCACGAGCAGCAACCTCAGCTGCAGTTCCCTGAATGGCCACTTGAGGTTCCAAAAATGAGCCAATCCCCATAGACCCCTATTATTAAAATGCTCAACTTTACAGCAGAAATAAACATGTTTGCAGCCTGGTACAAAAAATATTTTTTTTGGTCACTGTAGCTAATTTCCCCACTCAGGTCAACTGTACAGGGAGTGAATTTTTATATAACTCACTTGTTTAAATTATGTTAAGGCTTAAAGTTATGCATAATTATGGGCATGGCCACTTTGAGTGACAGCTAGCAGCTAGGTTTCAGCAAACAGGCTTAATTAGGCCCGCCTCAGCTCCACCCACACCCCACCTTTCTGGATAGCTGGGAGTCTGGTAGTCAGGCACTGCCGAGATGCCACTAACCTTCACAATGGCTCTTCAGAACCTGTGGGTGAAGTCACGAAGGATATGTCTATGTTTTATTGTCAATGACTGCAACACAGCAGGTCCAGCTTACATCAGTACTTTACATCACCAGCCTCCAGTTTGCAAGTGGTCCTCTAAAGTCCTCATAGTCTAGACCACCATCAGCCTCACTTGCATTTTGGCTAACATAAAACAGTCCATTTTATTTTTTTAATTCATGTGGGTGCAAAGAGATGGGCAAAGTGATGACCATAGATTGAATTATAAAATTACCCTGCACCACAAGGCAGGCTGCTGCCTTTCAGATGTGGACAGACGCATTTAGCTCAGCTAACTTATCCGAGTTTGACATGATTGTATTGCAGTTGAAACAGGTACGATACAGTCTGATTATTGGGATGAGTTTATCTCGGGGAGCGAGTCTGGATGTGGACATTACTGGAAATGACCACATCCAGTCTTCCTGGAATACTGAAGTATCTGCATTCAGATACTTAGCAGTGATTTCACAATGAAAATAACTTCTAGTTCTAAAGCTAAAACTACATTCTAAATCAGTGGTGCATTTCATTAAAGGTGTGGGTCTGATAGCATACAGAGTGAGTTCAGCTAATGAGGCAGCTGTGTGAAGAGGTGGAATGTCACAAAGTGTAAAAATTTGAGGTACTTTTATTTTACTTGAGCGTTTCTACTACTGTACATTTCAGAGGGAAATACTGCACTTTGACTGCATAATGAGTGCTTGCACTTTTGATACTTAAAGTACATTTGCTTATAATACTTGAAGCATTTGAAAGCAGAACTTTAACTTGTAATGAAGTAATTATACATGGTTTTCGTGCTATTTCTACTTAAATCCTAAATACTTCTTCCACCACTGTTGCAGTTTGCTGCAGCAATAAGTCAGCCTGGGTTTGTGCTGTTAGTTACTTGTAAATGCAACCCTGATTCCAAAACTGTGTCTAAAACAGACTCTCTGTCTGCTGTCCCAACTCGTGAAATGTGGCATCAAATTCAGTTTAAGCATATATTTAAAAAGATGAATGAAGTTGATGGGGCAAAGCATAAATGTATTCTATTTGTACTGTCTTCTATTGAATATATGTATAAAAAAAGAGACGATTATCACATTGTTTCACATGTTTTCATATAAAACAGCTTTTTTTACACACAACTTTTTCGGAATCATTTAGATCACATGTTTGCATCTTACCTGTAAAGTAATATATTAAATAAGAAGAACTATGTTTCTCTTTGAGGTGCAGATGATCAGATGTAGAAACTTGTAGAAAACAAAAGTGTTAAAATGCTTGAGAAAACTGTAAAAATGTGTTTCCACTTTTAATTTCTGAATCACTGATTGATCCACTCACCACCTCACGTCAGTTACCCCATTAACTGGTTAAAAACCAGCAGGGAGCTGCTCCTCTCACCTTAAACTGAAGTCTTTGTAGTGTGCAAAATTTGCTGGTGGCTCACACAAACCTCATTTCATTTCAAGGCACCGGCAGGTATCAAACTTTCTGAGAATTGAACAGCCCGACCCTGAAGGCATCCCTTTGCTCAGTGTCTTCTTTCCATTTCTAGATTCCCTCTTTACAAGCTTAAATGTCTACTTAATATGCTTTAATGCCTGCTCTTTAGAGCCGGGGAGCACTTCATCACTTTTATACACCTTTATATAACACACTGTTAACTAGCAATGCCTTATGGAACAGCTTGTCTTGCAGCTGGAAGGCGCCTCCATGGCATGATGGAGGTACCTGTTCACCATTCACAATGAGACAGTAAAATGGGAATAGAGGCCTCTGCATACTGCTGCTGTCTATATCAGTCAGCGATGAATATTCATGAATCACAGTGTCATGACATGCTCTGTAATTGGCAGCAACATTAGTAATGACACTGCTGGTATCAAGCCCCTGCATATTCATGTGGTGGGGCAATATTTCCTCGTGGTGCTGTTTTTTTTTTCTCTCCTCCTGAAAGTGAAAATGTATTCTGAAGCTGCAGGTGTCCCTGGTGCCACAATCAATTGCTGGCTGGATTGTGCCCCAGTAAAAATCAGACAAACCATTAGTTTCTTTGTCAATCTCTTTGATTAATAATATATCTGAATTCTAAAAGGTGGGAGGACTCTAAACAGCATAAAGTGAATCTCTTTGTAATAGTTATGAATGCAGACCTTAAGGACTCCAATATACCATGTCGCCACTGGCTATTGGGCTTTAAAAAGATCACCGGTGAAATGTATTAATGACATCTGCCTAAAAAGTAACACAGAGAATTATTTAATTGCTTTAGTTCGTCCAGGAATGATGCTACATGCAGTTAATCGCTTATCCGAGTAGTTTGAGGTGGGAGTAGATTTGGCAGCTTGCACAGGCACAAGTCTGCTCATCGAGGTTACACGCTGATAATGGGCACACATTTCTTTTTGTACAGGAATTTTCTCTGACTCCATTTCGGCCCCACTAAAGTGTCCTAGAATGGATGTTGAGGGAATTGGGTAAAGCTTTGCCTAAGCTGTGAGGCTTTCTGCTCTGAGTAGCTGGAGGGGAGGATTTTTTTTTTTTTTTCTCTCCTCGTGGCTTCAGTTTAGTGCGGTGCACTATTCAAACTGTGGTGTAAGGAGACAGACCTGGTTCTTGACCAGTGTGAGGGGCAGTGTTGACATGGTAACGGTAAGTTTCATAGGCACAGCAGTAGTCACGCTTGCAGTGGTGGAAGAAGCATTCAGATCCTTTACTGAAGTAAAAGTACAAAGACAACAATGTATAAATACTCACAAGTAAAAGTCCTGCATTCAAAATTTGCATTAAGTTATAGCTCAGAAATATCAAAGTGAAATGTATGTGAGAAAGTAAAAACACTCATTCTGCAGTAAACTGTCCCCTGATATATATGACATTATTAGATAGCTAATACAAAAGCATCAGTGTGTAAGCAGCATAGTATTGTTCTATGTAGCTGGTCCCAATGGAGCTGGTTTACTACTACACAACTCTACATACAGTTGTGTAGTTCAGTCCAGTGCTTCCCCACCTCGAGGTCAGGCCCCTCCAAAGTTTCACGTGATCCGTCTGAAGGGTTGTGACATGATTGATGGAAAGGACAGAAAAAAAAGTTCTGATACACAAATCTGTCTTCATTTATTTATTTTGTTTCTCACCACTGCTTTTTAAGGGGGTAGGAAGGGAGTAAGCTATATTTGACCTCTTTTGGTCTCAAAAAGTTAATTAAGTGACACCATGTGAGCAGTTCAGAGGGGAAACGTCTCTTTGATGGAACTTTTAACAACTCGGAGACATCTGAAACATGATAAAGAGCCTCAAGCAGACAAAGCCTTTTTGTAAGAGTCCAAAAAGTCTGTGAGCGGCTGGATTAACAGAGAGTTTATTTTATAATCTTATCATTTTATCATGTTGTTTTATGTAAAATGTTATGCAAAGTAACTAGTAACTAAGTGCAATAAGCTGTGAAATAGATGTAGGGTACAACATTTCCCTCTGAGTTGTAGTGGAGTTTAAGTAAGAAGAAGCATGAAATGAAAATACTCAAGTACAAATAACTTAAGTTTATACTTAAGTACAGTACATGAGTAAATATACTTAACTTTGCACTACTGCATATTTCCTTGATAAAGGATGGCAAACTTTGAGAAAACTAAGAAAAATATAAAACCCATAAATTCTGCATGCAGCTTACCTGCCACGCGAGGCCCGCTGTACGCAGTTTGTTTGGACTACACTGCAGTCTTTGCTCTTCTTCTTCCTCTCTTTTCCTGTTGATCACCAGCTGAGCTGTATCTGTGCATTGCAGGACGAGGCACAGCATTGCACAAGGCAGTAATGGGAACTGCTGTCGCTGCTAGAGGAGCCTTGTTTGCATTTTATAACCTCACTCAGCTGGCAGAATACAAGAGAAAACAGGTGAGAGTCTCTCAAGTGTTGCAGAGCAATGCTTAGTGTGCTGTGTTGTTAACAAAGGCTTATTAATACAATAAGTTTGTTGCGTGAAAAATGAAAAAGTTGCCTTATATGAGGTATAAATTCTACTTGTAACATGATATTTATTTTATGCATCACAGCCCATAAATGGGATAAATAATAAGGAACTACTCAGAGACTAATTTTAGAGTCTTTGCATCCTGTTCACTATTCTTTCTAACAGATGGTAGCCTGCATGTTGCCTCTATAATGTGTACAAGACTAACAACAGCAGTGGACTTGAGAGCGCTGCTATTTGTCTTTTTCTATTTTGCTTATTTTAGATAATCCTGTGCCATCATCTTCTTTACATGTCTTGCAATTAGTCAAGTTTGCTTGTTAACATGTCTCAGTGCGGCCCGTCTGCGTGCCACATGCAGATTTTGTGATTAATCTAGAAAGACAATATTTTGAAATGTTATTGGGAGTGGAATATAAATAAGCATGTGATGTATTGGTTTTTATTGCTTGATGGTGTCTGACAGCTCCGTCACAGAAAATGCATGGCTTCTTTTTTCCTAAATCCATCATGAGGAATATAAAGACATATGCATAATAATGAAACACATTTATTAATGTGTACTGTCCCCTGGAGTCACATGACAATGAAATGGATGACTGGTTTTCTTTTGAATGGATGCAATGATGCTATCGGCCTGTGTGTTGCATGCGGAGGCGGCAGAACAGGTAAAAGCCGTCCACGTGGACGAGCTCCCATCCAGAGAACTCAGGTAGTGGACTTACGAAGGTCTAACAGAAGCTTAATGGGTTCCACAGTGGAGGAGGAGACACTGACTCAGGTTAGATGCACTCAGTGGGAGTGAGTTGCTTTTGTCCTCTGGTTTGAAAAAGCTGGAGTTCATTCAAGCGGCGGACTGTTTAGTTTGAGTCCTGCAGTTGTTTCTCTGGGTCCTTAACTGTTTAGTACAATCACATAAAGACAGGAAAGGCTCCATTTGATTTACACTGTAGATTTTGCCAGCTTGTATGGAGATTGTGAATGTATATAGAAGCAAATATGTTTCTCCAACCCCTGAAAGGTCTGGTGATATTCTATATTTTTGTTATTATCAGCAAATCCCATGAAAAGACAACAAAAACCAACCACAACATCTCACTAACTGTATCCCCCAAATCCTGATTTATCTTATTCCTCAATATGGTGGAAGCATAACTGCACATTTATGGGCAAACATGTAAAAAGTGTTGTTAGCAAGGTTAGCACCAATGCTACAAAAAGTTCTGTTTTCAGTGACCTAAGGCCAAAACACACAGAAAAAGTTGTTTTTAAAAATACCCGTGTACATGTGGACTAGGCGTAAGTCAATCTCATATACACCATCCTGCTGCTCATTAGAGCAGCAAATCTGTATTAATCCACAACCGAAAATAGTCCCCAACAAATGCACTAATTACTCCTGTTTGAGCAACATTTGCTAAAAAGTACAGAGTCCAGCTGGTTAAACAAATTGCATATCCCACATTATGACTTCAACATCTCATCTTGTGCATTAGGAAGGCTTCGTGAGCAAAAGAAGAGACAAATCCCAGTTTTTCCTTCAGTGCCATTTTTTTGGGAGCAGCTTTCTGAGAGGATTTTTCATGGCAGACTCTTGTTCGGCCCCTGCTTGCAACCACAAATGGGCATTCTCCGTCCTGATGTTGCATAACCTCCTTGCCATTGTGATGGAGTTGCTTCCAAGCCGTCTCTCTGGGACTTGATCTGTAAGGCGCTTCGCACGTCTGTTGTGAAGTCTGGAGCAGCAGCGTGTTTAGAGTGGGAGGATTTCTCCCCTTAACAAGTCTGTGGGCTTTAGTCCAATCACCCCAAAAAATAAATGGTAACTCTTTTGTTCTCTTCCAGTGAGGGAGAGCATCCTCTTGTGGTTACCATTACATACCAAATCAATTATCTATGCTGCTGGTCGGAGCCTTCTTGAATGTGTTTTTCCCCTTTATTTTCTCGTGTTGTCTAATGGTGGTGTAGGGGGGTTTCAAACCCTTTCTTCTAATCCTCAGTCATTCTTCCTTTCTTCTTTTCAAAACTGGGATTTACAGACCATCTGGGACAGCAAAGAAGCTTCTAATAGGCAAAATAAAGAGCGATTTCAGTGTTAAAAATGTTATGAAAGCCACACGATTTCCCTCAAATATATTCATGAAAATTGCTCAGGAGAAAACTTATGTTTTCTAGATTTATTGTGTTTTGCTTCTATAACTGTGCTTTAAAAATATGCAGTTCCCTTTTCTATGCTGTCACACTGTTGGAAATGATCGTTGTTTTTAACCAATGGAATATGTATGGCCTCACAATATTGTTCCCGCCATGAATATTAGAGTGGAAAGTTGTGCATATGTGAATAGCATCTTGATCCGTTCTAAAGATTTGGGACAATAAGTATCCAAATGTTGATGTGTTTCCTTGGCACCTATTGTCAGATCTCAAAACTGCCCTCGTGCAGGGAGACGATTTCTCATCAGGCGCCAGCAGCCGGAGCACCAAGCTCATTCACGGAGGAGTCCGATATCTACAGAAAGCCATCATGAAATTGGATTACAAACAGGTAAATGCTTCATTTTTTCTCCGCAGCTGACACTTATCCGCAGAATTCCTGGTCCCTCTGGTCATATTGCTTTATTTACCCTCCCATGTTCATTTTTCATTCATGGGAAGCAGTGACATGTTTGCCTTGAATGACTGCCTGCCTGGAATTTTCTGAAGTTGTTCGAAAGAAATCGTACAACGCGGCAGACCTCTGTTGTTATCATATGGTGAATTAATTCATGAAATTATCTCTCAGTAATAGGTGGAATGAAGCCCATGTGTCCTCCTTTGTCTGTGAATTGTTTAAGACGAGGCACCCAGGTTCAAACTGAAATGTCACCGTTTTCTGTTGCGTTTCACAGTATAATCACAGAAATCTCATTATTCCCGGCTTGTGTTTTCTTTAGGCGCCTTATTTTGCTATCTGTATGAACATATGAGGGTCCTGGAGGTGAGCAGCAGAAGAGCCCAATTAGTGTGATTGGAGGAAAGGAAACTGCCTAGTCAGCAGCTTGACAGTAACGTGTAAGACTGTACCACATGCTGTGGATAAAACAGAGGGCAAATTGAAGCAAGAGTTTATGGGGCCGGGAAGACTTTTACCCCCAAAACCTAAAATCTAATTCAGCACTAAAATCAACAAATGAAAAACTAAAGTGTGGGAATTGAATTTTGAGTCTTTAGCGGAGGAATGAAATGTTCAGATAGCAGCAGGACGAGGTATACTGTAACGGGTCATCGCTGTCATTCAAATATGTGCATAGATTGTGTTTAATTTATTGCTGTAAGAGTCTAAAATAAAGTTTGAATAAAGTTAAAATTAATGAGAAAAACATAGAGATGGAACATTTAGTCGATTAAGTAATTTATTTAAAGCAAAAGTGGCCAAAAATGCTTGCTCCAGCTGCCCAAATGAGAACTTTGGGTGGTTTTCTTTGTCTTCTATGATAGTAAATTGATTATCTTTAGGTTTTCAACTATTGGTTGAACAAAAAAGGCATTTGTAGGTGGCACCTTAGACTCTTGGAAACTGCTTTTTTATGTGATGGAACAATTGGTTGATTAATCATGAAAACAATCATTCATTTATTCAACAATGAAAAGACTCTTTAGTTCAGTCCTAATCAGAATATGTTTTATTTCTTACAAATAATCCATTGTGACTCTCCTCTCCGCCATGACTGAGTCCATGTCCAGTCCATTTCTAGTCCAGCTGGTTGACTGTCACGGCATATCTGTCAGTACTCCTATCCGCAACGCTTCAGGTGTTCAAGTAAACCCTCATATCTCCTGTAGTCTGATCATTTTTCACCTCATATACCAGAAAAAAAGCAGTAAACCTTTCCCTTGATAAAGGCATGGAGTTGGGAATATGAAGTTCAGGAGAATGGTAGTAAACTTTACAATCACCTTTGGGCTGAGATGCCCATTGAAGTGTAAGGCAAAGGGATGAGTGGTCCACGGCATCCCTGCACCATCTCGCCTTTGCTCTCTCAGACTTGGGTGAACTCAGGGGCCTTGATTTGATTTGTGCAGCCTTGAATCATAAGCTTTAATTGCACCTGACATTTAAAGCTTCTCTCTGGTATTTAAAGCAGTGTACAGGTGTGGCTCATTACTGAGAGGGGGATAGGAGATTTTCTGATTTCGCTCTCGTTGCTGGGCCCTGGCAGCGTCTTAACTCATCACACTGCCTGTCACCATCCCACAACCCCTCCCTCACTCGCGCAAAGCCATATCTGACCCAGCGATCATCAGTCAAACCGCGGTTCAAGCCTATCATAGAGTAAAGTCCGTTTTAGTGCTGCGAACACTGTCATAGAGCAGGAAGCTGCAGACAGGATCATAGGAAATAAAAGCCTGCGACTCTGGTAGCATGTGATCCACAGCACACGCGACCAGCCGCCGTGCAGATGTCGTATGTCTCTGCTATTGCGAGGTGGTGATTCTTTGCTCCGTGCTCATGAATGACAATCTATTGTTTATTATGATGCTCAGAGCCTCAAAGAGTATAGATAGTGTGCTGCACGCATTACTATGCACAATGAAAGTGTATGAATCACTTTGTGCCATGTTAAAAAATGATGGCACTTATCACAGCTGGAGACGCTGGTGGCGGCAATCTGACTGCAAATTGTACAAATCTCAGCCGGTCCTGTTATCTGTTTCATGTGATTACAAGAAGCCGCTCTCTCTTCTCGTTTTACGTGAACAACAAGTGTGAGGAATACACGTTTAGCGGTGTGGCTTTTAGGGAAAAGCGGATATTTGATCTGCATTGGTGAAGGATTTCACCAAATATAACACATGTATGGAGCTCAGTGGCCTCTTAAAGGTCTCTTTGTCTTCATTATAACTTCAACGCTCATAAACTTCAGGCATTATAATAAGAGCAGCACAGATGAGATGTCTGTTTGGCACCAGGAAGAAAAAGCACTATTAAATAAGGGTTTTTAATTATTATTCATCAGTGATCTTAAATTCTAGATCATACCTTCTCAGTGAAATATCCTGTGTCTCGTACAGCCGTGTAATTGCTGTCCATGCGAGCGTAAACAAATTAGAAAGAGCATTTTTTAAAACAGAAAATAGCCAGTAGGCATCGCGTTCCAACCAGTCCCAGGAATCCATCTTTCTCCAGGCTATATGTGCCTCGTGTTGGCATCAGAAAAACAAAGCATATGTTGATTGTTAGCCAGGGTGTACATAGCATGTCCTGTTCACTCAAGGTCTCCCTTGTAGCTGCAAACTCCCAACTTTGTTTCTCTAGGCTATCTGTCAGACTTCATTTAGCATTTGAGGATATGTGGATTCCCATGTACTGCAAAAAGGCAACATACTTCTGAGGGAATACGGCCACTATCTGAGCAGTGATCTGTCAACCTTATTCATTTAGCAGAAGTAAGTAGGAGAGGGGGGTATTTTACATGTGCTATTTATATTTGTTCAGTTTTATAATAGCAGTTTTTTTTTCTTTTGTGCCTCTAGAAAGCAGCAAAATTTGGAAAGGAAACATGAAAAGCTGCTTGTACAGTTTTTTAATATTCATAAAATTTCTAAAGTCGAGCGTAAAAGGGACAAAGGGACGGGAAGATTAAAAACACTAGACCGCTTACATGTATTTAATTTTTCCTCAAGCTGTCTTTTCCACCCTTTTTCCCATACGCAACTGGGTACATTATGGCAGTGACATTTTCTGTCCTGACCTTCTTTACTGGGGATCGGGCTTTGACTGCTCGGGTTCATCTCCTCGGGATTTTTCAAGCCATCATGGTCAGATAGTTTCAACGCGTGGACATCCTTTAGCCTCAGCAAACGAAGTCTGTGCAAACATTAAATTCAGTGAGAAATGACAAACAGATTGTCAGGCTCCGTGCGCATGAATCACACAGTAAACGTTGTCATGACGGGACCTGATCAACTCAAAACATCCACACGCAGCAAAAACCGTCTAAATATCCTCCTGTTTTATGAATACGAAGCCACGATTTTGGACCGTATTTAAACTTTTTTTTTGCTTGCCTGTTTATATACTATTCAGCTGTGCCATTCTGCTCTTATGCCAGCGGAGTAATTGACAAAAGCATCTGGGATAATAACTTAATCTCCCACTGTACCTGCAACAATTTAATTTGACGAGTCAGCCCAGTCAAGCATCCCTGGCTCTATGACTGGGAGACATGAAATTCATTGTCATTATTGTCCCTGTCATTTTGCAGCATTTTGTCCAGCCGCAGAGTTCCTCTCACGCCACTGAGTTTTGTACCTCCAGGAGGCTGGAACGAGTGGCGGTGTTAGGCGAGAGGAGGCAGGGGCGGGATGGGAGGGAGGGGAGGAGGAGGGCGAGGGGGGCTCCTCTTCCTCCAGGGAGCTTTGATGCTCATTTAGCTTTGCTCTGTCATTCGGCCATTTTGGCTTTTAATTGCTGATGATAATTATCATCATCATTATTGTTATCTTCGTCAGCGTGTCAGGTTGTTACAGCCGCGCCACGCCGTTCATTCATAAATCCTGGTGCCGCGATCTGACTAATCCCTGAATTCCTGACATTTAATGTAGTATTAATGCTCCTGTTCTTTGCCCAGTGCCAATCTGTGACAGGCTCACAACAGAGAGCTGTGAATCACCGGGTCAAAGGTCATTCGGAGGCTCAGCAATCACCAAGGATCAGACACTGCCTACCGGTGCCGGGCCCCTCTCAAGCCTGGGCTGCTTCTGTGTGTGTGTGTGTGTCCTCGTGTATGCATGTGCGCACACACCACTGGTGGCATAAGTTTGCTAACCACATACTATAATGGTCACATTCACCCTACAGAGATGAAGAAGTGGATTCCATGGTCTTCCTAATACATCATGGCAGGGTGCATACTCTTGTATGTAATTCATTCTAAAATGTGGCCTTTAAATCTGTTGTTTTCTTGTTTTGTTTTGTTTTTTTTACTTTTAGCTCTCAGTTTATTTATTTATTTCCCATAGTGGGGGGAATGGCTTCCAGCATGCCGTAGCATTAAGCAGAGCCCACCAGCTAGCTAGCCTCAAGTCGCTCAAACGTAAAATAAATCAGGGCACAAAGGACCCAGCTCATTCCTGCAAAGCAGCAACATTTTCCCTGGCCAACAATGAGGACTTGAACTTCCTTGGCAATAACAAATAGAAAGAAAGTCACCCGAGACACCAACATTAAAAGTGATTAATCATCTCTATTCTCTCTTTACTTTTGAACCAAGGGATTGTCCAGCAATAAATCTTCAAAGATGTACATAAGAATCACTTCCTAATGAAACCGGGCTTTGTTCATTTGTCACCTTTTGGACCCTTTCATTTAAATTACAAAACTTGTGACCTTGTGACTCTGAATATAGATCTCTGGTATTTTAGAGCTGAAGAGGGATTAATCCATAAATCTTGATATTAGATTTCTGTGGTCATTAACAGGATTCTGCCAGGGGATCTTCAGCGAGAAACGCAGATCAGCTGCTGTCAAAAGCTGTTTAAGTGATTATCGGGAGTGGAAGCGATAGTTTTCTGTGATCGTTGGATGTGGTTTCTTCTTAAAATGTACGTGGTTTGTACCATTTTCATTCCCATTTAACGTAGTAAAGCCTGTAAAAAAAGAACATGAATGTGGAAGCTTGTGCAAAAAAATGCTGAAAAATATATATTAATAGTAACTGAGGATCCTCTAAAGGCAGGGATAACACGCTGTAACACACAAGTGCAAAAACAACAGGTTCATCAGCTCCTACCTCTGCTCTCTTGGTGTATTTTAAAGCTTTGGTGCGTCTGCTCCTTATCCCTGCATTCCCTGCCTTTTCCCGAGGAGCAGTTCCCCTTCCCAGTGCAGAAGAGGAGAAGGGAGGGGAGGGGCGGGCGGGGGGGCCCACACTCAGGCCAAAGGGCCACTGTGGCTTTAAGTGTGCTCCTTGTGTGGCCAGAGCAGCCATCGCGCTGATGCAAAGTGACAGGGACAGATGTGACATATCGGTTCCGACACACTTCCATACCACCAGTCACAGGCTCGGGGTGACTCACATCCCCCTGCTCTGGTCCTGTCCCCCCGCTGCAGGACAACACAACGATGCTCGAATGAACCTCGCCATCGCCCTCACTGCTGCCAGGTATGGGGCTGCCATAGCCAATTACACTGAAGTGGTGCACCTACTGAAGAGGGCAGACCCTCAGACGAGGAAGGAGAGGGTCTGCGGAGCGCACTGCGGGGATGTGATCACAGGTAAATCCAACAAAAGCCGCTTCCTTCCTTCCTGCCTCGCTCTATTCCCACTCTCTCTAGCTCTCACAACGGGGGCCCTCCCAGCACTTCTTACTCAGTGCTAGTTTGCACATAGTCATTGCACATCTAATGCAGGGGCTTTTAATATTTTATAAGCGTTTTATGGTGTAGAGGGCTGCTTCAGATCTTGTAGGGAGGAACATAAGACGGAATTAGCGTACTCCAAATGGCCTTACTTACCTTTTAAATGTCATGCATAGGGCCGGCTTTGGAAGAATAAAGCAGTTAAGGGTAAAAGATGGTATTCTGAAACATTTCATGAATAACCAAGATTTGAGGATCGCAACACATGACCACCCCCTGATGTTTTAAAAGATGGAAGTGTGCTCTTGGAGGAGATGTCTCACTTTAATAATGTGAGAGGAGGGCCTCACATAGGGAGGGCTTAGACTGAAAGGATAATAAAAACAGTTTTGTCATCAGTGGTTTTTCTTTGTCTTTTTTTTTCTATTATTTTTCTTCCTCCTTGCAAGAAAAGTGAATTTCGAGCTTGCAAGCCTCGTCATTCCATCTGTCCTCTTCCCCTCTCTTAGCAGTGGCGGCATCGCGTGTCAAATTAGGGAGGGTAGTCCGTCATTCACCGTGTTGTCAAAACAGATCATTTGCTATCCTCATGGTATCTTTTGATATGCGTCCCATTATATACTGTAGCTCGTCAACATCAAGCATCACATTAACAAACATTTCCCTTCCACAATTTCAAAAGGCTCCCTCAGTCACTGCCACTGAGCTACTCTGTGACACAAAGAGGCAAGAGGGAAATTAGGTATGTCTGTTTCCTATTAATTACAATCCTGGGAAGTCTCCCATGGACACACTCGAGCCACTCTATTACGGAGAGAGGGGGGCGTTCGCTGATAAATTAATAATCCGGCTTGTCACCAGCCACAGATGAATAGCCCCTGGTGATTGATGCTGTTTTCTTTCATAGGGCAGGAATTTGATGTCAGAGCCAAATGTGTTATCAATGCCACGGGACCTTTAACAGACGCGCTGCGGAAAATGGATGATCAGAAGAACCCCGACATCTGTCAGCCCTGTGCTGGGGTGCACATCGTCATCCCGGGCTATTACAGGTAACTAACGGTGGGCCCCTACGTCTCTGTCACTGTCCCCCTGTATCACCTGCTCCTTAGCACCGCCGTCTCATCAGTTCATTAGCTAGCTCCAGCAGCGACTCCTCCTCAGCCTCTGGCCACAACAACCAGGCACTGTCTGGCAGCTCTGTTGGTACGGCTGGTTCAGAGCAGGTGCTCAGTAAAAAATGAGCACCACAGCTGAGGAGTCATGTAATAATTTTCTTAACTGTAAGAGATTCAGATCTCCTGAATCTCCTGAGTAATTCAGCGGTCCAGCCTGATCAAACATCATTTCCTCTTGTGGAGGCTGCAGCTCCGTTCTGATTGGATTCCTCTCTGCCTCGGCCAGAGCCGGGATTTCTGCTTTCTTGTTGATGCATGTTATTTGTGTTTGCAAGGGAGGAAGGCCACTCCTGTGACCCAGCCTTCCCCCTCAGCTATGCCTGTGTTAAATTGAGTCAGTGCCACGTGCATGTGTTTTAAACAGGACAATATGTGCACCCTGGGTTGAGGCTAGGGGAGCAGCGGCTGGAATTGAAACCAGCTGAATTAATCTCCTGGAAACAGCACTGACAGGAGCCTGATTATGGGGTGTCCCTTCAACCAGGCCGGCCCGCTCGTGCCCTCCCCTCCCCGGCAGACCAAAGGTTAATGCAGTCTTCTTGTTTGTTCCCCACCCTACCCCTGCTCCCTCCATGCACATAGCACGAACACACCTCCAGTCCGGACAAACATGGAGATGCTGGATCCCGTCACGTCATCTTTTTACTGGGAAATGGTGCTAAAACACACCCACCCACAGCACCTTCACCCTGACCGAAGTCCACAGCTATCCATCTACGTCAGCCAGGACATAAGAGGTGAGTGTGACACTGATTGTTGGAAAGTTTTTTGTATAGCTGTGTCTGCAGTGTGTATATGCAGAGGACAGCTGTGATGGTAAAGCAGGACTAGCACAACAACGTCAACATAACATCTCTCCCAGAAAAAAAAAAGAGTCATCACTGTGCACTTACACTTGCGGCACTATAGCCGGGACGTTTGAATCAGACCTAATTCATAACAGCCATTTATGATAATAAATACACGTCCAACAATCCCAACAACCAACCCCCCCGCTCCCCAATCCACCCACCCACCCTCTCTGATTTACAAATAGCTGATAGAGCAAGCAGCTGACAGAAATAAATGAGCTAATCTGATGGCTGTGTAGGACTTCCACCAGATATTAATTCATCAGGAGGCCACAGAGTGCAGACAGATACAAATTCCTGCTTTAATTATGTATGGGAGCTGTGCTGGAAACAGGAGACACCTCTACTAGCAGGACTATTCCTCACAGCAACTTTATGAACCCCTTTGATTCCATCGTTATTTTGTTTTCCTTTAGATATAATACATGTCCCTCCTGTTTTCCCCAAACACTCAAGACAAAATAGATTTTTTTCCCCCTTTACAGCAATGCTTTCGCATGAGACATTTGATAATGAACAAGTGGAAAAATAACCTTTGCCACATTAAATTATATTGTTTTCGATTTGCAATTTTTATGAGGCCTTCCTGGAGCCTGTTTGATGTATTCTGTTCCCACTCGGAGCCTCAAATGGCCCTTGCCGACTGGCAGGCTTATCAAAACCCATGGAGGCTTTATTGAATGAGTGACCAGTGGGTATCTAAACAGAATGCAGGGCTATTGATTTTGGAGAAGTGGTCTAATTGTTTCTAGTAGACAAGGGCTTGTCCCGATTATTTGATTGATTAGCTTGATACTGGTCTGCCTCCTCATCCTCCTCCCCTGGCCAGTTAATAGCGCTGTAATCCCAATACACTGCTGTATTTCTAATCCATCATCATTATCATGGCTGTACTCAGCACAAGATTAGTCCATAAGGGTTTTTTTTTTTTTTTTTTTTGCATTCCTCAATATTAGCTCTGCCTTCTATATGCTAAAGGAATAAAATTGAGAAAAAGTCGGTGGATACAATCCATTTGATCTCCTGTGAGGTGCAGGGAGAGATTGCGAGACACTTATAGACAGATTGATACAAACATGAGAGAAAGCTTGATAGAAATATTGTAGATTTTACTCCTCTATATTTATGTGACAGCTATAATTACTTGTTTCTTTTTTGGATTAAGATTCTAGATTAGAAATATAAAAACTTCAAACTAAAATACAGTAGATTGCTCCAGAATCCAGTGGTTCCCAACATGTTTGGTCTGTTGTCTCTTGCTAAAAGCAGTGTCTGCTTGGGGCCTCTTGTCGCATTTCAGATGATAATAACAGTAATAATAAACTTTATTTACAAGAAATGCAGCTCAAAGTGCTTTACAACAAAGAAATTACATGCACCAAGTGCTTCACATAAAAAACACATGGAACTAACATGAATAAATAATAAACAAGGTTAGAAAAAACATGCGTGTACTATTACTTTTTTTGAATGCAGGACTTAGATATGGAATATTTTTACACAATTGCATTGGTACTTATGCTTAAGTAAAGGATCTGAGTGCCTTTTCCTTCACTGTACCAGATAAAGAATAAGACAGAGAAAGGGTTGTTGGGAATGTGTCACAGTGGTTCTCCACTTCAAGCCTCAGACTACATCTGGCTTCAGGCAGTGTGGCCACGGACGGCAGGGTGACATGTGGCGTATGTCTGGGCGAGACCCTGGTAAAAGTCCCGTAGTCACAAAATGAGCAGAGAGAGCCTGGAGCCTGAGAAAAAAAAGAGAAAGGAAGAGGACGGAGGAGAGCGCAGGGGATTTAAGTGTGAAGTGATGGAGCGAGAAGCCGTGACTGGCGGAGTCCACACGGTCTCCGTCCTTGCCTGTGGTAGCGCCCGGGCCGGGGTCTTCACTCATATGTCTAAGAACGTGGAAGGAAGGGGATGGGGGAGTGTGAA
The DNA here is from genome assembly GCF_017976325.1 of Chelmon rostratus. Classification (NCBI taxonomy): domain Eukaryota; kingdom Metazoa; phylum Chordata; class Actinopteri; order Chaetodontiformes; family Chaetodontidae; genus Chelmon; species Chelmon rostratus. The sequence goes on along the minus strand of NC_055670.1, from coordinate 14,448,256 downwards.
GAAGGGTCATACCAGAGGGGTTTGTCACATTGTGTGGAGGTGACACCTCAGAAGACCTACTGGCCCCCGCAGTGGACAGCCAGTGTCTCCCTCAGTCCTCCCCTGAAGGGAGAAGGGTCTCCATGACTTCTCACAGTCACACCAGAGTCTGTGCATGTCTGGCAGCAGATCTCCACTCCCCTGTACTCAGTCTGACTCTACTGGACTCTCCGCTGACTGGACTGGCATGTTTAAAGACTCTCTTTGTTCTGCTCCTGCAGCCTGAAGTGGACTCTCTTTTCTGTTTTTGTGGTGAAATCTTTCCACACCACACAACAGTTCCCATTCCCCAGCCATGAGTCAGCCGAACAAAGGAGGCATCAGTGCCTCTGGAATAAAAGAATGAAAAACTTTCTTTTCACTGAATATTTCCAGTCCAATCCTTTAACCCTCACATCCCAAAGAACGTCTTCCCTTTGTTTACTGTGATGATTTACATTAAAATTCACAAGATGTGTTTTATTGTTGGAGCTATACACTATACTGACTTGCAAGCGTCCAGGAGAAGTGTTAGCTGAACCTTCCCGCCCATCAAAATAATCAATTGGACTATTGAATCCATTGTGCCAGGTCTTCCAAGGTTAATATAGCTCAAGAGACATTGTTTATCATCCATAACTTTCATTTTGAACAACTATAAATGGGTATTGTCTTCATCTGCGTGCTTTTTATTGCCCATGTGAGGCCTTCTGCTCCACAGCTACTCCACTGTCATGAATGTTTAAAAAATGCCCTTTGATAACGAGTTTGTCATTGTTTTATTCAGAAATATCAACCAGCCCATTATAGTGGCAGGTATTTTTTCAATCGATACACAATAGCGTATTAATATTTAATTCTTTATATGTCACTACGATACAAGAAAAAGTGGATCGTAGAGAAGCAGCTGCTGGAGCTCGTTTATTTTCCTGCTGTATCGCTGAAATAGAGAGAACGGGCAACTCACTTCAGGGTGCGCGCGCGCACACACACACACACACACACACACACACACATATGCAGGATGTGTGTGTCTTCATAGCGTATAGGTGACCATGTTTGTGTTAGGCACGTCTTTCCCTGCTGTCTTTGTCTAAGTCGGGAGAGGAGATGTCTCGGCACCCTTGAGGGCTTTCTGTCCGCCAGTCATAAACTCCAAGGACACTGTCGACAGCGTCGACATCAGCGGCAATGACCTGGTGACCATTTCGTGTGTGTGTTAACGCATGATCAAAAAATGGCTTTTGTTTCAATTGATACTAATAACTTAAAGCAGCACCAGTGTAATTGCCACGGATGTCAGTCCTGAACAGAACTTGTGTTCTTTGATGCTTTCATGTTTTGGCTGACAGGCACTTTTTTTCTACCTCGTTCACTATGACGCTGCCAGCACAGATGCTTGGTCAGCTTCCATTGCACTGAAACAATTTGGGCTGACTCCACCTCCCACCTACTGAAGTGAGGTGACACTCAGTAAATGTAGCTGTTAGCAGATGCTCTATGTTGGTATGTGAACAGCCTCACTGCTCAGAAAAGGACATGTTGCCGTATCGTCTTCTGCACTCGAACACGTGCAGTTACACTTCCACTGAGTCAAATCTTCTGCTTCTGTTGGCGCTTGTTGTTTCCTTCCGCTTATTTTTAAACAAACTGGTGTTAGGGGGACACCTGGGGGGAACAAGGGAAAAAGCATTTGGTCACCCACAACCACAGCTCATGCAGTACCACACCCAATGTATCACTACTGCCAATATTCGTGAGCGGGAAGCCAGTGAGGGATCCTGTTCCTCCACACCAGCAACTCTTACTGTGCAGATAGGAAGGGGGTAGCATCCAAATGTATACTGTTCTGGTGTGTGTTCATTTTTTCTGACTTGAGGTGTACTTGCATCAAGGAAGCAGACCTGGAAAGAGGTCTGTTTGAACCAAAGCAGCTGTTTTGTATTTTCCTAGTTATCACTATATTGGAAAACAGAGTTAAATTGGTTATCCTGAAGATTTCAGTCCTGGTTGATTTGACCATACCTGTAGTTACTGGTGGTAACAGCACATGTGGTTTAATACTACAGATCATATTATTCTGGGGCAGCAAAACCCATTATTATTGTATAAATAAAGAATTATATAATTGGCCTTTTTTCATCATTCTGTGAACAAAGTCTGAACAGCAGGGCTCAGTGAAAGGAGTTTGTTACCAGTGATATTCTACATCTTTCTTATTGTCACCAAATCCTGTGAAAATACCAAAGCAAACAATGTCAGCATCACTTTCTGACTTTCCTATCCTGTCTGTGGCACTCAGCCCCAGCCCAGTGGCTCTTAGTGAAGATGTAAATCTTTAAAAATGGGTCCCAAATATTAACTTCTGGTAGAAAAAGAGGAGCTATTGGCTTACTTCAGGAAAACTAGCACCGAGCCAAGAATGTAGTCAAAAAATAGTTGTATACTGTAGTTTTTAGTAAAACATACTTAAAGAGGAGAGAGTAGTGAATTTGTCAAAGACTATTTTCAGTCTCACACACACGATGACCAAGTTAGTATTTAAACTAACAGCGAGGTTTACAGTATGTAGGATTAAAAAAAAAAAGAAAGACAATTTGTGTTCATAGTAATGAAGTAATATGTCATGCAGTGCATCACTGTGGCTCGCTGATGTGTTTTTAGTAGCTTTTTTGAACAATGGAAGTCTATGGTGCAGAGGAAGAATAAGATATATCAGACTTTGACAACACAAACAATACTTGTTGGTGGGATCAGTTAATTCGGTGGTTACGTTGTTTTCAAGGGATTTGTTGATAGTCAGAAAAATACACAATTTGGACAGCCTTATCTTTTAAGCACAGCAATCCAGAAAAAACCCAAGAACTCAGATAAAACAAGATTCAGAGATTTAAAAAAAAAAACTAAAAATGTATGGCAGGTTTTCAGGATCAGGCCGCGAACACGGATGATGAGACGTCTGTCGGTGTTGGACTGTGGGAGAATAAGCCACCGGCGTGTGTTTGAGAAGTGAACAGATCTGCTCAAGTAGTAACACAGCCTGCTGTCACCCTACACAGTGTCTCTGTCCTCCTGACAATACACACATATCATCAGGACAGTCCATGCCATGTTACACTTCAAATGAACTGTACAATGACCTGCAAATGACAAGCACAGAGAGTTGCGGCCCCCTGTGACTTTGGTGTGAATGAGTTTTAACCCTTTGTTAGCGAGAAAGACGGGAAGAAAGCATAATCTATGATCCCAATGTTTCTGGAATGTTTAAAAAGGTCAATATGCTGATATTTTTGACAGCGCTTGACCTTTTGTGAAAAAAGTAACAAAACCATTGGAATTGAAATAACTTCTTTGTTTAGTTCTGGCACATAATGTATCACAGTCAAAGCATGCTGTCTCCCCGCAGCATCTGCCCATGAGTGACTTGACTGTTAATCCGCCGTATTGATCTAATATCAAAAGGTGCTATTTAAATGCAGCATAACTCCCCAGGAGCCATGATCTGTCAGTAGGCTCTGTTTGGAGTCAGGCTGAATAACTAATGCCTGTTTTCTCTGTCGCCGTGTCCAGGTGGCCCAGCATCTGGCCCCTACCTACAGAGGCAAGGCCCCACGAAGTGGTCAGGAGGGCTCATATAACCGAGGGAAAGTACGTCAGTTATTTGCAGCCTCTGGAGCAGATGTCACAAAGTGCTTCAAAAAATAAAAATCCAACATATTAATCCAAAGGGACAAAGTTCTGAACTTCGGCAGACCTCGGCCACCTGCGGGTGATGTAGGCAGCTCTACGATGTAGGCACATGCCTGACCATGCAGAGATCCAGAGACGATAACAACAATCTTAAATGTGATTCTGAATTTAATGGGAAGGCAGTGTAGAGGCGATTGAAGCTGCTCATGCACAGCTTCAATCTTCCATTCAAAGAACAAGGTGGCATATTGATACTGGCATCAGATTATATATTGATAATATGAGTGATCTCTGCACCCTGTGACTAACCACAGCTGCTTTGAAGTCCTCTATAGCCTCATTTCTAGGGCAGGAACTTGTAGCTCTTTTCCATCGGCATGTCATCGCAGCACTGCAGGGATTTGCATGTCTGTTACAACAGGGCTACCTGTTTAAAGCTTCAATTGATGATGCATTTTTCTTGAGTCGATGACTGGGACAGTCGAAATGCAAGACAAAACCTTGTACCAAAAGCCTCATCACTTCCTAAAACATCAGGTTATGGAAAGCTCCAGGTATCAGGGTTGTTAAGTTCCTGCAGTGGCAGCCAGGCTTATGCTGTAAAAGAGCTGTACAGTGTGCAGAGCCATTGTGGCAGACACTGCTGGGCTTCCTGAGCATGCAGAGGCTCTTCCTTGAATTGTGAAGCTCATGGCAAAGCATGTGAAATAAAGTGTGCAGACGACTCATATTTCATTTTCAGAACTGACAAATTCAATAGTGAAAACAGGCTGTTTAAATTTAAAGATAAAAAACACGTCTGTTCTAACGGCCTTCTGCTTAGCTCACCATACTTAACCTAACTTTGTAAAGCCCAGTGATTTAGTGTACAAATGTGTTCACAATGTGTACTGTTAGCATGTCAAATTAAGCCTGACACCAGCTTGCACATTACTGTCTATTTAGAATGGATGTTTTTGACAGCACCATTCACACTGGCAGTAATCCCAGTACACCTCTCCCCAGCCAGCTACTTCAATTCCAGCGCTGCTATTCCCGCACATGCATTAGATTGACCTCACATTAACCCAGATACATTTGATCTTTAAGAGCCATAAATTGGCTTTTGTCATTACCATAGGTTAATTACTGAGATTTGCTCTGTACCGTTGCTACACTGAGATTGCAATAATAAGCACCACACAAAAGCCATTCACACTGCCTGCGTGAGCACTAAATAGGCATTGTTTTGATCTTTCTATTCCAGTCGGGAGTTTTGTTTGTATTGGTCTATTATTAGCACTCTACCTAGTAGTACTTTTGATACAGTTTGATTCTGCTGAGCTTAGTTGAAACCTTGCCCTTCCTGTCATTCTCTCCATAATGAGTCATCTGACGTGCAGCTCAGATGTGGATCTGATCGCTGTCCTTGCATTCCTCACAGCACCTTTACGGGAAGGGCACTACTTTTTGTTCAAGAACTTTTAAGCATGCATTGCAAAATATATGTCTAAAATTAGAGTTTCACACCAATTTCTGGATCAGATTTTTAAAATGTAATGCGTGTGTCTATATATGCATGTGTCCATATGACACATAATTACCATGATTACTACTTTCAAACTTACTGTTTACATCGTGTGTGTGTGTGTGTGTGTGTGTGTGTGTGTGTGTGTGTGTGTGTGTGTGTGTGTGTGTGTGTGTGTGTGTGTGTGTGTGTGTGTGAACATGCACGTATCTGATTATTCGTGGTGGGTGTTGTGCCTCTATGAGAAGTGGATAGGTTTCAGGTTACTCTCCTTTCATCGGAGCCCTGTGCTGATGATCCTCTTTTAGCTCAGTAACCATGACAGTCAGACTCTCCCAGTCTGAAATGCAGGATCAGTAACAACCCTCCAGATGTTTACGGGAACAGAACATCCGCGTTGTTTTTCACTCTGATCGTAGCCCTCGTGACATATTTTGTGTCCCCACTGAACTCTGTGATTATGGCCAAACCTGAGAAAGTTATGGAAATGATCCGGCACAGCGTGGAAATACATACTGAAAAAGTATAAAAATGGTATGAGGACAGATGTAATGTCTCAGTCTCAAGTGCAGTAGTTCAATCAGTGGAGGAGGTATTCTTATCCTTTACTTAAGTAGAAGTACTAACATCAAACTGTAAAATATGCTCACAAGTAAAAGTCCTGCATTGAGAATGCTCCTTAAGTAAAATCATATAATATATAATCAAGAAAATATACTTAAAGTATTAAAAGTTCTCAATACAGAAGAATGTCCCTGTGACTGTTTTACTATTATATATTATTATTACTCATGCATTCATGTAAAAGCAGGATTTTAGTGCTGGAGTTGATTGAGGTGGAGCTCATTTTGAACTATTTTGTATTGAACTGCATCTAATCATTATTTTCATTATTGATTCATCATGTGATTATTTTCTCCATTAATTAACTGGTTGTTTAGATTGTAAAAAAGGTGTAAAAAAAAAATGTTTAAACAGGAAATGGTGAAAAATGGCGTCGGGACCCAGAACCAAAAGTGAAGCCTTTGCAAGCTTCTTTTGTTCAGCCAATAATACAAAATTCAAATAAAATTAGATAGTTTCAGCAGCAAATGCTCACACTTTTTAAAGATGGAGACATGAAACTTAAACAACAATCTAAATAGCTGAAAATTTATTTTCTCGACTAATTGTTTCAGATGCACATGTACATTTTCATGTTTTGTATGCAAAAATCAAAATTTGTAAAGTAACTATTTAGTAAAGATATCAAATAATTCTATTGAGCCTTTTCCCCCTGTAATGTAGTGAAGTTGACTTTGAAAGTGCCATCAAAAGACTCAAACCTCACACCTTGATACCTCGAATTTGTAATTGTAATAACTTGTAATATATTGCATGAGTAAATGTACTTACTTACATCCAGCCACTGAGTGCAATGTAGTCAACTAAAGGGATGAAAATCAGCTTTGATTCTGACAAAAATTCATGGAACTTACACTGTATGTCATGAAAAAGTCATTAAAGTGTTGGAGCCCTGCACTGCAGTACTGTAATGAGAGTGTGCTTAAACAGCTTTCAGTGGGAACATTCAATCAGTAGTGTTTCCAGCCACCGGGCTAAAAGAAACAGGACTATATTTTGGTCCTGTTGTTAGTTCAAGGCAGTTCAGCTCAGTTTGATAGGAAGAATATGGATTACCTGTAAACAGACACTCAGGTAGTGACAGGTCTCTCTAAGTGAACCCTGCTGCACTACTAATTGAGCTGTGGGTTTGCTGTAGGGGCTTGTGTGGGAGTTTCTGTCAACACAATTTCTAAATTAAACACATTTCAGCAACAGCAAATACTGAAGAGACATATTCATAAGAATTTTTCATCATTTCTGATATGAAATGCTTATATTATTCTGCATTTAACCTGCACGGAAAGGTTTTGGACTTGGAAGATGCGCTTCACCAGGCAGCCGCTCATCTCACTTTTCACTTTTGCAGCTGTTGACTCTGAAGTTTTCAACTCATTATTTGAGGTTTTCAGACAATGATAGATAAGTTGTGTTTTCAGGATTTAAGTCAGCAGTAGCTGTGAATGTCTTAAAGCTTTCTGCACTGAGAATGGCGTGGTTGGAAATGAGAGCAAAACAAAGTTTGTGGGAACTGGCTTTAAAGAAGATCAACGCAGACATGGTTCCTTTTTATTTCAGCAATGTGATGGACACACCATGAACTGGTTTTACACTGATTCTGTACTGCTTTGGTTTACTCCCACTGCTCCTATCACCCTCATCGGCATTGCCTCCAGAAGCAGCTGGTGAACATAGTGAAGCATTTAGCAGCTAAAGAGCCGATATTTCCTCAGGAGTTGGTGGAGCACAGAACGGAGCTAAAAAAAAGGAGTGCGAAAATAAGTCAATGCGAGATGTAAATGTGTTGAGATCAGGGTGCGATCAGATCAGCCAGACCACATTTGGAGGTGGTCCAGTAAGTTGAAAGGTCACGTCTCTTCCTGCTAACTCAAGCGAGCCAATAGCATCCGTTTGTGATGTCATTTTCAGATGACGTATCCAGACACAGATTGTCAGGTGACCAAACACATGAATCCAAATGAACGCTAATGTCGCTCATACCTGCTGATGTACAAACAAGCATCTACCAACAGCTTTGCTATGTGAACTTAAAAGGTTTAGAAATAAATAAGTCAGGCCTGCTTTATGTATTACATGAAATAAATGCATTTATTGAGTTTACTCATTTAACTTAATAATTGTGTATTGCCTGATACACCGACATCTAGTTAACAGTTAAGCAGAACAACAGAAACAAAATAACAACAACAGACTCGACTGTAATATCAGCATCCAAACACTGATCGCTGTGCATTGACTCTCACAGATAAATACAAATACGAATGATGATTGGCATAAACACACAGTTTGTGTGTCCAGGCAACATAAAAAGACATAAGAAACCATGGCATGAACTCTCGCCCTGCTGGTGAAGGTGGCGACAGATTGCATCGGAGGTGAGTGGAGTCATACAAGGAGTACAAGATGTACTGTGAAATGAACCCTGAATTAACTGTCCACACCCTGTAACAGTACACCCTATATATCAAGGATCACTTGAGAATTACATTTGCAAGGTTTCACCTGCCGTCACACATTCACATTGATCCTGGAAGGTGGAGTTGTGAACCGCTGAAACAACACGTGTAGGATTACCTCCAAAGATTCATGTGTAATTGTGAGCAAAACTCAAACTACTTTTATTGGCTGTTTGTCGGCACAGACACGTGCGTTATTTACCTTCCTGAAATGTATTCAACACATGTTAAATAATTGATTTCATGAGGTAAAAGATTTGAATTGCAGAGCAGTGTTTGGACAATTGTTTGACCATTTTTGATTATTTTGTCCATTGTTCATATTTGTTCATGCTGAAAATATGTTATTGCATTCTCGTCCTTTTCTGTGTCTGCAGGCATAAATGTGTGATCTAAAATATCATCTTTAATATTTTCTACTATAGTGCACAAAAAGGAAAAGTCTGGCCATTCATTAATTTATTCATTCATTTATTGTTATTGTTATAGAAGTTAAAAATGAACAAAGCTTTGACCTCACCTCTACACACACACACACACACACACACATGCATGTTTCTCTCCTGCCATCCTCTCCAACACACACACACACTTCTCTCCTGTCCTCCTGTGACACCGGCAGTCTTCTCCAGCCTGGTGACAATGATGAATGCAGAACATGAAACACATTAATGCAACAGATTCTGGTCAATGTCAGGCCTTTCTTCACTGTGTCAAGTTAAACAAACAAGATCAAGCAAAAGCGAATGGTAATTGACCCTCCAGAGATAAAGGCCCCTGCTGCTGAAGCAGGAGGTCGCGGGAATCTCAAGCCATCCTCAAACCTGAGATGGACACACTCTCAAAAATACACTCCTCGCACTATCCTAACGGTCACACTTTCATATAATGCTATAGGCTTCTCATCTCGCTCACAGCGTTGAATTATTATGAGATGTCTCTGTACAGTGCTTCATCAGCAATAGGCTGTCATTGTCATAAGTGGATTCTACTTGCCTTTGCGAGACGAAGTGCGGAGGCTTCTGACACTTTGATGACATATTCCAGTGAAATCTAAGTAATTAGGAGAGTTTTTGATTTTGAACTTCTGGTTTTAAATGAGGAACCTTGTGTACTTACTGTACGTCCCTGCGCGTTACAAAGCATCATGCTGCTGCTGTGTTATGGGAGCGTATCATACAAGTGGAGGAGGTTAATTCAAAGCCAACACCTCAGAGAGGTTCATTTTCTATTCCTTCTTTTTTTATTATTTTTTATCATTTTAGACCTCTAGAGAAAATGTTTAACAGGTTTCATTTATGATTTTTATTTTATTTTTTTTTTTTTTTAAACAGCGAGACGGTGAAAATTCTCAAAAAAGGTTGGTGTTTGTGCTTATGTGAGAGCCTTTCAAAATAAAGTTTTTAAACGCATGCATAGTGGGAGTGCTAAGGAAATGGCAGCAGTGGGTGGAGTCTGTTTGGTTTTAACCAAAAATTACATTTCACACTGAGCAACAGCTTAAAGTGGGAGGTGAGCAGTGGACGAGTCAGTGTAAATGCATAGAACTGATGTTCCTGTATTTTTGTGGCTGAAAAGTGTGGCGTCAGCTCTAAATAGGAAGTCCTGTTAATACTGTTCACACTCAAAATATGTTCCTACACTACGCTTGTGTTTTTCAATGATGCATAAGCTGCCACATCTTAACAAGAGAGTTATTTCAATCAAAAGGAGAAAAACAGTTTGCGAGGAGTTCTGCTCGGGCGTTAAAAACGGCGTCGTGGTGCTCTTCAGTTTGAGGATCCTAACAGTTAAGAACTGGTAAAGTCTGAGTCACTTAAGAAGGTAGTGAATTAAAAAGCCTTTAATAACGGATGGTTAGTTTATCTGGTTATATTAATCATGTGACTTCTTTTATAGTGATCATGTGACTGCCAGCCTGTAGGTAAAAGAGCCCAAAGGCGATCATCTTGTATTTGCCCTGACTGAAATGAAGGCATGTGCTTACCTGTATTTATAATTACCAGCCATGCATTAATTCACTACCTTCTTGAGTGCCTCAGACTTCTTGACCAGTTCTAAAGAGTTATTTTGATGTTGCACCAGCCTCTCTTATACTTTCTGTTCTTTCCAAGAACATTCAAATAGGTCCAGTGGCATGCTCACTGATTATTATTTTCACTTGGTAAAAACAGCCCAATCAGTGCTCTGTATGCAGGATTAACAATGAGGACATCATCTTTTTGTGCCACAGTACGGTGGCTCTAAGAGCTCAAAGCACTGCAACTAAAGACAGAGCACGCAAATGGACGAAGCACAACCAAATACAGCACAGATGCCAATGGAAGCTGTTCCCAGGGGGCACGAAAAAGTGGTGAACACAGCTGAGACGTGCTTGTTGTCCCATCAAACTGTCACATTTTAGTCATTTTTCCGATCCTGCTTAAAGAAAGCCAACTTCAGTAACTTCACGAGTCACAAACCATGGTAACAACAAGCATTTCCAAGTGGTGTTAATCGGTGTTTAGTGTCCCCTGGAAACAGTTTCCATTGTCCTTGGTGCTACTTGCAGTGTTCCTGCATTTGGTTGTGTTTTCTCAATTGGTAGCATTCGTCTCACTGAATGAAGACGCCGTCTTGCTTGTGTTTTGTCGATTTGCACATGTTTTCCTTTAGTTGCAGTGTGTGATCTATAAAAGATAGCAACACAAATAAATTGTTGGTGACAAATGCTGGAGCTTGACGTAGCTGTACAAGTTGTTGTAAGCTGACAGAAACAACTGAATAACCTACACCGAGAGATTGGCTAACGTGGACACAGTGTCAAGTGGAACAAAATGACTCTTCAATCTGAAAATCAGTGGCTTTGTTGGCTGTTCCTGTGGTTAATTTCATATGTTTTCCATTTAACCCAGGTGGTATGAAGCCACTATTAACAACTATTCCTTTGTTAGAAAGTACTTTTCAGTGATTTCAGCAGCTCAAACAAGATATAATTGACCATCATATTGGCGATAGAGGCTTCCAGAACAAAACCTCCACACAGAAAACCAGAACTGTCTGTACGGCTGGAAACCGCCAGGAGAATCTTTCCTTTAATGCAATCAGTCATCAAGGCATAATTAGAATTTATCATTATTTACTCTCAGCCATCAGAATCTGTGCGTCATCCTTCCCAAAAAGGAGCTGATATTTATTAGATTAATCCAGTCGACGCTGAATGAGATACAAATCAACATTAAGTGTGTTTAAATATCCTACAGTAGGTGCATGGATGGGATTGGCTCCAAGCAATGTTATTGTCTTGCATTTTATTAAGCTGAATGGCGTGTTGTATTTGATGCCGGCTTTTAATTTCTCTATCTGTCCGCGCAGTTGGTGTTTTTATTACTATTAATTTATTACTCTGGTTTTGTCTGCTTGGCCACTTGCATTTATAGAGTAATAAGGGAATGTATTTAATACCGCCCGCTTTCAGTTGCTGTGTGAATTGTGAGCATGAATCAAGGCGGTTGATTAAACCATACTGTCCCGGGCTTTTAAGTGTGCTTAATTTCACACCATCTATAAATAAAGCAATTATTTTCTTATGCACACTGTCAAAATGAAGGCTTCATATGTTTGGCTCTGCTGTGACAATTGTATATGAAGGCTGTTTCAAAGACTTATTGTGCAGCTCTCGTTCTCTTCTGGTTAATCCACTTCCAGCGTCGACTGTTGGTGCTTTCATTAAGAAACGAGCGCTGTTTTTTTGTCTTTACAAAGCTCAAATTATGAGGGAATTGTATTTTGAATGCACTTATGAAACTGTTTAAGCCAGAGAGTTCTAATGCATACTTTTGTCGGGCTTAATCTACAGATTGTTGTGGCTGGCCGCGAGGGTATTATGCAATGCAAACTCCTCCAAAGAACACAAACGGGGAAATTCTCAAGACCGAGTTTGTGGGAGGGCTTATCCGAGAGTCTGCTGCCAATTTTAACACTCGAGAATACTTCGTGTTGAATGGATTTGTGCTTTTATTTTCTAATCTTCACTGTCTCTCTCTCATGGTCGACTCTCGTCTCGATCCTGACCAAAGCAACGCGAAATCAAATAAGCTGCTGTGATCACTTCAGACTGCATTTGGAATAAACGATAGTGACCACTGGTTGTTGTTCTTAGAATAATTGTAGTTTTGCGCGTGCATTATCTCTTTTAACTTTGTCTTTATTCACAAAATAACATTTGGCTTAATAACTGCTTAAAGAACACCTCCATTGTGTACACATTCAAATGGCGTTGTGTATAATCATGCATGCCTACTGGAGGACCTAAATGCATTGTAATTAGAAAATAATGGGCTAGTGTTCATGGATGGGAGGTTTCTACTTAACATTTTCCCTCGAAGCAAATGGGCTAAAGTCAAAATCAACGTGGATAGAAGCCCGTCAGACCCCAATATAAAAGTTGATCTAGCCTGTTAAAAGAGGTGGACTGAGCACACAGAGGTGTAATGGCCAGGCTGTCTCTATTAAGGCTAACAGCTCCCGTCTCCTTCAAGGTGGTCATTTAGTGGTGCTGCTCATTCAGCCTAATCAATGGTTGAAGCCGCAGCCAACCATTAAATAAAAAAAGAGGCTAGAGATGAGGTGCTTCTGATTGGGGTTAATTGGATGTAATTGGAATTTATACTGTACAGTGGACGACTCATTAAGAACACATTTAAAAATAATGTCATTGGAGCTCAGGTCATTTAACCATTTTTACATTGGAAAAAGAGTAAAGCTGGACTTGGAAAAAAATGGCATAGCTGGTGTAATTCTGTCAATGTAACCGCCGACAGGCTGAATATACCACTAAATGCAAAATGTCATTTATTGATTTGGCAATTGGCGCTCCTCGCTTGGTTCAATTTCACACTGAAAAACAATTGGATTTATTTTAGAGTACATGTGATAAACTGTGGGAAACACTTCCGTTTAAGTCCCAGTAGTTAGTATTATATTATAAGCAGTATATAAACACACAATGAATGGTTCATAATACATTATAACATAGCAGTAAGCAGATATAAGTGTTTATTAATGTATTTGTTGACAATTATAACTCTTCCTGTATGCACCAATCAGTGGAGGCTGGTGTATAGACAGATATTGAATGAGTGTAGTGAAAGAGATGTAATTTGAGATCATTTCAAATGTTCTCATATGTGCTTGTAATGACACTATCATGTATTTCCTTAATG